>NC_052151.1:162705877-163337265 GCF_902713615.1 Scyliorhinus canicula | reverse complement strand
ATAGGGTGAAGGTGTGGGCTTGGGTAGGGTGGTCTTTCCAAGGGCCGGTACCAACTCGATGGGCCAAATGGTCTCCTGCACTGTAAATTCTATGATTGTGGGCAGCCCCATGCCGTCGGGAAATCCCCGGGCTACCGGCGCAACGGAGATTATCGACAGCAGAGAATCCAACCCGTAGATGGGTTAAGTGGGCAAAAATCGGGCAAATGGAGTACAATGTGTGAAATTATTCAGTTTCTTTAGAAGAGTAAAAGAAGCATATTATCTAGATGGTGAAATATTGAAGAGCTTGAGGTGCAGAGGGACCTGGGTGTTTTGGTGCATGAATTGTAATAGGTGAGTATGCAGGTACAGCAAAAATATAATTGTTTGTTGTGAGGGGAAAGAGTACAAAAGTAGGTAGGTTATGCTTCATTATACAGCATGCTAAGAGACTACATCTTTACAGTATTGATCACCTCATTTAAGGAAGGATGTAAATGCACTGTAAGCAGTTCAGAGAATGTCTAGAAGCATTCTTCTAGACCTTGAAAGGTGTGTTCTCTTTTGAGAAAAGGTTGGACAAGCTAAGCTTCTGTCTGCTGGATGGAGTTTCGAGTAAGAGGCAACTTGATTAAAGATCCTGAGGGGTCTTGACAGGGTGGGTGGGAGAGCATGTTTCCTCTTGTGGGAGAATCAAGAACGAGGGGGTCACTGTTTAAAAATAACGATTGCTTATTTTAATACTCTGGCAAAAATGCTTTCGAGGATTGGAACATTCCTCCAAGAGAAGGCAGTGGAAGCAGAATCTTTGATTTTTTTTTAAAGGCAGAGGTGGACAGAAAAGGGGTGGTCGGTTACTGGGGTAGGCAGGATGCAAATTTGAGGTTACCAACAGATCAGCAATGATCTTCTTAAATGGCTGAGCAGTCTCAAGGGGACTATTGGCCTAGTGCTCCGAATTTGTCTGTAACTATTAAGACCCAAGTGATTTTTTTTTAAACAATGTGATAATGACTAGGTAATTGGTTTTGTGATGGCTAATACCCCCCCCTTGCTCTTCTTCAACATGATGCCACATGATCATTTACATCCACCAAAGTGGGCGGACGAGGCCTAGATATAAGGTCTCACCTGAAGGACGGCAGCTCCGGCAGTGCAGCACTCCCTCAGTATTGCCCTGCTGGAGTATCAGCTTAGATTTTTTTGCTCCAGTTAGAGACTTTGAATCTGCAACCTTCTGACTCGGGCTAGCATTCGCCTCTGTAACCAAGGTCCTCTGCCTCTGGTATTTTGGTCAGCTCTCCCAGTTCCAATGGCTGGAGGTGTGGACTGCTGCAATTGGATTTTGTAAGTGAGCAGTTCAGCCTATTCTAATGATGATTAATTGCTGTTAGTAAACCCAATGGAGGTTAACACAATAGAAGACTGAGACAAGTGGACAAGGAGAAGTGGAGCATTAAAATATTGAAGCAGTAATCCATCAACAATGCAATGCGAAGACTCTTGATGAACTACTGGTTTCCTTCATCTACTAAGGTGCAGGGCGTCGCCACCATTTTGTTGAATAATTGAAGTTCCATTGTATTTGTGCATTCAGCGGTACGGCATTGAACCTGTATTAATTTCAGATTTATAAACCAAACTATTTTATCTGGAGATCAGTTAAATCCAGTTTTGTTGAGTGTTGATGATCTTGGAGCTGTAATAATCTCTCCAGTCTTCCCAACTTGTTGGTTGAACTTTCTGAGCATTGGGCAGATGGAGTATATGTGTATGTAATGATGTGTTCTCTCGTATTCTGCCTCTAGGCTTGATGAGAGGCCTGATCTCTAAAGTGTTCATGCAAAAATAAAAATTCAGAAGAGTGTGTAGAAATCTTTTGAGAAGCCTTTGATTATTGGTGAGCACTGTCCAGCAGTCCTGTCATTTGGAAGTTGTTTCTCCTATGTATAGCTTTTACTGATGCTTATGACTTAATCTCCCATCTGCTCCATCCTGTTTCATGCTGGATCATTTACTGCCTGTCTGATGCAGCTGTGTAGTTTCCCCATTACCCTTTTAGCAAAGACAATATAGAGCTTTTAGCATCAACTTCTGCATCATTTAACTGTTGGCTTATTTTATTTGTATTTCCAGTTTTCATCTTGATAGTAAAGATATCAAAACAACACACAAATTTTCAATAAAAAAAGCTCTATAATAATGGAGTTTTCATTATGCTATTTAGATGTTAATTCCTATTTCTGGCAGTAATCACTGCCAAATACTTGTGTCCTTTATACAAAATCCTCAGGGCCGATTTGCATTTTGGATTCCAGCTCACCTTCGTTTTTGGATATTGCATATGGACCTACATATATTATAATGGTTGAAGCCTAGGCCAGCTACACTTTAAAGTAACAAAATGGCTAATAAAGTAAGATGTACCCTGTATTTAATTTTTAGTGTTACTGGTTATTTACCACTCGTGACATCACCTGCTGTGGTCTTGCTTGGAGGAGGGATTCGCAAGGTAAACAGCACAATAAACAACTACCTGCCCTAGAAGGTCGGGTGCAGTAGGTGAGGTTTGTCTTGGTTCCGGTCAGACTTCTTGCGCTAAAGGTTGATGAGGTTAATACAAAGTGCAGTTTATGGATGTGTTTGGTTCCTTACCCATGCCTAGCTTCTTGTAATGCTTGGGTCTATGGGATAAAGTTTGCTAATTAGGTTGCTGTCCTAGTCCTTAAATTATGTGGGATAATGAAAAAGAACCAGTCCACTGACTAACTAAAAATCCTGGTTGTCCGGTTTAAAACTGCATGGGTAGAAAGCCTCAGCCCCTGTATCTAGCAGTATTTCTGTAACAGCACAGACAACTTTTTAAATCACTAGGAAGTTTGTGTTTCTCTAAATATGCCTATTTTAGAGTGGGAATGTTGTTACCTCCTGTTGCCCTTGCTCTCTCTTGAGGTTCCAAACCTTTGCTGGGGTCCAGCATTGTGTGCTCCATCACCTTTTGATACCTTGCCCCAGAGGTCACCCTTTGCCATAGAGTCTAGATGGTAATTGGTCATCCATCATCGACCGAAGCTCGCATGCAGACTCGTTTCAGGAGCTCGATGTCCTTCAACATCCCTTCCCAGGCCAGGGCGAGATTTCCACATCACTACTGCAGTGTGGCTGCCTAGAGATCAGGAATTTACTCTATCTTCCTATCCAATATTATTGATCATGTTTGTTAATCTGTCAAAAGAACCTTTCCATTGAGTTGTTTGAACTTCTTGCGGACCCATCAGTGATTCATCCAGCCATATGGTTTTGAATGACTATCAACCGATACACTACACACACAGGCAGTGACAGTATCTCTTTATTGTGCTCATTCAGCTTATTATAATTGCCTCAGGAAACCTCTGTAATGTGTACTATTGTTCTGCTCATGGTACGCTTGTCTCGTGCACATTTAGTTTTATAATGTTTTGGTTTGCTGCAGTTTAAAAAAACATAGCTTTTGACAAGTTTTTCTCGCGTTTGCATTGTCTGTTCAACCCACGTGTTTCAGATTTACTTCTAGATTATATTCTCTTCGTCGTTGTGTAATCTGTAACAACATTTGGTCATAGTCAAATTAATGTCCAAAGCTGAACAATTTAAGCTCTCCACGATAGTATTTATTCTTATTTCTAGTAAGGATTGACACCTAGTCATCTCCCACAATGATTGTTGTTTTATTATATTTAGGCTGTGCTATAAATTGGCTGTTCTCGCACTGGCTCTTACTGTTAATAACTCAACTCATCAACTTCTTCCCTGGCTCATTCGAACATGAGTAGGGAGCAGGAGGAGGCAATTCAGCCCTTTAAACCTGCTCCACCATTCAATAAGATCATGGCTGCTCTGACTAAATTCCTACCTACCCCGATAATCTTTCATTCCTTTCTTGAACAATAACTTTTCTACCTCTGTCTTGAAAACACTCAAAGACTCTGCTTCCACTGCCTGTTGAGAAAGAGTTCCAAAGACTCTATCCTCTGAAAGAAATTCTCCTTGTTGGTCTTAAAACGAGCAACTCCTTTTTTAAACTGTGACCCCCCAGTTCTAGATTCTCCCACAAAAGGGAACATATTTTTCACACTCTCTGTCAAGACCCTTCAGGTCGTTATTTTCAATTGAGTTGCATCTTGCTCTTCTAAATGTCAGCAGATACAAGTCTAACCCATCCAATCATTCCTCCTAAAATAATCCACCTATTCCAGGTATTAGTATAATAAGGGCTACTGTACCCCAGATATGGCCTCACTAGTGCCCTATATAACTGACGCATAACATCCCTACTTTTGTATTCGATTCCCCTCACAATAAACGATAATATTTTTTATCAAGTGAAAGGTGGGTAAATGTACCCTGACACTCTTTGACCAACTTGCAGAAACCATTTTCTACTCGGGCACGTCACACGGTGAGATCTACAAAGGGGTCAAGACTCTGGTGAAGATGGAAAACAATATCAAACTCTATAAATACAGTCTCAAATCTACAGTAGCTAAATCCTTTTAAAAATATAATTGAGATTTTAGTGATTTTTTACAACGTTCAGAGAAAGATCATACATTAACATCTCACAACATGAATAGCCCGCCGCCCCCCCCCCCCCCCCCCCCCCCCCCCCAGCCAACAGCAATAAGAATTAACCCCTCCCCATTTACATATTCAACATTAGTACATATTTTCAGGCTTTTAACTATTTACATGTCAGCCTCAACAAGAAAAAAAGAGGAAAGACTGGGGAGGGGGGGTGTTACCTGTAGGGTACCTCACCTCTGTTTCTGTGTTGCCAGGGGGTGGGGGTGGGGTGGGGAAATAAAGAGAAGAGGGAGAGGGCGTGCCCCTACCCGTACAGGGTTAGTTTGGCCTGTGCTTGGCCCTCAACTTGCTCTATTGGCTGTTAACGGGTCCAGGAACAAGTTGAATGGCTTCCATGTCTTGTTCCACTGTTGCTAAGTTTGCAGATGATACAAACATATGCAGAGGGACAGGTAGTATTGAGGAAGCAGGGGGGTTGCAGGATTTAGACAGGCTAGGAGAGTGTGCAAAGTGTCAGATGGAATGCAATGTGGAAAAGAGGTTAAGCACTTGGGAAGGAGAAATGGAGACGTAGGCCATTTTCTAAATGAGGAAATGCTTAGGAAATTAGAAGCACAAAAGGACATTGGGAGTCCTTGTTCACAATTATTCTTTATTATATAAACTTAGAGTACCCAATTATCTATTTTGTTCCAATTAAGGGGCAATTTAGCATGGCCAATCCATCTAACCTGCACATCTTTGGGTTGTGGGGGTGAAACCTACGTAGACATGGGGAGAACAAAGAACAAAGAAAAGTACAGCACAGAACAGGCCCTTCGGCCCTCCAAGCCTGCGCTGACCATGCTGCTCGACTAAACTACAATCTTCTACACTTCCTGGGTCCGTATCCCTCTATTCCCATCCTATTCATGTATTTGTCAAGATGCCCCTTAAATGTCACTATCGTCCCTGCTTCCACCACCTCCAGCAGCGAGTTCCAAGCACCCACTACTGTGTTTTTAAAAAAACCCTGCCTCGTACATCTACTCTAAATCTTGCCCCTCGCACCTTAAACCTATGCTGCCTAGTAATTGACTCCTCTACCCTGGGAAAAAGCCTCTGACTATCCACTCTGTCTATGCCCTTCATAATTTTGTAGACCTCCATCAGGTCACCCCTCGTTCCAGTGAGAAATCGAGTTTATTCAACCGCTCCTCATAGCTAATGCCCTCCATAACAAGCAACATCCTGGTAAATCTCTTCTGCACCCTCCACATCCTTCTGGTAGTGTGGCGACCAGAATTGAACACTATCCTCCAAGTTTGGCCTAACTAAGGTTTTATACAGCTGCAACATGACTTGCCAATTCTTATACTCAATGCCCCGACCAATGAAGGCAAGCATGCCATATGCCTTCTTGACTACCTTCTTCACCTGTGTTGCCCCTTTCAGTGACCTGTGGATCTGAACACCTAGATCTCTCTGACTGTCAATACCCTTGAGGGTTCTATCATTCACTCTACATTCCCTACCTGCATTAGACATTCCAAAATGCATTACCTCACATTTAAAAGGATTAAACTCCATCTGCCATCTCTCCGCCCAAGTCTCCAAACGATTTAAATCCTGCTGTATCCTCTGACAGTCCTCATCACTATCCTCAATTCCACCAACCTTTGTCGTCGGCAAACTTACTTATCAGACGAGTTACATTTTCCTCCAAATTATTTATATATACTACGAACAGCAACGGTCCCAGCACTCATCCCTGTGGAACACCACTAGTCACAGCCCTCCAATCAGAAAAGCCCCCTTCCATTGCTACTCTCTGCCTTCTATGACCTAGCCAGTTCTGTATCCACCATGCCAGCTCACCCCTGATCCCGTGTGACTTCACCTTTTGTACCAGTCTGCCATGAGGGACCTTGTCAAAGGCCTTACTGAAGTCCATATAGACAACATCTACTGCTCTACCTGCATCAATCATCTTTGTGACCTCTTCGAAAAACTCTATCAAGTTAATGAGACACAACCTCCCCTTCACAAAACCATGCTGCCTCTCATGAATACGTCCATTTGCTTCCAAACGGGAGTAGATCGTGTCTCGAAGAATTCTCTCCAGTAATTTCCCTACCACTGATGTAAGGCTCACTGGCCTGTAGTTCCCTGGATTATCCCTGCTACCCTTCTTAAACAAAGGAACAACATTGGCTATTCTCCAGTCCTCCGGGACATCACCTGAAGACAGTGAGGATCCAAAGATTTCTGTCAAGGCCTCAGCAATTTCCTCTCTAGCCTCCTTCAGTATTCTGGGGTAGATCCCATCAGGCCCTGGGAACTTATCTACCTTAATATTTTTCAAGATGCCCAACACCTCGTCTTTTTGGATCTCAATGTGACCCAGGTTATCTACACACCCTTCTCCAGACTCAACATCCACCAATTCCTTCTCTTTGGTGAATACTGAGGCAAAGTGTTCATTTAGTACCTCGCCCATTTCCTCTGGCTCCACACATAGATTCCCTTGCCTATCCTTCAGTGTGCCAACCTTTTCCCTGGCTACCCTCTTGCTTTTTATGTACGTGTAAAAAGCCGTGGAATTTTCCTTAACCCTATTTGCCAATGACTTTTTGGTGACCCCTTCTAGCCCTCCTGACTCCTTGCTTAAGTTCCTACCTACTTTCCTTTTATATTCCACACAGGCTTCGTCTGTTCCTAGCTTTCTAGCCCTGACAAATGCCTCCTTTAACTTTTTGACGAAGCCTACAATATCTCTTGTTATCCAAGCTTCCCGAAATTTGCTGTATTTATCCTTCCGCACAGGAACATGCCATTCCTGATTTCCTTTCAACTGACATTTGAAAGCCTCCCACATGTCAGATGTTGATTTACCCTCAAACATCCGCCTCCAATCTAGGTTCTTCAGTTCCCGCCTAATATTGTTATAATTAGCCTTACCCCAATTTAGGACATTCACCCGAGGATCACTCTTATCCTTGTCCACCAGCACTTTAAAACTTACTGAATTGTGGTCACTGGTCCTAAAATGCTCCCCTACTGAAACTTCTACCACCTGGCCGGGCTCATTCCTCAATACCAGGTCCAGTACAGCCCCTTCCCTAGTTGGACTGTCTACATATTGTTTTAAGAAGCCCTCCTGGATACTCCTTACAAATTCTGCCCCGTCCAGGCCCCTAGCACTAAGTGAGTCAAAGTCAATATTGGGGAAGTTGAAGTCTCCCATCACAACAACCTTGTTGTTTTTACTCTTTTCCAAAATCTGTCTACCTATCTGCTCCTCTATCTCCTGCTGCTGTTGGGAGGCCTGTAGTAAACGCCCAACATTGTGACTGCACCCTTCTTATTGCTGATCTCTACCCATATAGCCTCGCTGCCCTCTGAGGTATCCTCCTGTAGTACAGCTGTGATATTCTCCCTAACCAGTAGCGCAACTCCGCCACCCCTTTTACATCCCCCTCTATCCTGCCTGAAACATCTAAATCCTGGAACGTTTAGCTGCCAATCCTGTCCTTCCCTCAACCAGGTCTCTGTAATGGCAACAGCATCATAGTTCCAAGTACTAATCCAATTTCTTTTTTTTTTTTTATAAATGTTTTTATTCAGTTTTCGTATTTTATATTGAACAAATTACAAATTGTTAGGAGAGAGAAACAAAAAAAAAAAACAAACAAAAACAAACACGCAAAAATTAACATACATATTTACAGGTAAGCATCTTCGTAGTAGTAACTGCGCCCCCCCCCCCCCTCAACATGTTTATTTAGCTTGGTTTTGGGCCTTAGCTAGCCATCGAACCCCCGTAACGAACCTGTAGCCCCCCCCCCCCCCCCTCCCGCTACCTTCCCCCGACTATTCTTCCTCTTGTACATTGGCCACAAATAGGTCCCGGAACAGTTGCATGAATGGCTCCCACGTTCTGTGGAAGCCGTCGTCCGACTCTCGGATGGCAAATTTGATTTTCTCTATTTGGAGAGATTCCGAGAGGTCGGACAGCCAGTCCGCAGCTCTGGGCGGTGCTGCTGACCGCCAGCCAAACAGGATTCTACGGCGGGCGATCAGGGAGGCAAAGGCAAGGGCGTCCGCCCTCCTCCACAGGAATAGATCTGGCTGGTCTGAAACCCCGAAGACCGCCACTATCGGGCATGGCTCCACCCTCACCCCCACCACTTTGGACATAGCCTCGAAGAAGGCTGTCCAGTACTCCACAAGTCTGGGGCAAGACCAGAACATGTGGGCGTGGTTGGCCGGGCCTCTTTGGCACCGCTCACATCTGTCTTCCACCTCCGGGAAGAACCTACTCATACGGGTTCTTGTTAGGTGGGCTCTATGTACCACTTTTAGTTGCGTCAGGCTGAGCCTTGCGCACGTGGAGGTGGAGTTGACCCTATGCAGTGCTTCGCTCCAGAGTCCCCACCCTATCTCCATCCCCAGGTCGTCCTCCCATTTCCTCCTTGTTGCGTCCAGTACGGTGTCGTCCCTATCTACCAGTCGGTCATACATGTCACTACAGTTCCCTTTCTCTAGGATACTTGCGTCCAGTAGGTCTTCCAGTAGTGTCTGTCGTGGCGGTTGTGGGTACGTCCTTGTCTCCTTTCGTAGGAAGTTTTTGAGCTGCAGGTACCGTAGCTCGTTCCCCCCAGCTAGCTGAAATTTCTCTGTCAGTTCGTCCAGTGTTGCGATCCTGTCGTCCGTGTATAGGTCCCTGACTGTCAGTGTTCCCCCGTCCTGCCTCCACCTTTTGAAGGTGGCGTCGGTCAGTGCTGGTTTGAACCTATGGTTGTTGCAGATGGGAGCCCTGTTCGACATTTTGGTCAGGCCAAGTTGCTGCCGCAGTTGGTTCCAGGATTGGAGGGTGGCTGTCACCACTGGGCTGCTGGAGTGTTTTTTGGGTGGGGATGGGAGTGCTGCCGTGGCGAGGGCCCGGAGGGAGGTTCCCATGCAGGAGGCCTTCTCCGCACGCACCCACTCAGCTTCTGGCTCCTGGATCCATCCCCTTACTCGCTCGGCTGTTGCTGCCCAGAGTTAGAATTGTAGATTCGGGAGGGCTAACCCTCCCCTGGTTTTTGTTTTTTGTAAGACCTTCTTTGGGATCCTAGCATTTTTACCCCCCCATACGAACGCCATGATGAGTTTGTCCAGCGCTTTGAAAAAGGCCTTGGGGATGTAGATCGGAATGGATCTAAACAGGAAGAGGAACCTGGGCAGTACGTTCATTTTGATCGTCTGAACTCTCCCCGCGAGGGAGAGCGGGAGTGTGTTCCATCTTTGCAGGTCCTTTTTAACTTCCTCCGTCAGGCTGGTGAGGTTCCATTTGTGGATCCCTTTCCAGTCATGGGCTATTTGAATCCCCAGGTAGCGGAATTTATGTCGGGCTTGTCTGAACGGCAGCCCCTTTAGTGCTGCCCCCCCCCCCCCCCCCCCTTGCGGGTGTAATGGGAAGATCTCACTTTTGCTCATGTTGAGTTTGTAGCCCGAGAAGGCTCCAAACTCTTTCAGGAGCGCGATGATTCCGTCCATGCTGCTTTGTGGGTCCGAGATATAGAGGAGCAGATCATCCGCATAGAGTGAGACTCTGTGCTCTCTACCTCCCCTTCGGATCCCCCTCCAATTTTTTGCTGCCCTGAGCGCGATTGCTAGCGGTTCAATTGCTAGTGCGAACAGCAGCGGGGACAGTGGGCATCCTTGTCTGGTGCCCCTGTGCAGCTGGAAGTATTGGGAGTTGGTATTGTTGGTCTGTACACTCGCCATGGGAGCGTTGTACAGGAGCTTTACCCAAGCGGTGAACCCTGTTCCAAGCCCGAACCGCTCCAGTACCTCTGAGGTATTTCCACTCGACTCTGTCGAAGGCCTTTTCTGCGTCCAGGGAGACGATCACCTCTTGTGTTCTCTCCCCGGAGGGGGTCATTATCACGTTCAGCAGGCGCCTGATGTTTGCGGTCAGCTGTCTACCTTTTGACAAAGCTCGTCTGGTCCTCTGTGACCACCTCAGGTACACAGTCTTCTAGCCTTTTGGCTAGGATTTTGGCCAGTATTTTGGCGTCTGCATTCAGCAGAGATATGGGTCTGTATGACCCACATTCCGTTGGGTCTTTGTCTTTCTTAGGTATCAACGAGATTGAGGCCTGTGCTAACGTGGGTGGCAACGTGCCCCTAGCTAGCGAGTCTGTGAACATCTCCCGCAGGTGCGGGGCCAGCGCTGTCGCAAATTTTTCGTAGAAGTCCGCCGGGAATCCGTCCGGTCCCGGCGCCTTCCCCGCCTGCATGGAGCTAATGCTCTCCATGATCTCTCCCAGTGCTAGTGGTGCTTCCAGATCCCGTTTTCTGCCCTCTCCCACAACTGGTATGTTCAGTCCGTCAAGAAACCGGTTCATCCCAGCCTTCCCCGTTGGGGGCTCTGAGGTGTACAGCTCTTGGTAGAAGGCCTTGAAGGTTTTGTTAATCCTCTCTGGTTCTGTTTCCAACGTGCCTCTGGTATCTCTGATTTGCGCAATTTCTCTGCTGGCTGCCTGCTTTCTCAGCTGGTGGGCCAACAGGCGGCTGGCTTTGTCTCCGTGTTCGTATAGGGCCCCGCGTGCCTGGCGGAGTTGGTGTACTGCTTTCCTGGTGGAGAGCAGGTCAAAGTTCCTTTGTAATTCTTTTCTCTCCGCCAGGAGTTCTACAGTCGGGGCCTCGGAGTATTTATGGTCTACCTCCAGTATGGAGTCGACCAGCTTCTGCCTAGCCACCCTTTCCTCCCTATCTCTTTGCGCTTTGTAGGCTATGATTTCCCCTCTTAGTACGGCCTTAAGCGCTTCCCAGAACGTGGAGGGTGAGACCTCCCCGTTTTGGTTGATCTCAGTGTACTCCGCTATGGCCTGCGCTATCCTTTCGCTGAAGGCCTTGTCAGCTAGTAAGGCACCGTCCAACCTCCATTTGGGGCGCTGGGCCCTTCCCGTCTCTAGCCGCACATCCATGTAGTGTGGAGCGTGGTCTGATATCACAATTGCGGAGTATTCCACCTTGTCTATCTCTGGAAGCACCGTTTTCCCCACCACAAAGAAGTAAATTCTGGTGTACACGTTGTGTACTGGGGAGAAGAAAGAGAATTCTTTCTCCCCCGGGTGGGCGAATCTCCAGGGGTCTACTGCTCCCATCTGCTCCATATAGTGGCTGAGTTCCCTTGCCATGTTTGAGGTTTTCCCTGTTCTGGGGTTTGATCTGTCCGTCGTTGGGTCCTGTACACAGTTGAAGTCCCCCCCCATGATTAGTCGGTGCGTCGCTATGTCCGGGATTTCTGCCATGGTCTTTTGGATGAAGCTCGTGTCGTCCCAGTTGGGCGCGTACACGTTAACTAGAACTACCGGCGCCCCATCCAGGGCCCCGCTGACCATGACATACCGTCCCCCTGGGTCCGTAACCGTCTTTGTCGCCCTAAACATTGTCCTCTTGCCAATCAGGATCGCCACCCCCCTGGCCCTTGCCCCATAACAGGAATGATAGGTTTGTCCCACCCAGCCCTTTCTTACCCGCAGTTGGTCCTGCTCCCTCAAGTGCGTCTCTTGGAGGAAGACTATGTCGGCCCTCATGTTTCTAAGGTGGGTGAGGACTCTAGATCTCTTCACTGGGCCGTTAAGTCCCCTTACGTTCCAGGTGACTATTCTGGTGGGGGGCTTCTGCCCCCTTGCTCCTGTGGGGTTAACCATATTTGTCCGGTGGACGCGCCCCTGCCCTCTGGGGTTTCCCTTTGTTAGGGGGCCGTCCAGGATGTCCCCATCACTGCTCTCCCCATACGGTCGGGTCCCTGCGCTCCGGGGTTCCCCCTTGTCCCGGGGACACCCGCCATGGCCGTCCACTTTGTGTCCGCCACGCGGGTAGTCCCCTGCACTCCGGGGGGCCCCTTCACCCACAGACCGTACTGGGTGGGTGCTTGCAGCAGTTCCCTGTTTCGAGCCCTTGTCTGTGGCACTTTGTGGCCCTATTCCCTTACTGGCCTCTTTTGTCCCTTCGTCCCTGCGTTTCCCCTCCCTGGTCTCTCGCCCCCCGAGTGCCCCCCCCCCCCCCCCCCCCCCGCTCTATCCCTTTCGGGGATACCCCTGTGTACCCCTCCATTGCCCCTCTCTCCCCCATTCCTGTCCCCATTTGCTCTCCCACCTTTGATGGGTGATCCCCCCCCTCCCCTGCCTGGCGCCTTCCCCCCTGTTGGGGGTGCGCTGCGGCCCTGCTCTGTTGCGCGCCCCCTTCGCTAGCTTTCCTGCTAGCACGGTGGCTCCCCTCTCGGAGGTTGCTGTCCCGCTTCCCCTCTCCCCTCTCCAGTACTCCCGTTCCCTCGTGCCGGGGCCTGGCCTCCCACCTGGAGCGGGCCCTTGGGCATTGGGTTGTTTTCCGTTCTGGGTGTTCCTGCCAGGGGGGAGGGGGCTGACTTTGCCTCGCCCCTCCCCACCCCCCCGTCGGCATGACGTATCTCCTTGCCATGGGCCCCTCGTCCCTACTTCCCATGGCGTTTTTCCAGCCCGTGCTCCTCGACGAATCTATTCGCCTCGGCAGGGGCTGTAAAGAAATATTCCTTGTGTTGGTATGTGACCCAGAGTTTTGCTGGGTACAGCATACCAAAACGTACTTTGTTCTTATAGAGAGCTGCTTTCGCTCTGTTGAACTCCGCCCGTCTCTTAGCTATGTCCGCTCCAAAATCCTCGTAGATTCGGATGGCGTGCCCGTCCCAATTGCAGGCTCTATTCTCCTTGGCCCAGCGCAGGATTGTCTCCCTATCCCGGTACCGGTGCAGTCTGGCTATAACTGCTCTCGGTTTTTCCCCTTCCTTGGGCTTCGGGCGCAGTGACCGATGAGCTCTGTCCATTTCCGGTGGGTGGGAAAAGTTTCCCGCCCCACTAAGGAGCCCAGCATCGCAGCCACGAATGTTGTGGGATTTCTACCCTCTATCCCCTCTGGCAGGCCCACTATCTTAATATTTGCCTTCTCGAGCTGATCTCCTGGTCGTCTACCCTGCCCTTCAGGCTCCCCTGTGTTGCACTCAGTTTCACCATTCCCCTCTCCAGGGATATGACCCGGTCGCTCGCGTCAGTCGCTGCCTTCTCCAGCTCTTTAATGGTTGCCCCCTGGGCTTCCAGTATCTTCCCTTGGGCTTCCAGTATCTTCCCTTGGGCATCCACTTTCTTCTCCAATCTGGTCAGAACATGCTGCACCCCTGACATGGCCCTGGTCACTGCTGCCTGTGCTGCGGCCTCTGCGTCTGCTTTTAACTCTGCCTTGATTGCCTGCAGCTGCTCCCTCACCACCTCGGCAAAGGCTTCCTTCCAATTCACGCCCCCCTCTAACCCCAGGGGAGAGGTTGCCCGCCCGTCTAGCTCTTCTGGATGCGGCGAAGCATCCTTCCCGCCGCTTCGCGTGTTGACTCGTTCGCTCGAGCTGGCTTTCCCTTTGCCCAGTCTACTTCCGGTGCCCCCTTTCTCTTGGCTCCCTTCTGGCACTTTTTTCTCCCCCTTCCCCTTCATCATTTCTTCTCTCCTTGTTCTTCTTTTTCCCCCTTTTCCGCACCCTATTTTTATTTTTTATATATATATATATATATATATATATTTTTTTAAATTTATTTCCCCTACCCCTTTTCTCTTTACCAGTTTTCTTTTGGGAAGAACAGAAATACAAGTCTCTTTTTTCTTTTGTCTTCTTTCCCCACTCAACCAGGAGAGAGAGAGAGAGAGTCCCTTTGTCTTTGCCACGTGGTGGTCACAGCAGTTGGGGGGGGGGGGAGGGGCGAGGGGGCCGGTGGTCGCTGCTGGCTGGGGGGGGGGGGGGGGGGGTGGTCCCCGCTGCTGGCTGGGGGGGGTGTCCCTGCTGGGGGGGGGGGGGGGGTGGGGGGTGTCCCTGCTGCTGGCTGGGGGGGGGGGTGGGGGGTGTCCCTGCTGCTGGCTGGGGGGGGGGGGGGGTGGGGGGTGGGGGGTGTCCCCGCTGCTGGCTGGGGGGTGTCCCCGCTGCTGGCTGGGGGGGGGGTGGGGGGTGGGGGGGTGTCCCCGCTGCTGGCTGGGGGGGGGGGGGGGGGGGGGGAGTGAAGAGGGGCCGCCGCACCGCTCCTGGCCCGCGTGGGGGGGGGGGAAGAGAAGAGGGGCCGCCGCCGCCGCCGCACCGCTCCTGGCCCGCGTGGGGGGGGGGGGGGGAGAGAAGAGGGGCCGCCGCCGCACCGCTCCTGGCCCGCGTGGGGGGGGGAGGGAGAGGGGATGGACCTGCTGCTGTTGGGCCCCCCTATCGCCGCTCCGGCTCCTCGGCTCCTCGGCTCCCGCTCCGGCTCCTCGGCTCCCGCTCCGGCTCCTCGGCTCCCGCTCCGGCTCCTCGGCTCCCGCTCCGGCTCCTCGGCTCCCGCTCCGGCTCCTCGGCTCCCGCTCCGGCTCCTCGGCTCCCGCTCCGGCTCCTCGGCTCCCGCTCCGGCTCCTCGGCTCCCGCTCCGGCTCCTCGGCTCCTCCGCTCCGGCTCCTCCGCTCCGGCTCCGGCTCCTCCGCTCCGGCTCCGGCTCCTCCGCTCCGGCTCCGGCTCCTCCGCTCCGGCTCCGGCTCCTCCGCTCCGGCTCCGGCTCCTCCGCTCCGGCTCCGGCTCCTCCGCTCCCGCTCCGGCTCCTCCGCTCCCGCTCCGGCTCCCTCCGCTCCCGTGATGGGCAAGCTAATGGAGCTAAAGCCTTCTGCCCCTGATGGAATGCATCCCAGAGTGCTAAAAGAGATGGCTAGGGAATTTGAAAATGCACTAGTGATAATTTACCAAAATTCACTAGACTCTGGGGTGGTCCCGGCTGATTGGAAATTAGCAAACGTGACACCACTGTTTCAAAAAGGAGGTAGGCAGAAAGTGAGTAATTATAGGCCAGTGAGCTTAACTTCGGTAGTCAGGAAGATGCTGAATCTATCATCAAGGAAGAAATAGCGAGGCATCTGGATGGAAATTGTACCATTGGGAAGGCGCAGCATGGGTTCATAAAGGGCAGGTTGTTCCTAACTAATTTAGTGGAATTTTTTGAGGACATTATCAGTGCGGCCGATAACGGGGAGCCAATGGATGTGGTATATCTGGATTTCCAGAAAGTCTTTGACAAGGTGCCACACAAAAGGTTGCTGCATAAGATAAAGATGCATGGCATTAAGGGTCAAGTAGTAGCATGGATAGAGGATTGGTTAATTACTAGAAAGCAAAGAGTGGGGATTAATGGGTGTTTCTCTGGCTGGCAATCAGTAGCTAGTGGTGTCCCTCAGGGATCAGTGTTGGGCCCACAATTGTTCACAATTTACATAGATGATTTGGAGTTGGGGACCAAGGGCAATGTGTCCAAGTTTGCAGACGACACTAAAATGAGTGGTAAAGCAAAAAGTGCAGAGGATACCGGAAGTCTGCAGAGGGATTTGGATAGGTTAAGTGAATGGGCTAGGGTCTGGCCGATGGAATACAATGTTGACAAATGTGAGGTTATCCATTTTGATAGGAATAACAGAAAAACGGATTACTACTTAAATGATAAAATATTAAAACATGCTGTTGTGCAGAGAAACCTGGGTGTGCTAGTGCATGAGTCGCAAAAAGTTGGTTTACAGGTGATTAAGAAAGCAAATGGAATTTTGTCCTTCATTGCTAGAGGGATGGAGTTTAAGACTAGGGAGGTTATGCTGCAATTGTATAAGGTGTTAGTGAGGCCACATTGAGTATTGTGTTCAGTTTTGGTCTCCTTACCTGAGAAAGGACGTACTGGTGCTGGAAGGTGTGCAGAGGAGATTCACGAGGTTAATCCCAGAGCTGAAGGGGTTGGATTACAAGGAGAGGTTGAGTAGACTGGGACTGTACTCGTTGGAATTTAGAAGGACGAGGGGGGATCTTATAGAAACATATAAAATTATGAAATGAATAGATAGGATAGATGCGGGCAGGTTATTTCCACTGGCGGGTGAAAGCAGAACTAGGGGGCATAGCCTCAAAATAAGGGGAAGTAGATTTAGGACTGAGTTTAGGAGGAACTTCTTCACCCAAAGGGTTGTGAATCTATGGAATTCCTTGCCCAGTGAAGCAGTTGAGGCTCCTTCATTAAATGTTTTTAAGATAAAAATAGATAGTTTTTTTTGAAGAATAAAGGGATTTAGGATTATGGTGTTCGGTCTGGAAAGTGGAGCTGAGTTCACAAAAGATCAGCCATGATCTCATTGAATGGCAGAGCAGGCTCAAGGGGCCAGATGGCCTACTCCTGCTCCTAGTTTTCATGTTCTTATGTTCTTATCTCCCTGTCTGCTTTTCCTCAGAGCCATACTGGCCCTATTCCCTAGTTCTCCCTTAATGCTTTCACCTTCTGACCTATTGCTCTGGTACCCACCCCCCTGACATACTAGTTTAAACCCTCCCGTGTGACACTAGCAAATCTCGCGGCCAGGATATTTATGCCTCTCCAGTGTAGATGCAACCCGTCCTTCTTATACAGGCCACACCTGCCCCGGAAGTGCTCCCAGTGGTCCAGATAACAGAAACCCTCCCTCCTACACCAGCTGTTTAGCCACGTGTTTAGCTGCTCTATCTTCCTGGAGTAATCCTGAGATTACAGCCCTAGAGGTCCTGTCTTTTAACTTTCTGCCTAGCTCCCTGAACTCCTGCTGCAGGACCCCATGCCCCTTCCTGCCTGTGTTGTTAGTACCAATATGTACAATGACCTCTACCCGTTTGTCCTTCCCCTTCAGGATGTCCGCTACCTGTTCTGAGACATCCTGGACCCTGGCACCAGGGAGGCAATATACCATCCTGGAGTCTCTTTCACGTCCACAGAAGCGCCTCTCTGTGCCCCTGACTATAGAATCCACTATGACTATTGCTCTTCTGCGCTTTGACCCTCCCTGCTGAACATCAGAGCCAGCTGTGGTGCTACTGCTGTTGTTTGCCCCTGATAGGCTATTTCCCCCCACCCCCCACCGACCCTATCCAAAGGGGGAACGTGCAAACTCCACACGGACAATGACCCAAATTGCCCATTGGACACAGATTAAGTTGAAAAGGACCTGCAGAGGTGAGACACACTCCCATTTTTCATAGCTGGGAAGGGTGCAGACGATCTACATGAAGATGCTGTCCAGGTTCGTTTAGACACATACTGACCAATAAAGGTCTTCTTTAATCCATAAGACATAGGAGCAGAATTAGCTCATTGACCCTGGGGTGGGATTCGAACCCGGGTCCTCAGCGCTGCAGTCCCAGTGCTAACCACTGCACCACATGCCGCCCTCAATTCATTTGAGGTTAATGTGCAGGCTCAGTGAGCAGTTAGGAAGACAAATGCAATGTTAGCATTCATGTCGAGAGGGCTAGAATACAAGACCAGGTGTGCACTTCTGAGGCTGTATAAGGCTCTGGTCAGACCCCATTTGGAGTATTGTGAGCAGTTTTGGGGCCCCATATCCAAGGAAGGATATGCTAGCTTTGGAAAGGGTCCAGAGGAGATTCACAAGAAGGATCCCTGGAATGAAGAACTTGTCATGTGAGGAGTAGTTGAGGACTCTGGGTCTGTATTCCTTGAAGTTTAGAAAAATGAAGGGCTATCTTGTTGAAACTTTACAAGATACTGCGAAGCCTGGAGAAATTGGATGTAGAGAGGATGTTTCCACTCGTAGGAAGAGCTAGAACCAGAGGGCACATCTTCAGGCGGAAGGGACAATCCTTTGAAGCAAATGAGGAAGAATTTCTTCAGTCAGAGGGTGGTGAATCTGTGGAACTCTTGACCGCAGAAGGCTGTGGAGGCCAAATCACTGAGTGTCTTTGAGACAGAGATGGATAGGTTCTTGATTAATAAGGAGATCAGGGTTTCTGGGGAGAAGGCAGGAGAATGGGGATGAGAAAAATATCGGCCATGATTGAATGGTGGAGCAGGGTCAATGGGCTAATTCTGCTCCTATGTCTTGTGGGTTAAAGAAGACCTTTGTTGTTCGCTATGTGTCTGAACAGGAAGAGGAACCTGGACAGCACCTTCATGTTGATCGTCTGCACCCTTCCCAGCTATGAAAAATGGGACTGTGTCTCGCCTCTGCAGGTCCATTTTAACTTGATCTGTGTCCAATGGACAATTTGGGCGGAATTTGCGTTGGGAATGCTGGTACAGCAGTACCTCCAGCTCTGTCCCTCCCTTTCTGGTTCACCGGGTAGAGTTCACTCATGCTCCGATTGCGTTTGTATCCAGAGAAATGCCCAAACTCTTTCAGGAGCTTCATGATACCTTCCATGCTGCCTTGTGGGTCCGAGATGCAGAGGAGTAGGTCATCCACGTAAGTGAAACTCTGCTCTCTGTCCCCTCTCTGGATCCCCCTTCCAATTTCTTGCCGTTGAGGGCGATCGGCAGCGTCTCAATTGCCAGGGTGAATAGAAGCGGGAACCTGCCTTGTGCTCCTGTGCAGCTGGAAGTAATTGGAGCTGCTGGTGTTGGTCTGTATGCTCACCATGGAGGGGCGTATACAGGAGTCTTGCCCACAAGGTGAACTCTATTCCCAGCCTAAACTGTTCTAGTTACCTCACTTGACTCTGTTGAAGGCCTTTTCTGCGTCCACGGAAATGATCACTTCTAGTGTTCTGTCACTGGATGGGGTCATTACCACGTTCAGCAGGCATCTGATGTTGGCCATCAGCTGCCAGCCCTTGACAAAGCCCTTCCGGTCTTCTGCACCTCTGGTACGCAGTTCTCCAGTCGCATGGCCAGAATTTCTGCCAGTATTTTCACGTCTGCATTGTGCAGAGATTATGAATTGTTAGACTCATTTAAAGTCTGCAAATTGTATAAATGACAATGATGACCAATTTCCATCTGTGAACCTCATCTGTGTAATAATATACAAATAATGTACCTGCTCGGTTGCCTCACTTCAGAGGGGAAGAGCGATCACAGCAGCAATTGGTGTGAACTATGCCAAAAGATGTAAAACAATCTATGAATGGTTCTGGGGTCCAGACGTCAATCCAAAAATCCACACTCAGTCGGGTTAGCATTGGAGGCAAGGTGCTCCTCACTAGCAAGTCTCAAAAATCTTTCACAGGTACAGGGCCAGTGTTGCCGTAAATTTTTTTAGAGGTCTGTCGAGAACCCATCCGGTCCCGGCTCCTTCCTGCCTGCATGGAGTTAATGCTCTTCATGAACTTCTCCCAGTTCAAGCGGTGCTTCCAGCCCCCTCCTCCTATCTTCCCCCACAACTGGCATGTCCATCCCATCGAGGATCTGTTTCACCCCTCAATCCCCTTTGGGGGCTTCAGTGGTGTACAGTCACCGGTAGAAGGCCTTGAATGCTTCATTGACGTTTTTCAGTTTGGCTACCAGTCTGCAGTTTTTGTACCTAACCTGCACTATTTCCTTTTGTGGCTGCTTTCTCAGCTGGTGAGCCAGGAGGCAGCTGACTTTTCTCAGTGTTCATAGAAGGTCCCCGTGTCTGGTGGAGTTGGGGTACTGCTTTCCTAGTGGATAGCAGGTGAAAGTCCATTTATAGCTTTTTTCCTCACCGCTTGAAGCTCCAAGGTTGAGGCTTCGGATTATTGCGTGTTCACCTCTAGTATGTAGTCGACCAGTTGTTGCCTAGCCGCCCTCTCTTCCCTGTCTCTGCGCGTTTTGTAAACAATAATCTCTCCTCTGATCACGGACTTCAGCGCCGCCCAGAGCATGGAGGGTGAGATCTCCCTGTTCTGTTGTTAGTAATATATTTGTCTATGGCCTGTGATATTTTCCTGCAGAAAGTCCATTATTAACATTAACTATATAAATTAGGCAACAAATACAAACTGATTATATTTATACGACTATCTAATTTCTAACTCGCCCCACCCTCTAAACACACAGACAAACCACAGATGGGTGTTTTTTTAAAGTAAAGGGATAAATGTCTATTTCAGATGGATGTCTTCCATTCAGATTCTTCCTTCTGTCTAGGCCTACAGTTGGATGATACCTTGGCCTTCAGTTGGAATGGTTTTCACCGTAGACTCATCAGCGTCTAGAGACTTCTGCCTTTAGACTGTAGGCAGCACAGAGAGAGCACAGAGCTGCTTCCACCTTGTGTCCAGTGACGTCTCTATAAATTCACTAATAGTAAGCAGCCAAATTCGTGAGAGAGCGCAAACAGCTTTCCCTTTCTGAGTCCAGAAGCTTTCCATTGGGTTCTCCTGAAAACTGCACTAGGTCCTCTGAAAACCGTACCTAACAGGAACCATATGCTGTCGGTTGCTGGGCAAAATACTGACCCTGACCACAAGCCAACCAATTGAACCGAATACCTCTAATCTCGGGTGCCATTTAAATTCTGGGTTCTGCCGTTCAAAACTCAAAAATTTCATAGCAGAGTGTACTGTTTATGCTCGACTTGAAGGTATGTTTCAATAAAAGACCCATGGACCAAAAACCATATAGGCATAATAAAAGAGATAAGGAAATCAACAGGAAGGACCCTTGCATTATCAAAAAGAAAATGCTGGAAAACCTCAGCAGGCCTGGCAACATCTGTAGGGAGAGAAAAGGGTCATCTGGACTCGCAACATTAGCTCTTTTCTCTCCTGCAGATGCTGCCAGACCTGCTAAGATTTTCCAGCATTTTCTTTTTCTTTTTGGCTTCAGATTCAGTATTCGCAGTAATTTGCTTTTATCTTACATTACCAAATATTTATTCCCCACATCATTGTTCTTCTTTTGATGTTGTGAACTTATCTTTTACTGGCATGCTGTGTATAGTGTATATTTTAAAATAATAATTCTTCTACAGACTTCTCGGTCGCTGAATTTAGTGTATGCTATTTGTCAGTTCAAGGTCATTGTCATATTTTGAGATTTCAGATCTTGACATGTATTTGTTAATCTAAATGTAGCTTAATTCTCAAAGCGTTAAATTCGCAAGACAGCAAATGCAGATTGTTGGATTGATGTCTGGCCCCCAGAACCATTCATAGATTGTTTTACATCTTTTGGCATAGTTCACACCAATTGCTGCTGTGATCGCTCTTCCCCTCTGAAGTGAGGCAACCGAGCAGGTTCATTATTTGTATATTATTACACAGATGAGGTTCACAGGTGGAAATTGGTCATTATTGTCATTTATACATTTACAGACTTTAAATGAGTCTAACAATTCATAACCAAACTTCTCACACTTCACCTTGTGGCACTTCAGTTAAATAACAGAAATGAGTACCTAGTTCAGAACCAGGTTACAAGGTGTCAAAGGAATACTATCACACAAGTTGATATTGAGCAGTTTATGTTAACTGCCAGAAAAGTACTTGGCTCTCCACTCTGCAACTGGATCCTTGACTTTCTGACCAACAGACCACAGTCAGTAAGAATGAACACCAACACCACCTCCACAATAGTCCTCAATACCGGTGCCTCGCAAGGCTGCGTACTTAGCCCCCTACTCTACCCCCTGTACGCACACGACTGCATGGCAAAACTTGGTTCCAACTCCATCTACAAGTTTGCTGATGATACGACCATAGTGGGCCGGATCTCGAATAACGACGAGTCCGAATACAGGAGGGAGATAGAGAACCTAGCGGAGTGGTGTAACGACAACAATCTCTCCCTCAATGCCAGCAAAACTAAGAGCTGGTCATCGATTTCAGGAAGCAAAGTACTGTACACACCCCTGTCAGCATCAACGGAGCCGAGGTAGAGATGGTGAGCAGTTTCAAATTCCTAGGGGTGCACATCACCAAAAATCTATCCTGGTCCACTCGCGTCGACGCTATCACCAAGAAAGCACAACAGCGCCTATACTTCCTCAGGAAACTAAGGAAATTCGGCATGTCCACATTAACCCTTACCAACTTTTGCAGATGCACTATAGAGAGCATCCTATCGGGCTGCATCACAGCCTGGTATGGCAACTGCTCGGCCCAGGACCGCAAGGAACTTCAGAGAGTCGTGAATACCGCCCAGTCCATCACACGAACCTGCCTCCCATCCATTGATTCCATCTACACCTCCCGCTGCCGGGGGAAAGCGGGCAGCATAATCAAGGATCCCTCCCACCCGGCTTACTCACTTTCCCAACTTCTTCCATCGGGCAGGAGATTCAGAAGTCTGAGAACACGCACGAACAGACTCAAAAACAGCTGCTTCCCCACTGTCACCAGACTCCTAAATGACCCTCTAATGGACTGACCTCATTAACACTACACCCATGTATGCTTCATCCGATGCCAATGCTTATGTAGTTACATTGTATATATTGTGTTGCCTTATTATGTATTCTCATGTATTTTCTTGAATTCTGTTTAATTCCCTTTTCTTCCCATGTACTGAATGATCTGTTGAGCTGCTTGCAGAAAAATACTTTTCACTGTACCTCGGTACACGTGACAATAAACAAATCCAATCCAAGTAAAAGTCAAATTGCTCAAAGGAACGAGTGATGGTACTTTACCTCTGAAGATATCTATTGCAGACCTGCATGCGTCCTTTTACCCCCATGAGGTGGGTGTTTTGATGGCCAAGTTAGTGGTTTTGTCACCAATAGAGGAGCTACCTGGCTGGAATGATTTCTGGTAAATGTCAGTGGAGGAGGAAGGAGCATGCGTGTGAAGCTGTGTGGAAAGGCAGTGCTCTTAAGGAAGGTGGATTGGCCATCAATCAGAGGCTTAAAGAAGGCTTATTTTCTGACTGTCAGATGAGAATATCATTTAATATGTCTGAGGTTCAATTTCAAGGAGCAAGTGGAAGGAAGCCAAATGGAATGTTTACCTTTATTTCAAAGGAAATTGAGTATAAAAATAGGCAAGTCATGCTAAAACTTTGCAAGACACTCTAGTCTTTTGGTCCCCTTTTCTAAGGAAAAATACACTGGCACTGGAGGCAGTCCAGAGAAGGTTCACTAGGTTGAACTCTGGTATGGAGAGACTTTCTTATGAGGAGAGGTTAAGGAGATTGGGCCTGCACTCATTGAAATTTAAAAGAATGGGACATATATGATTCGGGGCTTATCAGGGTGGTTGCTGTGGGAGAGTTCATCTTGTGGGAGAGTCTAGGACCAGAGGGAATAATCCAAGTAAGAGCGAGATAAGGAGGAATTTCTCCCAGAGGGTAGTAATGTGGACTTCTTTACAACAAACGGCTATTGAGGGGGGTCGTTAAGTATGTTCAAGGCTGACATACAGATTTTTAAATCAGTAAAGGGGATGGGGGTTAAGGTGGGGAAAGTAGAGTTGAGGATTATCATATCAGATCAGTCGTGAATTTACTGACTGGCAGAATGGACTCGATGGGCCAAATGACCACCTTCAGCTCCCACGTCTTCTGCTCAATCTCTTTGTACAAGGTATTCTCTGAAGAGTCAGAGTTTGCATCACATCTTGTCTAATCATATCTGGACAAAACCCACTCTCTCAACCAGATACTCGGTGGTTGCATTTTATTATCAATTATCAAAATTTTAATCTATAACCCACTTTGATGAAAGCAAGTGCCATATTAAGAGGATATGGTTTTAGTGTGGAGTTTTGGTCCTAATGCTGATTACCATAATTTAAACTTGCCTGATAACATCTAAAGGTTCAGCACTCAATTAGGTACCATATAGGATGGCTGAGTGGACATGGCTGTGTCGGTCTTTGTGGACGAGGGATATCCACAAGGGAAAAGCAGTCCACCATATGAAATGGGTCATTCAGCCCTTCGAGTTTGTAGCTGATCAGAACTAGTATTGGAGTCTTTCAAGCGACAATTGATTAGGATAAAAGAAATTCATGTTCCTGAGAGAACGACAGATAAGTATGGCAAGTTTAGGGAGCCTTGGATAACGAGGGCTATTGTGAACCTTTTCAAAAAGAAAAATACTTTTGTGCAGTCTAAAAGGATGGGGACAGTCAACCCATGAGGAGTATAAATAAAGTAGGAAGGCGCTTAAGTGGTAAATTAGGAGGGGTCATGAAGTCCTTGGCAAGTAGGATTAATGTGAATCCCCAAGTTTTTTTTATTCATGTGTAAAAAGCAAGAGGGTGGTCAGCACTTAAGGACAGTGGGGGGAGTCTGTGTTGAGCCAAAGGAAATGGACGAGGTACTAAATGAGTATGTAGCATCAGTGTTTACCAAAGAAAGGCTCTTTGTGTAAGCTGATTCTTGAGTAAGGTGTATGGACAGTGGATAATGTTAACATCAAAAAGGAGGAGGTATTGGGCCTTTTAAAAGATATTAAGATAGATTAATCTGCTGGGCCGGATGGGATTTACCTCCGAATACTGAGGGGAAACAAGGGAGTAAATTGTTGGGGCCTTGACTGACATCTTTGTCTTCTCATTGGTTGCAGGTGAGATCCCAGATTACTGGAGAATAGCTACTGTGGTACCCTTGTTTAAGAAAGGTAGCAGGGATAATCCTGGAAACTTTCGGCCGGTGAGCCTCATGTCGGTAAATTATTGGTGAGGCGGGGTGGGATTCTCTGACCCCAGGGCGAGGTTGGAGAATCACCAGGCCGGGCGCAATTCACGTGATGACACCCCGATGCTGGTCGGCCGATACTCCGGTGACCGGAGAATCGGCGCCAGCGGCGTTGGTACGGCGCCGGTCAGGGGCCACCTACGCAGCCCCGCCCCTCCCCGCACAGATGGGCCAAGTGGCCGCCAAGATGGACAGTGGTCTTACCCGGTGGGACCTTGTCCATCCTGCGGGGGGTGGCCTGGTTGTTGGGGGGGGGGGGGGGGGGCCTGGCCTGGCCTGCGATCGGGGCCTACTGATCGGCGGGCCGACTTCTCCTGGTGGGAGCCTCTTTTACTCCATGTTGGCCCCTGCAGCTCTCCGCCATGTTGCATTGGGGCCGCCGCGGAGAAGGAAGCTAGCGCATGTGGGTGAATTCGTGCCGGCCGCAGCACGCACACGCAGACCCTCGGCGCCCGTTTGACGGCGGTATCGGCATCAGGAGCTGCGTGAGTCGCTCCAGTGCCATGCTGAGCCCCTCCTGAGGGCTCAGGATCACTGCTCCCGGGGGTCTGTTGATGGCGTCGTAAAATACAACGGCGATTACAGCACTCGGGATCAGAGAATCCCTCTCAGGATTTATGCACAGTTGGAAACAAATGGACTCATTAGCGATAGATAGCATGGTTTTGTGAAGGGGAGGTCGTGCCTCGCTAACTTGATCGAGTTTTTTCAGGAGGTGACAAAGATGATTGAGGGGAAGACAATGGATGTTATTTATAAGGTCTTCAGTAAAGCCTTTGACGAGGTGCCTCATGGCCGACTAGTACAAAAGGTGAAGACACACTGGATCAGAGGTGAGGTGGTAAGATGGATACAGAACTAGCTTGGTCACAGAAGGCAAAGGGTAGCAGTAGAAGGGTGTTTTTTCTCAATGGACGGTTGTGACTAGTTCCACAGGGGTCTGTGTTGGGCCCTCTGTTATTTGTAGTAAAGGTAAATGATGCAGCTGGTCTGATTAGTAAGTTTGTGGATGGCACCAAGGTTGGTGGAGTGGCAGATAGTGTTGAGGATTGTCAGAGGATACAGCAGGACATAGGTTGGAGATTTGGGCAGAGAAATGGAGTTTAATCCGCACAAGTGTGAGGTAATGCATTTTGGTAGGTTTAACAGAGGGGAGATGTACCTTAAATCGCAAAACTCTTTAGGAATGTAGAAAGTCAGAGACCTGGGCGTGCAGGTCCACAGATCTTTGAAGGTGGCAACACAAGTGGACAAGGTATTCAAGAAAACATATGGAATGTTTGCCTTAATTGGACAGTGAAATGAAAAAATCGCTTATTGTCACAAGTAGGCTTCAAATGAAGTTATTGTGAAAAGTACAGTGCATAGTGTAAAAACTGGCAAGTTATGCTACCGTTGTATAGAACCGTGGTAAGGCTGCACGTGGAATGTTGCGCACAATTCTGAATAGGCCGAGAGGCTGAATAGACTCAGACTGTTTTCATTAGAAAGACTAGGTTGAGGGGTGACCTGATAGGAGGGCGACAAGATTATGAGGAGCATGGATAGAGTGGATGGGCAGGAACTCTTCCCAGGGTGGAGGGATCAGTCACCAGGGGGTACAGGTTTAAGGTCCGTGGGACAAAGTTTAGAGTAGATGTGCGAGGCAGTTTTTTTATGCAGAGGGTGGTGAGTGCCTGGAACACGTTGGCAGGGGAGGTTGTGGAAGCAGATACATTAACAGTGTTCAAAAGGCATCTTGAGTGCTGAGGGTTTTGGCAAAGGTTGGTATCATGCCAGGTACAGGCTTGGAGGGCCAATGGGCCTGTTCCTGTGCTGTACTGTTCTTTGTTCTAACACTTCTCCCCATAGCCCTTAATTCCCGACTGATTTAAAACCTATCACTCTCAGCCTTGAAAATGTTCAAGGACTCTACCTCGAGAGCTTCCTGGGGTAGATAATTCCAAGGATTCACTACTCTTTGAAAGAAGAAATACTTCCTCAAATCCATTTTAAATGCACACCTCCTTATTCTGTGACTATGCCCTTTGGTCCTACAAACTCCCAAGATTGGAACACCCTCCTAAAGTTTTCCCTATTCTAAGAGTCTTGCGTTTCAACCATTTTACCTCTCATTCTTCTGAACTCGAAAGAAGACAGACCCAATCTGTTTAATGTTTCCTCCTGTGGCAGTCCCTCAGTACCTGGGGTCATCCTAGTAAACCACCTCTGCACTGCATCCAGTGATATATCATTCCTTAGATAAGGGGACCAAATCAAATTCTAAATGTGGCCTTATTATTATTATATTATTATTATTATTGTTATTTATAACATTAGAACATAGAACAGTACAGCACAGAACAGGCCCTTCGGCCCTCGATGTTGTGCCGAGCAATGATCACCCTACTTAACCCGTATACCCGTAACCCAACAATCCCCCCATTAACCTTACACTACGGGCAATTTAGCATGGCCAATCCACCTAACCCGCACATCTTTGGACTGTGGGAGGAAACCGGAGCACACGGAGGAAACCCACGCACACAGGGGGAGGACGTGCAGACTCCACACAGACAGTGACCCAGCCGGGAATCGAACCTGGGACCCTGGAGCTGTGAAGCATTTATGCTAACCACCATGCTACCCTGCTGCCCCTAATTAATTCTGCCCTCATAGCTTTGTAATTCCCTTTTTTAAGTTTTCCACTAATATTTTAGTCCTGATTTTCTCTCACTCCAGCTGAATGCTACTAATTCTGAGGGGATCCTTAACCTTGAGATAAGTTACACATTCCCCGGTCCAATATAACCTGATCCCCAGTTGGCTCCATAACACATCACTGCAAGAAACAATCCCAAATGAATTAATTCCCTTGGTTGCTGTTTCTAATTTGATTAGCCCAATCTATATGAAAATTAAAGTCTCCCATGATTAATTTCTCCTTTTACGTGCATTTGTTATTTCTTGAATTTAAACTCTTTCTGGAAATGTGGCTACTATTCAGGATGTTAAGGGCCAGGGTTTACAGAACACCAAAGTATATCATGGAGTTCACCTGACCCACAACGTTTAATAGATTTTGGTTATGAGGGTGACAAGGGTCCCCTTTCCAGGTGTGATGCAACAGAGATCTTAAGTATTTTTAAACAAGACCATGTTTATTCTATGAATCCAGTTAGCATTTTATAAATACACCAAAAACATCTTATCAACTACCAACACTGATAGCCCCCCCCCCCCCCCCCAAAGATACAATATTCTCGAGGTAACTCTTAGTAACTTTCCTAACAACATCCATAAGCCAAACACCCCATTTGCCTACAAAAACAGGTCTGCATTCCTTACAGGAACGGGTATTAATTTGAAATTACCAAGTGATCTGGAAATATTCATTAGCATGCAGAGAGAGACCAAAATACACCACCTTGGTTTGGATGCAGCTCCCCAACTGAAAACCGAAAGTAAAACTCAGAACTAAAAACAGCTTCCAGCTCAAAACAAAGTAAAAAGCAGAGCCAGAGCCCAGCTCCATCCACACAATGACATCACTGCAGCCACTTGAGAAGACAAACATTTCTTAAAGTCACATTCCCATGACAAGGGCCCTATACAATACGTCTACCACTCTCCTTCCTTTTGGTATTTTTCACTGCACCCACATCCACCCCGCCCCCATCTTCTGAGCCTAGATCGTCCCTCAGAACCGCGCTTATTCCCTCTTGTTGGCAGAGCTACCCCCCTGCCCCACTTTTGTGTTCCTGCCACTCATTCCTAAAAGTCAAATAGCCATGGATATTGATTTCCCAACCTGATTTTCCTTGCAATCAAATCAGGAGCAGAACGTCCGGTGGCTACATGTAGGTGGAGGTTGTGCATTGGGTGGCTCCTGCTCGAGCTTTCATTTTTTTTTTTGGCCCTTTGCACCCATTTTGGGGAGAAATTTTATATGAATGGTCTCCAATAAAGTTGTGGTAATCAGAAAATGTCAAAAACCCAACGGAAGAATACGGGATGAAAAAGACAGACTAGTTTCCGTTCCGAGAGCTGGAGTTCATTGAGTGCTGTGGGATGAAAGATGGCGGGGCCAAACTTGCAAGGTGGCGCGACGCCCATGACGGTGGACACATTGGCTGGGATGATGCCGGTGGAGTTTGAGCAGCAGTTTACCAAGCATTTTGAGTGGCATGGAAAGGAGATGATCGGAACAATCAAAACAGTTGATGGATGATACATTGGCCCCGATAAAGGAAGATCTAGGTAAGACGTCGGAGGTGGTGCTGGAGCATGGAGAGGTGTTGAAGGGGTTGGGGAGGCATCATCGCAGCACAGTGACCAGCTCGCCTCGATGGGAGAGGAGCTGTGGAAGGTGGAAATAATATAATGGAGGACCTGGAGAACAGGTCACGGTGGCAGAATCTTCTGATTGTGAGACTGGAGGGCCGGAGGCCAAATGAGTACTTTCAGAGATGTTTGGCAAGTTACTGGGGGAGGAGGAGAGCATCTCCCTCTGAGCTGGGTCGGGCTCATCGGCCCCTCCGGCTGAAGCCAAAGGGTAATTATTCACTGAGAGTTGTGATCTGTTTTCACAGCTAACAGATGAAGGAAAAGGTCTTGAGGTAGGTCAGATAGACAGAACCAGGTGAAGTGGGAAGGCTGTGGTATTCGTATTTACCAGGGTGTCATGGTGGAGCTGGCAAGACAATGGGCAGCCTTTAACAGGGCTAAGGCGGCGCTCTGTGTAATGTGTGTTTCTGAGGTGGTCCACCTGTCGAAGGTGAGAGCACAGTGTTATTCCAGGGACTATTACTTGAGATGGCTGAGGAGGTGGAGGCGGAGGCATTCGATGAGGCAGAGGCATTTTTGACGGTTGAAGGATTGGGACTGAATTGAATTTGGACTTTGTTTTCTTGTGTTGTGCTTGGGATGGGATGGTTTGGGGACGGTGAGATAACGTGTTTGTGGGGGTGGTGGGGTGGAATTCCTTTCCCCTTTTGGGGTGGAATTCCTTTCCCCTTTTGGGGTTTATCATGTTTGGCTGGTTTAGAAGGGCTGGGTGTGGGGTTTTCTTTCTGCTGGTTTTTGTACTCGGAATGTTGGGGGAGAGGGGGCTCTGGTGGGAGCCATCTTGCTCGCAAACGTAAGTTGGCTGGTGAACTAGGGAGAGCGGCCACAGCTGGTCGGGCCTGTATGGACAGGTCTCAATGCACCTCAGAGGTGTGAATGGATGGGAGATGACTGCACTCTGGGAGGGATGGGTGCAAGAGTTCATTATTGATCAATCCACCTAGCGTTTCAGCTGCCTGGGAGTGAGGGTGATAAGATTGGATCTGGAGTATTGCTGACCCTTCATGCATGTTGATTTGCCCTGTACAGTGAGCTGGCAATGTTGTTGAAACAAATTGTCAACAAAAAACTCGAATGCAATTAAGCAGCGATATTTTGAGAGGGTGGTACTTGCAAGCCATCCAGAATTTCAACCAAGGGCTGTTTATTGGGGGTATTCGCACTTCCAATCTACCCTTTGTTTGATTCAGCCCACAAAATTAGTGCCCCATTGTTTGTTTGATGCTGGAATACTGGTCTCTTGGTGTAACTCTACTGCAAAGTGATTTCAGAAATAAACATACAATTATTTGGTTTGTATGACGCATGATCTTGAGACATACTAATAACGAGTGAAAGAGAAAATGCTGGAAAATCTCAGCAAGTCTGGCAGCATCTGTAGGGAGAGAAAAGAGCTAACGTTTCGAAAGTGGGAAATATTTATACCGTGGAGTGAGAATGAAAGGTGAGTCATAGCCACAAAAACCCAGGGAAAGCGGGTGCTAATGGCCACAGAAATCAAGCGCAACCTCAAACAAACCATTATTTGCAGCAAACTACCCAGCCTTCAGAACAGCGACCACGACACCACACAACCCTGCCATAGCAATCTCTGTAAGACGTGCCAGATCATCGACATAGATACCACCATTACACGTGAGAACACCACCCACCAGGTACGCGGTACATACTCGTGCGACTCGGCCAACGTTGTCTACCTCATATGCTGCAGAAAAGGATGTCCCAAAGTGTGGTACATTGGCGAGACGATGCAGACGCTGCAACAACGAATGAACGGGTATCGTGCGACAATCACCAGGCAGGAATGTTCCTTTCCAGTCGGGGAACACTTTAGCAGTCAAGGGCATTCAGCCTCTGATCTCCGGGTAAGCGTTCTCCAAGGCGGCCTTCAGGACACACAACAATGCAAAATTGCCGAGCAGAAACTTGTAGCCAAGTTCCGCACACATGAGTACAGCCTCAACCGGGACCTGGGATTCATGTCGCATTACATTCACCCCCCACCATCTGGCCTGGGCTTGCAAAACCCTACCAACTGTCCTGGCTTGAGACAATTCACACCTCTTTAACCTGGGGTTACCCCTATCTCTGGATCTGTAAAGACTTGATTACCTGCAAATGCTCGCATTCCAAGCATTGTCTGGCATCTTTGAATTTGTCTATATATATGTTTCTGGAACATACCTCTTCATTCACCTGAGGAAGGAGCAGTGCTCCGAAAGCTAGTGTTTGAAACAAACCTGTTGGACTTTAACCTAATTAAAGACTTTAACCTAGCTAAAACTTCTTACTGTCCTCACCCCAGTTCAACACCGGCATCTCCACATCACAGAAATCAAGGGGAAAGTGTTAATGGCAGTCCCCAGAGAGGACAAAAGATGTGAAAGGTCAAACAGCAGGGAAACTAACATCAGAGGATGAACTGTAGGTGTGGGGGAAGGGGAGGGGGGGGGGGGGGGGGGGGGCAGGGGAAGGGGGAAGCAAAGAGCAGAAAGGTGCAGGATAGGTGGATAAGATTAGAGGGGGAATTAAATATATATTAAGAAACAAATGGTAAAAGACAGTTAAAATTAAATGAAAACAAATGGGTCGAGGTGGGGTAGAGCTGATCATCTGAAGTTGTTGAATTCGATGTTCGGGCCGGGAGGCTGTAGCGTGCCTAACCAGAAGATGAGATATTGTTCCTCCAGTTTGTGTTGCGCTTCACTGGAACATTGCAGCAGGCCAAGAACAGACATGTGGGCATGGGAGCAGGGTCTTTTGTTAAAATGGCAAGCAACAAGAAGGTCAGGGTCCTGAATGCACACAGACCGAAGATGCTCAGCAAAGCGATCACCCAGTCTGCGTTTGGTCTCTCCAATATAGAGGAGACCACATTGGGAGCAGCGAATGCAGTAGACTAAATTGGAAGAGATGCAAGTGAAACGCTGCTTAACCTGGAATGAGTGTTTTGGGCCTGGGATATTAAGCACAGAAGAGGTATAATAACCGAGCAGTGGGTAATCTATTAATTTCATGCCTGCTCACTTTGCATCTCCCAATTAAATTCAAATGGTCTTTTCCATGCTGCCACATGGTGCAATCCTGCAGTTTATTAGATTGGTTTCAAGATGTGACTTGCAAAATAATGTATTTAGCAACATTGTCTTTGCAGCTTGTATTATGATTGATTTGCAGCGAATGTGAAGGCTCTTTCTAAATTGAAGTTTATTAACTTTAGGCTTCTTGATGATGAACTATAATCTGTGTTCAAATCTTAATTCTTGATGTATATCCTTCATTCTTGATGTACATCCTTCATCCACAAAATCCCACCTAGCTATGCATCCTATTAGGCCACTTGTAGAACTGTTATTTTGTTTTGTTACGAATTTGCACTCTAGGCCTGTTTAGCTCACTTGGCGAGACAGCTGGTCCGTGATGCCAGAGCAAGGCCAGCAGCGTGGGTTCAATTATCGTACTGGCTGAGGTGATTAATGAAAAGCCTTCTCTTTAAAAATTGAGTACCCAATTATTTATTTTTCCAATTAAGGGCAATTTAGCGTGGCCAATCCACCTAACCTGCACATCTTTGGGTTGTGGGGGTGAAACCCATGCAGACATGGGGAGAATGTGCAAACCCCTCGGGGGCAGTGACCCAGAGCCGGGATTCGAACCTGGGTCCTCAGCATGCAGTCCCAGTGCTAACCACTGCACCGTGTGCTGCCATCAGGCCCCGTCTTCTCAATCTTCCCTTGTCTGGGTTCATCCTCGGGTTAAACCGCCACCAGTCAGCTCTCCCCTTACAAAGGGAAAGCAGTCTATGGTCATCTGAGACTGTGGTGACTTTACCTTAGTCTGTATTATTATTGCTTCAGAATAAAAACCAGTCCTGGAGTTTATCAAGTGCAAAGACTTAGCATAAAAATGTTTTGTCTACAGTGTCATTGACATCTTTTTATCATGCCATGCAATGTAACTTTCACGGGATCAATAAATTTTTGACTTCACCCTAAAGGTGTTTTGAGGACATAAATGATGCTCAAGACTGTCAGCAAGGGGGAAGCATGGTGACGCAGTGGTTACACTGCTGCCTCATGGAGCCAAGGTCCCCGGTTCGATCCCGGCTCTGGGTTACTGTCCATGTGAAGATTGCACATTCTCCGTGTTTGTGTGGGTTTTGCTCCCACAACCCAAAGATGTGCAGGCTAGATGGATTGGCCACGCTAAATTGCCCCTTAATTGGAAAAAAAATGAATTGGGCACTTAAATGAAAAAAAAAGACTCAGCAAAATAACATTAAATCAATTATGACTGGGACAAGTAGTTTAGTCCCAGCTATTTATTCAAATAGGAGCTGCTTTAGTTAGAGAATGAAAACAGGTGCTAAATAAGACACTTTGTGAATGTCTGGTTTTAGCACATAATTTTGGTCTTAATTGCTTATTACTGCTTTTTGAACTTGCTTACTTGGATGTGGTAAAACAAATACCTGCAGCTTGGCACTTTGTTCGACTCTCATTTCATGGAGCAGTTTTTCGCCTCCATTTGCCCACCCCATTGAAGATTTAGAGTATATTGGCTGACATGTTGGCAGGTTTCGGGATGGCTCAGGAACAAGGACATTTGAGATTGCAAAAGCATCAATAGTTTCAGATGCAGATCGGGTGTTGCAGGGATGGAAGTATCATTTTTTGGTGACAAATACATTGGGAGAATTGGTCACAATCTAACGGGTGGCATGGTAGCACAGTTGCTTCACAGCTCCAGGATCTCAGGTTCAATTCCCGGCTTGCATCACTGTCTGTGCGGGGTCTGCATGTTCTCCCGGTGTCTGCATGGGTTTGCTCCGATTTCCTCCTACAAGTCCCAAAAGTCTTGCTGTTCTGACATTCAAGACATTCTGAATTTTCCCTCAGTGTACCTGAACAGGTGTGGTTACTAGGGGTTTTTCACAGTAACTTCATTGCAGTGTTAATGTAAGCCAACATACCATTAGCCTTCCTTACCACTTGCATGCTTACCATCAGAGACTGCTGCACAAGGACACTCGGGTTCCGCTGCACATGCCCCTCTCCCAATTTACAACCATTCCGGTAGTAATCTGCCTTCCTGATTTTCTTCCAAAGTGAATAACCTCACTTATCCAAATTATATTGCATCTGCCATTGATTTGCCCACTTGCCCAACCTGTCCAGATCTTGCTGTAGGATCCCTGCATCCTCCTCACATTTCACCCTCCCACCCAACGTTCTATCATCTGCAAACTTTGAGATGTTACATTTTGTTCTCTCATCCAAATTATTTATATATATTGTGATCCCTGTGGTACCCCACTAGTTGCTGCCTGCCAATTTGAAAAGGACCCATTAATTCTTACTCTTTGTTTCCTCTCTGCCAACCAGTTTTCTATCCATCTCAATACAATTCCCCCGATCCCATGTGCTTTAATCTTGCACAATAATCTCTTATGCGGGACTTTGTCAAAGCCTTCTGAAAGTCCGAATATACCACATCGACTGGCTCCTCCTTGTCAACTGTACTGGTTACATCTTCAAAGAATTCCAACAGATTTGTCAAGCATGATTTCCCCTTCATAAATCCATGCTGACTCTGACTGATCCTGCCACTGCATTCTAAATGTTCCGCTATAAAGTCCTTGATAATTGATTCAAGAATTTTCCCCACTACCGATGTTAGGCTTACTGGTCTATAATCCCCTACTTTATCTCTACCTCACTTTTTGAATATTGGAGTGACATGAGCTACCCTCCAATCTGCAGGGACAGTTCCAGAGTCTATAGAATCCTGGAAGATGACCACCAATGCATCCACTATTTCCAGAGCCACATCCTTGAGCATTCTGGGATGCAGATTCTCGGGCCCTGGGGATTTATCTGCCTTCAATCCCATCAATTTTCCCAGTACCATTTCTCTACTAATGTTGATCTCCCTCGGTTCTTCCCTCTCACTGAACCTTTCATTGTCCAACATTTCTGGTATCTGATTTCTGCCCTCTTTTGTGAAGACGAAATCACAGTATGCATTCAATTGCTCAGCCATTTCTTTGTCCCTTATTACGCATTCCCCTGTTTCTGTCTGTAGGGGGCCTATATTTTTCTTTACCAATCTCTTTCCCTTCACACGTCGATGGAAACTCTTAATGTCAGTCTTTAGGTTCCTGCAAGCTTCATGGCACTTATGGCGCCTTTGCCAATGTCTTGGCTGAGATGAGCCAACTTAAATTAGACCAGGAATGGAATTCTTTCTTCCTGTTCTGAGTCTTTGTGCAGGCAATGGCACATAGCCTAATGTGTTGTCAGATCAGACATTTGGCACTTAATTTCAAAAGACCAGGTATCACTTTGAAACTCTGGATGACTATTTATTTAATAATAATACTTTCATCAGTAATTGTAATGGTGGCAAAAGAGAGAAAATACTTTGAACTTGCTGTACACGCTGCTCTTAAATTGAGAATGGCAAGAAATGGTGAATTGTATGGAGGTTGGCAAGTCACATTATGGAAATATGCTAAATGTATGCATTCAGAAGCAGATTGCCCCACCAATTACTGCAGTGATCTTTTCCCCCTTGAATCTTTGCAGGACAACTGTAAAACTAAAAGAAGAAGTGAAGATGGAGAAGAAATCTAGTTTCTGGGACAGTTTGGGAATTAAACAGAATTCAGCCAGCAAGGTCCCCACAGAGGATGAGGGTTGGGATCCACAAGTGATGGCGGAAAACCCTTGTAACAGTCTGACTGATACCAATGCCTGGCCTGACTGGACGAGTGAGACTAGTGGCAGTTCCAAATATACTAGTCTGGACAATGAAGCAAACACAAGCGGCTCCAAATGGAGCATAATGACAGCAGGGAAGCTGCCTGGAATAAGGAGACGCAGCAAAGGAAATCTGACTGACTGCTGGGAGGAGCTTGAGTGATACTTGGTTATCTGCCTTAATGTTGGTCCACATTCGGTTTGCATCATTCTTCACTGCTTGTATTTATAGTCATGCTTTCTTTGATTTCCTTCTGCACCTAATTCAGCGTAATTGTGTGCACAAGTGAAGAAATCTGCCTGATCAGCACTATATTTCAATTGAGTCAGTGTTGGTAATCTCCTATATGTTGTGCCATAATTATTTCAATAAATGTGATTACATGTTTTCCATTTAGGTGACCTTTCACTATAAGTTGCTCCATTAGTGTTCATTATTTGACATCAGCTTAACTGAGTGCCTAAATATAATTATATTTATTAATATTTTACCTCTTTTTAAAATTTAAGCAAAAGGAGGGTGGTAGGACTACTGACGGTACAAGTGAATTGTGATCTGAAAGGAAAAACGTATTAGCTCCTCCATTTAGCTCTGCTGTATGATGCTTTTCAGTCTGGGTGAGAAGGGATAACAGTCCATCCAGTAAGTTGCATTTGAATGTTTGTTGAAGCTGGAATTTGTTGGAGACCAGTACCTGACCAGCATTGGGTGTTGTTCTAGAACATATGTGCCTCCCCTTATTTAACTTTTGACCAGCATTCTTGGAGCAACTCAGTATCCAGATGCAACAGACACCACTGATTTGAGATAATACTCGAGGGTGATCCAGCAACTTTATTTTCAATTGATCTTTCTCAGCGACGTCATGTTATGTTTTTGACTTTTACAACTCTACCATCTTTTCCACTCTCGAGTGAAGATACTGATTGATGCTGATTAGGAGGGGTTAGTGGGTTATGGGGATAGAGTGGATGTGAGGGCTTAAGTGAGTCAGTGCAGACTCGATGGGCCAAATGGCCTCCTCCTGCACTGCATATGTAAGTATGTATGTTCAGATACAGTAATATTATCCTTCATCCAATTCCATAGTGTGAACCTGAAGAAATGAGGATTGTTACAAGTCCAATCCTCTACTGCCACAGGTGTCCACAGACACACACTTCCAGCAACATTTGGTGACTGAGGATCAGGAATAGGAATATTGGCTAAATTGTTTCCTAATCGCAATTTAGGGCACGGGTTAATTGTAGAATTGCGATTGACATCTCAACTGAGAACAGCAACACACCGATAGTGCACTGATTGCATCCGAACCTAAAATTAAGTGTTTAAAAATTAGATCTTTTATCCAATCAACAAATTTGGCAGCTCTAGATTGGGGGCAGATTTTATAAAATCGGCTTTTCTGGTTTTACACTTTTCAAGACTGAAAATCTGTTTTGGAATATGTATCCTAATTCTTTTATAGAACATCTCCATATTCGCCATAAATGTGCTTTGTGTGTGCAAATTGTTAATGAAGTACAATTGGAGAATCACTGGACTAGATTAATAATACCTGTAATAAGCTACTGAAAAGTATCCGTTTGTTCATTTATATAAGGGTTCGAACCATCCATTTTAGGAAGTTATCAAGGGCTTGCCTCACTATAACATTTGCCATGGTTATCTCCTTTTTACGTGGGAATTACATACAAATTGTGAAATTAGATTTAAGATGTTTAGGGTGAAATGAGAAAGCACTTTTGGTGCCCCCCCCACCCCCCACCACACACACACCCCTACCTACGGGGCTGAAAGGTTTGTCAATAAAAATGTTCAGATTGAGATTGATAAATTTTTGTTAGTTTAAGGTATCACAGACAAAAGCATAAAAAGTGAATAACATTGGGTTGAGCTACAGATTAGCTGTGATCTAATTGAATGGAAGGAGCCAGCTAAATGGCCTGCTACTGCTCCTATGGGTTTGTCTGTGTCCGGAAATGACAATACTGTGCTCCCTGAAGTTGGTTTAGCCTCCTTATACTGGCAAATATTGACATGACTGCCTAACACTAATGAAATCCTATCCCAATGAAACACAACTTGTACAATGGTAAGTGTTTAAATGCCCGGGGGGGGGGGGGGGGGGGGGGGGGGGGGGGGGGGGGGGGGGGGGGGGGGGGGGGGGAGATATCAATAATAAATAAACTTTTAAAAATAGGCTTTTTAATCAATGGATTGCTTTTTGTTTGCTTGAACTATTCTGAAATTGGAGTAGATTTTCCAAATTGGATTTTAGAAGAAGATTTGCATGAATGCTACAATGCCAGCCAAGAGTGTACTTTTGTGGTACTGTTGGCAAATTTAGTTCAATAGACAGTGGCACAAAATACCAGTGGTTAGAGAGCATTTAAGTTGCCGAATACATTTGAAACTAATTCCCTCTTTTTAAAAAAAAAAATAACCAGGCATACATGTTACAAAAAATGTTCATTAAATGTTTGTCAATTTAAAAAAAATAAAAAAATGAATGCTATAGGTTTTTTAATGTTCCAATTCAAGCTTTGGAATGTGACCTTCACAAGTAGGATCTTCAATCATTGCAGGTTTGGTCTTTGTGAATAATGCTAGAGGGTCAGTTTTTGAGGTTCATTTCTCCTTCATTAGAAATAGTGTTCTTACAATTAAAGCCTAACTAAGTATAATGAGTCTGGTTTGGGAAGGAATGTTATAAAATCACATGAAAGCAATGTGAATAATTCATTAGGTGCTGCCTCTGATAGACAGCTTAAACACTCGCCCTAACCTAGCTTCTAGTTAAAACCAGACTGATTGCAGCAGTTATTTCTTTTTCTCCAGCACACAGTTTGGACATTCTGTAATGAAAAATAGTTAGCAGAAACAGCTGTATATTGTTTAAATTGCATCTCAGGGTGATTATACACTTTTTATTTTAGGTTATTGGTCATAGGTTTCAGGATGAATTTGTATCTAGAACTTTTTAGTTTCTCTTGTTTTCTGAAGAAAACAGATGTGTACTTTTGTTTGCTTAATTGTCAAACCATGCTGCCAAAGTATTTAATACAACAAAAAATATATTTCTAATTGCCAGACCAAAACTGCTGGAGTGCACACTATATTTCCTGAACTGTTCATTTGTAAACTGAACAAAGGCAGACATAACAAATAAATACAACTATGCAAAACCTGTGGTAGCATTTGTGAATATAATGCAGTTTGGGGTGTTTACCTTTGGTTCTCCCACTGTTAAAATTTAACATTTTTCTTTTTAATACAATACTATTGTATCTTTGTAATCAGAGTTTCCCATTTAAACATTTTTGGTATAATTTTAGTACTAGAGTTCTTGTTTTGTACACAATAGACAATCTTATTTGATTTCTGTGAGATTTAAAAAAAAATTATATAAAAGCAGAAGACATTTTATATTGGGAGTTGAATTTGAAACATGATTAATAGTTAGCACTTTGTTTTCCGTGGATACCTTTTTTGCCAGACAATATTGCTTCACATCAATAAAGTATTATGAAGACAAAAGTTTTGCTTTTCACTTAATTGGAAACAGAATTTATTGTTATACATTTTAAAGAAGCTTCCAGGAGGCAATGATGAAATACAATCCTTCTCTCTGATCAACAAAGCAACTACTGCCAGTGTTTACTGTCAAAAATTGTGGAATATGTAACCGCAAACAATTTCAAATGCAAGAGATCCCTGAATGGATAAAAAGATACAAACAATGAATTGATGAAGTTATCAATAGAAAAGCAGGGTAATGAATCTAAAGTACCATGACTCTACTTCCTCGGCTTGCCGTGCCAATGTTGTGGCAGTGACCAAAGGTATGGACCTGCCAGTTGCCTCGAGTGGTAGTTAGTTGTGTTTCCTAGCTCAGCTCATTTGTCTATGTGCTAGAGTCGTGCCTTCAAGATGGCTGAGGTGGAGAATATATGTAAATGTGATGCACAAAGTTTTGTAATTTTTTAGGCCTGCTGTGTTTTTTTTTATAAATGTTTTTATTCAGTTTTCGTATTTTATATTGAACAAATTACAAATTGTTAGGAGAGAGAAACAAAAAAAAAAAAATAACAAACAAAAACAAACACGCAAAAAATTAACATACATATTTACAGGTAAGCATCTTCGTAGTAGTAACTGCGCCCCCCCCCCCCCCCCCCCCCCCCCCCTCAACATGTTTATTTAGCTTGGTTTTGGGCCTTAGCTAGCCATCGAACCCCCGTAACGAACCTGTAGCCCCCCCCCCTCCCGCTACCTTCCCCCGACTATTCTTCCTCTTGTACATTGGCCACAAATAGGTCCCGGAACAGTTGCATGAATGGCTCCCACGTTCTGTGGAAGCCGTCATCCGACCCTCGGATGGCAAATTTGATTTTCTCCATTTGGAGAGATTCCGAGAGGTCGGACAGCCAGTCCGCAGCTCTGGGCGGTGCTGCTGACCGCCAGCCAAACAGGATTCTACGGCGGGCGATCAGGGAGGCAAAGGCAAGGGCATCTGCCCTCCTCCCCAGGAATAGATCTGGCTGTTCTGAAACCCCGAAGACCGCCACTATCGGGCATGGCTCCACCCTCACTCCCACCACTTTGGACATTACCTCGAAGAAGGCTGTCCAGTACTCCACGAGTCTGGGGCAAGACCAGAACATGTGGGCGTGGTTGGCCGGGCCTCTTTGGCACCGCTCACATCTGTCTTCCACCTCCGGGAAGAACCTACTCATACGGGTTCTTGTTAAGTGGGCTCTATGTACCACTTTTAGTTGCGTCAGGCTGAGCCTTGCGCACGTGGAGGTGGAGTTGACCCTATGCAGTGCTTCGCTCCAGAGTCCCCACCCGATCTCCATCCCCAGGTCGTCCTCCCATTTCCTCCTTGTTGCGTCCAGTACGGTGTCGTCCCTATCTACCAGTCGGTCATACATGTCACTACAGTTCCCTTTCTCTAGGATACTTGCGTCAGTAGGTCTTCCAGTAGTGTCTGTCGTGGCGGTTGTGGGTACGTCCTTGTCTCCTTTCGTAGGAAGTTTTTGAGCTGCAGGTACCGTAGCTCGTTCCCCCCAGCTAGCTGAAATTTCTCTGTCAGTTCGTCCAGTGTTGCGATCCTGTCGTCCGTGTATAGGTCCCTGACTGTCAGTGTCCCCCCGTCCTGAGGCCTGCTGTGTTAACCAAAACATCAGCGTTAGAAATTCAGCGACCAATAAATATAGTTTTCTGCTCCAAAGATTGATTTAATCTGAGTTTTGCTGAAGAAAATAGCAGTATGAAATAGCTACTTTCAACTGTTGCTTCAGTGTTTTGAGATACTTTACTCATCTGAGGTAGACTGGGTGCTTTTCAGGGCCAAAAGTGACGACCTTAGCCCCATTCATGATTTGGCGCAATCTACAGTGTGAGATGATCTGTGCAGGGAACCTTTTGCCTTTGATGTGTCCTATTTCAGCATCAATTTTGCAAGATGAGCAAAATTTGCGCAACAGGTGAAACTAGCTGTTTTTCACACTGCTATGTAGTAGCAACACTAGTGGTATTTGCCACTATGGGGATGTTACTACCAAGCCAAAAAGACATTCTGTCTATCTCACACACATTCATTTTATGCCAGTGTGATGCTAGGTACGTGGGGGTGACACAGTGGTTAGCACTACTGCCTCACAGCTCCTGGGACCTGGATTCCCTTGGGTGACTCTGGAGTTTGCACTTGCTACCTTTGTCTGTGTGGGTTTCCTCCATGGGCTCCAAAGATGTGTAGGTTAGGTGGGTTGGTCATACTAAATTGTTCCTTGGTGTTCAAAACGTTAATGGGGTACGGGAATAGGGTGGAGCTGTGGGCTTATGTAGGGTGCTCTTTCCAAGGGCTGGTGCAGACTTGTTGGGCCAAATGGTCTCCTTGTGCACTGTAGGGCTTCGATAATTCTACAATAGGCTGTACATTTCAAAGATTGCAGATTTTATCAAACTGAATGTTCCTCCTTGTTGTCCACAATGGGCAAGGTACAACAGTCAGTCTGTGTTTGCAAAACTCAAAATACCGTGTCCAACATTGGATGTGACACCGTGACTGAACACGTGCTAATTAATCCTCAGAAAAGAATTATGTTGACAACCGATTAAGATTCATGTTTCGTATGTGGCACGTTTGTGGGTTCTGGAAGCTACATTTATTAATGTACTGGGTCCTGTTCTTTGCAGACAGAAAGAAGATGTACACACATTGCACCCTTTTCAGATACACAATATAGGTGACAGCAGTTCGCTGGTTCATTCGTTCGGGCAATGCCTTGGACAAATCAAAGCCAAACTACCTGGTTTAAGTTTCAAACAATGCTTGGCATTCACTGTCTGTCACCATAAATTGGTGTATTTTTCCTATCCAGCTGTATCAACTGGGCTTGTGAAAGTAATCAGAGTGGAACCCTAGCTCAAAGTGCATAGGCTGGATTCTCCATCAGCCAACGCTGTGAGTGGGAAACGCCATCGGGCAGAGAAATCGAAGCTGGCATTGGCAGTCCAATTAATGCCATACTCCGGTGCCTTGACAGTGGTGTGAATGCATTCTATGCCACATGTACAGTAAATGGCATTGGTAAAACATAACTCACGTGTCCTGGTAAGCCTTCAAAGGTATTCCATCTCCGGGGGGGGGTGGGGGAAGAGAATTACTAATGGCGCAGTTCACTTCTGCTTTCAAAAATTGGGAAACAGGCTTGCTGGCTGCTGAGGGAGAAAGCAGAGTAGGCCATATTCCCAGACGCACGACTGTGGGCTGCTGGTCCTGCCACTGGCTGGCTGGTGTGTGTGTGTGTGTGTCTGGGGCGAGGGGGGGGGGGAGAGAAAGACAGTGGTGTCCAGGCACAGACCGCCATTGCTGACCCTGCAAGGTAGCCACCTTGCTGCGCACCCCACTGCCCACCACGGCCCGTGGTTCTATAGAGCGACACCGGCCATGGGTGCACCCACCCAACACTGACCCCCCTCTCCCCTTCACTCAACCGGGTGCCACCCGCTGGTGGAGCATCACGTGGCTCGCCAAGGGCAATGCCCAAGGTAGCCCCACAGAGAGTACTGGAAAGGGGCTGCAGAGCATATCACAGGCATGGGTAGTGCCAGCCACTGCTAACTTTGCCAGACACTAACTGGGCCAGGAGTGTGGTAAGGAGGGTGGAGTGCCAGGAGGAATGGGGTGGTGGAGGGGGTGGATTATGGGGGGGGGGGGGGGGGGGGGGGGCAGGGGCTGCATTACAGGATGGGGCAGCCTGTTAAACCTAGTTTTGCCTTTCACAGGCTGCGGAGGATTTGGGAAGGCAGTACCGGCAGCGCCTGACATTCGAGGACCTGCCAGACCGAGCATGCTGTCAAAGGGGAATCCATACACCATATCTGCTGCACCATGGCGCCACCTGGCACCATGGGGATACAGGGGAGGATACACGTTCCTGGTGGCTGTCCAGGTGACGGTTGCCCTGAATCTTTTTGCCATGGGGTCCTTCCAGGCGCTGAGTGGAGACCTGACTGGGATCTCACAGACATCTTGTGCACATGTGCATCATGGAGGTCCTATATGCCCGATCGGCACAATATATCAGCTTCAATGTGGACCTAACACACCAGGATGCCTCCAGTATAGTGCTAGGAGGGTCTCCCACATTGTAATGGCCAACTGCATCCTCCACAACGTTACACAGTAGAAGGCCGATATTCTGGAGGAGGGGAATGAATGCCAGACCTCGCCCGACAAGAGGAGGGCCAGGATGGCAGGGCATTGGGCCCGGGCATGCACATGAGGCTGCACAATGTGCGTACCAGTGCCAGCCCACAAGGGGCACTTTAATACTCTCCAGGTTCACGGAAAAGGGAGCCTGGTCTATGGCAGCATGAACATCCCGTCCCACCCCCACATGTAACTCCCCCTCCCCCACTCCACTACCTGCTGTCCACCCTTCCCCATGGCCACCTTCCCTGCACCAACCGCCCCCGGGTCCGAACGTTCCATCTAAGTGGATCCCCAGGCGGTACATCAGAGGTGGATGTGGCCTGCTGCAATACCCGCCCTGGGTCCCCTTTGATGGCCATCCTGTGCAGCGGCTGGGCCTTTATGGACCCAGCAATCCCACGGGCATCTCGGGTGGTATGGTGCCACCCTGTTCTTCCTGCTGTCCATCAGATGCTCCAGGGAAGGAGGGAGGGGGGGGGGGACTGTGGACCAAGGCTCTGTGGTGTTCCAGCACCTCCACTGCGGGTGTCACCGGCAAGGGCCCCATCACCTCTTCCTCACTCAGTGTTTACGCTGGCCCCCGGGCTACTACTTGGGACAGGGTGCAGCTGGAGCATGCTCCGGGGGGGCTCCCCTGCCACATGGCACAGCCAGTCCTGGAGGCCCGCTGTCATCTCGACCCGGGTATCCTTGCTCATGGCCATGGAGCACAGGGACTAGGCCACCTCCCTCTGGGACTGTGCTATCTTCCTCTGTGACTGGATCAGGTTAGTCCGCGCAGCTTCATGACCCGTTGTTACTGAGCCATGCTCTGGAGCATTGCCTCAATGTCCACAAGGCTCTGGTACATAGCTCCTGTGACAGGGAAGCCCTGTCCCCTGCCACCGCCCACAAAGAGACTCCGCCCATGCCTCAGACATCCTGACCCATGGCCGATACCTTCGCCCCCCAAGGTCTCCACTGCGGAAGCCACGTGGGGTTTAGCCCAGGTGCATGCATGGTCGGTACCACCTCCTGTCTGCGGTTGAACTCTGGACTCTTCCAACTGAGTTCCCCCACCTCTCCACAGCATCAAGCAGGGTCTCGACTCTGCATCTGCAAACCGGGGTGCCACTCTTTGGGCTGCCATCTTGTTGGCTGGGATAAGTGTGTGTGGGGAGTGGAGTGCCAATCTTGACCCCTTTGAATGGACACTTTATCATTGGAATTGCTCTAGTTTCGCATGGTACCATTAATGGATCCTGATTTGCCCCAGGATTGTCGTCACTTCCATGGTCTTAGAACTGAGAATCCAGCCCTATAACTTTAACTTTGTTTGGAAAATGTGGAGGAACAGAGTCACAGGACTGCTCCTACGTTTTAACAACAAGAAAAAAAAACATTTATTAAACAATACTCCTTTACTCCCCCTTATCTGAACAAACACACAGTTTTTAAACTTAACATAGATTACAATGTACATCTTAAGCCACAATGGTCTCATTAACACAAAGTTCCTTTTGGCACATAAGATTGACCGTGGGCAAATACACAAACCCTGCTCTGAATCCAAGTGAATGTCGGTGGATTTTTCTTCAGGGTCCTGCCAGATAATCAGCACATGAGAGGTTCCAAACTACACTCTCAAAAACACACTTTAAAATCTTCTTTCATGATGATGCTTTCCATTGGTTGTTTGAATTCTGAAATCCAGTCTAGGTTTTCCAAATGACTTTTAAACAAAGCTTCCACTCCACTTTTACAGCGGATCCAGTATCCAGGTTTTGCATTGCCCCCCTTTAGGACTCTTCTGTCTTGACTGCTGTGCAAAGGATTCACAATTGCTGTAGCTCTCGATTCCCACATTATTAAAATGTCATCAAACTTTTGATTTACCTCTGACTTCTGCTTTCCCACTTTATATCTGGTCACTACAATTGTCTCTTTAACTCAGAACACTGTGGTTACTCTTCCTTGAAATCTTCTGAGCAATATCTTGGTCTCTGTTCTGTTACCTTTCATCGTCTGAAGACATTCTTTCTGTCCCAATTCCCTGGTTACCTGGACTATAACTGGTTATTTGGGAAGACTGCCCCTTTGCCACTCCTGTCCTAAGCAGTCTTCCTCCACAGTTGAGATTTGTTCACTCCCTGGTGTCCTGTTTCAACTGCCAACAAATTTAGCTGAACCTAAAACATAAAAGCGTTTGTACCTTACAAGGCCCTCAGTTGCTAGGCAACACCCACATACTTGTTCTGGCTTATTTACTCTTTAAGCACAATAGAAACATACTGAACCAAGCCCCACACACATAAACACCTTTGTCCCCCGTGAATCTAACTATAGGTTTTACCTTATCTGTCAGAGAAACATTCAATTAAACCCACTTAAAACTGTACCTTACATTGCAGTTTTCCTTTTCCAATATGAATCCCTTAAAACATCTTTTGTTTTCCTAACAATTGTCTGTGGCAACCATTCTACCAAGCATTCCGCATTCTCTTTACATATGTGAAATTTTAAAAGTCTAATGATGACCATGAAGCCATTGTCGATTGTCTTAAAACCCCATATGGTTCACTAATGTCTTTTAGGGAAGGAAATCTGCCATCCTTACCTGGTCTGGCCTGACTGGTCTGACTCCAGACTCACAGGAATGTGGTTGACTGTGAAATGCCCTCTGAAATGGGCTAGCAAGCTACTCAGTTGTACTCAGCCACTAGAAAAACACAAAAAAGGAATGAAACCAGGTGGATTAACTGGCATCAACCCAGGAACCGGAAACCACAACGGCAAACCCAGCCTTGACGACCCTGCAAAGTCCCCCTTACTAATATCTGGGGCTTGTGCCAAAGTTGGGAGAGTTGTGTCACAGATTAGTTAAGCAACAACCTGGCATAGTCACACTCAGAGAATCATACCTTACAGACAATGTCCCAGACACCACTATCACCATTCCTGGGTATGTCCTGTCTTACCGGCAAGGCAGACCCAGCAGCGGTGGCAGCACAGTGGTGTACATTCGGGACGCAGTTGCCCGGGGTGTGCTCAACGTCGCCTCTGAACACCATGGCGTTCATGACAATGTCAGTAGAGGTGACCACCACAGCACCCCTGAGAAAACAAACCCTCCATTGTGTTGTGTGGCATTACCACCGTGCTAAATGGGATAGGCTTTGAACAGATCCAGCAACTCAAGACTGGACATCCATGAGGCGTTGTGAGCCATCAGCAGGAGCAGAATTGTACTAAACCACAATCTGCAACCTCATGTGCCGGCATATCCCACACTCCAGCATTACCATCAAGCCAGGTGATCAACCCTGGTTCAGTGAAGGGAATGCCAGGAGCAACACCAAGAATACCTAAATAATAGGTGTCAACCTGGTGAAGCTACAACAAAGGACGACTTGTGTACTCCAAACAGCATAAACAGCAAGTAATAGAGAGCTAAGCGATTCCACAACAAACACATCAGTTTTAAGCTCTGTAGTCTTTCAATGGGCAGCACGGTAGCTTCACAGCGCCAGGGTCCCATGTTCGATTCCCCGCTGGGTCAGTGTCTGTGCGGAGTCTTCACGTTCTCCCCGCGTCTGCGTGGGTTTCCTCCGGGTGCTCCGGTTTCCTCCCACAGTCCAAAGACGTGCAGGTTAGGTGGATTGGCCATGATAAATTGCCCTTAGTGACCAAAAAGGTTAGGAGGGGTTATTGGGTTACAGGGATGGGGTGGAAGTGAGGGTTTAAGTGGGTTGGTGCAGACTCGATGGGCCGAGTGGCCTCCTTCTGCACTGTATGTTCTATGTTCATGTTCACATCCAGCTGTGAATGGTGGTGGACAATTAAACAACTCACTGGAAGAGGAGGCTCCATAAATATCCTCATCCGCAATGATGGAGGAGCCCAGCACATCTGTGCAAAAGACAAGGCATTCGTAACAATCTTTAGCCAAAAGTGCCAAGTGAATGAGACATCTCTGTCTCCTCCGGAGATCCACCGCATCACTGATGTCAGTCTCCAGCCAATGCGTCCCGACTGTACACCACTGTGCTGCCACCTCTGCTGGGTCTGCCTTGCCGGTGAGACAGGACATACCCAGGAATGATGATAGTGGTGTCTGAAGGCACAAGATGCTGCAAAGGCTGTGGGCCCTGACAATATTCTGGCAATAGTACTGAAGACTTCTGCTCCAGAACTTGCCGCACTCTAAGCCAAGCTCTTTCCAGTACAGCTACGACACTGGCATCTACCCAGCAAAGTGGATTTTTAAAAATAAATTTAGAGTACCCAATTCATTTTTTTCCAATTAAGGGGCAATTTAGAGTGGCCAATCCACCTCGCTTGCACATTTTTGTGTTGTGGGGGCGAAACATATGCAAACAGGGGGAGAATGTGCAAACTCCACACAGACAGTGACCCAGAGCTCGGGACCTCGGCGCCGTGAGGCCGCAGTGCTAACCCACTGCGCCACCATGCTGCCCTGTGAAAAATTGCCCAGGTGTGTACTGTGCACCAGAAACAGGGCAAATCCAACCGAGCCAATTACCACCCCATCAGTTTGCTCCATCATCAGCAAAGTGATAGAAGGAGTCATCAACACACTTACTCAGCAATAGCCTGCTCAGGGATGCTCAGTTTGGGTTCCGCCAGGGTCACTCAGCTTCTGAGTTGGTTCAAACAGGGACAAAAGAGCTGAATGCCAGAGGTGAGGTTACCTCTGCCTTACAAAACTGGAGTCAATGGGAATCACCGGATAAACACTCCACTGGTTGGAGTCAGGATACACTGCAGGAACTCAACAAGATTCCTTTGGCAGCACCTTCCAAACCCACGACCACTACAGTCAAGAATAGCAGATACCTCGGAACCATCACCTGGAATTTCTCTCCACGTCACTCACCAGCCCGACTTGAAAATGTATCGACATCAAAATCCTGGAATTTCCTCTCTAACAGCACTGTGGGTGTACCTACACCTCAGGGACTGCAGCAGTTCAAGACTGTAACTCACTTGCACATTCTTAAAAGCAACTAGAGATGGGCAATAAATGCTGGTCTAACCAGTGATACCCACAACCCATAAAATAATTTTTTAAAATTAAAAAATTCAACTACTCTTTGATGGTGGATATCAATGTTGTACTCCACTGGGCCTCTGCAGTATTATACTGTAACAATTAGTATTTGATATCTGTAGAGAAGCACTATCTGATTGTCTCCTACATGAAAGGAGATTGCTTTAGAAATTCATAAAATACATATTTATCATATATAGGAATATATTGCCAAAGGAACTGAAGTCACCAGAATAGAAAATATAATTTAAAATACATTGCAAAAGCTTATTATGGGACAGAAAATGAAATGAATGGTTTTGTCGGCCTTGTGATTGTTATTATGGGTTGAAAGGAAACAATTCCTACTTTTTAAATGCTAATTAGAATAATTTTGTAAAAGGATAATATATATGCATTACCTGGAAATATTAATCTGCAGATTAATGCTTTTGTATTGACAATGTAATTCTTCAACACATAGGAGAATGTGAGACTGATGTCCCAGGGTTTGTTGCATTTAATTTTAGTAATCTATTCAGATAGCTGAATGTTAACCACTATCACTTTGGTAGAGTTACCATGAGATCCATATTTATGACCAGGATATTGACCGAGAATTATCTAAACCGTATTCTAAAAATCCAACTGTTCTGCCACAGATCTCTTTGCAATGAACGCAGCTCCCAAGATTGTTTCCAATTTCTCTCATTCTAGATGCAGTGAGGAATTCCTCAAAGATCAGTATATCGTACTTACTTACGTCTATCCATGCTTTGACTGGACAGAAAGATTACAAAAAATATGAATACTTAAAATGTTATTCTCTCTCCACAGATACTCCCCGATGTTATCCAACATTTTCGATTTTATTTCAGAATTCCAGCATCTGCAGTATTTTGCTTATTATACTCCCTACACTGCTCAGTACTATGTTCATTCTAATTTAACCAAACTATTATTTTTTTAAATAAACATTTTATTGAGATATTTTTGGCTTTACAACAACGACAAAATAAACAATGTTCATGAGTCTATAAACATAGTGCAAAAGCCTGCTTCCTCCCTTACAGGTCCCACCTTTATTAACCCCCTACTCTAAGCTAAACTAACCCCCCCCCCCCCCCCCCCCGCCCCGCCCTTCTGCTGACGATTAATTTTCTGCAAAGAAGTCGACGACGGTTGCGACATCCGGGTGAACCCGAACTGTGACCCTCTCAATGCGAACCTGACTTTCTCCAAACAGAGAAAGCTAGCCATGCCGATAGCCAGGTCTCCGACTTCAGGGGCTTTGAGTCCCTCCAAGCTAATAGTATCCATCTCTGGGCTACCAGGGAAGCAAAGGCCAGAACGTCTGCCTCTTTCTCCTCCTGGATTCCCGGATCCTCCGACACCCCGAAAATGGCCAAACCCGGACTCGGTGCCACCCTTATTTTTAACACCGTGGACATGACATCTGCGAACCCCTGCCAGAATCCCCTAAGCTTTGGACATGTCCAGAACATGTGGACGTGGTTCGCTGCCCCCCCCCCCCCCCACCCCCCCACACACACACCTTGCGCACCTGTCTTCTACCCCAAAGAACCTGCTCATCCGGGCCACTGTCATGTGAGCCTGATGAACAACCGTAAACTGTATCAGGCTGAGCCTGGCGCATGTTGTGGACATGTTGACTCTACTCAACGCACCTGCCCAGAGGCCATCCTCTATCACTCCTCCCAACTCCTCTTCACACTTGGGCTTCAGCTCCTCAGTCTGCGTGTCCTCTGACCCCATGAGTTCCTTACAGATGTCAGAGACCCTCCCTGCTCCCATCCACACTCTGGAAACTACCCTGTCCTGTATCCCCCTAGGTGGTAGGAGCGGGAAGGTTGAGACCTGCCTACGTAGGAGTCCCACACCTGTAGGTACCTGCATTTGTTTCCCCTCGCCAATCCAGATTTCGCCTCCAGCTCCCTCAAGCTAGGAAAGCTCCCCTCTATAAACATATCCCCCATCCTCTCAATTCCTGCTCTCTGCCATCTCCGAAACCCCCCGTCCATCCTTCCCGGAGCAAACCGGTGATTATTACAAATTGGAGACCGGACCGATGCTCCCACATGCTTCCTCCATTGCTCCCAGACTCTCAGGGCTGCCACCACCACGGGGCTGGTGGAGTATCATGATGGCAGGAATGGCAGAGGCACCATTATCAACGCCCCCAAGCTGGTGCCCTTACACGAGGCCGCCTCCATATGCTCCCAAGCTGACCCTCCCCCCACCACCCACTTCCTAATCATGGCTATATTCGCCGCCCAATAATACAAAGAACAAAGAAAATTACATCACAGGAACAGGCCCTTTGGCCCTCCCTGCCTGCGCCGAACCAGATCCTTTATCTAAACCTGTTGCCTATTTTCGAAGGATCTACTTCCCTCTGTTCCCCGCCCGTTCATATATCTGTCTATATGCATCTTAAATTATGCTATTGTGCCCGTCTCTGCCACCTCTGCTGGCAAAGCGTTCCAGACACCCACCACCCTCTGCGTAAAAAACTTTCCACGCATATCTCCCTTAAACTTTCCCCCTCTCACCTTGAAATTGTGACCCCTTGTAATTGACACACTCACTCTTGGAAAAAGCTTGTTGCTATCCACCCTATCCATACCTCTCATAATTTTGTAGACCTCAATCAGGTCCCCCCTCAACCTCCGTCTTTCCAACAAAAACAATCCTAATCTACTCAACCTTTCTTCATAGCTAGCAACCTCCATACCAGGCAACATCTTGGTGAACCTCCTCTGCACCCTCTCTAAAGCATCCACATCCTTCTGGTAATCTAGCGACCAGAACTGCACACAGTATTCCAAATGTGGCCGAACCAAAGTCCTATACAACTGTAACATGACCTGCCGACTCTTGTACTCAATACCCCGTCCGATGAAGGCAAGCATGCTATATGCCTTCTTGACCACTCTATCGACCTGCGTTGCCACCTTCAGGGTGCAATGGACCTGAACTCCCTGATCTCTCTGTACATCAATTTTCCCCAAGACCCTTCCATTGACCGTATAGTCCGCTCTTGAATTAGATCTTCCAAAATGTATCACCTCGCATTTGCCTGGATTGAACTCCATCTGCCAATTCTCTTCCCAACTCTCCAATCTATCTATATTTTGCTGTATTCTCTGACAGTCTTCCTCGCTATCTGTAACTCCACCAATCTTAGTATCTTCTGCAAACTTGCTAATCAGACCACTTATACCTTCGTCCAGATGATCTATGTATATCACGAACAGTGGTCCGAGCATGGATCCCTGTGGAACACCACTAGTCACCTTTCTCCATTTTGAGACACTCCTTTCCACCACTACTCTCTGTCTCCTGTTACCCAGCCAGTTCTTTATCCATCTAAAACTCCTTAAACGCCTTATTCACCCCTGCTGAGTCTCCCACCAGGCTCCCGTCCCTATCCTTTACTTTCCCGATGTCCCTGGCTGCCTCCCTCTTTCTAAGCTGCTGTGCAAGTATTCTGCTGGCCTTCTCACCATGCTCAAAGTTCACCCCCCTCGCATTTCTCAGCTGCTCCACTGCCCTCCCTGTGTTAACAAGCCGAACTCCGCCTGTAGCCTCCGCCGTTCCTTTAAAAGCCCTGTCTCTGGGGTCTCTGCATACCTCCTATCGACCGGAAGTACCTCCTTTACCAGTTGATCTCTGCCCTGTCTACATTCTCCCTGTGGGCCCGTATCGAGATCAGCTCCCCTCCAACCATCACCTTCAATGCCTCGCAGACCACCGCTGCTGAAATTTCCCCCCTGTCATTGACCTCCAGGTAGTTCTGAATACAATTCCTTAGCCGCCCGCACACTTCCTCGTCCGCTAAAAACCCCACGTCTAACCTCCAATGGGGGTGCTTGTTACCGCCTTTACTAACCTGTAGGTTAACCCAGTGCGGAGCATGATCTGAGAGTGTGATCGCCTAGTACCCCGTGTCCACCAACCCCGTCAGTAGAGCCCTGCTCAGAATAAAGAAATAAATCCGGGAGTACATTTTATGCACGTTTGAGTAGAAGGGGAATTCTTTCACTCTCAGCTGCCCTAATCTCCATGGGTCCTCCACCCCCCCCCCCCCCCCCCCCCACATCTGCTCCATGACCCCTTTTAGTTCCTTTGCCATTGCTGGCACCCTGCCCGTGTTTGAACTTGATCGGTCTAAACCAGGGTCAATAACTGTGTTGAAGTCCCCTCCCATGACCAGCTTATGCAAATCCAGGTCCGGTATCTTCCCCAGCATCCTCTTTATAAACTCCACATCATCCAAATTTGGCGCATATACAGTTACTAGTACCACCTGCATAATGTACCGCCTCCCACATCCAAAACTATTCTTCCCGCCTCAAACACAACCCGCTTGTTGGTCAGGATTGTGGCCCCTCTAGTCTTCGGGTCCAGTCCCGAGTGAAAAACCTGTCCAATCCAACCTTTCCTTAATCTAATCTGGTCAGCTACCCTAAGGTGCGTCTCCTGCAGCATTACCACATCCGCCTTCAGTCCTCTCAAATACGCGAACACGCGTGCTCTCTTGACCGGCCCATTGAGCCCTCTTATATTCCAGGTGATCAGTCTAGTTGGGGGTTCGTCACGCCCCCCCCCCCCCCCCCCCCCCCCCCCCACTTCGCTGATCAGCTATCCCCTCTCTTGGGACAGTCGCCAGTCCGCACCCCACGGCTCCACCGGCCCGCCCCCAGACAGCCTCCACCCCGACCTCCTTTCTCTCACTCAGCAAAAGTCCCTCCCTCCATCAGAACATTTCCCCCCTCCCCCCCCCTTGTAACAGCACAAAATAAATCAACCCTTTGATAAGCCTAACATCTGCTCCCCCCCACTATGCTTCCGTAAGCTAACCCGCCCAGGTAGCTTGGTGGCCCTCGCCCCTGGCGCCAGACAATCTCCCATCTATTGTTCCTTCCACACCCTTCTCCTCCCTCATACATGCATATTCAAATGAAAAACAATCTCAGCACGATTGCCCAACAGAGAAAAAAAAACCCAAGTTGAACAAAGAAATGATCAAGCAAAAGATCCATCTGAACAAACACACCTCCATCCCCCAGTGCAAAAGCAAACTTTAACTCACTCAGCTCTGCAATTGGCCCCAGATCAATACAGCAGGCATTACAATTAACGTCCGCAAATAGAAAAACAAGAAACTTTTTTTTAAACATAAACGTTGCAGAAAAGTTCAAAGTTCTCAGTCCGAAACCAGTCCTTTCCTTTTCGTGAGGTGACTCAAAATAGAAATGTTGCTCCTCGTATGTGACCTAGAGCCGGGCCCGATGCAACAGCCTGAACTTCACCTTTTTCTTGAAAAGGGTCGACCTGATCTGGTTAAACCCCACTCTTCTCTTGGTCATCTCCGCACTCAGGTCCTGATAGATCCGCAGGATTCTGTTGTCCCATTTACAGCTCCGTGTCTGCTTGGCCCACTGTAAAATACGCTCCTTATCCAAATACCTGTGGAATCTCGCCACCATTGCCCTCTGGAGGGTCTCCTATTTGCGGCCTCCTCGCGAACGCTCTGTGAGCCCTGTCCACCTCCAAATGTCAGGGGAATGCCCCATCACCCAGCAGCTTCTCAAACATGGCTGCTATGTATGCCCCAGCGTCCGCTCCTTCGGACCCCTCCGGGAGCCCAATGATTCTCAAGCTCTGCCGGCGGGACCTATTCTCTGGATCCTCCATCTTCTCCACGAACCTTTTCTGCTGGTCTCTCAGCATCCCACCTCCAACTCCACCGCTGTTTGATGTTCCTCCTGGTCAGCCAGCCCCTTCTCTACCTTCTGGATCGCCCGATCTTGGGCATCCAATTTAAGCTCCAGCCGCGCAATTGCCTCTTTAATCGGGTCCAAGCAGTCCTGCTCCTGCTTGGTGAAGCCCTCCTGGATAACTTGCTTCAGCTGCTCCGTTGACCGCTGGGTCGACAAGCCAGAGGTCCGGTCCTCCGCCATGCTATATCCCGTGCAGGCCCAAGCCTTCTTTGTCTTTCTGTTTCTGCCTTTGCGAGCATTTCTAGTCCTCCTCTCCATGCACCGATGTGGGAATTCAGTTCACAATTGCCTCTGTCATTGATTTTTCAAATCAAGCCTGGTAAATAAATGGAGGAAAAGGTCCAAATGTCCGACCCGAGCGGGAGCTACCAAATGTGCGACTTACTCCTTGATAGCCGCCACTGGAAGTGTCTTAACTAAACTATTATAACAAACGTATAATATTGCCTTATTACTTCTTTTAATGATTTACAGCTAAATAGGCGACCTGATTTTTGACAAAGCTTGAGATACACATAAATATGAATTCCTAGATAAGTGGCAAAATGTTTCCATTTTTGGGCTACAATGCATGTAGTCACTTTCCTCTACCAGGCTGAAACTTGTTCTCATATTGAACAATATTCCTTTCATCAATTCCTCCAAAACAAATATTGCTTTGTTTTCCAACTTGGGTCCAAGCCTTTTTGTGGGATATTTGGAAATTTCTATGTTCCAGATTTACTTTGGTCCCCTCCCTCACCTCATTTTTCTCATACACGGTGACATTGTCGGCATGGTTTCCTGCTCCTGGCCTGAATAGGAAAACATCACATCAACTTTGCTTCCAATTTTCTCCCTCATCTTACCTTCCTGTGATGGCACACTTAGTCAACTGTTGCTTTACGTCATTCTCACCTCATCTCAAATCCAGCTCACTTGTCCACGTATGTACCAAGACTGGGTGCACCTGGGTGGTGAAACTCAAGCTGATCACTGGTGAGCTGTTGCTGCTGAGCAAGTATCTCTAGATAGCACTGTCGATGACACTTTCCAGCCCTTTGCAGATGAGATGAGAGGAGACCAATAGGGCAGTAATTGGCTGGATTAGATTTGTCCTGCTTTTGGTGGAGAGGACATACGTCATACAGTTTATAGATCACACTTCATCTCTAAATTTACAAAAAGCTTTTGCAGAATAGACATGCTGACAGGCTGTTTCATCTAGCTGCAGGTCAGTCTCAAGATAATGGAGTTGATCATTTAGGAGCAATAAAAGGAGAATCTCTTCACTGAAAGGGTTGTCAATCTTTGATATTTTGTATTCTAGAGGCCTGCGAATGCTCAATGAGCATACACAGGACTGAAATCAATAGATCTTTGTACTCCAAGAGATATGGGGATAGTGCAGGAAAGTAGAATTGATGCAGAAGGTCAGCCATTATCTTACTGCAGGGCCATATGGCCTATTCCTGCTTCTATTTCTTGCATTTATGCAAGATGATCTGGACCAGGAGCTAAGTGCATATCATTTGATAAAAAAGATTAGAAAGGAGAGGAAAACTTAAACATCAGTGTTTGATGAACAAAAGTGAGCACTGTGTATGGGCATACAGCCAAATATGTTGGGTAAATAAATAGCAGTAAGTATAGACTAAACAAACATACCATAAAGCAAAGAAAAAAGAAATCAATGAGAAATATATAGAGCAAATTCTTTCTTTACAAAAGATGCAGTAGGAAATGTGATGATCCACTTGGATTCCTTCGTTATAATGATCAATGAGCACTCACAAAATGAACAAGAATCCTAATGAGTGTAAAAGCCAGTATATTAACCACCTTGTTTATCCTAACGGATTACTTCCTTCATGAAATATACAAGAAAAGTGTTCCTCTAAACAACAATAATCCTAGTGGATCAGATTAAATGGGATGTCTTGCGGGGGGGGGGGGGGGGGGGGGGAAGAAGAATCAAAGATAATTAAAAAGTGAAAAATTGAGGGTCATGTAATGTGAGTTAGGGAGTGTTTGCATTTTTGGGAGCTCGGGTTCTGCTCATCTTTTAATGCTTTGTTTTATCCTGGTGCACATTGTAGCCACCGAAGCTGGCCACTTCCCGACATAAAATGGAGAATTGAAATGCATACAGGGAAAATTGGACAATGTCAGAAAGACAAGCAGGCTGCAGAATCTCTCTGTGTATTCTGTCTGCAGAGAAACCAGACAGCGTTGAAACTAACAAGTTTGCATACTAATTGAGTGATTCCCGGTGATTCCCGGGCACAATGGACACAATCGAGAATAACAAAGGTCAAGCCAGACTCTTCGGCGCCAGCAGGAGTCCCGGACAATAAGTTACAAACAGCCCCAAGAACCGCCCAGCGATCGGGAAATAGCCCCAGTATTGGGGAATTTAAACCAATCGATTGGTATGAGGTCCAATCGATTGCAAGCAGGTACAGGGTCCGCCCAGATGGGTGCGAAGCCCCTGTGACCTATAAAGGACAGATCCCAAGTTCAGCTCTCTCTTAGCCGGCCCTCCCAGCAGAACACCTTTGCAGCAACTCTCTAAGAACTTGAACCTGAGAAGGAGAGGCCTGGCCAACAGCTACACCGACAAGTAAGTGTCCAACCAACGCACGCTACGAGAATAGACACTCCTGACCCCTTAGCCCGTACCAACTGGGAAGCCTGCAGTCTCAGGACAGAACAAGAGGCCATTGTTCCCTGATCCAGTGTGTTCCCTTATCGAAGATAAGTATTGGCTTATAGTGGTAGGAATAGTTTAGTCCGTTAGTATTAGTTGCATGAGTATCAATTTACTGTGTAAATAATAAATGTGTTTGATTGAACCTTACTAACTGGTGTATTGAGTCATTGGTCTGAACTTGACCTTGAACCTTGTGGCGGTATCATAAGGATACCTGGAGACTCTAGAGCTAAGGAATTAAACAGAGCCAATTGAGTGTATAGCACACTCACCAGAACGAGCAACAACATTTCATAATTGTCTTTATTGGGGGATTATATGTTTTGTCCTATGTCCCTGTTGATCCTGAATGGAGTTTTGCAATGACAAGCTGAGTTAAATCATAGAGAATCCTCGTTTGACTCTGACAGTCAGAGTGGCCTGGGGTGGGGCCCAGCTTGCAGCGGTGTTATTGCTGGTGAGCGGGCCTTGCCGAGGCATCGCTTTGTGCATCTGGATGATGGTCATCACTGAGAATGTTGACCTGGATGAGGATCTTGGCTCTGTGGCTCAGGTCTTTGGAGCTACAAGATATCCATGGGAGAATGGTGGAGGCACAGGACAGAATTCTTGTAGTCGACAGAGCACTATCCCTGGTGAGGGACTGCCTTCAATTCATTGAGATACTGCTGCATGGTATGTCGTCTATCTTGACAGGTCGGGTGGTATGGGCTGGACAAGGAATGCCCGTGAGCCTGGTCTCTGGTGAGAAGTGGGAGGTGAGTTCCCGAAAAGCCAAAGCTTGAAAATTAGCTGCTATGCTTTAGTAATCTTTTTTTTTTTAAATAATTTTTATTCAAATTTTCACATTTTCACAAAAAAGAAAATAACAGAAAATTCTAAGAACAAAAAGAACAGACCCCCCCCCCCCCCCACCCCGTAAATGCAAAAGAGAAACAATAAATTAACGCCCGTTGTTGGCAAAAAACTGATATTCAACCCAAAACAAAAAGAGACAACCCCCCCCCCCCCGCTGCTGCTGCTGACCTTTTGTTTTTAACGTTCTGCCAGGAGATCTAGGAATGGTTGCCATCTCCTGAAAAACCCCTGCACTGACCCCCTTAGGGCAAATTTCACCCTCTCGAATTTAATAAACCCCCGCCATATCGTTGAACAGGCCTCCACGCTTGGGGGCCTCGCATCCTTCCACTGAAGAAGAATCCTCCGCCGGGCTACTAGTGACGCAAAGGCCAGAACCCCGGCCTCTTTCGCCTCCTGCACTCCCGGCTCCACTGCAACCCCAAATATTGTGAGACCCCAGCCTGGATTGACCCTGGATCCTACCACCCTCGATACCGTCCTTGCTACACCCTTCCAAAATTCCCTCAGCGCTGGGCATACCCAGAACATGTGGACATGGTTTGCTGGACTCCCTGAGCACCTAATACACCTGTCCTCGGTCCCAAAATACCGGCTCATCCTTGTCCCGGTCATATGAGCCCTATGCAGCACCGTAAACTGTATGAGGGTAAGCCTCGCACACGAAGAGGAGGAGTTCACCCTTTCTAGGGCATCGGCCCACGTCCCCTCCTCAATCTCCTCACCCAGCTCCTCCTCCCATTTATCTTTCAGCTCCTCCACCGAGGCCTCGTCTACCTCCTGCATCACCTGGTACACTTCCGAGATCCTCCCTTCTCCAACCCACACCCCCGAGAGCACCCTATCCTGAACCCCACGCGGCGGCAGCAGAGGGAACCACCTGCCGGCTGACAAACGGCCTTACTTGCATGTACCTAAAGGTGCTCCCCAGGGGGAGCACAAACTTCCCCTCTAGCTCACCCAGGCTCACAAACTTCCCGTCTATGAACAGGTCCCCCAGCCTCCTGACACCTGCCCTGTGCCAACTCAGGAACCCGCCATCAATTCTCCCCGGGACAAACCGGTGGTTCCCCCGTATCGGGGACCCCATCGAGGCCCCCACCTCCCCCGTGAGCCGCCTCCATTGCCCCCAAATCTTGAGGGTAGCTGCCACCACCGGGCTCGTGGTATACCTCGTTGGAGGGAACGGCAGCGGCGCCATCACCAGCGCTTCCAGGCTCGTGCCCACACAGGATACCATCTCCATCCCCTTCCATGCTGCCCCCTCCCCGTCCATTACCCACTTACGCACCATCGCTGCGTTGGCAGTCCAGTAATACCCACAGAGGTTGGGCAACGCCAGCCACCCCCCCCCCCCCACCCCCAACCCTGCCCCGCTCCGAGAACACCCGTCTCACCCTCGGGGTCCCGTGCGCCCACACAAACCCCGTAATGCTCCTGTTAACCCGCCTGAAATAGGTCTTCGGGATAAGGATGGGGAGGCACTGGAACAGGAACAGAAACCTCGGGAGCACCGTCATCTTGACTGACTGCACCCTACTCACCAAGACAGCGGCAGCATGTCCCACCTCTTAAACTCCTCCTCCATTTGCTCCACCAGCCTTGTGAGGTTTAGCTTATGCAAGGCCCCCCAGCTCCTGGCCACCTGAACCCCCAAGTACCTGAAGCTCCTCTCCGCCCTTTTCAGTGGGAGCCTCCCAATCCCCCCTTCCTGGTCCCCCGGGTGTACCACAAACAGCTCGCTTTTCCCAAAGTTAAGCTTATACCCTGAGAAATCCCCAAATTCCCTGAGAATCCCCATCACCACCGGCATTCCCCCCACCGGGTCCGCCACATACAACAATAGGTCGTCCGCATAGAGCGACACTCGGTGCTCCTCCCCACCCCGGACCAGCCCCCTCCAATCCCCCGAATCCCTCAGCGCCATAGCCAGGGGTTCAATTGCCAGCGCAAAAAGTAGGGGGGACAGGGGACTCCCCTGCCTCGTCCCTCGGTATAGTCGAAAATACTCCGACCTCCTCTTATTCGTGGCCACACGCGCCATCGGGGCCTCATACAACAGCCTCACCCAAATGACAAACCCCTCCCCAAACCCGAACCTTTCCAGCACCTCCCACAAGTACCCCCACTCGACCCTATCAAAGGCCTTCTCCGCATCTAGCGCCACCACTATCTCCACCTCCCCTTCTACCGCCGGCATCATAATAACGTTCAAGAGCCTCCGTATATTAGTGTTCAGCTGCCTTCCCTTCACAAATCCCGTTTGATCCTCGTGGATAACCTACGGCACACAATCTTCTATCCTCGTGGCTAAGATCTTTGCCAACAACTTGGCGTCCACATTCAGGAGTGAGATCGGCCTGTATGACCCACACTGCAGGGGATCCTTGTCTCGCTTAAGGATCAAGGAGATCAGCGCCCGAGACATCGTCAGGGGCAAAGCCCCCCCTGCTCACCCTCGCCTCGTTGAAGGTCCTAACCAACAGGGGGCCCAGCAGGTCTGCATACGCCTTGTAAAATTCAACCGGGAACCCATCTGGCCCCGGTGCCTTCCCCGGCTGCATGTTCCCTATCCCTTTAACCAGTTCCTCAAGCTCAACTGGCGCCCCCAGTCCCTCCACCCGTCCCTCCTCCACCCTCGGGAATCTCAGCTGGTCCAAAAAGCGCCCCATCCCCCCCTTCTCCGCCGGAGGTTTGGACTGATATAGTCTCTCATAAAAGTCCCTGAAGACCCCATTAATGTCTACCCCCCTCCGCACCACATTTCCTCCCCGGTCCTTAACTCCACCAATCTCCCTGGCCACATCCCGCTTACGGAGCTGGTGTGCCAGCATCCTGCTCGCCTTCTCCCCATACTTGTACACCGCACCCTGATCCTTTCTCCATTGAGCCTCTGCCTTTCTAATGGTCAACAAGTCGAACTCAGCCCAAAGGCTGCGCCGCTCCCTCAGCAATCCCTCCTCCGGGGCCTCCGCGTACCTCCTGTCCACCCTCACCATCTCCCCCACCAATCTCTCCCTTTCTCTCTGCTCCCCTCACTCCCTGTGGGCCCGAATGGAGATCAACTCTCCACGAACCACCGCCTTCAGCGCCTCCCAGACCGTCCCCACTCGGACCTCCCCATTGTCGTTGGCCTCTAGATACCTCTTGATACATCCTCGAACCCGCCCCCTCACCGCCTCGTCCGCCAGCAGCCCCACCTCCAAGCGCCACAATGGGCGCTGGTCCCTCTCCTCCCCCAGCTCGAGGTCCACCCAACGCGGGGCATGGTCAGAAATGGCTATCGCCGAATACTCAACGTCTACTACCCCCGCAATCAGCGCCCTACGCAAAACAAAGAAATCGGTCCGGGAGTAGGCCTTATGCACATGGGAGAAGTATGAAAATTCCCTGGCCCTCGGCCTCGCAAACCTCCAAGGATCCACCCCTCCCATCTGGTCCATAAATCCCCATAGCACCTTAGCCGCCGCAGGCCTCCTACCTGTCCTGGAACTGGATCGATCCAGTGGCGGATCCAGCACCGTGTTGAAATCCCTTCCTTTTTCAGGCCCACCACCTCCAAATCTGGAATCCGGCCCAACATGCGCCGTGTGAAACCCGCATCATCCCAATTCGGGACATTGACCAGCACCACCCGCTCCTCTTGTAGCTTGCCGCTCACCATCACATACCTCCCGCCGCTGTCTGCCACCACACTCGACGCCTCAAACGACACCCTCTTCCCCACCAGGATCGCCACCCCCTGGTTTTTTGCATCCAGCCCCGAATGAAACACTTGGCCCACCCACCCCTTCCTCAACCTAACCTGATCCGTCACCTTCAGGTGCGTCTCCTGAAGCATAGCCACGTCCGCCTTCAGCCCCCTCAGGTGCGCGAACACGCGGGACCGTTTGACTGGCCTATTCAGTCCCCTCACATTCCAGGTGATCAGCCGGGTCGGAGGGCCACCTACCCCACTTCCCCGTCAACTAGCCATCACCCTTCCGTAATCCGCCACATGCCCGCGTCCCCTGCTCAGCCCGTTCCCCACAGCGACAGACCCCCATCCCGACCCCCTCTGCATGCTCCAGCTCCTTCTTGGCCATTCCAACAGCAACCCGGTATCCCCCCTCTCCCCCCCCCCCCCCCCCCCCCCCCCCCCAAGCTAGGGCCCCCCCTAGCTGCGTAACTCGGGTCATTGTACTTTCGTAAGTCAGCCGACTCCTGCTGACCCCAGCTGCTCCCGCCACCCCAATTACCCTCCCCAGTGACACACACCCATTCCCCCAATACCAACCCTGCCCCCTGCTTCTCCAGCGCGGGAGAGAGACCCATGCCCCCCATCCCAAGCCCCGCCCCCGCAAAATGCGGGAAGGCAGGCACATGACCCAACAGGGCCGCGAACCCCACTCAAACCCACAACCAGTGAAATAATAAAAATCCCAACATGATATAATAAAACACCCAAGTAAACAGATAACAGTCCCGAAAAGCAGAAAACAAAAGTCAAGACAGCAAAAAAAAACATCGTCCAATAGAACCAAAAAGAGCGAAAGGATATCAAGGAGGACAAAGCCTCCAGGCCGCGTACAACGTTCCCCAGCCCCCAGTTCAAGTCCAGCTTCTCTGCGTGGACAAATGTCCAGGCCTCCTCCAGGGAGTCAAAAGAAAGTTGGCGGTCTTTATAAGTGACCCACAGGCTTGCCGGCTGCAACAGGCCAAACCTGACCCCCTTCTTGTGGAGCACTGCCTTCGCCCGGTTAAACCCAGCCCTTCTCTTCGCCACCTCCGCACTCCAGTCCTGGTAGATCCTGATCTCCGTATTCTCCCACTTACTACTCCTCTCCCTCTTCGCCCAACGAAGCACACACTCTCGGTCGACCAAGCGTTGAAATCGGACCAGCACCGCCCTGGGCAGCTCGTTCGGCACGGGCTTCCGCAGCGGCACCCTATGGGCACTCTCCAGCTCCAGGGGTCCCCGGAATGACCCCGCACCCATCAGAGAGTTCAGCATCAGGACCACGTAGGCCCCCAAATCCGAACCTTCCAGCCTCTCCGGGAGGCCCAAGATCCGCAGATTCTTCCGGCGGGAGAGGTTCTCCATCTCCTCCATCCTTGCGAACCATTTCTTGTGAAGCGCCTCGTGCGACTCCACCTTCACCGCCAGGCCCAGGAGTTGTCCTCGTTCTCCGAAGCCTTTTGCTGCAGCTCCCGAATCTCCACCGTCTGAGTCGCCCCGAGCCTGTCCAGCGATGCCCTCAACGGCTCCAGGATCTCAGCTTTTAGTTCCTGGAAGGAGCGCAGCAGCAGCTCCTGCTGCTCCCTTGCCCACTGCTGCCACGCTGCCAGTCCCCCGCCCGCAGCCATCTTGTCCTTTTTGCCTTGCACCTTCTTCTGCTGCAAAGTTGATTTTCTGGTCGCTCCACTTCTAGTCCAGCCCATCCACCGGCCGCCAAGCACAAAGGCTGCGTTCCCACCCGGGGAAAAATCAAATCAGCGCCGTTGCGGGCCCTTAAAAGAGCCCTTGGTGAGATCTTTTCCCAGTTGTTCCCTCTGCTGCTAGAATTCAGCTTTCATAAAGGCCCTCAGGTCAGCTTGAAGCCTTTAAACTCGCCCTTCCCCCGCCTGCATGCTGTAGCTGCAGCCAAATCTTTCACTGTTTCCGCGGATCTGGAAACCAAGAAACATACCATTCCTGGGGGAAAGTACTCCTCCAACATTCACCTATGCTTTTTCATAAAAATTCCACCCCATATTGCTTAAAAAACAGCTCTTTTCTGTAACCTTAGGCAGGAGCTGCCGTGTGTGTGACCACTCATTCCATGGTGCACACCGGAAGTCCCTGCTTTAGTAATCTTGATGGAGGCTGGGTGTCTCTGGTTCGATGAAGCAGTAGATCCGATCTTCGAGGCCTGGGGTCGAATGGGCAACCCCCAGCCACTGGCCCTATATTATCCTGTTCTCAACGCGAGGGTTGGAGGTGACCAATCGTGGCATTTAATCGTTTTGAATTTAAGAATCCGTGCTTGTCTCCTTCAATGACCTGGGCAGATTATGTATCCTGGAGAGGACTGGGTTGCATCTGACTCTTCCTTCACGTTGCGAGTGTTTTTGGGATCCTTTTTGTTTCTTTGGAGCTATGTGATTAGGAGAAATCGAGTGGTGGGCACAGGCCAAGGTGGGCTTGATCAATCCTTAACCGATTTATTTAAGGGAGAGAGAGAGACTGTTTGCCATGCTTTCACATTGTTGGAGCCCTTCCCTCTTGTGGTCGAGTAGGTTTGATGGGGGAGTAGGGTGCCCTCATTCGTGGTCTTATATCGCAATTTCCTGAGTATCCTCTTCATTGTGGTTACAAAGAACAAAGAAAGTACAGCACAGGAACAGGCCCTTCGGCCCTCCAAGCCTGTGCCGACTATGCTGCCCGTCAAAACTAAAATCTTCTGCACTTCCAGGGTCCGTATCCCTCTATTTCCATCCTATTCATGTATTTGTCAAGATGCCCCTTAAATGTCGCTATTGTCCCTGCTTCCACCACCTTCTCCGGGAGTTCCAGGCATCCACTACCCTCTGTGAAAAAAAAACTTGCCTCGCACATCTCCTATAAACTTTGCCCCTCGCACCTTAAACCTATGCCCCCTAGTAATTGACCCCTCTACCCTGGGAAAAAGCCTCTGACTATCCACTCTATCTATGCCCCTCATAATGGTTGTATTTCCTATGTTTGCATCTTTGTTGAGGCATAGAATTAAAAATTTACAATGGAGCAGGAGGCTATTCGGCCCATCGAGTCTGAATGGGCCCTTGGATAGTAAGCCCATGTCTCCACCCCATCCCCGTAACAGGTCCCTGGAGCGGTGAGGTAGCAGTGCTAACCATTGTGCCACCCTGGAGCTGTGAGGCAGCACTGCCGTTTTCCTTGATATCCTCTACTGCTAGTATGTACTGCTAATATTCCTAGATCAGATTTCTTCCTTTCGGGTTTATTTTTTCTTCTCTTCATCTGGGTGAGCACTGCCAGTCCAGTGGTCTAAGGGAGGTTCCCCTTATTGTATCGGAGGGGGTGGGGGGGGGGGGGGGGGGGAAGAGAGAGACAGGTTCTTTCCTGGAGCTACTGAAATGGAGAGAGATATGTATTGGTGTGTGCCTGAACATGGCACAAAGAATTTATCCTGAACTTTCATGGGAATTGCCAGCAATCAGTGCTTGGGAAAGTGTGCATCATTTTACCATGTTTTCATGGCCTAATCCTGTTTCTCCCCTGTTCTCTGGTAAGGCTTTTAGAGGCATCAAGTTATGGCTAATGATTAGATTAAGCTCATTATACTGCTGTTCTCTGGTCTCCCTCTGTATTGTTTTTGTGGTTTTGTTGCATTGTTTGCTGAAATGTAAAACATCATTAAAAAACTTTTTAAAATTTATATTTAGAGTTAAAATAAATGAGTATACGGGTGTTTGTCGTTAAGTACTTGGTCAGAACTGAGAAATATTCACAAGACATTTACTATTGTGCACATCTGTATAAACAGGATCAGGCTCAGCCATTGTATCTTCCATGACAGATAGCTTGCAGACACGGTCTTGGCTCACACGAGTAATTAAATTACTCGAGGTACTGCTTGTACCACTGGAATCTTACCCAGAAAAAACAGGACAGGAATACGGAAGAAGTTGACGAATAAACTTCTAAAAAAAGGTTGGTACTTGGGGCAGCACGGTGGCTAGCATTGGTGCCTACGGTGCTGAGGACCCGAGTTCGAATCCCGGCCCTGGGTCACTGTGTGTGTGGAGTTTGCACGTTCTCCCCGTGTCTGCGAGTGTTTCATCCCCACAGCCCAAAAGATGTGGAGGTTAGGTGGATTGGCCACGCTAAATTGCCCCTTAATTGGAAAAAATTATTGGGTACTCTAAATTTAAAAAAAACGTTGGTACTTAATAGTGCAGAGCACCTCTCGACTTCGATCTCCTACAGAGATGATTCACCAGGATGTTGCCTAGGATGGAGCATCTGAGCTATAAGGAGACTGGATCGGCTTGGATTGTTTTCTTTACAGCAAAGGAAGTTGAGAGGCGATATGATTGAGGTGTTCCAGATTATGGAGGGGTTTGGACAGGATAAATAGGAAGCAGCTGCTTCCCCCCTCCCTTGGTTGAGAGGTCAATCACAAGGGGTCATAGTTTTAGAATGAGGCTGGAGATTCAGAGAAGATTTGAGGAAAAAACAATTTACTCAGAGGGCGGTCCCTGGGAAGGCCGTGGAGGCTGTAAACCTCAAGCTGTAAAAAAGCACTTAAAACACCATCACATTCAAGGATATGGGACAAGTGCTGGTAAATGGGACTGGCGCTAGATATGGGATAATTGTAGGTGCAGTCTCGATGGGCCAAAAAGGTTTTTTCGGCCCTGTACGAATCTATGACTAGTATGTAATACACAAATTAATAGTTAAACAATTGGGGACCAAATTATTTTATTTCTCCTGTCTTCCCAAATATCTACAGAGTACAAGCAATGCATTACTGTTTTGCACCAACGTACATATTTAATACTGTGAGAGTTTTTTTTTATATTAAAAAACAATTTTATACCCTGCACTTCAAGCTTGTTACAAGATAGCATTTGCTTTCAGCAAGTCTCTTATCTCAGCATCACAGAAAGCTGGAATGATTATTTTATAAAATAATGTACATCATCTGCAATATATTTTTGAAAAAACCTTAAATATCACAATTTGAAGCAATGACATGGTTTTATCCTATCCATGTGGAGACATCTTAAAGAATAATGATCATACATAATGCTTTGTAGGGGCCAATGTTCTGTTCAAAAGACAGTTTAGAAACAGAAACCAAAGTGCTTTCTTTGTGTTTTAAAAGATAGTACACTAGATTATACATTTTGTATCAATCTCTCAATAGATTTTAACATGTTGTTATAAAAAGGTGCTAAAACAATTTCAGTAAGTAAATTATATTTCAGGCTAAATTTCAGTGCAAAATATTTATTTAAACTTTAAACATTATCGAAGCTTTTAAATCAAGAATGAACTCCATGCAAGCATCTGAAGGAGCTATATTACTTTTGTTTTTTATAGAAACATAAATCTACATGATTTTTTTCCTGATGTAGGCAATGCTTAGCTTTTATTTAAAAACTAATTAAAGAACAAATGCATTGCACAAGAATGAAAAGCACCGAAGTGCTCTCCTACAAAAAAAAGGGGGCCATCTAAAATTAAATTTTAAAGCACTAATAGTTCCATTAGAACTTAAAAAGGTCTATGAAGTGCTGAGGTGACACTGGTGTAGAGCAACTTTCAGGATTGTTGGCAGTACATGGATGTCCTGTATCCTATTTAAAAGGAAAAATAACAAATTAATACAAAATTTTGAAAGTGCCTTTGTGACTGATTACAGTAACAAAATTCTTGAAGCAGGATTCTCCGTTCCTGAGACTAAGTGTTGACGCCGGGGCAGGGTTCGTGGACTTCCATAACAGCAAAACTGCCACTGCACTTGGACTGATTCAGCAACTGTTAAGGGGCTAGCATCAGCGCCATGTGGAACACATTCAATTCCAATGAGAAATTGTGTGCGATTCGCTGAGTCAGTGATTGACATTAGAGAGGCTGACAAGATGTATTTTCATATATAAACTTCACTCCCCACTACCCACACACACCATCCCAGCCAGCAAGATGGCACTGGTTGTGCTGGAGTGCACCCTGATGGGTCGGCTGGGGCCAGAGGGTACCTGGGGACACCCATACGACCAGTGGCCCTACGTTCACAGTGGGCAGTCAGTGGCGTGCGCAGCTGCATGGCTGCCTTGCAGGCCACAGCAATAGTGTTGGTGCCCGTCCACCCCAACCCCACAGCCCACCTCCTGGCCAACCCCCATTACTCTCTCTCCGGTACTGGCAGAAGCCCCCTGGCCAGCAGCACGAATGACAGCAAACTATGACGATGTTGGACACTTTTCGTACCCTCTCTCCCCTTCCCCACCCCTCAGCAGCCATGGCACCGATTACAATTTTTAAAAGCACAATGAACCTTGCCATTGGGAATTCGCCCTGGTGGAGGCGGAAAATCGCTGAGGCCCCGGAGAATACCAGGTTAGGTCCGATAATAACGTGCCAAGGGTGTTTACTGTACATGGAAAGCATTGACGCCGCTGTCGATTCACTGGAGAATTGAGATTTGGCGTGAAACCAGCACCTGCCACGATTTCACCATCAAATCAGATTCTCCGCCCAATTGAGTTTCCGGATTCTCGCATCAGCCAACGGAGAATCCCACCCTTACTAATTAATGTTAGCTACTTCTCAAACAAGTCAAACATAATATATCTTTATGGAAAATGCTAGAGTAATTTTACAATCTAACCCTTGCTAACTGGGGCATCAGAAATGACTGCTACCTTTATTTACCTAATTAACTGAATCAGTTAGAATTCAAGGACGTAAATGTTTCAAAATACCTTGAATAATAAAGCAAGATGGTAATCCTTTGAGATCAAGGAAGAAGGAGCAGGAGGGGTAAGCATGAAGGACAAAAAGGAAGAAAAAGGATAAATAGGAACAATTAAAGAATAGAGATAAGGATTTTTCCAACCTAGAGGCAGAATCATAAAGCACAAAAGAGACCCGTTGGCCCATCGCGTTTGCACAGACAAAACTACACTGCTTCCCTCCTGTCTAATGAGTGCACTGCCACAACTACACTAGTTCCCCTCTTTCCAGCACTTGGCCCATAGCAAAGAATAAAGAACAAAACCGCTCAGGAACCGGTCCTCCAAGCCTGTACTGGTCATGATACCACCCTTGACCAAAACCCTCAACGTTTTCTAGTGCCCTATCCCTCTTTACCTATCCTGTCCACGTATTTGTCAAGATGCCTGTGAACGCCGTTAATGTCTCTGCTTCCACAACCTCCCCTGGCAGCATGTTCCAGGCACTCATCACCCTGTGTAAAAAATCTGCCGCGCACATCTCCTCTAAACTTTGTCCCACGGACCTTAAACCTATACCCTTAAACCATAATAGATCATAGAATTTACAATGCAGAAGGAGGCCATTCGGCCCATTGAGTCTGCACCAACTCACTTAAGCCCTCACTTCTACCTTATCCCCATAACCCAAGAACCTCTCCTAACATTTCTGGTCACTAAGGGCAATTTATCATGGCCAATCCACCTAACCTGCACGTCTTTGGACTGTGGGAGGAATCTGTAGCACCCGGGAGGAAACCCACGCAGACAAGGGGAGAACGTGCAGACTCCGCACAGCAGTGACCCAGCAGGGAATCGAACCTGGGACCCTGGCACTGTGAAGCCACAGTGCTCGCCACTTGTGCTACAGGGCTGTCCATAATGTTGAATATTATATTTCAAATGTTCATCCACGTGATGTTTCCCACCACTACTACGCTCCCTGGCAGTGAATTCCAGACTTCCACCACCCTCCAGGTGAAGGTTCACCCCCCCCTCCACAAATCCTTTTGAACCTCCTGCCCCTCAATTACAATTATGCCCCCTCATTATTAGCCCTTCAAGCAAGGGATACAGCTGCTTCCTATCAACCCTGACCATACCCGTCAATTAAATCCCCCTTCAGCCTTCTCTGCTCTAAAAGAAAACACCTGTGCGTATCCAGCCTCTCTTCATAGCTCAAATGCTCCATCCCAGGCAACATCCAGGTGAACCTCCTCTGCACCCTTTCTAGTTCAGTCACATCCTTCCTATAGTGAGACAACCATAATTGCACACAATACTCAAGCTGCGGCCTAACCAAAGTTTAGTACAGCTTTAACCTAACCTCACTATCTATGCCATAACTGAGAAAGGCAAGTGTCCCGTATCCTTACCTGCCCTGCCGTCTTCAGAGTTCTGTGGACAAGAATCCCAAGATCTCTTTGACCCAGAGAATCCTACTATTCGACCATTCATTGAGTATCTTCTTATCTGGTTATTCCTTCCAAAGTGCATCACTTCACACTTTTCAGGGTTAAATTCCATCTGCCACAGAGCTGTCCATATGACCAACCTGTCTGCACCTTCCTGCAACCCAAGGCCTCCTTCGGTCACTATTAACCACCCTGTCAATCTCTTGTGTCATGTGCAAATTTGTTAGCTATGACCTCCCTCTGACAAAGCTATGCGAACTGGGTCTGATCAAACCTTGCCTCGCCAGTGGAGATTTATTTTATCCTTCGGATTTTTTTCCAACAGTTTCTCTACCACTGATTGGAGACTCAATGGTTTGTAATTCCCTGGTTTATCTTTACCATTCTTCTTGAAAAGTGGAACCACGTTTGCTGTTCTCCAAACATTTGGCACCTCCCAGGTGGCCAGAGAGGAAATAAAAATTTGGGTCAGAGCCCTTGTAATTTCCTCCCTTGCGTTATGGGCCAGGGTTTAAGTGTATCATGGAGTTCACCTGACCCACGACTTTTACTAGATTGTGGTATGGAGAGCACAATACCCTCTCCAGGTGTGATGCAGCAGAAATTTAAACAGCAATATTTAAAGCAAAACAATGTTTATTCTATGAACTCAGTTAACCTTTATAAAACAGGTGAACATCTTAGTAACCATCAATTCAAATATACCCCCCAAAGAATATAACACTCTAAGTAATCCTTAACTTTCCTTGAGAACAGTTATCACTGAATTCACCAAATGATCTAGAGATAGTCATTAGATGGCAGAGATATCAAAATTACACCTTTTTTTGGCTGCTTCAGCTCCAACACTAAAACAAAACCAAAAAATGCATATACACCCAAGCTTTTCCTCAATGCGAACTAACACGCAGAGCCAGGGCTCAGCTTCACCCACACTCTGACATCACTGCAGCCACTTGAGCAGACAAACATTTCTTAAAAGTGACATTCCCATGACATTTGCCTCACAGCAGTCTGGGATACAACTGATCTGGACCTGGGATTTGTTCACTTTTAAGCCTGCCAAAACCTCCAATACCTCCTCACTCCCTATGTCAAACTACTCAATAACAATACAGTCCCTCTCCCAGAGTTCTGTACCTATATCCTCCTTCTCCCGTGTGAAAGCAGATGTGAAGTACTCATTTAACACCCTCTAAAATTTCCTGCAGCTCCAGATTGCCCCTTGGTCCCTAATGGGCACAACTCTTTCCCTAGTTATCCTCTTAATGTACTTATACAATATCTTGGGATTCTCCCTAATTTTATCCACCAATGCTTTTTCATGCCCCCTTTTTGCTCTCCTAATTGCTTTCTTAACTACCCCTGCACTTTCTACTCTCACCTAATTATCCATTCCAGTGAAACATTCTTAACTAAAATTTCTGTTCTGTAATATCATTCTTACTTAATGAAATGATAAACAATAAAATTGCACAATTGTGTGTGTGTGATATTATTGCCAATTTGTTAAGATTGTGGAATAACTTTATTTTCACCCTTTATATAGCTTGGGGAAAGCACGGTAGCACCTGATTAGCACAGTTGCTTCACAGCTCCAGGGTCCCAAGTTCGATTCCTGGCTTGGGTCACTGTCTGCGTGGAGTCCGCACGTTCTCCCTGTATCTGCGTGGGTTTCCTCCGGGTGCTCCGGTTTCCTCCCACAGTCCAAAGATGTCCAGGTTAGGTGGATTGGCCGTGCTAAATTCCCCTTGGTGTCAAAAGGTTCGGTGGGGTTATTGGGTTACGGGGATAGGGTGGAGGTGTGGGCATAGGTAGGGTGCTCTTTCCAAGGGCCAGTGCAGACACGATGGGTCGAATGGCCTCCTTCTGCACTGTAAATTCTATGATAATTCTATGATTAGAGATACTCCCAAATATAAACAATTAGAGATGCTAGCTTTCTTGCCGTACAGAACACACAGGTGCATAATACTGGTGCTTCATATTTCTAATTCAATAATTGGGAAGCATCAATGAAATGAAATGAACACTAATTTTCAAACTATAATGGTGGCCATTATGGCTTTGAGGAGAATCAGCAAGCTTCAACCTTTCCACAGATTATAGGAAAAAACCTGACAGCACTAAGTTTGACTTCAATATTTTAAATTGATGTATCCATACACAAATTTTTACAAATAAATCATTTACAATAAGTGTAGAACATGGGGGCGATTTTGAGTCCACTCTCTTAATCCGGAGAAAGTCAGCGCAGGCTCAAAATCTGGAGAAGCAAAGCGATTCTCTTCCCGAGAACCATTTTAATACATTAGCATGTCATTAGTGAGCACACTCTCCATAGCTCTCTTCCCCCAGCCACTCATGGAATATTCACCTGGCACGCCGGCGTCATTTACAATAGGTCTACATAAAAGTGAATCTGACGGCCTCACCTCCGAGGGGAATATTGGAGGTTAGTGCTCAGACATTCATGTCTCCCTAGGCCTTCACTACTCAGGGTGCATTGGAGAGGACGTGGGGAACACAGATCAGGGCCAGGGGTTAGTCTCTCATTCTTGATAAGGGTGTGAGGATCGCCAGCAGACCTTGCCCTTCATTTACTCAGGCCAAGACAAAAGGGCCATGGATTGCACCCATTTAGCTGTCATGCCCAGAGTGTAGGATTTCATAGACTGCACCCACATGGTCCTGCAGTCTCCATGCCATCATACACCATTTATGAACCACAAGGGATACCATTCCCTCAACATCCAATATGTGAACTCACAATGAGAATCATGGAGGTGTATGCCCATTTCTCTGAACAGTTACATCTTGGGGTGCTTGCAGATCCCAGACAGGGCTGGTTTAGCTCACTGGGCTAAATCACTGGCTTTTAAAGCAGACCAAGCAGGCCAGCAGCACGGTTCGATTCCCGTACCAGCCTCCCCGGACAGGCGACGGAATGTGGCGACTAGGGGCTTTTCACAGTAACTTCATTGAAGCCTACTCGTGACAATAAGCGATTTTCATTTCATTTTTCTTTGAGGGAGAGTAGTGTTTGGAGGGATAGCTCATTGGGGACAAGGGATACTTAGTAAGGAGGTGGCTGATGATGCTAGTGAGAAGGCCAGAAACACCTGTAGAGACTCGCTACAATGAGGCACATGCTTAAACATGCATGCATGCTAGTGGAGGTGATCGGACAGTTGAAGATACGGTTTGTTCCTGGACTGGTTGCGGGGTGCCCTCCAGCACAGCCCCCACAGGGTGTCCCACTTTACTGTGGTCTGTTGCTCTCTCCACGACTTGGTACTGCAGAGGGGAGATCACCTGGACCCGGAGGAGAGCCATATTTTCTCAGGAGGAGGAGGAGGATGAAGGCGGCGAGGGGCAACCTGCAGGAAGAGGAAGAACAACCTTGGGCCATAGCCCGGTTGGACTGTTGGGTTTGGGAAGTCTCTTGGTTTGGGGACGAGGACTAGGGGAGAGGAAATCTCTATTCGAGGGGACTGCCACCTCTATATTAGTGCTTCCGATTCCACAGACATAACATTAAAACCATTGGTTGGACTCTGCAGGAGGATGATGACTTGCATGGAGAGCAGAGGCATGCTCCTTCTATCCTCCGATACAGCTGAAAGCATCATGTCAAGGAACAGGCTCATCATGGGGTTCAGAGTTGCGGGATACACCCACTTTAATGTCAGGGGTCCTGATGTGTTCTTCCACTGAGGTGGGCAGCCCCTCTGCATCAACCCGTGGCATAGTCATCACTGCCGGAGTGACTGCTAGGAGAGGCCCAAGCTTTGATGCTAGGGGAGGAGGGGATGGTTGCCAGCAGCGGAATATCTTTAATGAATCTGTGTGGGAGATGGGAGAGACATTCGCTGCAACTCGCGCCTCGCACAGGGATGCAGCGCCAAGTGTGCATAGGGGTTTGCAGATCTTGGGCCCATGAAATGACAGGGTGGAAGATCAGGTGGCAAACAAAGTGGAATTTATTATAAGTGCTATATTACAGTGGTGCCCCATCTTAATTAGCTCCTCTGTTCACCTGTGCCCACTAGGTGCCACCAGTTCTTTACTCTTCCTCATTTTTCCCCCCAATAAAACAGTTTACTTTCTCTACTACCTTCCCAAGAACTAAATCCCAAACTCGGCCTTTGAAACAAACTTCCCCAGTCTTTCTTATGGTGATGCCCCTTATTATACCCGCTATCACCTACAGATTTGCTCCTCAATATTTGAGGACCTACAGTAAATACCCAACAATATAATAGCATCTTTTTGGTTCCTCGCCTCTGGCCGAATACATTGGGTGGGATTCTCCACTTTGGCGGTACCCGGGGGTATCCCGACGGCGTGAGGATGCCCCGCAATGGGAAACCCCATTGACCGGTCGGCGTAACGGAGAATTCTGCTGGCGGGGCGAGGCAGAAATGTGGTATGCCGGGGCGGAGAATCCAGCCCTCCGTCTTTGAACCCTTTTTAGTTTAGCATTCCGCTGTATCCTTGATCAATTCTCTCACTACCCCAAAACCCCCAAGCATTCATTTTCATTTCTATATCTCTACAGAATACATTGCAGCCAGTATTACAGAGTTTCCATTCCTCAAGTTGAAGTCAGATCTTTGTTATAGGCACAATATCAGCTGTAGCTCAACAATCTGTGTGCAACCACTAACACGTGTTTCAACACCACGCTGCTTTGCTTTTTTTCCCCCATTCACATTTTTCTTGTTACACTATTCTTTGTTCTATTGCAATTTGTCTGTCCTCATTTTCTATGAATCAGGTCATTACTTGCTCCTGCGGTGTCTTTAAACCAACTCCCATAGCATCAGTTGGCCTTGTTGTTATTGGTCTCAGTCCTGTTGGTTTTTAGAAGTCTCTCCCACCCTGGGATTGGTCCCAATGCCCCACACATCTGAAGCCTTCTTTCTTGTTCAACCATGCATTCACTGCCTGACTGATTATCTCCAATGTGGAGCACAATTTCTGGTTGTTCTCCTTGCAGAATATCCTGCACTTAGTGATGTATTTTACTCTGGAATGACACGGAATACCAGTATTTATGGATACCGCAGTCCAAGGGATCTTTGCCTGCCTGTTCCTTCGGATCTTTCTGGTGGTCACCCACTCCCTCTGCCCTGTGAATTATTTGTAGCGTGTGGGGTGACCACCTCCTGTCAGCATGCTCTCAGCTTCCTTTATGTACAAGAATGATGCCAGCTACGCTTCAAGCTCAAATTCTGTGCTTGAGCAGTTGGCTGCACTTCCTACATGGTGGTTTTGCAAGTATCCTTGAGTTCCCACATGGCACAGAATATACCCAACAGGGCCCAGCTGGACTACCATGTTAGCCAACAATTATTTTTTAATACCCAATTATTTTTTAATACCTTTAAAGCAAAACTAACTTAACACAAACACAAAGTCTAACCATTAAACTAAAGTACCTGAACAGTAACCATCAAACACTTATATAGCAAGACATATTATACAATTCCTCAGATTCGCCTGAAGATTATGACGTTCCTTCTTCAGTTTCACCTCCTTTTTGGTACTCTCAGCTGCTCCTGTGCTGTTTTTATGTTTCAGAGCAGAAAACACTCCGCAAAAATTACCATATTAAAAGATAAGTTTCAAATGATATGAAATCATTACAAAACAAAATGTTCAAACATGATGCAATCAAATAAGCTACATTTATGGGGTTTAATTAGATACTGGAGAAAAATGCATTGTCTGATGTATACATATAATACTGTTCAGCTATCTATTATTGGTATTTAAAAATGACAGAGAGAGGTTTATTTCTACCACAAATTGAACATGAATGCAAATGGGTGGAGTGTATAAAAAAATACAATCACATTAGAAATAAGAGACAATTTTCATGTGGACTTGGTACTGACATCAAATTACCTTCCAGAACAAAATACTGCAATGGCGACAGAACTGCAATGCATCTCCATATTGCTCCTTCTTTGGACAATATTTTTGGAGAGTGAAATACATTAGTTTCCAGTCGACACAGCCCTTCTCGGTCAGAATCAGGTGCCTGCAGAACTGCAAAAAGGATATCAGATACAAAGTTTGGCTCACTTTATATTTAAAACATTTCACTTAAACTAGTTGATTCAGAAGATCTTTGTGACAAAAACAATTTTGTGGCTTTTCTCCTTCATCAATGATATTTCATGCAAGTAATGGAATAAAATATTTTAAAATGAATTTATAATGTTATATGGCTACAAGTAAATGGGGGTGGGAGTAGAAGGGGATTTGCCAAACAACGGTATGTAAACCTTTGTGTAGCTGAAGGTTATGCGACTGACATTATGCAGGCAGACTTCCAAAAGGCACTTGATAAAGTACCATACAATAAGCCTGCCTGCCAGTTTGAAGGAATAATAGGGACAGTGGGAGCATAGGTTAGTGCCGCAAGTTTCATTCAACTTTTAATTTCCACAGAAAGAAAGCTAGTGGGATAATTAGTTTTAGGTAATGATGGCTAGCCTGAAATCAGGACCCATGAATAGAAGGCCTCTTGCAACAGTAGAATGCAACTATTAGATACTTAAGACAACCATAGTACAAAGCTGCATTAAGATTTGCATATAGCCTCGCTTAAGATACTTGCTGGAGTACAGGTAAATCAAAAAATGACATTGTACCATTTTACCGGAAATGCTGGTTTTACGGAAAGTGATTGGGTTGTAAACTGGCAATTACGCATTCTGGGGCGGTGCTGGCTGCTCCAGTCAACCACAGGAAATATTTCCCATGGTTTCCAAAAGACGATCTCTAAATTTTACATCCACATCATTGCCTATTACAAAGAAACAAGTTTCACTTGCAATTTAAAAGAAAGTGGAAATATTACACTGCTTGGATGGAGGCAAACAGCAATCTAATTCAGAGAATATGGCATCAGATTCATCCCTGTGTATGACTTCAAGGCTAAGAAGGAGCAAAAGAGTTCTACAATGAAACAAAGTCCAATGAAACAGGTTTGAAAAGAAAATACGCAAGGCAAGTGATTAACCTAGAATTAGACAATGTTGTGTTAGCCAAGCCACTTTTGGACCTTGCTAATGAAGGTGGCTATGCAGTTTTCGGAGCAGATGGAAATTAAGGAGCCTTGTGAATTCTCCATTAAGTGGCTCAAGTGATTCAACGATAAGACGGGTTCTGTGGAATCTTGCGATAACTGGAGAGAAAAGTGTTCGGCTGATAAAGTAGTGCTAAAACTTTCCAAAACTTGTTCAGAAACACAACTGTACTGCTGAATAAATATTCAACACTGATGAAACTTATTCTTCTTGCATTGCCTGCCTCAAACTATGTCAGCCACAGGAGATGAAAAGCAGGCACCAGGTGTTAATGTAGCAAAAGATTGCATCACTGTGAAGCTGTTTGGGAATGCCACAGGATTTAAATCAAATCTCTGTAGTCAGTCAGTCGGCCAGCCAGCGGAAAGTGTGCTCATCCTCATGCATTAAAATAAATTAAGCATTTACCAGTGACGTATGAACACATCAAAAATTCATGAATGACTCAAGAAATTTACCAAGAATGGTTTGAACATGGATGTGGTTTGCCAAATAAAAAACGCTTTCGTGCATTTGGCTTACTTGAAGATAACAAAGCCATTGGAGTTTTGGACAATTGTAGCGCACATCCCGATGCAGAAATTCTGATCAATGGAATCTTTGCTATTTTTCTCCCACCAAACGTTACCAGCTTGATACAACCAATGGATCATTAAGAGTTAAGCACAATGAAGAACTTGTATCAGAACAAATTTATGAAATAGCTGATCAATGGCGAAGGCAAGGCTGGTGATACTGATGCCTTCTGCAAATCATACACCAAAGATGCGGAATTTGATTTTTATGCCGCATGGGATTGGCGTTTCCCTAGAAACCATTCAGGAATGGTGAAAAAACTGTGGCCAGCAGTTATGCTTGAAAATAATCTCAAACCAGCAGAATTTGAAGGTTTTGGCATGACGAAAAAAGTGACACATGCAATAGAAGAACTAGCGCAGAGCTCTTCACTGATAAAGAATATAAAAATGGATGTGTCGATGATGATGATGCCCCTTTCATACATATAATGACCGATGAAGAAATAGTAGTGTCCATTCTTAATCCTAAAAAAAGTGACTGAAGACTCAGACTATGAGACTGAAATTGAAGAACTCATTTAGTGATGCTCTAGATGCTGTGAAAACTCTATTGCAAAACAATTATTCCCAGTAGCAAGTTGTAAATGTCAAATGTACAAATTAGAATGTAACAATTATGATAAACTTAAATCAATGAAGCAACTCTGCATGACCTGTTTACAAGAGTTTATAAACAGCGAGAGCTTATCAACTGCACCCTCGACACCAACACTCCATACGGCAACACCATCTCCCACACCCAGACGTGCATTTTCGCTCACAAAAAGAGAATGAACTGCTGGATATAATGCATCCACTGCCAGCCAGTAACTGGTAAGTACTATAATTTCAAAATAGAAATGCTGCAGCATTAATAAAAGTTTCAGTCCACTATAATAATTTGTATATTTTCCATCTGGTGGCGCAGTGCTTGGCACCTGTGTCACATCACGTTCCGTGACTCAGACACTCGTGTGGCACTACAACTTCAAGTACTTTGATACCAAATATTGGTGCAATGATGCACAAAAATGTTACATTGTTTTACATAACAGGTCTAGAAATGATGTGAAGATACTGTATGTATTATTTTATGAATTATTTTAATAATATTTATTGTCACAAGTAGACTTACATTAACATGCAATGAAGTTACTGTGAAAAGCCCCTAGTCGCTACATTCCGGCACCTGTTAGGATGCACAGAGAGAAAAATCAGAGTGTCCAAATTACATAACAGCGTGTCTTTCAGGACTTGTAGGAGAAAACCGGAGCACCCGGAGGAAACCCACTTAGACAGGAGAACGTGCAGACTCCACAGACAGTGACCCAAGCCAGGAATCGAACCTTGGACCCTGGAGCTGTGAAGCAACAGTGCTACTCATTGCAAACAGCCTGTTTGGGGGAGAGTGTTATTTTGGTTTATTTTTTTCTGTAAATTAGGCTGAAGTATTCCCACGTCCAAATTATTTTACTTCCTCATTTGTTGATTCCGCTCCTTTTTTGTTTGACCATAACGCTGTTGTTCTGATTCTCCCAATATGCCGCAATAATGTCTAAAAGCTATTATTGTGATTACACAATCGTATCCATAGGCTACATATTTCTTAATGAAGGAAAAGCAATGTTACTAATATCTTTGTGCATGTTACTATAATTCTTTTTTTTAAGAAATGATTTTTATTGAGCTTTCATATTTTATATCCAACAAATTACAAATTATTAGAAAAAAAACCACGCAAAAATTAACATGTATATTTACAGGTAAGCATCTTCATAATAACAACCGTGGTCACCCCCTTTAACCGGCATACATATTTTATATTCCTCAATATGGCCGAGGCACATGTTTATAGGTATTTATTTTACAATTTGGTTTTGGGCCTGCCATCAGACTGTCGCTTGCGGCTTTGTCCTTCCTTTTTTTTGGAATAATTTTTATTCAAGTTTTCAACAACAAATTTTATCACAAGAGAAAAACAGTAACCCCTCCCCTCCAATACAAAAATAATAAATTAAGAAAAAAAAATAAGCGTAAAACCACGAGAACAAACCCCCATAACGAACCCGTAGCCCTCTTCCTCCCCCCCCCCCCCCTCTCCCTTGAGGGTGTACTGGGAAGATCTCGCTTTTGCTCATGTTGAGTTTGTAGCCCAAGAAGGCCTTTCTCTTTCCCCCCCCTTTCTCTTTCCCTTTCTCTAGCAATTGGAACAATTGCATGAATGGCTCCCACGTTCTGTGGAAGCCGTCGTCTGACCCTCGGATGGCGAATTTGATTTTCTCCATTTGGAGAGATTCCGAGAGGTCGGACAGCCAGTCTGCAGCTCTGGGTGGTGCTGCTGACCGCCAGCCAAACAGGATTCGACGGCGGGCGATCAGGGAGGCAAAGGCAAGGGCGTCCGCCCTCCTCCCCAGGAATAGATCTGGCTGGTCTGAAACCCCGAAGACCGCCACTATCGGCCATGGCTCCACCCTCACCCCCACCACTTTGGACATAGCCTTGAAGAAGGCTGTCCAGTACTCCACAAGTCTGGGGCAAGACCAGAACATGTGGGCGTGGTTGGCCGGGCCTCTTTGGCACTGTTCACATCTGTCCTCCACCTCCGGGAAGAACCTACTCATACGGTTTCTTGTTAAGTGGGCTCTATGTACCACTTTTAGTTGCGTCAGGCTGAGCCTTGCGCACGTGGAGGTGGAGTGGACCCTATGCAGTGCTTCGCTCCAGAGTCCCCACCCTATCTCAATCCCCAGGTCGTCCTCCCATTTCTTTCTTGTTGCGTCCAGTACGGTGTCGTCCCTTTCTACCAGTCGGTCATACATGTCGCTACAGTTCCCTTTCTCTAGGATACTTGCGTCCAGTAGGTCTTCCAGTAGTGTCTGTCGTGGCGGTTGTGGGTACGTCCTTATCTCCTTTCGTAAGAAGGTTTTGCGCTGCAGATACCGTAGCTCGTTCCCCCTGGCTAGCCGAAAATTCTCTGTCAGTTCGTCCAGTGTTGCGATCCTGCCATCCGTGTATAGGTCCCTGACTGTCAGTGTCCCTCCGTCCTGCCTCCACCTTTTGAAGGTGGCGTCAGTCAGTGCTGGTGTGAACCTATTGTTGTTGCAGATGGGAGCCTTGTCCGACATTTTGGTCAGGCCAAATTGCTGCCGCAGTTGGTTCCAGGATTGGAGGGTGGCTGTCACCACTGGGCTGCTGGAGTGTTTTTTGGGTGGGGATGGGAGTGCTGCCGTGGCGAGGGCCCGGAGGGAGGTCCCCATGCAGGAGGCTTTCTCCGCACGGACCCACTCGGCCTCTGGCTCCATCCCCTTACTCGCTCAGCTGTTGCCGCCCAGTGGTAGAATTGCAGGTTTGGGAGGGCTAGCCCCCTCCTGGATTTTTTTTTTGTAGGACCTTCTTTGGGATCCTAGCATTTTTACCCCCCCCCCCCCCCCCCCCCCCCATACGAATGCCATGATAAGTTTGTCCAGCGCTTTGAAAAAGGCCTTGGGGATGTAGATCGGAATGGATCTAAACAGGAAGAGGAACCTGGTCAGTACGTTCATTTTGATCGTCTGGACTCTCCCCACGAGGGAGAGTGGGAGTGTGTTCCATCTTTGCAGGTCCTTTTTTACTTCCTCCGTCAGACTGGTGAGGTTCCATTTGTGGATCACTTTCCAGTCATTGGCTATTTGGATCCCCAGGTAGCGGAATTTGTGTCGGGCTTGTTTGAACAGCAGCCCCTTTAGTGCTGCCCCCCCCTCCCCTCTCCCTTGAGGGTGTACTGGGAAGATCTCGCTTTTGCTCATGTTGAGTTTGTAGCCCAAGAAGGCTCCAAACTCTTTCAGGAGCGCAATGATTCCGTCCATGCTGCTCTGTGGGTCCGAGATGTAGAGGAGCAGGTCATCTGCATAGAGCGAGACTCTGTGCTCTATGCCTCCCCTTCGGATCCCCCTCCAATTTTTTGCTGCCCTGAGCGCAATTGCTAGCGATTCGATTGCTAGTGCGAACAGCAGCGGAGACAGTGGGCATCCTTGTCTGGTGCCCCTGTGCAGCATGTTAATATAATTCTACGGGTGAACTATACAATACAGGTTTTGAGGAAAATCCCAGAATGAACTCAGCCCCAAACCATTATGCAAAAACGGTATTCACCTGTACACGAGTTTATTGGTGCATGGAGGTTAAATAGACTTTATAGTGAACAATACAGTGGTCCAACAGCCTGCAAAAGGACAGCTGATATGAATGGCTATTATGAATAACTTAACAGGCCTCAGGCACATAAATAACAGGTATAAGTTTTGAAACTCAGCTTGACGCTGGAGACATAATTTTACTGAGGGTAAAATTGATCCAGTAGAACAATTTGAGATACAATAAGGAAAGGATGAGGTAAAGATGAAGCAAGAGTAATTTATCAAGCCCAGAAGTACATGCAAAGGCTCAAGGAGAAATTAGCAGGTGAATGACAAGAATGCAATGCTTCATAGGATTTTTGTTTAATAAAGTAAATCTTTATAGGTCTCTAAGACCCAGTCAATAATAATCAACCCCGAAAAAAGGTACAATTTGAGAGCTCAGTGTAGTAGGCAGTGGAAAAAGAATTCTTAAGGAAAATTCAGTCCAATACTCCTGAGGGATTCAAGAGGTAGAGAACAGGGCACTCTGAAGAAAAGTGGAGGAAGAAAGAAAGGAAAGGCTGCTGCCCGGTCCAATTTGAAATGATGCTCACTACAGTCATATGTTTCTGCAGTATTACTGGTGTATTACATTGTGTCTTAAACACGCATTCAATTTTCCACCATGTTAGTTCTGCTTGATCCAGATATTAGAGTTAAAAAAAACATACATCAAGTGACAAGAAAGAGAGGGAGTGCGATGAAGTTATTTTTCTGACTGGAGGAAGATATATTTTGGGATTCTCCAGGGGTTCGTATTAGGACCACTGCTTTTCGTGGTCTATATTAACAATCTAGACTTGGACGTGCAAGGCACAATTTCAAAATTTATAAATGACACAAAACTTGGCCATGATGTGGAGATGCCGGCGTTGGACTGGGGTGAGCACAGTAAGAAGTCTTACAACACCAGGTTAAAGTCCAACAGGTTTGTTTCAAACACGAGCTTTCGGAGCACGGCTCCTTCTTCAGGTGAATGGTGTATTCAGGTGTATTCAGGTGAATACAGATTTTCCTCAAAACCTGTATTGTATAGTTCACCCGTAGGATTCACCTGAAGAAGGAGCCGTGCTCCGAAAGCTCGTGTTTGAAACAAACCTGTTGGACTTTAACCTGGTGTTGTAAGACTTCTTACAAAACTTGGCAATAGTGAAACATGAAGAAGATAATGATAGACTTTGAGAGGACCACAAGACAGGCTGGTGGAATGGGTGGACAGGTGGCAGAAATTTAATGCAGTGAAGTGTGATGTGATACATTTGGGTAGGAAGGACGGGAAATATAAAATAAAGGATGTGCTTTCTGTGTACAAGTTGCTAAAAGTGATTAATAAGGCATACGGGTCCCGAGTCAGACACATGATAAAAGCTGCCACTGAATAGCTCACAAAAATACATGGACAACAGAATCTGGACTAATATTCCCACTCTCAAACTGGTAGGTATATTGCAGTATCATGCAAGGAAAGAAAATCAGAGACATGTTTTCTTCACATCACCTCAGCAAGGCTGGGGACCAGGAATCCCTAAGAATTTCTACCTTGAATGCTCCCAAGTGGATGGAATTGGATTGCAAAATCTAACAGAAGAAGTCAGTCAGTCACAGTTCTGATTTTTAAAAATATATATGCATATCTCTATTCTGGGACCCTGTGGATCACTGACACTGCAACACAAGTACCACAGTGAAATCCACCCGCACTCTTGAGAACAGAGGTCATTCTAAATTCACTAGAAACAGAGCAGGCATCCAACTAAAATATTAAAGTAGTTGACTCCACATAGATCATAGAATTTACAGTGCAGAAGGAGGCCATTCAGCCCATTAAGTCTGCACCGGCTCTTGCAAAGAACACCCTACCGAAGCCCACACCATCCTATCCCCATAACCCAGTAACCCCACTCAACCAACAATAAGGGCAATTTTGGACACCAAGGGCAATTTAGCATGGCCAATCCACCTAACCTGTACATCTTTGGACTGAGGGAGGAAACCGGAGCACCCGGACGAAATCCACGCACACACGGGGAGAACGTGCAGACTCCGCACAGACAGTGACACAGCCGGGAATCGAACCTGGGACCCTGAAGCTGTGAAGCAATTGTGCTAACCACTATACTACCGTGCTGCCCACGCAGGCTGGATGGAGCTAATGATCAGGAGCCTCATTTTAATATGCATTCTCGGAGTAAAACTGCACTGAGGAATACTAATTATAACACTACAATTCCAGCACTAGCTCTTTTGATGCTGTTTTCCACACAAGCTTTATACCTTACTGTATTTCATTAGGTCACATTCTACTTCATCTGACAGACTTACCTGCTTTTCTGCAAAATGGTACTGGCAAAGTTTCTTCCACAGATGTCTATCTTCACTGAGCATGTGCAGAGTTGAAGTCACCTGACCCAAACTGACAATATCCAGGCCATCAGAAAACCTATACAGAATGTTGTTCTGCATGTGAAGTGGAAGATCACTAAGTGTTGCTCCATTATTTATTTGCTGTAAATAAAAAAAGTGCCATCAGCTTCCTCCAAATGGGAGAAAAGTTATGCATATTATACCATAATCTATATGGCCAGAACTATAACATACGACACCCATTACACAATTCAGTAGTATATCCTCCAGGAGTATACAAGGAGGCTTTCAGGTGACTTCCGGTTGCGGCTATGCGGAGCTAAGCCGCACGTTCGGCAGTTCCCGCCAGGAACGGACTTTTGGGCTCTTTTTAGGGCCCCCAGCGGTACTTATTCGACGATTCCCGACGTGGGAAGGAGTCAGCAGCAGTTCCCCATCGGTATATGGCCTGGACCAGGAGTGGGGCAAGCAAGAGAGCAGTGGCAGTGCCAAAGAAAAAGCGAGGGAAGAAGCACAAGATGGTGGCTGGCGGAGACCTAGAGGAATGGAGGCAGTGGGCGCCGGAGCAGCAGGAGACTCTCCAGCGCTGCTTTCGGGAGCTCAAAGTGGAGCTGCTAGAGCCGTTGAAGGCTTCCATCGACAAGCTGCTGGAGACTCACACAGCCCAGGGGGTGGCAATCCGGGAGATCTGACAGCAGGCCTCTGAAAGAGCGGATGAGGCCTCGGCCCTCGCGGTAAAGGTGGAGATGCACGAGGCGCTCCACAAAAAGTGGCAGGAGCGGTTCGAGGAGATGGAGAACCGGTCGAGGCAGAAATATTTGCGGATCCTGGGCCTCCCGGAGGGGCTGGAGGAGTCGGACCTGGGGGCCTATGTGATCGTCCTGCTGAATTTGCTGATGGGAGCTGGGTCCTTCCAGGGGCCCCTGGAGCTGGAGGGGGCCCACAGAATACTGTCAAGGAGGCCCAAGCCGAATGAGCCGCCACGGGCGGTGCTGGTGTGGTTCCACCAGTTCGTTGACCGGGAGTGTGTGCTCAGGTGGGCCAAGAAGGAGCGGAGTAGCAGGTAGGAGAATGCGGTAGTGAGGATTTACCAGGACTGGAGTGCAGAGGTGGCTAAGCGGAGGGCCGGGTACAACCGGATGAAGGCGGTGCTACACAGCAAAGGAGTGAAGTTTGGCATGTTGCAGCCGGTGCGTTTGTGGGTCACCTACAAGGACCGGCACATTTATTTTGAGTCCCCGGAGGAGGCGTGGGCCTTTGTGCAGGCCGAGAAGTTGGACTCAAACTGAGGGTTGGGTGCGGGGGTCTATATGTAACTTTGTTATTTTCTGAGGGGGGGGGGGGTTTCTGTTTAATGCTGATTCTGTGTTGTTTTCAGGGTGGGCGGGGCACTGTCTTTTTGCGTGGGTTCGGTGGATGGGCTCGAGGTGGGAGGTAGATTTGCAGTGTGGGGAGATGATAGTGGGGAGGGGGCTGGGGCCACGCGAGGGGCATGGGCTGACAATGGGAGCAGCCTTCGAGGAGGCGGGGTCGGGCAGGTGGAAAGCGCGGGCTTTTTCCCGCGCTGAGGGTTGATGGGGGCGGGGTTGGAGCTGAGAAGCGCGGGCTTTTTTTTTTCCTGCGAGAGAGGGAGGAATGCCTGCTGGTGGGTACTGGGGAGGAGGGGTAACCCCACGCTGGGAGGGGTCGGAGGAGTGGAGGGAGTTGCCGGGGCCAGCTGGCTTATGGGAGTACTATGGAGGGAGTAACGCGGCTAGGAGGGGTGGGGTACTGGGTTGCCGCTGGAATGGCCAGGAAGGAGCTGGAGTATGCAGGGGGGGGGGGGTCGGGAGTTTGTCGCCATGACGAACGGGCCGAGCGGGGGGCATTGGCCAGTGGCGGGCAGGGGAAGGGCTATGGCTAGTCAGCGGGGGAGGGGGGCAGGAAGACCCCTGATCCGGCTGGTAACTTGGACTGTGAGGGGACTGAATGGGCCGGTCAAACGGGCCCGTGTGTTTACACACCTGAAGGCGGACGTGGCCATGCTTCAGGAGACGCACCTGAAGGTGGCGGACCAGGTTAGACTGAGGAAGGGATGGGTAGGCCAAGTGTTTCATTCGGGGCTAGATGCAAAGAATTGGGGGGGTGGCGATCCTTGTGGGAAAGAGGGTGTCGTTTGAGGCGTCAAATGTGGTGGCGGACAGCGGCGGGAGGTATGTGATGGTGAGCGGCAAGCTGCAGGGGGAGCGGGTGGTGCTGGTGAACGTATACGCCCCGAACTGGGACGATGCGGGTTTTATGTGGTGCATGTTGGGCCGCATTCCAGATCTGGAGACGGGGCCTGATAATGGGGGGGGGGGGGGGGAGGAAACGGACTTCAATACAGTGCTGGATCCCCCATTGGATCGATCCAGGTCCAGGGCAGGTAGGAGGCCAGCGGCGGCTAAGGTGTTGAGGGGGTTTATGGACCAGATGGGAGGAGTGTTTCCTTGGAGGTTTGCGAGGCCGAGGGCCAGGGAGTTTTCGTTCTTCTCCCATGTGCATAAGGCCTATTCCCGGATCGATTTTTTAATTATGAGCAGGGGGCTGGTTCTGAGGGTGGAGGATGCCACCCTCCCATTCGGCCATAGTCATTTCGGATCATGTCCCGCACTGGGTGGACCTCGAGCTGGGGGAGGAGAGAGACCAGCTCCCGCTCTGGCGCTTGGAGGTGGGGCTGCTGGCAGATGAGAAGGTGGGCGGGCGGGTTCGAGGATGTATCAAGAGGTATCTGGAGGCCAATGATAATGGGGAGGTTCGAGTGGGGACGGTTTGGGAGGCATTGAAGGCGGTGATTAGAGGGGAGTTGATCTCCATCCGAGCCCATAGGGAGAGGAGAGAGCAGAGAGAGGGAGAGGCTGGTGGGGGAGTTGGTGAGGGTGGATAGGAGATACGTGGAAGCTCCGGAGGATGGATTGCTGGGGGAGCAGCTTCGTCTTCAGGCCAAGTTCGACTTACTGACCACCAGAAAGGTGGATGCTCAGTGGAGGAAGGCACAGGGGGCGGTTTATGAATATGGGGAGAAGGCGAGTAGGATGTTGGCGCATCAGCTCCGTAAGCGGATGCGGCCAGGGAGATTGGTGGAGTTAAGGATGGGGGAGGGAATGTGGTGCGAAGGGGGTCTTAAGGGGCTTTTAAGGGGAATTGTATCGGTCTGAACTCCAGCGGAAGGGGGGGGGGGGGGGGGGGCGCGAATGGGGCGCTTCTTGGACCAGCTGAGGTTCCTGAAGGTGGAGATGGGGCAGGTGGAGGGACTGGGGGTGCCGATTGGAGTTGGAGGAGCTGGTCAAAGGGATAGGGAGCATGCAGTCAGGGAAGGGACTGGATGGGTTCCCGGTTGAATTCTATAAAATGTACGCAGACCTGCTGGGTCCCCTGTGGTTTGGACCTTTAACGAGGCAAGGGAGGGGGGGGGCTTTGCCCCCGACTATGTCCCGGGCGCTGATTTCCTTGATCCTTAAGCGGGACAAGGACCCCCTGCAGTGTGGATCATACAGGCCGATCTCGCTGTTAAATGTAGACACTAAGCTGTTGGCGAAGATCTTGTCCACAAGGATAGAGGACTGTGTACCGTGGGTCATCCACGAGGACCAGACGGGGTTAGTGAAGGGAAGGCAGCTGAACACAAACATACGGAGGCTCTTGAATGTTATTATGATGCTGGCGGTAGCGGGGGAAACGGAGATAGTGGTGGCACTAGACGCGGAGAAGGCCTTTGATAGGGTTGAGTGGGGGTACTTGTGGGAGGTGCTGGAAAGGTTTGGGGAGGGGTTCGTCAGATGGGTGAGGTTGTTATATGAGGCCCCAATGGCAAGCGTGGCCACGAATAGGAGGAGGTCGGAGTACTTTTGGTAATACCGAGGGACGATCGAACCCCTGGCCATGGCATTGAGGGAGTCGAGGAACTGGAGGGGACTGGTGCGGGGTGGGGAGGAGCACGGAGTGTCGCTTTATGCGGATGACTTATTGCTATATGTGGCGGCCCAGTGGGGGGAATGCCGGAGGTGATGAAGATTCTCAGGGAATTTGGGGACTTCTCAGGGTATAAGCTCAACCTGGGTAAGAGCGAGCTGTTCTTAGTGCACCCGGGGGACCAGGAGGAGGGGATTGGTAGGCTCCCACTAAAAAGGGCGGAGAGGAGCTTTAGGTACCTGGGAGTCTAGGTGGCCAGGAGCTGGGGGGCCCTACACAAACTTAACCTTACAAGGCTGGTGGAGCAAATGGAGGAGGAGTTTAAAAGATGGGACATGTTGCCGCTGTCGCTGGCGGGCAGGGTGCAGTCAGTCAAGATGACGGTGCTCCAGAGGTTTTTGTTCCTGTTCCAGTGCCTCCCCATCCTTATCCCGAAGGCCTTTTTTAGGAGGGTCAACAGGAGTATTACGGGATTTGTATGGGTGCACGGGACTCCGAGGGTGAGAAGGGTGTTTTTGGAGCGGGGCAGGGATGGGGGGGGGGGGGGGGGGGGGGGCTGGCGCTGCCCAACCTCTGTGGGTACTATTGGGCTGCCAACGCAGCGATGGTGCTTAAGTGGGTAATGGATGGGGAAGGGGCAGCATGGAAGAGGATGGAGACGGCGTCCTGTGTGGACACGAGCTTGGAGGCGCTTGTAACTGCGCCGTTGCCGCTCCCTCCAATGAGGTATACCATGAGCCCGGTGGTGGTGGCTACCCTCAGAATTTGGGGGCAATGGAGACGGCACAGGGGGGAGGTTGAGGGACCCGTTTGTAGATGGGAAGTTTGCGAGCCTAGGTGAGTTCGTAGAGAATTTCGGGCTCCCCCGGGGAACATTTTTAGGTATATGCAGGTAAGGGAGTTTGCCAGGTGGTGGGGTTCCCTCTGTTGCCCTCACGTGGGGTCCAGGACAGAGTGCTTTCGGGTGGGTTGGAGGGGCGTGTACATGTGTTCTTTGGTTATGACGAGTGTCAATCTCTTTCTTCTTTTTGTAATTAACGGATGGGGGGGGGGGGGGGGGGGGGGGTTTGTTCTTTCTTGTTTTTCTTAGTTGTTAATTTTTTTTTGTTTGTTAATATTTCCTGTTATTGATATTGTGAAAATCTGAATAAAAATTATTTTAAAAAAAAAGGCGGCTTTCAGGTTCGGAAAAGGCACCTAGGCAACGGCCGATCAACTCCATATTGGAAGTGGATCGGCAGTAATCCATGGTCCCGACTGTGGAGCTCTGGCAGACAGGAAGAAACTACAGATGGACTTGGAGCTGCTCTCCACAGGGAAAACAGTGATCCAGCTCTGCCAGACACGGGGGGTGGCCTTCTCTGGGCATGGAGACAAGGCCAGCCATCTACTGGCACGCCATCTGAGGAATAAGGCTCCCTCAAGGGAGATAGAACAACATGCAAGGGACGAGAGTGGTAGGAAAGTTGCAGGCCCAGATGAGGTCAACAGGATGTTCGCAAACTTTTACCGTGGACTGCACATTTCAGCTCCTGGAGGGGGCCTCAAAAGATTAAATAATTCCTGGGGACCTGGGTTTGATCCCGGGTCACTGTCCATGCGGAGTTTGCATATTCTCCCAGTGTCTGCATGGGTCTCCCCCCACAACTCCAGGGTAGGTGGATTGGCCACGCTAAATTGCCCCTTAATTGGAAGAAACAAATGAAATGCATTTATTCCATGCAGTCAGGGAAGGCACAGGGACCGGACAGGTTTCTGGTGGACAAGTAATTTGTGGCAGCACTGGTGAGAGATGTTCAATGACATGCTGGCGAGGGCCATCCTGCCACCCACGCTGGCATAAGCATCGATCTCACAGATCCCCCCCGAAAAAAGACAAAAACAAGAATTAGTGCAGATCATACAGACCCATCTCACTCCTGAGCACCAAACCAAAGTCCTGGCAAAAGCTCTGGCGAGGTGACTGGAGAGTCGCTGGCCAGAAGCAATCGTGGAGATCAGACCTGGTTTGTAAAGGGCAGACAGCTAACGGCAAACATCAGGCGCCTGCTGAATGGGATTATGACTCTACCTGGGATAGGCACACCAGAGGTGATCGTCTCCCTCGACCCAGAGAAAGATAGAGTAGAATGGAGATACCTCACAAGAGGTGCTTGAATGGTTTGGGCGAGGGTTCACCTGGTAGGTGAAACTACTGTACAGGGCTCCCAAGGGGAGCGTGTGGACAAACACCACCTGCTCGGAATATTTCCGGCTGCACCAGAGGCATGAGGCAGGGGTGCCCATTATCCCTGCTGCTATTCATACTGGCAACTGAGCCACTGGCCTTAGAGCAGCAAAGGATGGACAGGTATTCAGAGGGGAGGCAGGGAGCACAGAGTTTTATTCTATGCAGATAACCTGCTGCTCTACGTGTTGAACCCCCTGCCCAGCATGGGCAGGATAAGGGAACTCCAGAGCCTTAGCAGGTTTCAAACTCAACCTCAGCAAGAACAAAATATTCCCAGTAAACTCCAGAGAGAAAGAGAGCTGGAGATGCTGCCGCCCAAACTGACCAAATTCAAGTTTAGGTACCTGGGGATAGCCCATGACTGGACATGGCTCCATAAGTGCAACCTTTCCTGCCTGGTGGAGGAGGACCTGTGAAGATGGGACTCACATCCACTCTCCCCGTCAGGAAGAGTGCAGACAATAAAAATGAACGTGCTGCCAAGGTTCAACTTCCTACAAAGAGGAAGACACGTGGAGGTCTGGCTCTGCCAAACTGCCTATTCTACGAGCAGGCAGCGAACACAGGAGGTTGCAGAGTGGTTGGGAGAGCCGAAGGTGGAATGGGTGCACATGGAAGAGGCCTCCTTAACTGAGTTTTCCCTCCAGGCATTGGCCATTGCCTCACTGCCCCAACACCCCACCCAAATACATGAGGAGCCCAGTGGTAGTGGTCACAAAGCTCAGACTTTCAAACTTAGTGGCATGTCTGCTGCAGCCCCCATCTGCAGGAACCATAAATTTATTCCGGGAAAAATTGACATCACTTAACGTGGAGAGAGGATGGATGGATGTGGTAGAGTAGCAACCCAGGGAGAGTCCAGAGAAGCTCCAACTCCCAAAGGAAACAAGCTTCGGTACTTGCAGTTGCGAGACTTTCTCCGCAAGACGACCATGACATTCCCCCAGACATTGTAACGGACAAACAGCTATCACCGGACTTGCTAGGAGGAGGTAAATGTGGCGGACAATTATTAGAAGAGACAAGGGCCCCACTGGACGAGATGTGAAAAAAATAAAATGGGAGGAGCTCGGCATAGGGAGGATTCTGAATTGAAGTTCTGCATAGGGTCAACTCCACCATCTCATCTGCAGGGCTGAGCCTCGTGCAACTAAAGGTAGTGCACAAGGCGCACCTAACCAGGACATGCATGAGAAGAGTGCAAGCGGTGCCAGAGAGGTCCAGTCAACCACACCCACATGTCCTGGTCATGACCCAAACCACCTTCTTTGAGGTCATGTCCAGAGTGGTTGGAGTCATGCTCCGCAGTGGCAACCTTTGGGAGATCGGAGCATCCTGAGCTCTTTATGGGGAGAAGGATCGACACCCTGGCCTCGCCTCCCCGATTGCCTAGCCGAGACTTGCATGGAGGTCGGCAGCACCACCCAGAGCCTCAGACTAGCTCTCCCACCTAGCAGAGTTCCTGAAGTTAGAAAGAAAAAATAAAATTTGCAATTAGGGGATCAGTTGAAGGATTCCACCATATGTGCAAACAACTCACCAGCCTCTTCGAATACTGATTCGTAACCAGCAACATTTGGGGGGGGGGGGCTCAGAACATTAAGCCATCCGTCTACTTTTATACCAAGACTAATCAATGCAATGTAGATAGACTAATAGACTACCTTTTTTTTTAAAGCTGTAGTATCTTGTTTCACCTCATTTAGTTTCTTTCATGCGTTTTCTCTTTTACTTTTTTTTTGTTGCAGTTTTTCCATTGTTCTCCATATATATTCGATAACACAATGTTAATTTTGACCACTTGTAAAGCAAGAGATGTAAATTCACGACATTTCAAGAGGAATTTTATTAGGAAACCCAGCTGAAATTCAACAGGTTTCCCACTGGGTTATAAACTAGCCAGGAAGCAGGTGCCTGGTAAAAAAGGGTCATTTGCTAAATGCAGAGCACAATCATGTGGGAGAAAGCTGCTTTGCTGGGCCTATAGGGAACACTCCTGCTCCTCATCACACAAGCAGTATTGTAAGCATGTTGTTCTGGGTACAGTAAAATGGTGATAATATCCTGAGTGTAGTACTGAAAACTTATGCTCCTGAACTGGCTGCGGCTCTAGCCAAGCAATTACAACACTTCTGTCAACCAAAAAACATGCAAAATTGTCCAGGCATATCATATCAAGCAAAAGCAGCAAAATTTAATCTGCCCTTGCAGTTTATCTTGCAATTATCAGCCAAGCGAGGACATAAATTGGGTGAGATTCTCTGGACTCCACATGGCACATTTCTCGATGGCGAAAGGCGGCAAGCCCTTGGTCGGCAGCGAGATCTTCTGGTCCTCCCACTGTCAATAGAATTTCCAATTGAATCCACACCACACATGGGGTTGCGCCATCAGCGGAATTGGAAGATACCATCAGCGTGAATAGCCGGAAGATCTGCCTATAATCAGTGTTATCAAGTGGCACTTAACTCACCGATACTTTGTCAGGTGACACTCGGCTTCAGACCGCATTACAGTCTTGACCCAAACGTGACCCAAAGAGCTGAATTCCAGAGGCGAGAGCGAATGCCTTTGACATCAAGACAGCAGTGGATAGAGTGTGGCACGAAGGAACAATAAATTTGTAGTCAAATAAAAATCAGGGGGAAACTTTCTAGCTAACACAGATTGTAGCTATGGTTGTTGGAAGTCAATGATCCCAACCCCAAGAATTCCTCAGGGTAGTGTCGTAGGGCCAAGCACCTCTGCTGCTTCATCAATGACTTTCTCTATCATAGCAGGTCAGAGTGGGGTTGTTCACTGATGATTGTGCAGAGTTCTGCAGAGTTCCGTTCCATTTTCAACTCATCAGAAAATGAAGTAGTTTGTGCCCGCAGGCAGGAGATCTTGAGCAACATTCAGGCTGGAGTTGGTAATTGGCAAGTAACATTTACATCACACAAGTGTCAGATAATCTCCAACAATAAAAAAAAAGAGTCCACCCAGAAGCAACTCTGGTCACAGTGACTATGGTAAGCAATAAAATGAGTTCAGTATTCTTACCCTGGTAATCTGCAGATTATTTAGCTGGTGTTGCCAATTCAGAATAGTTTCCATACGATAAACCCAGATGTTAATGTTCCCAACAAGGACACACCTTCCCACCTCACGAACTAGGATACAGAGGGCAGAACCCAGATCCTGAAGGAGGTTTTTGATTAGTCGAGGATTCTGTTGGTCCTCGAGCACTGTAATAGAACCAGAAAGGCATACATCAATGCTTACAACTGAAAATGTATTTAAAATGCAGAGATAGAATTCTAGGTGGGCTGGAAAGTGCAATGATCTTTGCAACTTTGAGTTTGTTCATTGAATCTACAGGATGAGATAACTGCCCCTTCACTTTTGATAGTTAATGATAGTCAAGCATCAGTCCAATTCCTATTTTGTGCAAAACGGTTTCAAGTTAATAATCTTATTCCAAGCCATTAAGATGCTGTTGGAAATGGAAATTTCACATTTGTGAAGATGGCCCGGTGCGATTTAAGCTGAGAAATTTCACACCGAATCTGTATTGTTTACCTGACCAGAGTATGCTTAAACGCTATGCCAACTGCCAACACTGGAACAAATAAATGTTTTATTCGCGAGTAATGATTGCCCTCATCTTCAGACCAGTACAAAAAATTTTAAAACAAAAAAAAAAAGAGACAAGAATCCCATCCAACTAGATTTTGAGTTGGAAAGAGAAAAAAAACTGATTCGAGCAGCATGAAACGTACCACAGTATTTCACAATGTTATCAAATCATTTATCTTCAATACTCTTCGCAGGGGACAGTGGCATAGTATTGTCGCTGGACTAGTAATTTAGAGACCCCATGGTAATGCTCTGGAGTCCCGGATTTGAACCCCACCATGGCAGATGGTGATGAAATTTGAATTCAATAAAAATCTGGAATTAAAAGTCCAATGACCTTTGCAACCATTGCCGATTGTCGTAAAAATCAGTTCATGGGTAATTAGGAATTGGCAACAAATGCTGGCCCTGCCAGTGGTGCCCACGTCCCAAAAACATTTTTTTTTAAAAATGTATTTCTGTGCGTTGATTATACAATTGCCCAAGAAAGAATTTACTGGCCACGAGGTTTGAAACGCCCAAGGATACTTGGGTGTTACACATCTGAAAGTTTATTTCCGGTAAATGTGATTTTCGGTACGGCAACATAAAGAAGTTGTAATCAGGTTTATCAAATAACTGTTTCTGTCCACTGATTAAGAACGTATGAGACAAGGACTAAATGGCTTCAAATAGGAATTTAGAAATCACCTTGAAAAATCAAAATTCACAACAAAATTCAAAACATAGATTGGCATGTTTACTGAGGAAGGAGGAGGAAATAAGTCAAAACAGCAGAATATGCTTTTAGAATGACATAAAAAAAACCAAAATCTACATGAAAGTCAGATATGCTAGTTGTCTTTTGTATGGAAGACGACTCAATGCATAAAAAAGGCAAGCAATTTGTCCAAAGTAATCCAAAACTATTTCTTGGTTTATCCAGATACTGACAAGAATTTATCTTTAGTGTTTTTATTTGCGTGTAATGAGGTACTTTTTTTTTGTAAAACATTTTAAAGGTATTTGTAATTTTATAATAACAGGAAACAGTACAAATACAGATATAAACATAGTGTATAAACCATCTCCATTCTTAACAAATGCCACCTACCCCAAATAAAAAACAGCCCTACCTCCCCACCCCCCCGCCCACACACTTTCCTTATTGCCTCTGCTGATGTTTAGTTTCCCCCAAAGAAGTCGACAAACGGCCGAACCCTAGCATTGATCCTCTTCAGGCAAACTTAATTTTCTCAAGTCTAAGAAACCTGGCCATATCGCTAACCCAGCTCTCAAATTTCAGGGGGGGGGGTTTCGAGTCCCTCCACGCTAGCAATATCCGTCTCCGGGCTACCAAGGAGGCAACGGCCAAGACGTCAGCTTCTCTCGTCCGGTGGACTCCTGGATCTTCCGAAAATCTAGATCTCCAAAATCGCCACCTCCTGACTCGGCACCACCCTTGTTTTTAGCACCGTGGATGTGACCTCGGCAAATCCCTGCCAGAATCCCCCAAGCTTCGGACATGCCCAAAACATGTTTTGCTGGCACAACTGTCCTCCATCCCAAAAATCTTGCTCATCTGGGTCACCGTCATGTGTGCCCAGTAAACGTCCTTGAATTGTATCAGGCCGAGCCTGGCACATGAGGACGTGTTGACTCTGCTCAAAGCATTCGCCAACAGACCCGCCTCTATCTAACCCCCCAGCTCCTATTCCCATTTGCCCTTTAGTTTCTTTATCTGAGTTACCTTCGACACCATGAGTTCTTTATAGATATTTCTGACCTTTCCCTCTTCCACCACCGTTCTAGAAACTACCCTGTCCTCTATCCCCTGTGGCGGTAGGAACAGAAAGGTCAAAACCTGCTTTCGCAAAAAATCCAGTGTCTGCAGACATCTAAAGCCATTTCTTCCTGGCAATTCAAATTTCTCCTCCAAATCCTCCAAACAGGGAAAGCTCCCATCTCGAATAAATCTCCCATCCTCTCGATCCCTGCTCTCTGCCAACTCCAAAACCCCCGTCTAGACTCCCTGGGACAAACCGCTGATTGTTACAAATTGGAGCCAAGACCGATGCTACCTCCACTCCCATATGCTTCCTCCACTGCCCCGGAATCTCAGGGCTGCCACTACCACCGGGCTTGAGGAGTATCGGGCCAGTGTGAATGGCAGAGGTGCCACTATGAAGCCGCCAGACTGGTGTCCTTACACGATGCCACCTCCACTCGCTCCCACACCGCAACCCCCCCCCCCACCACCTAATCATGGCTATGTTTGCCGCCCAGTAATAGATGAGAAGTTCAGAAGTGCCAACCCACCCACCCCCCGACTACGCTCCAGCAGCACTTCCTTCATTCGCGGGGTTTTACCCCCCCACAAAAAAAACTAGAAATCATCTTATTTACCAGAGGAGGCATTGGAAAACAAACAGAAATCTCAGGAAAACTGTCGTTTTCATGGTCTGTACCCTCCTCGCCAGTGACAGCAGGAGCATGTCCAACCTTTGAAAGTCCTTCAATTGCTCCACTAGCAGAGTCAAATTTAGTTTATGTAACAGCTCCCACTCCCGTGCCACCTAGATCCCGAAGTAGCGGAAACTCCATCCCACCACTCTGAACGGTAGCTCTCCCAATCTCCTCTCCTGTACCCTTGCCTGGATCGCAAACATCTCACTCTTCCCCATATTCAGATTTGGACCCCGAAAACCGGCCAAATTCCCATAAGATCTGCATAATCTCCCCTATCCCCCTAATGGGTCAGAGATACAAGAGCAGGTTGTCAGCGTATAGCGTGACCCTGTGTTCTACCGGACCCCGCGCCCCGGACCAACCCCTTCCAGTCCCTTGATGCTCTTAGTGCCATTGCTAGTGGCTCTATGGCCAGCGGGAAGAGGGTGCACCCTTGCCTTTTAATTAACCAATTAATTGGTTAATTAATAGAAAGCAAAGAGTGGGGATTAATGGGTGCTTCTCTGGTTGCCGATCAGTAGATAGTGGAGTCCCTCAGGGATCCGTGTTGGGCCCACAATTGTTCACAATCTACATAGATGATTTGGAGTTGGGGAGCAAGGGCAATGTGTCCAAGTTTGCCGATGACACTAAGATGAGTGGTAAAGCGAAAAGTACAGAGGATACTGGAAGTCTGCAGAGGGATTTGGATAGGTTAAGTGAATGGGCTAGGGTCAGGCAAATGGAATACAATGTTGACAAATGTGAGGTTATCCATTTTGGTAGGAATAACAGCAAACGGGATTATTAATTAAACAATAAAATATTAAAGCATGCTGCTGTGCAGAGAGACCTGGGTGTGCTAGTGCAGGAGTCACAGAAAGTTGGTTTACAGGTGCAACAGGTGATTAAGAAGGCAAATGGAATTTTGTCCTTCATTGCTAGAGGGATGGAGTTTAAGACTAGGGAGGTTATGCTGCAATTGTATAAGGTGTTAGTGAGGCCACACCTGGAGTATTGTGTTCAGTTTTGGTCTCCTTACTTGAGAAAGGACGTACTGGCACTGGAGGGTGTGCAGAGGAGATTCACGAGGTTAATCCCAGAGCTGAAGGGGCTGGATTACGAGGAGAGGTCGAATAGACTGGGACTGTACTCGTTGGAATTTAGAAGGATGAGGGGGGGGATCTTATCGAAACATTTAAAATTATGAAGGGAATAGATAGGATAGATGCGGGCAGGTTGTTTCCACTGGCGGGTGAAAGCAGAACTAAGGGGCACAGCCTCAAAATAAGGGGAAGTAGATTTAGGACTGAGTTTAGGAGGAACTTCTTCACCCAAAGGGTTGTGAATCTGTGGAATTCCTTGCCCAGTGAAGCAGTTGAGGCTCCTTCATTAAATGTTTTTAAGGTAAAGATCGATAGTTTTTTGAAGAAAAAAGGGATTTAGGATTATGGTGTTCGGGCCGGAAAGTGGAGCTGAGTCCACAAAAGATCAGCCATGATCTCATTGAATGGCGGAGCAGGCTCGAGGGGCCAGGTGGCCTACTCCTGCTCCTAGCTCTTATGTTCTCAGTGCAGTTTACAATAGCCCGACAATAGTCAGCCGATTTGTTCGTACACTCGCCACCGGTGCCTGGTACAACAACCAAACCCAAATCAATGAAGCCTCGCCCAAGTCCAAACCGTCCTAACACCTCCCACAAATAGTTCCACTCCACCAGGTCGAAGGCCTTTTCTGCGTCCATCGCGACCACTTCCTCCACCTTCCTTCCTTCTGAGGGCAACATGATCACATTTAAGAGCCTTCCAAAGTTGGCCGATGGCTGCCTGCCCTTAACAAACCCCGTCTGGTCTTCCCCTATCACCACCGGGACACAATCTTCTATACTGGAGGCCAAAATTTTAGCCAACAGCTTGGTCTCGACATTCAATAGGGAGATTGGCCGGTATGACCCGCGCAGCTCTGGGTCTTCTCCCGCTTCAGGATCAGTGACATGGAGGCCCGTGACATTGTTGGGGAAGAACAGGAGAAAAGGAATCACCCACCATCCCCCCACAAGAACAAAGTTGCCGCACAGAACTGAGCAACGGCCCAAGAATTGATGCAGAAAGCACACCATGTACAGTTCAAAACAAAAAAACTTTTATAGAATCGACACAGCATTACTCGCCCCCAGAGTTCAGTGTCTTCAGTCACCTGCCTGCCTTTTATCTCTAAGAAAGTCCATCGCTTTGTCTGCCGATCGAAAATAATGCTCCTGACCCTCATAAGTGACCCACAAACGAGTTGGATGGAGCATTCTAAACTTCACCCCCTTCTTGAAGAGGGCTGATTTTACTCTATTAAATCCCGCTCTTCTTTTGGCCAGTTCCACACCCAGGTCCTAGCACAGCTCGCTGATTTCCCCACTTGCAGCTCCATGTCTGTTTGCAAAATCAGTTCCTTATCCAGGAACCGGTGCATTCACACCATCACCACTCTCGGCGGCTCATTCACACGCAGCTGCCTCGCAAACGCTCTATCCACTTCCAAGGGTCGAGCAAACGCGCCATCATTCATTAACTTTTCAAGTATACTCACCACATATGCCCTTGCGTCCATTCCCTCGCATTCCTCCGGGAGGCAGACAGTCCTCACATTCTGTCTACGGGACCTATTCTCCAGGTCTTCCCTCTTCTCCTGCAGCCTTTTCTGGTGGCCCCTCAACAGCCCCACCTCCAGCACAGTTAACTGGTCCTCGTGATCGGCCACCTTCTGAGTCGCCAGTTCGTGGGTTTCTAAACTCTGTTCTACGCGATCGATTGATTGATGCCTTGATTGGGGTCTAAACCTTCCTTCTTTTGCTTGGCAAAACTCTCCTGAATGTATTTCACCAACTGTACCGTTGGCCACTGAGCCGGCAAGCCAGGATGCTGCACCTCCTCCATGTTGTCCTATGCTGGAGGTTCTGCATGTGCCTTCTTTGCTTGGCTATCTCTTCTCATAAGACCACTTCTGGTCCGCGTCTCCATAAACTGGTGGGGGATTCCTCCTCACTGTCTCATGCGCCACCGATTGTTCCAATAAAATTCCAAAAAAAGTCGGGAGGCAAGTTCCGTCATTTGGAGCGGGAGCTACCAAATATGCGATTTCTTTCTCCATGGTCGCCACAAGTACTAATTAGGCACTCTTAACGGATAATACACTGATTGAGGAAAAGGGAGGGGATTTCAAATAAAACCAACAGTAACGATTGGATAATTCTTGGTTGAAAAGGTCCAAACATTACTATATTAATCATTGGATGAATATGACTTTCAAGTCTATGAACTTCATAAACAAACAGGCATGAAAAATAAACCCGTCAGATTCAGGAGGCAGTTAGGGAAAGAAAAATGTAGGCTAAATACCAACCACAGCCACCAACCTACCTTAGCTGTTATGTAGGAACCAGTTTAAAACAATCCTGGAGAAAATAAATGGAAAAACAAAAACCGTGGGCTGGATTCTCCGAACCCCCACGCCGGGTTGGAGAATCGCCGAGGGGCGGCGTGAATTCTGCCCCCGCCGTCTCCGGCACCAGAGATTCGGCGGGGGCGGGAATTGCACCGCGCCCGTCAGCGGGCCCCCCCGGCGATTCTCCGGCCCGCGATGGGCTGAAGTCCCACTGCTGTAATGCCTGTCCCACCGGCAGGACGGGCAGCGCAGGCGGGCTCCGGGGTCCTGGGGGTGATCTGACCCTGGGGGATGCCCCCACGGTGGCCTGGCCCGCGATCGGGGCCCACCGATCGGCGGGCAGGCCTGTGCCGTGGGGGCACTCTTTTCCTTCCGCGTTCGCCATAGCCTTCACGATGGCCGATGTGGAAGTGACCTCCTCCCCTGCGCATGCATGACGTGACGCTCCGGCACATGCGCGGACTTCCGCCGGCCGGCGAAGTCCCTTCGGCCCCGACTGGCGTGGCGCCAACCACTCCGGCGCGGGCTTGTCCCCTAAAGGTGTGGATCAATCTGCACCTTTGGGGTGGCCAGACGCCGGAGTGGTTCACGCCACTCCATCCCGCGGGTCCCCCGCCCCGCCGGGTAGGGGAGAATCCAGCCCCTTAACTCGATCAGAAGCACAATTTGCGGCTACGTGTTGTACTAGGGGAAGCTGTGGCATAGTGGTATTGTCACTGGACTAATAATCCAAAGACCCAGGGATCAGAGATTTGGGTTTGAATCCCACCAGGGCAGCTGGTGGATTTGAATCCAATAAAAGTCTGGAATTAAAAGTCTAATGATGACCATGAAATCATTGTCAATTGTTGTAAAAACCCATCTGGTTCACTAATGTCCTTTAAGATAGGAAATCTACCAACCTTAGCTGGTCTGACCTACATGTGACTCCAGACCCACAGCAATGTGGTTGACTCTCAAATACCCTCAGGGATGAGCAACGAATGTTGGCCCAGCCAGCAGCGCCCACATCCCATGAACAATTTTTAAAAACAAACTATCCCAATGTGCTGCTACCAATTTTGCCGACACAGGATTGCCAATAGATTGCCCAGTAGCCTCCTGGAATTAAAGGTTGCTCTTCTGGACTCTGCTATTGGCAATCCAGAAGGCAAGTACTTTGTGGATGTCGTTCACGAGAGTGTGCCTTCATGTCCTAGATTCTGACCCCATATTGGCACTCAAGGAACTGTCAATTTTCAGTATCAGTCACTCCCTGCTGGAATTTCCTGGTCCTGCCCTTGAAGTACTCATATATCCTGCCTTTCCAAATTTCACTTGGAGAAATATCCTTAAACACTGAAAGATGCACTGGCACACATTATTAAAAACAAATTAATGGCACATATTAGTATTTAAAACAAAATTAATGGCTACATATAATGCAAGCTAATATTTCCTGTTGAATATTTGTTAAATGGGTATGAGAATGTGGTTACAAGAGGAATCCTACAGGGCAGCCGCAGGAAATTACTTGTTCGTGTAAACAATGATTTCTGAAAATTCCAACAACAAAAAAACGTATCATATCTCTTGTCTAACCAATCTGCAACTGCTATATGGTGGAAACTGTCCTTGAATGTTCTTCTCTTCTGGGAATATCTCATTAGATAAAGTGAACTCATTTGGAAATTCCTGTGGTGCCTGTGAGTGGTTTAAATATCATGGGACTGACTGTCATGAACTATTGTAACAAGATCAAAAAGGCAGATATGCCCATTTCAATTTGAAATGTCACATTAATTACTGGTCAGAGATTGGAGTAAAGTCAGTCAGTTTAGGCAATTTGGAGATGCCATTTCTTTCACAAAGCATTATTTGAATTTACCAAGATTTTAAAAGAATTATCTAGAATAACTGTTATAGAGTAAAGGTAAGAATACCATGAAAGAATCATCAGTTTCAACCATATTGAAGACACCATTGTCACCAATAGGAAAGTACACAATCAGCAGCATTTCACACCAATTTTTGCATTTCAACCTGGGAATTCAGAGTAAACTGAACAAATGTATTTTGTGCATAACAGTGACTACACTTCAAAAGTAATTCACTGGCAGTAATGTGTCTTGCAATGTTCTGAGGTCACGAAGACGGGATAATGCTACTCACTTGAAAATTGTAGTTTCCAAGTTAAAGTGCAATGGGATATTAGTGTTATCCAGTATTTAACTAGGCTTAAGAAATCTGAATATAAAGATAAAACAAGTATTGGGAAGTAGTAATTTAGTATAGATCTCGCTGTATTTCTAGTCTGAGAAATATGTTCTGTATTTATTTACACATTTAAATGGTTGTTACCTTTCCGAACAATCTTTTCCAAAATATTGAAGTAGTTCTTCTGTGCAGCTCCACTTAAAGAGGTCAACTGGGAATTTGCTATAAGCTGTAAAAGCTGTTGAGTGAAAACGTTTTTACCAATCATGAATCTTTAATACAGTAAAATTATTTTCTTTGCTACAAATCCTCAAACAAGCATTTCATCACAAAATGTACACTTGTATCGTAAGTGAATATTTAAAATAGTTTAGAATAAAAATTATATATAGAATTCAAATACAAAAAACTTTTCTTCCTCAAAGTTTATTTTTGGCACATTAGAATTACTGGTTACAAAGAATTAAAGATATATCCCAAATATTCGAGAATACATATTGAAACAGCAGCTGTTCAAAAAACAACTAATGATGCTTGGAAGCATTAGTAGTTTTTTTTTTAATATAATAATCTTTATTGCCACAAGTAGGCTTACATTAACACTGCAATGAAGTTACTGGGAAAAGCCCCCAGTCGCCACATTCCGGCACCTGTTCGGGTACACAGAGGGAGAATTCAGAAAGTCCAATTCATCTTTCGGGACTTGTGGGAGGAAACCGGAGCTCCTGGACGAAACCCACGCAGACATAGGGAGAACGTGCAGATTCCACACAGTGACCCAAGCCAGAATCAAACCTGGGACCCTGGAGCTGTGAAGCAACAGTGCTAACCACTGTGCTACCATGGCCCCCATAGTTTATGGTGTTCAAGCATCGATATACAGAAAGGGGCTGGTTTAGCACACTGGGCTAAATCGCTGGCTTTTAAAACAGACCAAGCAGGCCAGCAACACGGTTCAATTCCCGTACCAGCCACCTCAAACAGGTGCCGGAATGTGGCGACTAGGGGTTTTTCACAGTAACTTCACTGAAGACTACTTGTGACAATAAGCGATTTTCATTTCATTTCAAAGGATAGGAGGAATAAAGTGGTTATTAGCTTGAAGGACAAATGCTTATGCAATTACTTATATCACTAGTAACTGTATTTTACTGGAGATAAATTGTTTTCCAGTAGCAGTCTGTTTTCAAATAAACCAAACAAGTGCAGCACGTATCATCTGATGCAGCAGTATCGCAGTGTGAACGATGTGATATAGTTATAGTTGTCCAATGACCAAGAACTCTTCATTTCAATACTGAATTTCAAAACCCGATTCTATAAATACTTGGTCAGGAGAGTTTCAGGACATTACAAGCCTCAAATTCAAAATGTGACATCATTGTCGTTGTAACTCTTCAATGATGTAGTACTTTGCAAGCTATACATGATCAGTGTTCAAGAACAAAAGATTGGATCCCGAACTTCTAAATGTCCTGGATATCAGAAAATAATGGAAGTGAAAGGAAGATGGTCGATAGTCATCAATGATAACAACATATCTCAAGTGGCCAGTATAGGAATCGATTGGAGATCCTCCCAATTACTCAGCAGGACTTCTCTGCAAAATAATGTATTTGAAACGCAGAGGTCATTTCTTTCTTTGACCAGTAACAGTGATCTTATCCTGCTTGACCACAGACATGTAAAGGAGAAAATTCCGACTGATTCCACCCATAATCATTCAAAATAGCAATATCAAATGGTAGCAGCTGCATGATTTACTCAAACGCAGGCCTTCTAATGCCCCAGTAAAAATTGTTGATGAATGTTTCCACACTGTAACCAATCACTGTTTGTCAATGTACCATTTGTCAATGTTCGCTGTTGATTATTCTCTTTGTCTATTATGTACGTACGGTGTACGTTCCCTTGGCCGCAGAAAAATACTTCTCACTGTACTTCAGTACATGTGACAATAAATCAAATCAAGGGATAGGTCATAATATTGTTATGAATGTGAGACTTTATAAGACAGTTATGTTGTAACCTGTTTCAATTGAAGGTAAAACAGAAATGTCCTGGAATGGGGTTATAGTGCAATCATATTAAATCTGCCTGTAGTTGGCAGATATGTTTAGGTTGTCATGGGAAAAAGGCCCAGGCTGAAACATATAGAAATTGAAATGTCAGTTTTCATCCCGACATAAAGGAGGGACAGCTGGTCTTTCTGGACACAGGCATTCAGAATCAGAGATCTGCAGAAGGAGACTGAAAATAGCTGCTGCTATCCAAATCAAAAGGAAAAAAACTATTCTGCGTTAGCCACCAAGTAGGATATGGAAGATAACTGATTTTCGGTTTGAACAGACAGGACATGTGGAGACTTAAGGACCAGGAGTTGCAAGAGTGGGTTGTGCAGAAGGAAGTCGCCAACATACCAAATTGGGAAAGATCAAAAACCTGAGCCATTTTGCTCACAATCATTGGGATGCCAAATGGCACATATACTAAACAAATGCGAGATTGGACTAAGAGAAAGATTTCCTTTACTGATGAATCTAATCTATTGTCTTACCACAGTTGAACATATATTGAAGGTAGCACTGCCTGTTTGATGTCAACAATTCTTGCCAAATATGACAATTGATAGCGTCATTTTTAAATTACAATGCTCTGATCTCAGAGGTGTGGCACCTGTCCAAGAGATTAGATCTTGCCCTTGCAATTTCAGCGGAAAACCCAGAATCCCATGGAAAACCGATTCTGCAAAAATATTTGTCCAAGTGCCATAGCATGGAATGTTGGGAATGCCCTTCGTGTCAGCAGGAATCACTCTGGATTTTCCACTGGCAGGAGCACTTAGTCACCTTTTGGGAGGATCGAGCCCCATGCGCAGGACTAATTAGATAGCTCTTTCAAAAAAGCTGGCACAGGCATGATGAGTCAAATAGCCTCAATCAATGCTGTATTATTTGATGATTGTAAAGCCTAAAAAATCATTTGCTATATAGTGGGCAGATACTTCAAAAGTTTGGAATACTGCACCAACTAGAAATGCTGTGGAGCACCACAACAATTGAAATAGCTGGGGATCATACAATTTAGAACGTAATGCAGCTGTACATCAGTTGTGGACTCAACTCCATAATTCAACAGCATCCAGAAGTAGATCAATCACGTCAGCCAGCATGGATCCATTAAAGTCTTATTTAACAGTTTTCTGAACAGGTAACCAATTGGATAGATAAAAGATAGGACATGACTTTTCAGAAGATCTCTCTCAAGAGGCTTGTCACATGGATAGAAAATTTGTTAACAGAAAGAATATTCAACCCTGTATGCCTGGTAAAATCCAGGCAAACAGGCATTTAAAATGGCTTTGGAGACTCAAATGCTCATATTCCCCAGGTTTTGATCTGTTTTTCTGAAATTGATAGGATTCATTATTAAATATGCAAATTGGACTCCATTGGATTGGATTATTGTCACGTGTACCGAGGTACAGTGAAAAGTATTGTTCTGTGTGCAGCTCAAACAGATAATTCCAGGGCAGCATGGTGGCACAGTGGTTAGCACTGCTGCATCATGGCACCGAGGTCCCAGGTTCGATCCCGGCTCTGGGTCACTGTCCGTGTGGAGTTTGCACATTCTGCCCGTGTTGGTGTGGATTTCACCCCCAGAACCCAAAGATGTGCAGGGTAGGTGGATTGGCCATGCTAAATTGCCCCTTAATTGGAAAAAATGAATTGGGCACTCTAAATTTATATTTACAAAAAACAGATCATTCTGTACATGAAATGAAAATAATAGGGCAAACATAAAATACACAATGTGAATACACAGACAACAGGTGAAGCATACAGGAGTGTAGTACTACTCAGTAGAGATCAGATCAGTTCATAAGTCTATCAGTTCACAAGAGGGGTCATTTTGGAATCTGGTAACAGCAGAGAAGAAACTGTTTTTGAATCTAGTGCGCGTTCTCAGAACTTTGTATCACCTGCCCAATGGAAGAAGTTGGAAGAGTGAGTAAGCTGGGTGGGAGGGGCCTTTGATTATGCTTTCCCCAAGGCAGTGGGACGTGTAGACAGAGTCAATGGATGGGAGGCAGGTTTGTGTGATGGACGGGCTGTGTTCACGACTCTTTATAGTTTCTTCCTGTCTTGGGCCGAGCTGTTGCCATACTGGGCTGTGATGTAGCCAGATAGGATGCTTTCTATGGTGCACATGTAAAAGTTGGCGAGAGTCAATGTGGACATGCCGAATTTCCTTAGTGTCCCGAGGAAGTATATGCACTGTTGTGCTTTCTTGGTCATGGCGTCGACGTGGGTGGACCAGGACAGATTTTTGGTGATGTGCACACCTCAGAATTTGAAGCTGTCAACCATCTCCACCTCAGTCCCGCTGATGCAGACAGGGGTGTGTACAATACTTTACTTCCTGAAGTCAATGACCAACTCTTTAGTTTTGCTGATATTAAGGGAGAGATTGTTGTTGTTACACCACTCACTAGGTTCTCTATCTCCCTCCTGTATTCTGACTCTTTGTTATTCGAGATCCGACCCACTAGGTCGTGTCATCAGCAAACGATGGAGTTGGAGCCAAATTTTGCCATGCATTCATGTGTGTATAAGGAGTACAGAAGGGGGCCAAGTACGTAGCCTTGCGGGGTCCCAGTATTGGAGGACTATCATGGAGGAGTTGTTGTTTATTCTTACTGATTGTGGTCTTTGGGTCAGAAAGACGAAGATCCAGTTGCAGAATGAGGAGCCAGGGCCTGGGTTTTGGAGCTCGGAGATGAGCTTGGCTGGGATTTCGGTGTTGAAGGTGGAGCTGTAGTCAATAAATAGGAGTCCGATGTAGAGGTGCTTGTCAAGATGTTCCAGGCATGAGTGTAGGGCCAAGGAGATGGTGTCTGGTTGCGGTGGTATGTGAATTCCAATGGATCTGTGCATTCTGGGAGTATCGAATTGATATGCCTCAGAACCAATCTCTCGAAGTACTTCATTACGATCAATGTCAAGGCAACTGGACAATTGTCATTGAGGCAGGTTGCCTGGTTCTTCTTTGGCAGCGGTATGATGGTGGTCTACTTGAAGCAGGTGGGGACCTCTGAATGAAATAGGGAGAGGTTGAAGATATCCGCGATCACATCTGTGACGGCGGTGGCATACTCGTTTAGGTCGGTTGCAGAGTTCTTAAATATGGACCAGTCCACTGACTCCAAGCAGTCACGTGGGAGCTCTTCTGTTGCCTCGGACCAGCACTGCACGACCTTCTTAACCGGATTCTCCCACTTAAACTTCTGCTTGTATGTCGGGAGAAGGAGCCCCGTTTTATGGTCCGATTTTCCAAAGTACGGTCGGGTGATGGATCGGTAAGTGCCCTTGATTTTTGTGTAGCAGTGCTCGAGAACGTTGTCGCCCCTGGTTGGTCAGGAGATATGTTGGTGGAATTTTGGCAGTACACTCTAGGTTGGCCTTGTTGAAGTCCCCGGCCACGATGAACAAGGCCTCCGGGTGTTCGGTTTCATTGTTCTTCATGTATACAATTCGTCCAGCGCCTTCTTCACTTCTGCCTGGGATGGGATGTAGACCAGTGATAACGGCTAAAGTGAACTCACGTGGAAGGTAGGACGGGCGGCACTTCACAGTCAGGTATTCCAGGCCTGGGGAGCAGTAACTCGCCAGGGTCGTCACATCAGAGCACCAGGAGGAGTTGAGGAGGCAACCCCTCCTCCCTTTGATTTGCCTGATGGCGGCGTGCAGTCTGTCCAGTGTACTGAGAAGCCTTCAGGTTGTATGGCACAGTCCGGTGCGACAGGGATGAGCCAAGTCTCCGAGAAACAGAGTACACAGCAGTCTCTTACTTCCCTCTTGAGAGGCAAGGCTCCAATAATACCATTTGGACTTATGCCCCGAGTACTTGTAGTTTTTCTGCCAACTTAGTGGGAAGAGGAGATGTGGCCAGCACAAAAAGAAATACTTTGCGACACCAAATATCCACCAAAAGGCCTATTTGCCCAAATATTCGGAGGAGAAAAGAGTGGAGCCTTAAAGGAGATTTGGCCAGGTAGGCCCAAGTGACAAACGCAGCTAATCAAATGGTCTTGATGTTCATGAGCTCCTCACACTTGTCACTGAAGATGAGAGTAGAGGAGACAGATGAGAAAGCTTTAAGAAGATGGCTTGCAGTAAAGAAGCAATGAGTTACTTTTGCATTCCAACAGGAACCTGAAATAGTAAAACAGTATTGTATAGGATAGCTGGGCCCAATAGTGCTTTATTTGACCGGTCAGATCTGGCAGTGATGGGCTAAATCAGTTGCTTGCCATATCTGTTCAAGTCTGCATCCCTTGGGCATAAGAGAATGGAGATAAAGGCTGCACCAGGAGAATGGCCAGGGTGAGGAGAAAGAATTAAAGTATAATTTATAGTATATATATCCTTTCCCGTAACATCAGTTTACAACACCGGTAATAAACAGTTTACAAGTACTACATTCAGCAAATAGAACTATTATACAATTTATTTATTTCTGAAAGCGAACACTCCAACTATAAGTGCTTTGAGAGAAACAACATAAATATATCTGGGCGCTGTTCACTCTGCAGACATCAATTTATCAAGAAAAGGACTCCAGTGAACTCAGAGCACTAACTATATCACAAATGGGAATGTCTTTTAAACAAAATGTCACAGCAAAGGATGAATTTACCCAGTTAGTGAACTGCAAAATTATCTGTTGTGATTTCTTATTTTAAAAGAATGACAATTATCCAAAATCTGTAATTATATTAGAAAAGAGAAAAGTGGACTTCCCGTGGTGGCATGTAGGTGGAAGTCAGAGATTGGATGGCTCCTGCTAGAGGCTCAGTTTTTAAAAATTTAATGCCCAGTCCCATGGCAGTTTTTGGATGAGCTGGTGCAGGAGGACATACAGACGGAGGGGTATGTCAAAGAACAAGAAAAAAGCTGTTGGGAAGAAGGGGGGGTCAACGAAGTTTCACCATTGAGCAGATGAGTCAGCCCGGCTGTAGGAAAGATGGCAGAGGCTGGGTCGGGCCATGCCCAATAGAGAAAATGACAAGAGGTGATGTCTGGAGAGTTCGAAAAGCAATTTGCTAAGCATATGGAGGTGATGTGTAAAGAGATGATGGCAGCAATACAAGAGCTGGTGGAGGAGGCAATAGCCCCAGTGAAGGCAGCAGTGTTAAAGACATCGGCCGAGGTACAGGAGCAAGGAGAAAAGTTGAAGGGGATGGAGGAAGCTCTGTCGCCACATAGTGACCAGTGCAACTTGATGGTTGAGGAGCTGTGGAAGCCATCAAAGGACTGAAAGCCAAGGTGGAAGACCTGGAGAACAGGTCGAGGCGGCAGAATTTAGGAATTGTGGGCTTGCCAGATGAGGTGGGGGGCCCTGAAGCCAACTGAGTACTTCGCGAAGATGTTGGCTCAGTTGCTGGGGGAGGGGGAGGAACCCTCCCGGTATGAACTTCACATGGCTCATCGGTGACTCAGGCCCAACCCGAAGACAGAGGAGCCGCCAAGGGCGGTCATAGTTTGTTTTCATAAAGAACATGTTAAGGAAAAAGGTCCTGAGTCATTAGGGCGAGGTTGGAAGGAATTGGTTTTCGTATAAAGCAACACTTAACCGTGCAGCTGGGAAGAAGGTGTGCGGCCTTTGGTTGGGTGAAGGCGGAACTGTACAGTAATGGGGAGTGGTTTGGCATGGTCTACCGATGAAGCGGAGGGTGACGTATAACTCGAATGACTGTTACTTTGAGACAGTGGAGACATTCGTGAAGGCCGAAGGACTGGGGTTGAAATGAGAGATGGGACTGGGATTTGGCTTTGGACGGAGGGAAGTGGGGGTGAAATTATTATATTAGTTTCATCTCTTGTTTGTTGTTTAAGTATGTTTGTTTGTTTTATACGAGGAACAGTTGGGAGTTGTGGTTTTTGGGTTGGTTGGTTGAAGGGTAGCGTACCCTGCGGTATGGGGTACAGCAAGTAGGAAATTAGTGAACTTTGGGGTTATTGTGGTTTTCTGGAGTGCGTTTTCTTTGCACTGGCTAAGGCTGATTGTCATTTGTTTTTAGGAACTGGGCATGGGGCCTCCACACTAGCAAGTGTAGGTTGGCTAATGAACAGGTTGGCCGGAGGGGGGGGGGGGGGGGGGGGGGGGGGGGGAGGTGGTCATTGAAACCTGGTTGAACAGGTTTTGATGGGCCTGGGAGGTGTGAAAGGTGGTGGGATGGGTTCAATACTGAGAGAGGTGTGTTTTCAAGAGGAAGTGATTAGGTTGGGGGGTGTGGTCATGATAATGGCAGAAGGGGCAGAATAGTAATGTGGAACTTGAGGGGATTGGGGGTTCCAGTGAAGAGGTTGAGGGTGTTGCTGCCGAAAGGTCGATGTGGTGATGCTGCAGGAGACCCACTCGAGGGTGAAGAGCTGGCTGATTCAGGTGTTCCATTCTGATTTCAATAGGAGGGCTCCGGGAGGTAGCGGTGTTGGTGAGCAAGAGGGTGAGGTCCCAGATAGAGAAGGTAATGGCAGGATCAGAGGTGCAGGTACGTGATTGCGACAGGAGTGTTGGAGGAAAGGTTGGTGGCTCTGGTGAGCGTATATGGCCCCAACTGGAACAATGTAGGGTTTACAAAGAGGGTGTTGGGTGCCATCCTGGACTTGGACACTCGTGAGTTAATAATGGGGGGGGGAAAAAAAAAAAGAGAACTGGAATGTGGTGCCAGAGACATGGATGGATAGGTCGCAGTCACACTCACTGGCCCAGTCGGGAGAGATTGGGGGGAGGGGCGGAGAAGGCACTGACTGGGCTCATGAGAGACATGAGAGGAGTGGACCCGTGGAGGGTCCTGCATCTGAGGGAGCGGGAGTACTCATTTTTCTCTCCGGTACATAAGTGCACTCTAAGATAGACTCCTTTTTGGTGGGCAAGGCATTATTGGCTGGTGTCAAAGGATCGGAGTATTTCACAATAGTGATTTTGGTTCATGCGCCGCATTGTGTGGTTGTGGTTTTGGAGAAGGGGGTGGCCCAGAGGCTGGGGTGGAGAATAGGGTTGTTGTGGGAAGCGGAGCTTTTGTGATCAGACTGGGAAGGTGATTGAGGAATATGTGGGATTGAGGAATATGAGAGATTTAATTGCACAGGGGAAGTTTCACAGGCAGTGGTTTGGGAGGCTGTGAAGGCAGTAGTGAAGAGGGAGGTGATATCGTTTAAGGCCAAGTAGGAGAGGGAGGAACACCAAAATGTTGGTCGAGGAGATGTTGGAGGTGGATAGGAGGTACATTGGGGACTCGGACCTGGCCCTCTTGGACAGGAAAAAGGAGCTTCAGGCAAAGTTTGATCAGTTCTATAAAACTAAACGCATTCAAACAGTCATTGGATAGGCATATGGACTATAAGGGAATAGTGTAGAGGGACTTTAGAGGGGTTTCACAGGACAGCACAACATCGAGGGCCGAAGGGCCTGTACTGCGCTGTAATGTTCTATGTTCTAATATTCTATGTTCTAGTTGTCCATAGGGAAAACAGTGCGCCAATTGAAACGAATGAGGGAAGCAGACGAGCATGGGGAGAAGGCGAAGCATATGTTGGCCAGCCAACTCTGGAGGGAGGTGGCAGCAAGGGTGATAGTTCAGGTAAGGGATAAGATGGGGAAGTCAGTGGTCCCGGAGCAGATTAATAAAGTTTTTGAGGAGTTTTAATGAGAAGTTGTACAGGTCGGAGCCGCTGGGAGAAGAGTGAGTTCCTTGACGGGTTGGAGTATCCGAGGTTGGGGGTGGAGGAGGTAAAACGCAATCGGGAGGATGCAGTCAGGGAAGGTGTCAGGACCGGATGGATTCCCAGTGGAATATTATAAGAAGTTTAAGGACAAGTTGGTGCCGCTGATGGTGCAAATGTGATTGGTAGGGGGGTATTGCCCTAGACGTTAGGACAGGCTTTGATTTTCCAACTGTTAAAAAAAGATAAGGACCCAGTAGAGTGTGGGTTGTACAGACTCATATCCCCATTAAATGTGGATGCCAAGATACTGGCAAAGGTGATGCCGGTAAAGTTAAGGGGTGCCTCCCGAAGGCGATAGGAGAGGATCAGACAGGGTTCGTGAAGGGAAGGCAGCTGTTGTTGAATGTTAGAAGGTTGTCAAATGTGATCACGTCATCAACGGATGAAAAGGAGACAGAGGTGGTGATGGCACTGGATGAGGGGAAGACATTTGATTAGGTAGAGTGGGGTCATTTGATGGCGGTCTTGGAAAGATTTGAGATGGGGCCGAGGTTTACAGTGTGGGTACGGCTGCTGTATAGGGAGCCGGCGGCGAGTGTTCACACTAATAAGATAAGTTTGGAGCATTTTGCTCTGCATCGGGGTACTAGGCAGGGGTGTCCTGTGTCCTTCCTGTTGTTTGTATTGGCTATAGAGCTGCTGGCCATCGCTCTAAGGTGCTCGGGTTTTGGAGGGGGCAGTGAAGGCGGGGGAAAAACATAGCATATCCTTACACACTGACGATTTGCTACTGTACATCTCAAGAGCGGAGTACGTCGGTAGGGAATATAATGGGGCTTCGCCAAAGATTAGGTTGCTCTCAGGGTATAAATTGAACCTCGGTAAGAGCGAGGATTTTATTGTGTCCCAACCAAGAGTTGGGTTGAGTATCATTTTATAGGGTGGCAACCCACTTCAGGCACTTGGGGGTGCAGGTGGCGCGTGATAGGGGTGGGCTTTGAAGGTATATTTTAATAGTTTGGTGGGGAGGTTGAAGGCCGATTTGGCAAGGTGGGACAGCCTCCCTCTGTCGTTCCTAAACTTATTGTATTATTACTGGGCGGCGAATGCTGAGAAGGTGCGGGGATGGGTCCTGGTTGGTTAAGATGGAGGAGGGGTCTGTCGGGGGTCGGTGTTGAGGGCGCTAGCAACAATGGCCCCAGGCAAGCATTTGGTGAGCTCGGTGGTGGTGGAAACTTTGAAAATCTGGGGGCAGTTTAGACAGCCGGGTCAGGGGAGGGGGTTACTGGTTAAGAGGTATCATAGGTTCCAGAAACCTGGGGAGGCTGGATACAAGGTTTCAGAGGTGGGAGGATTAGGGAAAGATCTGTTCCTGGGGGACGATTTGAAAGTTTGGAGGTTGGCAAAGGAGGAAGGGTTTAGGTATCTGTAGGTCCAAGATTTTGCGAGGAAGGATTTCCTGCCCTTCCTGATAATGCCAGCCCCCTTGCTGTTGGAAGAGGTACAGTCGGCAGGGAGAGGGGGGTGGTATCAGCGATGTTTGGGAGGATTCTAGAGGAGGATAGGGTGTCCATGGAGGGGAATAAGGCAAAGTTGGAGGAAAAGCTGTGGGGAGGGGGGGGGGTTGAAATGATGGAAGAGCATCTGTGGTGTGGGATGCTATGTAGGGTGAATGCCTCAACCTCATGCGCTAGGTTGGAGCTGATACAATTGAAGGTTGTATATCAGGGCGAACCTCACAAAAAGGATGAGGCAGCTCTTTGAGGGGTGGAAGATGCCTGTGAGAGGGGCCCCGAAAACCATGTGTCCTGACCGAAGCAGGCAAGGTATTGGAGGAAAGTATTTATCAGCTTGAGGTTGCTGCATATGGATTTAGAGCAGGGTCCCCACGAGACCATTTTCGGGGTGTCAGACTGGCCAGAGTTGCAGGCGGGTCCAGATGTTGTAGCCTTACCCTCACTGACTGCTTGTAGGCGGGTCCTGTTGGGGTGGAGGTCAGCTTCTGATTCTCCGCTCTGTGCTTCAGCGTGGAGGGGGGAGGCCTGGAGCTTTTGACTCTGGAGAAAGTGAAGTCTGAGTTGGGGGGAGGGGGGGGGGGGCATATGAGGAGTTCTACAATCCTTGGGGTTTGTTTATCATGCATTTTCGGAGGTTGGCTGCCGTTGAATATTAAGGGGTGGGGTTTGCTTGTTTTTTGCTTATTATTTTTAAACTTCCGAGTTGTTGTTTTAGGTAGCATATTGGTGGGATTGTTTTGTTTTCGTTTCTCTGTCTTTTTTCTTGTTTGTATGGTGAAAATGATGAAAATATGGTGAATAAAAAGATTTTAAAAACACAAAAGTGAAAATACAAAAGTGAAAATATTGTGACCATGGAAAGGGAGCCTTGTTTCATTTGTGTGGCAAGACAAAATATGTTCATAATATCTGCAATTTTAATTTTTCCTGTAAAAATTAGCCATAACAATGCAATTTTCTTGGGAACAACCCAAGCCAATTTATATATGATAATTTGCAACCCGTTATGTCCTAGGTGAATGTAAATCATCATTTCATGGCTACATTTCTAAAGATAATAAAAGATTTTAAAAAACTGAAAGAATGGAATTTCAACACAACTTGGTGCCTTGCTCGATCCCAAATACAAATATATTCTTTACAAGGAAACCAAAGTTCAAGGAAAACTTACTTTAACAACATAGTTGAATCTTCTCATGTCTTGAATGGCGCTTGAAAAATCCAAGCGGTTAAAAGCTTCTCCCAGTGTACAATAACCATGTCTCTACAAATAAAATAAAGTTAGAACATTTAAAAAGGATAAAAATTGAAGTGACAACAAAGATTATATAGCACATTAACCTACTTCTCTGGTGCTTCCTTTATGAACGTAGATCCACTTTTCCTGATTGAAGTCTGAAAAACATGAAATACAAATACTTTTTCCAAATTATTCGACAGTTCATTATTGGACGAGAGACATTAGTACAAGCTGATACTGTACTGCAAGTGTCAGTCATTGTATCTATTGCACTAATTTCTACTGGAAGTAGGGTCTTCAAGATTACAACATTGATGATTGTGACTCCCATTTTCATAATATCACTGCTGTCTGCTTGAACATTTAACAGGTTAAATTCTAATTATAGAATCCTGAGATTTCAAACCTGGTAGAATATATGCATTCTTCTACTGTAAATTGGATCAAATCTCAGTATAGTTGCCCCAATTCTCATAATGGAATTATGGTTCTGTTTTCCTATTGACTGAATAGATTACCCAAGACTCAGAATAGCTTTCCCTTTCAAATCTCAAAACTAAGAACCTCAAACAAAAAATAAAGATATATGTTTTTCCACTGCCATCCAAGAACTTTATTGGATCAATTACAACCAATGAAAGTAGCTCTGGTTTCTGAAGCAAGATCAACCACTAAAAATATCAGCCGCAGTAAGCATGTTTCTTTACCTTCCTTGGAGCAAGAATACACCTGGAGATGATTTTCCTCTGGATACTTTAGGCAGCTGGAAGAACCTTAGGAGGTGGCTGAGATGAGGTCCTTAGCTGCCACGTGAGATTAACCCACCTTCAGCACAAAATGGCATCTTTGTAAGAGTTGAATGCCTACTGGGAACCCTCACCCCCAAGGATAGTTAAGGCACTGATTGAAAATTAATGACGCCAAGCAGCCAATTTAAAGAACTGGCACAACACAATATTACTGGCTAGCACTGCAATTAACATCTCTCCCAACAACAGCCAAAATATACGGTCTTAAGCTTGCAGTTACACATCATCATAAGTAGTTTGAAGGACCCTTCCAACCAGCACTAGTTTAAGGGATTGTGAACTATTTACAGGTTGGTTTCTGGATTACGTCTTCCAGCTGTTGGTGCAATTCCCGTGTGTGTTTTGGAACTTTCCTATACTGGTCTAAAATTTCAACAGTCTACAAGTAGAAGTTTAGTTGAAGTACTTTTTTTTGGTTATTTGAAGGCTTGCGCTGAAATAAGTGGCTTCAAGTCATAGGCAGCTGGGTTGTCATAGTTTTCGAATTGAGCATTACTAGGAGAATGACAAGAGGCTATAGACAGCACACAAAAGAGGGGAGATGTATTCTCAACAAGAAATCATATCCACCAAGGGACTTCAGGGAGAAATTACTTTACCTGAACTTCAGCAATGACCAATGCTAAAGACATCTGCGCTTCAATAAAGAGACTGTGACCAAAATCTATTTTTGTTTTTTAAATTTAGAGTACCCAATTATTTTTTCCCCCAAACTGAAGGGCAATTTAGCATGGCCAATTCAACTTTTTGGGTTGTGGGGGGGGGGAAAGAGATGCACGCAGTGACAGAAAGAATGTGCAAACTCCACATGGACAGTAACCCAGGGATCGAACCCAGACCCTCAGCGCCGTGGGGCAGCAGTGCTAACCACTGCATTATCCTGTGAACAAAATCTATTGACCTCTGTAGTCACAACTGAAATCGGAGTGTAAAGCAAGGATCGCATGCCTAGGGCTTCAAGGCTCTTAACTTGTTGGTGTCTGGCTCCTGCTGCTGGAGATGTTATAATAAAAGTAATGTCTTTAGTTTGCAGTACCGCTGAACAAGAGAGGGCACAGGAGGCTGTTAGCATAAACAGATACAGTTTCCACCTCATTCCCTCAACTGTAGGCTTCCTCACATTAGGGTTGAGTGCATGTGCCTCACATGACTTCGACTATTTTCCCCAAATGGAAATGGATTAGATTCTGAATATCCAGCTGGTACATAACCAGGCACAATTAGTCATACAAGTAAATTACCAGTATCTGGTGTTAGTCATGACTCCTTCACTTCTGCAGCAGTGCTCTTTGTCAGCTGCATTTTAGTCCTCCTTTACCTCCACCAACTTTGTTCCATTTGTCCATTGTCGTCCACTCCCCCGTCACCTCCACCCCCAGATACCTAAACCTATTCATGGAACCCTAAATGGCACACCCCCAAATTGGCTCCTCGATCCACCCCATTCACCGGAAACACCTCACTTTTTCCTCACACTCATAACCAGAGAAAGCCCTGAACCTCTCCAATAAGCTCATAATTCTCCCCATACTCTCCAATGGGTCTGACACGAACTGCTTCCCTGCTTCTTACAGCGACACTGGGTGTTCCCTACTCCCCCTCGGAATCCTCTGCCACTATGCTGACCCCCTAATCACATATGATCACATATAGTAGCCGCCTAATATTACTAGAAAGTTGTCTACCCTTCACAAAGCCCGTTTGGTCCTCTGCAACCACCCTTGGAACGCATCCTTCCATCCTCCCTGCCACTAACTTCATCAACACTTTCACATCTATGTTCAACAGTTATAGGGGCCTGTGTGACCCACACTCTAGCGGGTCCTTCCCTTTTTTCAGAATTAGCGTGATCGTTGTCTGTGTCAGTGTCTCTGGCAGCTCCCCCCTTCTCCAGCGCCTCGCTAAATGCACCCAATAAATGTGATGCCAACTCCTTTACAATCTCCTTATAGAACTCCACCGGGTAACTGTGTGACCCCGGGGCCTTCCCCGACTTCATCCATTTTATTTTTTCCATCACCCCTCTCAATCCTATTAGCTTCTCCAGCACCTGCCTCCTTTCCTCATCCAGCTGTGACAATTCCAGCCCGTCCAAAACCACCCCAAATCCCCTTCCTTATCCCCAGGATCGGCCCTATACAATTTCTCATAATACTCCTTAAACGCTCATTTATCTTACCCAGCTACGACACTACCTCCCCTTCCTGCCCGTACTCTCAGGATTTCTCTGGACGTGGCCTGCCTTCCCGTTGATTTGGGGCTCGACCATCGGCTCCAGCACGCAATTAAAGTCCCCTCCCATAATCAATTGATGCATGTCCAGGACTGGAATTGCCCCCCACTACCCACTCACAACCCCCACATCATCCCAATTTGGTGAATATACATTCACTAGTACCACCAGCGTTCCCTCCAGCACCCTGCACACTTATCGCAGATCTACCCCCTGGCACTTACAAACCCAGTCTTCTTACTCAACAGGATGGCCACCTTCCCCACGATTTTGAATCAAACCCAGAGTGAAATACCTGAATCACCCATCCCTTTCTCAACTGAACTTGATCCTTCACCTGGAGGTGCATCCTCTGCAAGAAGACCACCTCCGCCTTCAAGCTCCTCAAGAGTGCAGAGACCCGAGACCTATTCACCGGCTTGTTCTGCCCCTGTATGTTCCATGTTACGAACTTTACTGGAGGCTTGCGCTGCCATTACCCCCTACTGTCCGGCGTCCTCATCTACCAATTTTGTCTCCTTTAATTTCACCCTAAACCAGAACCATCCAAGATGACACCCTTCTCCATCCATGACAACTCTCCTTCTCCAACACTGCCATGTCGCATTCTTCCATTCCTCCTTTCTCTCCCCCTTCCACCTGGGGTTTTCCAGTATACGCCCTTCCCCTTCCAATTATTGCTGCGCCACAGGTCTCTTCCAGTTCCTTGGCCAGGTCTTTCTGCCTGGGTCTGATAACCAGCAGACATGCCACCGGGGGGGGGGGGGGGGGGGGGGGGGGGGGGTGGAGGCACGGAAAGGACAGACTCCTCCTCCACACCTTCAGCTACACTTTTCTGTCAAAGCCCCCACAGTTTTTGGATAAAAAGAACTCACCTTCAAACCAAGGTTGCCCTCTGTTCGACCACTCACTCCACGGCCGCCACCGGAAGATTCCTTAAAATCATTTAAATCTCTAGCCCCCCCCCCCCAGTTACAGTAAAAAGGTTTTACATATGATGCAGCCAGAGTATTCTTCACCTGTAACACTTAGATAATGAACTTAACAGGGAAGACAATGAACTCAACAGAGAATACTTGCTGCATTCTGCAAAAGACAGCCTGAATTTGACATGATGCCAGCATTGCAGTAAACGGGTTCACATCACGACCCGAATGTTCATTTCTGGGCATTATCTAATTAATCCCACAATCTACTGCTCTCGTTATTCGTGAACTTGCCCCTTGTCAAAATTATTTGGATTGTTAATTATGAGCGTAGCAGTTTTCATTATGGTTCTTATATTGGCACAGCAAATATTTCCTGCTTTTTAGCAGGACAATGTTCCTGCTAATCTGATTCATTCTTGGAGGGGGTTCCTATCACAACTTCCAAAGGGCAGAAAATTATAACTATTCCACTTGTCTAATGTAAATTTAAATCAAGGGTCCTTAATGGGAACAAGCATTCTGTAACAATTACATTTGAGGGTATCTTCTTATACGGTTACATTCAGAAAATCTCAGATACAGCTTCTACAATGAACTAAACATTTCCATTCTTCTAATTCAAACAGGATTTTTTTTTTTTAAAATCAGAAACTGAGATCTTGCAGTGATGAAAGACATTGGGCTGGATTCTCCGTTTGATTAGATTTGTCAGTGTACAATGAAAAGTATTGTTCTGCAAACAGTCCAGGCAAACCATTCCATATATGAAAATATAGTACACACGATAAATACACAATGTAAATACATCATGAGAAACCATCTCTCGCTGGAGCTGAATTGCACCAGTTTTACAATCCCCTTGCGATTGTAAAGCAACTGCTTGAGAGCAGTCCAGACAGGGCAGTGGGAAGCATATTAGCACTTACCTTGCAGCTCCATGTGTTCATTCCTCCAAGGAGCGCAGTGCCTGGGTCTGGTTCCCACAGATCCACTATTTGCAGGCCACTCACAGCTTTCGAGAGAGGCAAGAACAGTGAAATCATATGCTGGAGTGATTAGAATGCACTTAGTGCAACTTTCATCTCTTTGATACTGTCAGTGTTTATAAACATTGGGGTTTCACCACTTAGGCCACTGAAGCATGTGAACAGATCAAAGCTGCAGGGGTCCCCATAAATCAGACCCGGTGGGTGGGGGGGAAATGAAAAATAAAAAGAGGGGTAATATGACCCATTTGCATTTATTTACATGCTCCTGCTGGCGTGTAGCGTGGAACTTGTTCACGCAGCCAGCGGGGAGTCGGAACATGGTGTCAGAGTTGGTGCCTGGCACCGATCCAGATTTTGTCCTGACATCCGATTCTCTGTCCCATCAGGAAACAAATTCCGGACATTCCAGCCCAGTCTATTTTAAGGCGAAATGCATGTATATGCATCAGGAAAAATGTGCAATATGGCAATGAAACATATTCCTATACCTGGCATTAAACCAAATAGTTCAGAAGGGGGAGTCGGAGCATGGCATTCGGGTTGGCGCCCAGCCCCGATCTTGCCTCAAGGCCCAATTCTCCGTCCAATCAGCGACGGCATTCCGGGGACTGAGAATCCAGCCCATTCTATTTTAAAGCAAGATGGATGTACATAGATACATAGAAGGTAGGAGCAGGAGGAGGCCTTCTGGCCCTTTAAGCCTGCTCCACCATTTATCACGATTAAGGATGATCATCCAACTCAAGAGCCTAATCTTGCTTTCTCCCCATAACCTTTGATTTCATTCGCTTCAAGTTCTATATCTAGCTGCCTCTTGATTATAGTCTATGTTTTAGCATCAACTACTTCCTGTGGGAATGAATTCCACAGGCTCACCACTCTGTGTGAAGAAATGGCTCCTTATCTCTGTCCGAAACGATTTACCCTGAATCCTCAGACTGTGACCCCTGGTTCTGGACACATCCACCATCAGGAACATCTTCCCTGCATCTATCGTGGCAGAATTTTATAAGTCTCCACGAGATTCCCCCCTCATTCTTCTGAACTCCAGCAAGAACAATCCTAACCTAGTCAATCTCTCCTCATATGACATCCCTGGAATCAGTCTGGTAAACCTTCGCTGCACTCCCTCAAGAGCAAGAACTTCCTTTCTCGGAAAAGGAGACCAAAACGGCACACAATATTCTGGGTGTGGCCTCATCAAGGCCCTACATCATTGCAACAACACATCCCTCCTTCTATTCTTGAAACCTCTCTCAATGAAGGCCAACATACACTTAGCTTTCTTTACCACCTGCTGCACCTGCATGCTTACCTTCAGCAACTGGTGCATTAGGACACCCAGGTCCCGCTGCACACTCCCCTCTCCCAATTTACAACTGTTAAGGTAGTAATCGGTCTTCCTGTTTTTGCTTCCAAAGTTAATAACCTCACAATTATTTGCTGCTCATGTATTTGCTTTGTTTGGCCCCTTGTTCCACACTGTAACCAATCACTGTTTGTCGATGTACCATTTGTCAATGTTCTCTATTGATTATTCTTTTGTCTACTATGTATGTACTGTGTACGTTCCCTCAGCCTCAGAAAAATACTTGTACTTCGGTACATGTGACAATAAATCAAATCACTTATCCAAATTATACTGCATCTGCCATTGATTTGCCCATTCTCCCAACCTGTCCAGATCATGCTGTAGGATCTCTGCATCCTCATCACAGTTCACCCTCCCATCCAACTTGGTATCTGCAAACTTTGAGGTGTTACATTTTGTTCTCTCACCCAAATCATTAATATATATTGTGAATAGCTGGGGTCCCAGTACCGATCCCTGTTGTAACCCACTAGTTACTGCCTGCCAATTTGAAAAGGACCCATTAATTCCTACTCTTTGTTTCCTCTCTACCAACCAGTTTTCTATCCATCTCAACATACTTCCCCCAAGCCCATGCGCTTTAATCTTGTGCAATAATCTCTTATGCGGGACTTTGTCAAACGCCTTCGGAAAGCCCAAATATACCACTCTACTGGCTCCCCCTGGTCAACTGTATTGGTTACATTTTCAAAGAATTCCAACTGATTTGTCAAGCATGATTTCCCCTTCATAAATCCATGCTGATTGACTGATCCTGCCGCTGCTTTCTAAATATTCCAAAATGACATACCTGCCACTGCTTTCTAAATATTCCATAATGACATACATGCATCTGGAAAAATGTGTAGACTGGCAATGAAACATATTCCTATAGTTGGCATTAAACCAAATGAGCAAAAAGATGTGAAAGTTTAGGTGGACTGACCATGCTAAGAATTTCCAGGTATGTGCAGGTTGGGAGCGAGAGTGGGCCTGGAAAGGGTGCTCTTTTGGAGGGTTGATACAGACTCAACTAACCGATAATTAATTAAAGAGTACCTGGTTTATGATACCTAATCAATACATGTATAATCATTTAAATGTATTTCCATGACTGACAGTCAAATAATAGCCTGCAAGTGTTTAGCGCTTACGTTAAAGTAAGTGAAGATTAAAACTTACATTGAGTCTTCGCGTTGTTATTGAAGTGGTCTTTCTTCCTCTTTTTCACTACCACCTCACAGTCTTCCCCAATAATTTCATTTTTATTGATCTCATCCTGAAATCTATTGAAAACAAAAGGAGCTCAAGTACTTCATAAAGATGTGATCGTAGTATAGACATTAGTTTTATGCAAAAGTTTCATATAGTTAAATACTGAACTCACTCAATATTTCTAAAATAGTATTAATGAGAGTTTGTAATGAAGTCATCACAGTTGGAAAGATCTATTATGAAAATAGGGACAATTCCGTTAGATTTCATGTACTGTTGGTATTTCAATATAGATTTTCCCTGCTGTTAATGTTAGAACATACATGCATAAAGACACTGTATTTACTTTCATGCTGAAGTTATGACAAAGGCAGAGTAAACAGGTTAGTTATAAACTCCTCATTTGGAAATGAAACAATCAAAACATATAAATTATAAGTTATGGTTATATATATGTGCAACAAAAATGAAGTAGTAACCGCCGAGAGAGTTGGCATGCAGTTACAACACTGATATGCACGTGGTCCAGACAGATCACAAATAGTTTTGCCTTTTAGTGTGTAAAATTGTAAATGAAAAACATGTAGGTACTGCATGGCTTTTATTTGCTTTTCAGACCCAAATATTTTCATACAAGTTTGAAACGTATTCACTTTAAATGCTTCAATGCAAACTCAATATTATAGTGGAACCAACTAAACATCGATTAGTTGGCGAAACAACCAAAGGTCGAAAAATTGTGTTTGGCAAATCAGCAGAAGATTAATTCAATAAAGAGAAGTGCAAGTTAGTCCACAATGGCAAAACAAAGGAATATCACAAATATACAAGAAAAAGCCAATGGTGGAGCAGAAAGGGAGTCTAGTATGCTTAATGATGCCGAACCCAACAGATGAGCAGAAATAAAAACAAAGCAATTAGGGTACACAATACTAGGTCAGTTCAGAATTTTGTCATGATTAAATTATATTGTGCCCTGGTCAGATTATATGTTGAACTCTTCCGATTTGCTCACTCACAAGAAAATCACTCAAGCCAGAGGAAAGACACGAGGCTGATCCCTGCCATTAAAAATTGTTTTGAGGAAAGACTGACAAAATGGAGACTTTGCAAACATGAAAATAGCCAAGGATGAGGCTCCAAAGGAAACATTAAAATATATTTAATAATGGTTACAATTGGACCACTTGAGAATTTCTCAGACATTTGAACCAAGGGGCCTAGTAAAAGTGAAGGACAGGTGCCAGGGGAAGAGAAAATGATCAACACTGGATGAATGTTTTGGGTAAGTTAGTAGAAGTAACAATCTTAGACTTATTTGATGGCAGTTGAATAGAATAGGAAGAAAATAGGGAGAAATACCTTCTATTTCAGATTAGAACAAAGAAAAGTACAGCACAGGAACAGGCCCTTCAAGCCCGTGCTGCCCGTCTAAACTAAAATCTTCTACACTTCCTGGGTCCGTATCCCTCTATTCATGTATTTGTCCAGATGCCCCTTAAATGTCACTATCGTCCCTTCTTCCACCACCTCCTCCAGCAGCGAGTTCCAGGCACCCACTACCCTCTGTGTAAAAAACTTGCCTGGTACACCTCCTCTAAACCTCCACCTTAAATCTATGCCCCCTAATAATTGACCCCTCTACCCTGTGGAAAAGCCTCTGACTATCCACTGTCTATGCCCCTCATAATTTTGTAGACCTCTTGTCAGGTCGCCCCTCAACCTCTTGTCGTTACTGGGAACAAACCGAGTTTATTCAACTGCTCCTCATAGCTAATGCCCTCCATACCAGACAACATACTGGTAAATCTCTTCTGCACCCTCTCTAAAGCCTCCACATCCTTCTGGTAGCGTGGCGACCAGAACTGAACACTATACTCCAAGTTTGGCCTAACTTAAGGTTCTATACAGCTGCAACATGACTTGCCAATTCTTATACTCAATGCCCCGGCCAATGAAGGCAAGCATGCCGTATGCCTTCTTGAATACCTTCTCCACCTGTGTTGCCCCTTTCAGTGACCTGTGGACCTGTACACCTAGATCTCTCCGACTTTCAATACTCGAGGGTTCTACTATTCACTGTATATTCCCTACCTTCATTAGGCCTTCCAAAATGCATTACCTCACATTTAAAACTCCATCTGCCATCTCTCCGCCCAAGTCTCCAAATGATCTAAATGCTGCTGTATCCTCTGACAGTCCTGATTGGTATCCGCTATTCCACCAACCTTTGTGTCGTCTGCAAACTTACTAATCAGACCAGTTACATTTTCCTCCAAATCATTTATATATACTACGAACAGCACTGATCTCTGCAGAACACCACTAGTCACAGCCCTCCAATCAGAAAAGCATCCTTCCATCGCTACTCTCTGCCTTCTATGACCTAGCCAGTTCTGTATCCACCTTGCCAGCTCACCCCTGAACCCGTGTGACTTCACCTTTTGTACCAGTCTACCATGAGGGACCTTGTCAAAGGCCTTACTGAAGTCCATATAGACAACATCCACTGCCCTACCTGCATCAATCATCTTTGTGACATCTTCGAAAAACTCTATTAAGTTAGTGAGACACGACCTCCCCTTCACAAAACCATGCTGCCTCTCACTAACATGTCCATTTTCTTCCGAATGGGAGTAGATCCTGTCTCGAAGAATTCTCTCCAGTAATTTCCCTACCACTGACCTAAGGCTCACCGGCCTGTAGTTCCCTGGATTATCCTTGCTACCCTTCTTAAAGAAAGGAACAACATTGGCTATTCTCCAGTGCTCCGGGACATCAGCTGAAGTCAGTGAGGATCCAAAGATTTCTGTCAAGGCCTCAGCAATTTCCTCTCTAGCCTCCTTTAGTATTCTGGGGTAGATCCCATCAAGCCCTAGGGACTTATTTACCTTAATATTTTTCAAGACGCCCAACACCTCGTCTTTTTGGATCTCAATGTGACCCAGGCCATCTACACACCCTTCTCCAGATTCAACATCCACCAATTCCTTCTCTTTGGTGAATACTGATGCAAAGTTTTCATTCAGTACCTCACCCATTTCCCCTGGCTCCACACATAGGTTCCCTTGCCTATCCTTCAGTGGGCCAACCCTTTTCTTGGCTACCCTCTTGCTTTTTATGTATGTGTAAAAAGCCTTGGGATTTTCCTTAACCCTATTTGACAATGACTTTGTGACCCCTTCTGGCCCTCCTGACTCCTTGCTTAAGTTGGTTCCTACTTTCTTTATATTCCACACAGGCTTCGTCTGTTCCCAGCCTTCTAGCCCTGACAAATACCTCCTTTTTCTTTTTGACGAGGCCTACAATTTCTCTCATTATCCAAGGTTCCCGAAATTTGCCGTATTTATCCTTCTCCCGCACAGGAACATGCCGGTCCCGAATTCCTTTCAACTGACATTTGAAAGCCTCCCACAGGTCAGATGTTGATTTACCCTCAAACATCTGCCTCCAATCTAGATTCTTCAGTTCCCACCTAATATTGTTATAATTAGCCTTCCCCCAATTTAGCACATTCACCCTAGGATCACTCTTATCCTTGTCCAGCAGCACTTTAAAACTTACTGAATTGTGGTCACTGTTCCTGAAATGCTCCCTGACTGAAACATCTACCACTTGGCCTTAGCTCATTCCCCAGTACCAGGTCCAGTACAGCCCCTTCCCTAGTCGGACTGTCTACATGTTGTTTTAAGAAGCCCTCCTGGATGAGCCTTACAAACTCTGCCCAGTCTAAGCCCCTAGCACTGAGTGAGTCCCAGTCAATATTGGGGAAGTTGAAGTCTCCCATCACAACAACCCTGTTGTTTTTACTTGTTTCCAAAATCTGTCTACCCATCTGCTCCTCTATCTCCCGCTGCTGTTGGGAGGCCTGTAGTAAACCCTTCTTATTCCTGATCTCTACCCATATAGCCTCGCTACCCTCCAAGGTGTCCTCCCATAGTACAGCAGCATGAATGGAGCTTCAAATGTGCCCATTTTCGATTTTTTATCAAATTTGCTATATATGAAACATATTCCAATAAATTGTTCAATACAAGTTGAATATCCTTTATCTGTACATCTGAAAACCAAACATTCTTTTTGAATGGCTATGCAGTTAATGTTAATAAAGCAATGCAACATATTACAGGTGTGATAAGTGTTCACAGGTAAGATGTAGAGTGTGAGCTGGTAAATGGTGAACCACTTAAATACTTTGTTTCTGTGTAATTTTAAAACTCAAATGCAAAAGGCAATGGTCTACTTAAGGATTCAAAACTCTGTGCTAAACATTCAAATTGTCTAAAATTCCAATAAGTCATGTAAACACAATATATAGATTATTTAGGTCATTTGAATAAAGTGATTTAATCTAGTCAGATTTTAATTTTAAGTTACACAAGTTGATGTACATGATAGGACAGGTCAAAACAACTCTTCTCACCATTCCATGGCGGAACACAACCCTATTGAGATACTTTGGTAAGCTGCCAATGAAATGGCCAAAATTGGATCTTGACAAATTTTCAGAATGAGGAGCACTGAATGAGGATGTTCAGCCCATTGTGCCAGCTCCCTGAAGAGCTATTGCAGGTCTCTAGTCCTGTTCAAACTCCCCACACTACCTGCACCCCACTCCCCAACTAATAATCCAGTTCCCTTCTGAAAGTTATTATCGAATCTGCTTTGTTGGCCCTTCCAGATCACAACTTGCTGCATGATAACTCAAGTTCTTTTGTCAATTACCTTCAACCTTTGCTCACTCTTGTGCAACTGGAAATGGCTCATTTATTCTATCAACATCCCTTAGGATTTAACACCTATTATTAAATATCCCCTTCTCTACATGGGAGAGCAATCTCAGTTTATCTAGTCTCCCCATCGTTGATAGGAGTCTAGTAAACTTCCTCTGTATTTTTTCTACAAGCTTGCGGAGTAGATTGAGGAAATATCTTGAGCATCTTTGCTCTTATGTTACAGTATCTCTATAAACTTATGATAAACGTCAAATGCAGATTAACTGTAGAAGATTCACTCCATTCATGATATAATCATTCAGTGGAATTGAGCTATAGTATCTTGAATTTACTGCCAGTGATAGCCATGCATGATCATCTTTATATTTTAGATGGAGCATTATCATCCTTTGCTGGATTTGAATAAACAGAACCTTTATTTATCAGTATATTGAATGAAACAAGGAACTGATTGCCTATGACTATGGGAGATACCAATTCAGTGAATAGAAAAATTTATCATCAGTATCCATCTGAATAAAATGGTGTTTGGTGAACCTTTGCTGATGTTAGAACAAACAACCCATGAGGAATATGATCTGCCACAAATGAAGTGGTTAATAGGCAAGCTTTGGGCAAAGTAGTGATTCCCTGGCTCCTGCTACCTCACAGGCAGAAAGTTCTTAGATGTGCAACCATCTTCCACCCTAACATACATGAACCAAAGTCAACGCTGTTCGAGGAGTGCCAGCATACTTTGCAGATTTGCCTTTGAGAGAGTTACTACATTTGAGATTTTGTCCTTCCACGAGATGCTCAACAACAGTGAAGATGAAAGTTGTTGAGCTTCCGGTCTTGAAAGCTGTCCATGTTTCATAGTCATAAAGCAAGATGTTGGGCAACTCGCCAAAGTTCCTTCAATAGCACTTGCCAAATCTGTGACCTCTATCACTCAGGACACAGGCAGCTGATGCATTGGATGCACCACCACCTACACTTTCTCCTCAAAGCCACACACCATTTTGACTTGGAACGATTATAACTGCTTTTTCATCATCACTGGGTCAAAACCCTGGACCGCTTCCCTAACAGCACTGTGGGTGTACATACTGTGATGATCGTAATGTTATAACTGGACAGGAAGGTTCAAGAATTGAATCCTGGCTCAAAAGATCATAATTTGTACAAAACATGGTGGAACAGTCACACGACTGCTAATTAACACCAAGAAGCAAAATATTTATTAAATATGAAAGGCACGATCGAATGGCACCAGACTTGGTCTTCTTGCGTCACTAAAAGATTTGTGACACTCAGAACGCCTCTCGAGATTCAACGGGATCTCATGAGACATCGCAATCTGGACGAGATCCAGATTAACATATTTAATGGTTCATTTAAATATCTCTGCACCAGATACTCGCGAGGCCCTAGAATGAACGCCCATGCCAGGGAAACCACACCATGTCATTGTTTAACAGTACAAAGGTGGACCATGCATAACAGCACCTGGTGGGGGTCTCAGGCCATCTAAGGCTAGTGGATGGTCAGGGTGATATGCTGGTACTGCCGCTGGAACCCAGATACCTTGGCACTGCCATCTGGACACTGCTGAGGGGTCCACCTTGGCACTGCCATCTGGACACTGCTGAGGGGTCCATGGCAAGGATGCCCATGATTGGGCTAGGAAGTGCCGTGCCGTTAAGAGGAGAGGTGAGGAAACTCAAGATCAGGGCTGCATTTAAAAATGGTGCCCCAACCTCTTCCTGAACTGATGAATGCAGTAAGTGTGGCCTCGGTGGGGTGTTACTCTTTTTTTTTTTTTGCGCATTAAATAGTGCCTGTTGGGTTATTACATAATACTACCCCCCCCCCCCCCGAGTACTACTTAAACTACAATTTTTTAAATATGTGTTCTTAGGATGTGGGCATCGCTGGCTATGCCAGCATTTTCTGCCTATCCTCAATTGCCCTTGAATGGAGTGGCTTGCTAGGCCATTTCAGTGGGGGGAGGGGGGGGGGGGTTAAAAAAAATTATTCAGGCATTTGCATAAACATAAGCAAACAAAATAAATGAAAGCAGAAATAAAATTAAACTAGATGGGTTTTAATTAAATAGTTGTGAGCACCGCCTCGTCCATCACACAGACCCGTCTCCCTTTCATTGACTTGGTGCATACCTCCCACTGCCTGGAAAGCAGATAGCATAATCAAAGACCACTCCCAACTAGCTTACTCACTCTTCCATCGGGCAGGATATACAAAAGTCTGAGAACATGTACAAACAGATTCAAAAAACAGCATCTTCCCCGTTGTTACGAGACTCCTAAATTACCCTCTTATGGATTGATCCGATCTCTTCACACATCTTCTCTATCGAGAAGTGTTGCACTCCTGTATGATTCACCCGATGCCTGTGTCTATGTATTTACATTGTTCTATGTGTTTTATATGTATTTTATCTTTGCCACATTATGTATTTCCTTTTCATGTATGAAATGATCTGCCCGAGCCGCACTCGGAACAATACTTTTCACTGTATGTTGGTACACGTGACAATACACAAACAAATCCAAATCGACAATGATTTCATGGTCATCATTAGACTTTTAATTCCAGATTTTTATTGAATTCAATTTCACCATCTGCCATGGTGGGATTTAAACCCGGGACCCCAAATCATTACCCCGGGTCTCTGTATTATTAGTCCAGTGACAATAACCCTATGCCACCACCTTTGTGGTGTCATTAACACAGTCACTTTTAAGCACACAAGATAACTGTAGTAAGACATACTACACTCGCTCTGAACACAAATTAATGTTGGTGAATTTCTCCTCAAAATTCCCCCCCCCCCCCCCCCCCACCAATGATCTTATACTGTGAGCCACCTTGTCTCACTAAACTCTGGCTTCCACTTGAGTAATTTCAAAAAGTCACATGATTCTTTCCAATCATCTTTTAAATTATGCTTTCCCTCTGCTGCTTGTAGCAAGGTTTCACTGCTCTTTCTTCTTCAGGTTTCCTTTGTCTTAAAAGGCTTTACACAAATGCAGAGGTCCAGTCACCACTTTCCATAAATATATATGTCTACTAAGCTGCAGTAATTGCTCACAAAGCTAAGCACTACTGCAGAGATATTTCTGGCCTCTTATGATCCAATGAACAGTAGTAATTTGTCTGGTTCCCAACTTCCTTTGTTCGTTAACTCCATGAACTTATTTCCGGCATCTGTTTTCTTAACCATTACTCTATTATATGTTTTTTCTTCTAGCAAGGCTGAGGGAGATGTTCCCTCTTTAGTCTTCTAAAACCAACTGCTTCTAGCAGAGCTGCCCATCTCCAACTGCAGTCAAATTAGCTAAACTAAAAACTTGCAGTTGTTTTGCCAGGCAACCATTTCTGGTTTATTTACTCTTTACACAATAAATTACAGTTGGAATGAAAACCAAACCTCACATACAAACATCTTGTTCAGCATGAATCTAACTATAGATGTTACCCTTCCAGGCACAGAAGCATTAAATTAAACGGACTTAAAACAATACTTATTTCTGATGTTTACCAATACAAATATAATTCCCCAGTGGTTCAAGACTCACCACCACCTTTAAGGGCAATTAGAAATGGGCAATAAATGATGGCTCATAGACCATGAAAAAATAAAAACCAGGCCTCAAATCAGCAACTTGGAACTACACAGTAATAAGAAAGCCTAAAATCCTCTGGTCTAAACATCAATTTTGCAGCCAAGAAAGGCAGAAGTTCTGTATTTTAATAATCCAGTGATCCTTGAAGGATGGACTTCAGCCTTCTCAGCAGTCTCATTTTCTTGCAAGGCCAAGCCTCACTCATTGACCACAGTAATGGTCAAATGTAGTCTTCCCTTGGAGTTTCTTACTAATATTGATGCAAAAAAGGTAGAAGTGGCTAATAGTGAGCAACTACAAAAGGGCATTTCTTTCCAGTGCCTTGTTGGATGTTTTGACAAACGACATGAAATTCATGCAGCCCTCAAAAGGCCTACTTCATTTTTTTGGGAGGTAGAAGCATCAACCCTGAATTTATACCCCAATCGTTTTTTTTTTTTTTAAATTGTGAAGATTTAGAAAGTATATTGTCTCAATGTTTTTTTAAAAAATTATTTCATCAGAGTTACAAAGCCAGAGCTGTAGCCATGTAAAATGGCCACCTGCAAAGGACCATGGGAATTGTGGTCAATTTGGGACACAGACAGGTACACAGCCTCTGTGTATTGTGCAAAGAAACCAGACTTGGCTGAAAATTGTATCCATTAGAGTCGATCACCATTTGTCCCAGGACAATAGAGTTTAAATCAAGGAGTTACAACAGTAGCAGACTAACCGTCGCCAACCCCCCCCCCCCCTTTATTTGGAAAGGCTGATGTGCCTGGGACAATGATAGTTAGGACCCGCCCAGCTATAGAGGTCTCCGCCCCCTAATTGGCAGAGATCGATATGGGTGACCAAAAACCCTATCGATCCATTGGACCCCAGAGTAAGGACCGCCCAAAAGGGCACGAAAGAGATGAAGGATAAAAAGCCCTGCGCACTAGAGATCGATCTCTTTTGGGACGAGCCTGTGTGCGACCAACTGCAGCCAAACAACCAAGTTTAAGGACCCGCGACCATTCCTGAAGGACGAACCCAGCTGAGACGAACCCAGCAACTTCCAAACCAACCACATGGACCCGGATAAAAAGGCCTTATCTCGCACAGTGGGGCTGGTATAGCTCACTGAGCTAAATCGCTGGCTTTTTAAAGCAGACCAAGCATGCCAGCAGCACGGTTCGATTCCCGTACCAGCCTCCCCGGACAGGCGCCAGAATGTGGCGACTAGGGGCTTTTCACAGTAACTTCATTGAAGCCTACTCGGGATAATAAGCGATTTTCATTTCATTTCAGTGCCAGTCACTAGAAGTTAAGTAAAGGTCATCTTAGTCATTAGGTGCAATTTAGTACGGACCCATGTGTGTTATTGCATAGAGATACAAGTCTTGTGTTATCAATAAACTGTGTTTTTGAACTAACATGTTGCTGGTGTGGTGATTTGGTCGATATAAGAAACAGCTTGTAGTTCACCCCAAAGTAAAGTAGGCAACAGAGCTCAAGAGTGTGGAGAGGGGCAAACCCCTAATCCAGCTCCTTACCTGCTCCAAAAATCAATTCAAATGGAATCCAATTTCTGGTCCCTACAAGAGACATACCAGATCCAGGCATTACACCTGACCTCATGCTTATCTTGACCAAAAAGGCCAAGAAGCAATCTAGATGGTTTTTAAAGATGCACAATTTTAAACTCCATCTGTCTAGTTTGTAACTATACTAATAAAGTCAGGCTTGAATAATTAAATACCTTGGGCTGAGGTCTCGATTCGGTGTTGTTCGGGAAAAACTGCCTAAACGAGCCTCTTACTTGTACCAAAGCAAGATTCCCCATCCACAATTTTTTTTAAAAATGTTTATGGGATCTGGACATTGCTGGCAAGGTCTGCATCTATTATCCTCAAAGATGGAGGGGAATTGCCATTGCTGAATCCCCATACATTAATATCCTGGTGCCAGAGGGGGGGGGGGGGGGGGGGATGGAAATAAGGGATAGGATTATCAACTCAGATCGTTGCAGTACTCAACTGAAACAGTGATTTACAAAAGCTTACAACATAGAACGTAGCCTCACATCATGGAAGGAAACCAAATTTAAACTTCAGTACTTACAAAAAAAAAGGGCAGCACGGTAGCATTGTGGATAGCACAATCGCTTCACAGCTCCAAGGTCCCAGGTTCGATTCCGGCTTGGGTCACTGTCTGTGCGGAGTCTGCACATCCTCCCAGTGTGTGTGTGGGTTTCCTCAGGGTGCTCCGGTTTCCTCCCACAGTCCAAAGATGTGCAGGTTAGGTGGACTGGCCATGATAAATTGCCCTTAGTGTTGGGTGGGGTTACTGGGTTAGGGTGTAGGTGTTAACCTTGGGTAGGGTGCTCTTTCCAGGAGCCGGTGCAGACTCGATGGGCCGAATGGCCTCCTTCTGCACTGTAAATTCTATGTAAAAGGTGGCTATACTTTCTAGGTTAAGTACATGCTGCTATGCATCCCCATCTGAGGATCATAGATTCCAGAACCCCCAAGCAGAGCGCTATAGCATTTTTAGGCTCATGATTGGGATGAGGGCTCCATAGTTGTCCAAAGCGGTGTCTCAAACTTTTGAGATTGGACTAAATCCAAGCTTTGGACAACTCACATTCTGGATTTCCTAAAGGTGACAGAGGGGGTTTCCCCGCTCCAACCCCCCCAGTCAGCAATCCTGATCAGGCAGAGAATCCCACTCCAGTCTACAAACAGGATCGGTGCTGGGTGGCAGACCCATCCAGAGTCTACGGTCCTGCCTCACCCCTCCTGCCATTGCAGGCTTCCCACCCTGCGGCAGTGGGAACATACAAACAGCTCATATATATTCACCTGAACGCGATTAACGGACTAGAAGCCAGGCATCAGAGTAAATGGCGCTGCAAAACAGTGATACCAGGCATACATCATTCAGCAATAGGTTTCTTTTTTAAACTAGCAATAGACACTGCAAATAGAATGATAAAAATATGAATTTTCACTGGTGGTAAATCTAGCTTATGACATTGCAAGTTAAGGCTTTTCCTTCACTTGTGTGGATGCAAGACAAACCAACCATGCAATAACAATGCACAAGGTACCAAAAACAGGAATTAACCAAACATTTTTCAATTTTGAATGCTCTACTATGCATTCTTAGCTTGATAAATATCTGGAAGATTTTGAAACTTGATAAACATCCAAAGCTTTTGAAACAACTGCATTCTCTCAAGGAATAACAGCTCTGCAAAATTAATATGAAGTATTCCTCTACATCCCACAATCTGCATGCTAATACAATGAAATGTAGAACTGACCACTAAATCTCCTACAGTTAACATTCAAGCTTCTGACATTCATCTCCATTTATTTGACGGTGTTGAGAAGCAACAGTTGCCATTTGCTGCAAAATAAGATGGTCAATTTCTGACAAATACAAGGCAACATTAAAACTCAACAAATAAAAAATTACAAATTTTAGAACACTTCTACTCTTCTGACAACCAACACATGACTAATTGTGCCTGAGAGTCATAAAATACTTTTAAATAAACATTTTATTGAGGCATTTTCTTTGGCATTTTAACAACAACAGAATCAACAATATAAATAAGAGAGATATATACATAGTGCTAATTCCACCACCCTCTCCCGCAGGTCTTGCCACTACTTGCTCCCCATACGTACACTAGTCTAGACCCCCCCCCCCCCCCCCCCTCGCTGCTGACGATTAGTTCTCTGCGAGGAAGTCGACGAATGGTTGCCACCTCCGCGCAAACCCCAGCTGAGACCCTCTCATGGCGAACTTAATTTTCTCCAGGCAGAGGAAGCCTGCCATGTCTGAAAGCCAGGTCTCCAATTTCGGGGGCTTGGAGTCCCTCCACGTCAGCAATATTCGCCTCCGGGCTACCAGGGAAACAAAGGCCAGAACGTCTGCCTCTTTCTCCTCCTGAATTCCCGGGTCCTGTGATACCCCAACAATCGCCACCTCCGGCTCAATGCCACCCTCGTATTTAATACCATGGACATGGTGTCAGCAAACCCCTACCAAAATCCCCTCAGTTTTGGACATGCCCAGAACACGGGGACATGGTTCACTGGACCCGAGCACACTTCGCATACCTGTCCTCCACCCCAAAGAATCTGCTCATCCGGGCCACCGTCAGGCTGGATCAGGCGGCGCCTGGCACATGTTGCGGTAGCATTGACCCTTACTAGCGCGTCTGTTGAAAGGCCCTCCCCCCATCTCCGCCTCCTGCGTCTCCTATGAACCCATAAGCTCTTCATATATCCAAGATGCTCCCCTCCCCTATCCATCCTCTAGAGACCACCCTGTCCCAAATCCCCCTCAACAGGAGTGGGAAGGTTGGTATCTGCCTCCGCAAAAAGTCCCGTACCTGTCAATATCAGTTTGTTTCTTCCACCCAGTTCAAACTTCTCCTCCAGCGCCCTCATACTCGGGAAGCTACTTCCCAAGTCCCACATCCTCTGCCAAATACGGACCCCCCTATCCATCCTCCCTGGGGCAAACCTGATTGTTGCAGATTGGGACCATACCAATGCTCCTCTGTTCCCCCATGCCTCCTCCACTGCCCCCAGATTCAGGGCCGCTACCATAACCAGACCGTACCGCGCTGGCGGGAACGGCAGGTGCTTCGTCACCAGTACCCCTAAACGAACCCGCCTCCATGAGCACCCATGCCGGCTGCCCCCCACCCCCCCCAATGTCTGTGCTAGCCGCCCAATAGTAATTACTGAAATTCGGCAGCGCCAGTCCACCGTCTCCCCAATTCCGCTCGAGCATTGCCCTCTTCACCCGTGGGGGCTTACCCCCAGCAAAAGCCCACAATAATCTTATTCTTAATAATTTGCTTAACAAAAGACTGCGGGGAGGCACTGGAACACGAAGAGAAACCTTGGGAGGACAGTCATTTTTACCAACTGCACCCTACCCGCCAGAGACAACGGGAGGGCATCCCATCTCCGGAAATCCTCCTTCATCTGGTCCACCAACCGGGCCAGGTTCAATTTGTGTAGCTTGTCCCAATCCCTCGCCACCTGAACACCCAAAACTGTCCCCTACCACTCTGAACGGCAGTTCCCCTAATCGCCTCTCCTGAACCACAAACAATTCAATCTTCCCCATATTAAGCTTGTACTCCGAAAACCGGCCGAATTCCCCCAGGATTCCCAAAATTTCCCCCATCCCCTCCATTGGGTCGGAGACATATGCATATAAATGAGACTCTGTGCTCCATCCAACCAAACCAACCCCTTGAGGCCCTGAGCATTTGCCAGCAGCTCTATCGTAAGCGCAAACAGCAGGCAGAAATATTCCATCGCAGCCATCACTTTAGCTTTCCTGCCTTCCAGGAGCATTATAATCACATTGAGCAACCTTCTTGCATTGACCCCCAGCTGCCTACCCTTAAACCCCGTCTGGTCCTCCCCCATAACGTCCGGTACTCAGTCCTCAATCCTAGAGGCCAGAATTTTGGCATCCACATTTAACAAGGATGTCGGCCTATAAGAGCCGCACAGCTCTGGGTCCTTGTCCCTTTGCAAAATGCGCTAAATCATGGCCTGTGACATCGTCAGGGGTAAAACCTCTCTTTCCTTGGCCTCGTACTTTCAGTAGTACCAGCCCCAATATTCCGGAGAACTTTTTTTATAGAACTCGACTGGGTACCCGTCCGACCCCGGGGCCTTCCCAGACTGCATGGCCTTCAAGCCCTCCACTATCTCCTCCAGCCTGACCGGGTCCCCCAGCCCTTTTACCAGCTCCCCATCCACCTTCGGGAAAATCAGCCCACCCAAGAAGTGCCTTATCCCCTCTGGCCCTCGAGGGGGTTCCGATCTATACAACCTACTATAAAAGTCCCAAAAGGTCTTGCTCACTCAGAGTCCCCAACTAAGTTCCCCTCCCCGACAACCACTTTTCCCATTTTCCTAGCTGCCTCCCTCCCGGAGCTGCAAGCATCCTACTGGCCTTTTCCCCCCCCGTGCTTGTAGATCACTCCCTTCACCTTCCCGAGCTGCTCCACTGCCCTTCCTGTAGTTAAACCAAATTCTGCCTGCAGCCTCAGTCTTTCCCCGAATAGCCCCGCCTCTGGAGCCTCCACATATCTCCGATCCAGTGGTAGGATCTCTCTTACCAGTCGGTCCGTTCCGAGCTTGGATCGAGATCAGCTCTCTCTCTCACCACTGCCTTCAGCGCTTCCCAGACCACCACTGCGGAGACCTCCCCTCTGTCGTTTACCTGCAGTTAGTTCAGCATGCACTTCCTCCTCAACCTCTCGCAGACCGCTTCATCTGCCAATAGTCCCACATCCAATCTCCATTGCGGGCACTGCTTACTATCCATACTGACCTGCAGATCCACCCAGTGCGGAGCATAATCTGAGATCGTAATCACCGAATAACCCGTGCCCACCACCCCTGCCAAGAGGGTACTGCCCACAAAAAAGAAATCCAGGAATACACCTTGTGAACATGGGAGAAATTCATTCGCTCTCAGCTGCCTAAATCTCCACGGATCCAACCCCCCTCCTCCCATCTGCTCCATAAACCCTTTCAGCTCCTTTGCCATTGCTGGCACCTTGCCCGTTCTCAAACATGACTGGTCAAGGCCTGGATCAATAACAGTGTTGAAATCCCCACCCATAATCCAGGTCCGGAATCTTCCCCAGTACCCTCTTTAGAAAATCCCCATCGTCCCAATTTGGCACGTGTACGTTGACCATGCCACTAACCAGGATATAAAACACACGCGCACAAGATTCTTCCCCCCCCCCCCCCAAAAAACATTCCAAGGGGGAAGAGATGAAAAACAAATAAACAAAAACCCAGAGAAAAACAGAAAAAGAAAAAGAAAGGGCCCGATATAGGCCAACATATTGTCAGAGTCCAAAAGTTCTCAAGCTCCCACCAATCCTTTTCTTTTTGCATAGTCCAAAGCCTCATCAGAAGACTCAAAATAATTATGTTGGTCTTCGTGCGTAACACACAGGCACACCGGATACAGCAGACCAAACTTCACCTGCTTCTGAAAAGGAAAAAAAAAAAGTGCCTTAACTTGATTGAAGCCTGTCCTCTTCCTCGCCACCTCCATACTCAGGTCCTGGTTCACCCGCAGGATGCTATTCTCCCATTTGCAACTCCACGTGTGCTTGGCCCACCGTAGTATACATTCCTTGTCCAGGAAGCTGTGGAATCATACCACCAACCTGTGGAATCACCACCATCGTCCTCAGAGGGTCCCCTGCCCATGGCTTCCTGGCAAGCGCCCGATATGCCCTGTCCACCTCCAGCGGTCAGGGGAATGCCCCCTCACCCAGCAGCTTTTCAAACATACCCGCCACCTATGCTCCAGCATCTGCTCCCTCAGGAAGCCCGACAATTCTTAGATTCTGTTGGCGGGACCAGTTCTCAAGGCCTTCCACTTTCTTCAAGAGCCTTTTCTGCTGTTCTCAAAGCATCCCCATCTCCACAGCTGTTTGGTGCTCCTCTTGTTCCAGCAGCACCTTCTGAATCGCCCAGTCCTGGGCGTCCAGTCTGCTTTCCAGGCGATCAATTGACTCTCCTTGATCAGGTACAGGCATTCCTCCTTGTGTCTGGCAAAGCCATCCTGAATGACCTGTATCACTGGGCCCGCTGCACTGCTACCCCAGGGGTCCGTCTCTCGGCCATACTGTCTCCTGTTACAGCTTCAACACCGCTCGCTACTGGCTTCTTGTTTCTGCCCTTTCGCACACTTCCGATCCTTTTTTCCATAAACCAATGCAAGGAAACAGTGCCTAGCAACCTCAGCCTACAAATTTTCCGATTAAAACCGAAGAAAAGTTCAGGGGAAAAGGTCCAAAAGTCCAACCAGAGCAAGAGCATAAAACACTTTAAACAAAATGGAGGACCTCATATGATCATGTCAAAGACTTAATGAAATACATAAGAGTTCTCCAAACAAAAAGGGCAAGTATCCAAAGTCCTGAAGCTCTTTTTCACCTACGCTAGACCCATGGCCAGTGATTTTTGTCAGATTCTGAAGCAAACCTACTAGAAGGCCCTCAGTTTACTTGTTACACACACCCCCATCTCCACAACTACCCCCATACATTCTCCACCACAAATCCCCATTGGTGCCAGGATGGATTTCTTTTTACAGGACTCTCCTGGGGATACTCCCTCCTCAATCACCAACAGAGTTGTGCCCATCAGCCAACGTGCTAGCCTCTTCCATCACCATCCCTTGGTGCAGTCTGTCCAAATAGCTGGACAAATCCCCAGGTTGCAGCCAGGATAGAATAGCTCTGGGAGTCTTGATATTGACTCAGGGGTCCCATGAAGTCTCATGGCATCAGGTCAAAAAGACAATCAAGCAAATCTCCTGATTACCACCCAAAACACAGAAACAGCAGAATCTCTCTGGCCATTGTCAAAAGTGGCTCGGGCACACCTCACAAGAACACTGATTGAATCCTGATTTCACCCGAGGAAGGAGCTGTGCTCCGGAAGCTAGTGATTCAAAACAAACATGTTGGACTTTAACCTTGTGTTGTAAGGCTTCTTACTGTGCCCACCCCAGTCCAACACAGGCATCTCAACATCATGAATCCTGAAAGGCAAAGCTCCAGAAAGAAAAAACTGGATGTCATCATCACCCCCTCTACCTGTTAGAGACACCTGTGTTTGTGACAGCACTGCTAGTGGCGAGCAGATCATACAAATCCTTGCAGAGACTAGGTCCCGGATACTCTTTGATTTGACAAAAAGAGTCATCCAGACTGGAAACATTGGTTCGCTTATCTCTCCCCAGACGCTGTCAGACCTGCTGAGATTGTCCAACATTTTCGGTTTTTGTCCCAGATACAGCAGGGAGAGGTGCAGCTTGGCACACAACATCAGCTGAAGGGAAGTAACCTGGATTGGATGGGGCCTCACCACCAAAGGATTTTCTTGCTGCAGTTGAAGAAACAACAATCTACCCAATGGGAAGTTGGCAGAGCTCCTCCTGCACTGAGGTTTGGGAGGCCGAGCAGGTAGGTGACTCCAGGGCGGATTGACATGACTGAGGCTGGCAGAAAGTGACCCACACCAACCCTCACGGGATTAACCTTTCTCCCCCCGCAGGATACGAAACACGCCGACTGTAGGTAGGCCACTTGCAACCATGGCCGAAGCACGACAGAAAGTCAAAAATATAAAAACAAAAACAAGCAACACAAGGGGAGGGGACATAAAAAAAAGACACATCTATCCGAAAAACAAAACGGACAGGGAAGGAGGCAGGAGACAAGACACCGAAGCAAAACGAAAGACAACTTTAAGCTCGTGTTTCTGATGAGATGGGGAAGGATGATCGCCATTGGGACTGATTAGGGCTGACAGGCCGCTCTGGTTTCTGCGAGCACTCACTGTCCGCTCAGCTGCTGCTTCCCCTGGCGGTGGCGGGGGCGGCTGTCCGCTCCATCCTCATCCACCTCCCGTTTCCAGCCGTCCTCGGATTTCACCCAGCACCCTCCCGGGGATCGCCAGTCCTGCCCTAAGAACGGCATGCTCCCTCCCTCGGGAGAGCGGCGGCCGGGCAGCCCGCACCCCGCTTCAAAGTGAACCGGCCGGCCGCATGCAGCCGCACCCCGGCCGTTCGTCGGCGGTTGCAATTGGAACGCGCGCACGCCCGCTGCCTCTATTTACAAACAGCCTCCCTCCGCCTTTATTGACGGAAGCCCAACAGCACCGTCAGCTGTCGAGCCGCAAGCCCCGCCCCCCAGCGTCGCAAGCCCCGCCCCCATCGCCGCGCGCCTTGTCCTGTCCAATTTGCTGTCTCTGTCGGCTCCCGCCCCCCCCCCCCCCAGTTTGAGCTCTCATTGGTGTATTGAATAGTCAATCATTGAGGAGCGCTGGGGTGACTGCTGTTCCGTGTGTTGCTAGGCTTCCTTCTGCTCTCACAGATGACTTTTGTTCCCCCCCTCCCTCTTCCATCTTTCTTCAGCGTGTGACAGCTGCAGAGCCCAGTTTGCGGAAGAAATCATTTCAAAATGATTTGGGTTCTATATTATTATAACGAGCATATGTATGTATCCTACGTGTAGAAGTGCACATTCTACACTTTACAACTGGTTCGTGATGCAGAACAAAGGCTAAGGTTTAATTTCCCTACAGTCTGAGGTTATTCATGAGGTTATTCTCAACCTTCCCCCTCGCCTGAGGTGCTGTGACCCTCAGGTTAAATCATCAGCAGTCACCTCTCCCCTGTGGTGATTGTAGATTGTAGAACAACAAAAATCACAAGAAGCACTGCAGAAACAAGAACAACAGCAACAACAAAAACTACAAGCACAATGACAAAAACTACAAGAAGAACAACAAAAACCACAAGAAGCAGAGCAGAAACAAGAACGACACCGAAAACAACAAAGACAGAAACAACAACAATGAAACTATGACTTATACAAAATGGTACAACTCTGCACATAAAGGACAATGCCACAGCACACTGCAAAACAATGACAAGACTACAAACATGCCATGGGATGACAGCTAATCGCACAAACTCACATTTGCTCCAGAACAAGCAAGCACACCAGTTTTCAAGGCAGATGACATACTAAATCGATACCACAAGCACAGAAAAAAGTCCATGTCAGTCAACATCAGTGGTTCGACCATGCAAACACCTCGGGATGACGTATTGGTTACTTAAAATAACAAGAACACCGACAACATTCACAACGGAGTTGCAATATCAATATCACCACGTCAACAACGAAAAAGAAAAAACTCAATGAACAAATTCATCAAGTCTGGACTCATAAATGTTTTTATTAAGGTTGGACTCATAAATACAAATTGGCTTTATAAAACATGCAATAGCACCATCACTTGTATAGATACACATATTGTAAGTAATCTAACTGTTTTGTACAATTTTCTTTAACGATGTACAGAAAATCTGTAAAGATAAAAAGGTGGGTGTGGTGATTGTAGATCTGTGTAGATGCAATACAACTGAGCAAGCACTAGAGGGAGCATGGGAGAGCTATGAATACAGAGGGACAGGAAGTGAGGGCAGACTTCACAGAAAGGGGAACTGGGAGCAAGACACACAGGCAGGCAGCATTTGAGGTAGTTGTAAGTTAAGCTCTGAAGACAGAACAAATTCACAATAAAGCATCTACCCCAGCTTTGAGACTACGAGCTTTATTAAGACACAAGGAACAACACAATCACTAGCAGTCAGCTCTCCCCCTCAAAGAGGAAAGCAGCCTATGGTCTCTGGGACGATGGCGATGTTACTACACTTACGCACATAATTGTCTTACCATACATGTTCCCAGGATGGTTTTGGGGCTCCTCGTGCATAAATCACAAAAAGCTAGAATGCAAGTTCAGCAGGTAAATGGGACGGAAAACGTGATGTTGGCCTTTATTTCAAAGGAAATGGAGTATAAAAATAGGGAAATCCTTCAAAATCTATGCAAGGCACTAGTTTGATCACAGCAAGATACTGTGAACAGTTTTGGTTCCCTTATCTAAAGAAAGATGTACCGCATTGGAGGCAGTGCAGAGTAGCTTCACTAGGATGATCCCGGATATGGAGGGATTTTCTCATGAGGAGAGGTTACATAGGTTGGGCCTGTACTCAATGGAGTTTAGAAGAATAAGAGGTGAAGTTATTGAGACAGGATTCTCAGGGGGCTTGACAGGATAGAAGCTAAGAGGATGTTTCCTCTTGTGGGAGAGTCTAGGATCAGAGGGCACAATCTCAGAGTCAGGTGTCACCATTTAAGACAGTGATAAGGGGGAATTTCCTCTCAGAGGGAGTGAATCTGGAATCCTTTACCACAGAGCTGTAGAGGCTGGGTCATTAAGTATGTTCAAGGCTGAGATGGATAGATATTTGATCAGTAAAGGGAATCAAGGGTTGTGGGCACAAGGTAGAAAAGTGAAGTTGAAGATTATATCAGATCAGCCATGATTTAATTGAATAGGGGAGCAGAGCTGGTGGGTCAAGCGGCCTACTTCTGCTCCTTCATCTGGTTCAGTCTTGTTCCAGCGTGAGAAATTATACGATTTACAATCTGGACTTTGTGACAAAAGTTTTTTTTTTAGTTTCAGTGTGTGCGAGAGGCACTCAAACCTTCAAAGGATACAGGTGCAAACTAGGTTATGAAAATCAACCTGAGAAAGTGCTCAAACGAACCGTGAATTGTGTAAAAATGAAAGTGCCCCTGCTGCAGCAATAAGCGTGCAGTCCAAACCCTCTATGAACTGGGAAGAGGCCAGTGGTGTTTGGAGATGTCTTGAGAATTTCAAACAATGTTGCAAATTAACATTCAACAGTTTCCTGAAGGGTGCTAATGATAAGCTAAAGATCAGCCACATCCTTTTATGGGCAGGAGAGGAAGAGTTAGACCTTTGTAGTAGTTGGGAAATAGTTGAGGACAACAGTAAAATCCCAGACAAAATTTTTGAGGATTTCAGCACACTTCTCCAGCCAATAAGTCAAACCATCGGATCCACCAATATGAATTTCATGGCCTGAAGCAGGAATGAAGTGAGCCTGCTGACACTTTCCTAATGAAATTGAGGAATATAGTCCGCAAGTGTGAAAAAAGAAGTTGAAAGGCTGTCAGATGAGCTCATTTGTACATCCTGATGTACAAAAAACACAAATTTGGAACGGACAATATAGAAACCCTACAGTTCAGAAGATCTTTCTGCCCATCGAGTATGCACCGACCCTTCGAAAGAGCACTCTACCTTGACCCACTACCCCGCCCTAACCCCATAACCACACACATTGAGCATGCCAATCTACCTAACCTGCATATCTTTTGGACTGTGGGAGGAAACCAGAGTACTCGGAGGAAACCCATGCAGACGGGGAGAATGTGCAAACTGCTGACAGACTTGTTGCTCTATTTATTTATCTCAGTAAACCACAATCCTTCCCCTTATATCGATCAAATGACCACAAAACCAGTTAGTTAGTTCAAAACATGGTTTATTTACATACACAAGAGTTATCTCAACATGCAAACACAATATCTACTGTGAGTTATACTACACCTATCAGCTACAATAACCTACACTTAACATCAGGGTGACCGGCACTGTGCAAATGGATAAAGGCCTTTATCTGGATTTCACTTGGCTGGTTCGAAGAAAGTGGCTCTGTCTCTGCTGGGCTCAGCTATCAGGTAGAGATTGTTGGTCTTGAACTTAGCTGGCTGTTCCTGCTGCAATTGGGTTAGGCACAGGCCGGATCCAAGAGAGACAGAACACATGGCTGTGCTCTCCTTTATCCCCCTGGGATTCCACGCTCTTTGGGGCGGTCCTTAACCTTGGACCCAATAGTTCGACAGGGCTCTGATAACTCTCTTCGATTTTGGCCAATAAAGGGGCGGGTGCCTTGGTAGCTGGGTGGGTTCTTAGCGGTCATTGACCTTGGAAGTTGTGCTTTCTGAGCAAGGGGAGTGCCGCCGATCAGTCTGTGACTGTACCGGTTGCTTGATTGGAGTTCTATTTTCCTGGAAAAATGGGCCATTAAAATGTAAACGAGCGGGGTTTCAGTCAGGTCTGGTTACCTGTGTTTTAGATACACATAGGCTGTGTATCTGTCGGAGTCCTGGGTTGGCCATAATCTCCATGGTCCTTTGCAGGTGGCAATCTTAGATGGCTACAGACTATCACCCAAGGCCGGAATAAAACGCGGGTCCCTGATGCTGTGAGACAACAGTGCAACACTGTGCCACCATGCAGCCCACATGGTCACTGTTTACATCTCAAGCTGTTGGCACTGCAAGAGCACATGGAGCCAAGAGTGCACAGATAAATGCATTGACTATCTAAACAACTAGCTTTCAGTTAATTCAAGGGATAGGCAGCAGGGCTGATGCGGTGAAATTGCAACACAAGAATGCACACCGGACTGATGGAAAGATGTGCAAGAGTTATGGATGACCACATGAATTCACAGACAGAATCATAGAATCATTGAATTTACAGTGCAGAAGGAGGCCATTCAGCCCATCGAGTCTGCACCTGCCCTTGGAAAGAGAACCCTACCTAAGCCCACACCTCCACCCTATCCCCGTAACCCCATAATCCAGTGACCCCACCTAACCTTTTTGGACACTAAGGGAAATTTAGCATGGCCAATCCACCTAACCTGCACATCTTTGGACAGTGGTTGGAAACTGGAGCACCCGGAGGAAACCCATGCAGACACGGGGAGAAAGTGCAAACTCCACACAGACAGTGACCCAAGCTGGGAATCGAACCTGGGACTCTGGATCTGTGAAGCAACTGTGCTACCACTGTGCTACCGTGCCCCCCCCCCCCTCCCCCATATGTTCTGCATATGGATCAAACTTCATAGCTTGTGGAAAGCCTGATTACTGGGAAAAGATGTGGAAGACAAAGAGCTGAAGGTAAAGGAATTTACAGAGGCAGAGCAAGAGTGCAAATAGGAAAAAAACAAACAAAAACATCCTTGTCCTGTGTGACAATTGGAAGATTATAAATGTAGTGGGCAATTTAAGGGTTAAACGCCTGGGGTTAATGTGGTTTGACTGGGGAAGTCCCTGATCAGTTAATTATTTTCAGCCTGCAAAGATGCAGTTTTTTAAAATCTTGAGATGAGGTCAGTGCTGGGTGGTGCTGAGAGAGAGACCCAGAGCCATCTCAAAGAATTAGAAGTTTTAAATGTGTTGGGAGAAAACTGAAAGGAAGTACGCTCTGATCTGGCAACCCTTGTGTGACCAGTAGAGAGGCCGTTTTCTTACCCAGTGAGATAGATTTTAAAGTGATCATATTTAAAAGTAGAACAGCCTTGTCTGGAGATAAGGAAAAGGCTGAAACAGTCCAGTTGAAACAGCTATTTGAAGACATTCAGAAAGAGCCTAAAGGGGTTTTCACAAGGGCCATGATTTGTTTTGGATCACTTCAGGCCAATCTTGTTTAAGCTGAATTGAGAGCAGTATGTTTATTTTCTTGTTGTTTCAGGGAAATGGAGTATTAAGGTGAAATTGTATGCTGTTTGTTTTGGATTTGAAGTTATTGTGATTCATATTAAAGTTATGTTTTAAAAATAACCAAGCCGCATTTCTTCATCCAATCATTCCAGCAACTAATCATTCTTTCTGCACAGTCTTACAAATTAAAATAAAATATTTTGCTTTTGGTCCCGTATCCTTGCCACCGTTGGGGTCTGGTCGGAGATCGTAATATCTGGAAGATTACAGTCAGTTTGAGACACAATAGACACAGAAACCACACACTTAAATGTTTGGTTACAACAGTTCACAAAGAAAACATTTGCACAACCATTGAGATCAGAGGAAGGTGAGAGATAAACCTACAACCATAAATCTGAAGCTTGATACTGGACACAGAGCAACATCACCCACTCAAGCTTTCCAGAATATCTTTCCAGAAACTTTGAAAGAGAACAGTTCAAGAAAGCAGCTCGCTGCCACATTCTCAAGGGCAATTAGGGAGCGGCCTAGCCAGAGATGCCCTCATCCCATGAACAAAGAAAATAAATGGTTATCCAAAGAAAGATACTCTGAAGCCAAGCACCTTCATGCTAATGGCATACAGGGGGAACTCAGATTCAAAATCTGAGAGCCCAGCTCAGAACGATACACAAAGAAAATGCCATAAACTGTACGTTCTTAAACAAATGGTCCTACTATCATGGAGTTGAACAGTTGTGAAGAACTGCAGTTGATCTCAGTAAACTATGAGCTGAAGGAGGTATCACAGAAGGTTGAAGGTAGTGAACCCAATTAAATGCATCCTTCAATCAGAAGAAATAAAGATATAAATGTGTCCAGAGTGTTTGATGAGATGGTTGGATACTTTGAAGATCATCATTAATCCAGGGGAAAAAAAACAGTGATTCCTCCCCGAGTAAAGTACCAATAAAGCTAAAAGAAAATCTTGAAGGAGAGCTCCAAGAGAAGGAAGAAAATAAAGTGATTGCCAGATTTTTTTTTACATAGAGGGTAATGGGTGCCTGGAACTCGCTGCCAGAGGAAGTGGTGGAAGCTTGGACGATAGTGACGTTTAAGGGGCATCTTGACAAATACATGTATAGGATGGGTATAGAGGGATACGGACCCCGGAAGTGCAGAAGATTTTAGTTTAGACAGGCAGCATGGTCGGCGCAGGCTTGGAGGGCCGAAGGGCCTGTACTTTTCTTTGTTCTTTGTTCTTCAGATTCACAGACCCGACTGATTGGGTAAATTCCATCAAAATGAGGGAGAATTCAAAAGGATGGTTATGAGGTTACCTGGATCTCAAAGTTCTTAATAAGGCAATCAAGAATGATCACCACTTGACTCCAACACTGGGAGGGATCACCCCTGCACTGGCAGGGACAATGGTTTTCAGTGACCTTGATGCCACAAGTGGCTGCTGGAATGTGAAGCTTGATATGGAGCATTCACTGTTGACAACATTCAACACAGCCTTTGGATGGTACAGATTCCTAAGTTTACCTTTTCGCTTTTAAAAGAGCCAGTATGTGTTCCAACAGAAAGTAGACAAGATATGCAGGGGAAGCAAAGGAGCAATGGGCTTAGCTGATGTGATCTGTTGTTAAAAAAAGATCATGACTACTATCTACATGAAGCCATGGAGATAACAAGGAAAGCTGTAATCAAGCTTTTTGCGGGCATGCACTGTGAAGGTGATACCATGCCAATTCATTTGAATTGACTCAAACAAAATCCTGAAAATAAATCACAGGTACAGAGATGTAAGTTCAAAGGCACAGATAAATGCTGAGACGTTTCCTTGGCTTGATCTAATAGATGAGCTGTTTAATATCTCACATGTCTGAGCACACAACAAACCTGATGTGTTATCTATGTTGGTCTAACATTGACTGGAATTGGATGCAGTAAATCGAGAAACAGGCTTCCGACACAGGAGATGGTCCAACACTGTTTTATTGAACCTGCTGATTGCTGTACATAATCTGCTGTGGGTTGACACTCTATTAACCTAACTGATAACCTCCTACTGGCTTGACCAGACTAGCTCTCTATCACATGGTGATAATGTTCATTGGCCTGTGCACTGTGACTATCTCCCTAGCCATGTCCTGTGAGAGAGGGAGAGCCTTAATGCCCTGTGGGCTTTATAGTGGTGGTGTCCTGTTTGGTGATTGGTTGTTCTGTGTCATGTGTGTTCATTGGTTGTCCTGTGTGTCAATCACTGCCCGTCTGCATCTCATGAGATACATGAGTGGATATTATGACATCTCCCCCTTTAAAAATAAATTTTGGAACGTGGCTGTATATGCATGCATAACTATGCACAAGTGGGGAATGAATGAACATATGTACATGGGAAGGTGACTATCGTACAGACACAGAGCAAACTGAACAAAATTTACAAGATTTAAGTCGATAGATTCAGTCTTTGTGGTGGGCGACGAATTCTTGTCGATCACCGCAGAGGTGGAGGGGGGACGCCGGCACCTGGACAGGCAGGATGGCTGCCATCGCGGTGGCCTTGTGGACAGATGGGATCGCTGCCAGAACGGTGGACTCATGGTGCAAGACGTGCGAAGGAGGCATGATGACATGCGGGGGAAGTGCAGTTGGGTGATGGGCAGGGAACTTTACGCAGCGCCCTCCTGTTGCGCCGTAAAATGGAGCAATCAGCCATTTGGACAATGAAAGACCTGGGAGCAGCCTGTCTGACAACAACAGCTGAGGCTGACCAACCTCCCTCAGGCAGCTGAATGCGAACAACATCGTCTGGAGCCAGCGCAGGCAGATTCGTGGCATGAACGTGATCTTTTGCAGGTCCCTGGATCGCTGCACCTTCTGCAGCACCATCAGGTGGTCAAGGTCTGGAACATGGATGGCTGGAACAGTCGTCCTCAGGTTGCGGTTCATGAGCAACTGCGCCGGAGACAAACCAGTCGACAGAGGGGTTGCCCTGTATACCAATAGCACCAGGTTGAATTCCGAGGCTGGGTCTGCAGCCTTGCACAGCAACCGCTTGACAATATGGACCCCTTTCTCGGCCTTCCCGTTTGATTGCGGGTAATGGGGACTGGATGTGATATGATTAAAGTGGTAGGATCGTGCAAAGTCGGACCACTCTTGGCTGTAGAAACATGGACCATTGTCACTCATTACCGTGAGTTGTATCCCATACCTGGCAAATGTCTCTTTGCAAGCTTTGATGACGGACTCGGACTTGGCAATGTCCTGGCTAATGCCAGGTCAGTAAACTGCCTGCCGAGCTCTGCGTCGACATTTCTCGACCCCCAGGTGACCCTCATGGATCTGTCTGAGCACCATGCTTTGCATGCTTTGGGGAATGACGATTCTATCTAGTTTAAGAAGGAACCCCTCAACAACCGTCAGCTTGTCCTTAACGTTGAAAAACTGGGGGCACTGCCCCTTTTGCCAGCCATAGCGAGGTGCTTCATCACGCGCTGCTGTAGGGGATCTTTGGCAGTTTCTTCGCGTATTTATATAACTCGTTCATCAGTGGCTGGGAAATTGCTGGCACTACACCTGTATTTAATGTGGCAAATGAAGTTGCCCTGTTCACACGGCGTGGTGACAGATCGGGATAGGGCATCCGTGACGATCAGCTGCTTACCCGGTGTGTGGACGAGTTCAAAGTCATATCGGCGGAGACGAAGAAGAATTCGCTGCAACTGAGGTGTCATGTCATTTAAATCCTTTTGGATTATGTAGACTAAAGGCCTGTGGTCTGTTTCCACTGTGAACTTTGGCAGGCCATATACGTAGTCATGAAACTTGACTATTCCTGTCAGGAGACCCAAGCACTCCTTTTCGATCTGGGCATACCTTTGTTCTGTCGGAGTCATGGCCCTGGAGGCGTATGCCACTGGAGCCCAGGACGAGAAGTCGTCTCACTGGCGGAGCACCACCCCAATGCTGTCCTTGCTTGCATCTGTGGATATCTTGGTATCCTTGGTTGGGTCAAAGAATGCCAGTGCTGGCGCTGTGGTGAGCTTCGCCTTCAGCTCAAGCCACTTCGCTTGATCTGCGGGAAGCCACTGGAACACTGTCGACTTTTTTACGAGATTCTGGAGGGCTGTGGTGTGGGATGCCATGTTGGGAACGAATTTCCCAAGAAAATTCACCATCCTGAGGAAACGGAGGACTGCCTTTTTGTCCTCTGGGGTCTTCATGGCATTGATTGCCAGCACCTTGTCAGCGTCAGGTTGCACACCCTGCTGTGAAATGTGGTCACCCAGAAACTTGATAGCGGACTTACCAAATGAGCATTTGGCCCTGTTGAGCTGGAGGCCGTTTTCATGAATCCTCTGGAAAACTTGTTTGAGGTGAATGATGTGATCCTCGGGCGTTGTGGACCAGATGATCACGTCGTCCACATAACTCGTACCCCTCTCGATGCCCTCCATCATTTGCTCCATTATGCGATGAAATACTTCGGAAGCTGATATGAAAATAAAAAGGCATGCAGTTGCAGCAATACCTGCCGAACGGAGTGTTAAACGTCCACAGCTTCCTACTGGACTCGTCCAGCTGTATCTGCCAGAACCCATGGGGGGCGTCCAGCTTGGTAAAGAATTTGGCATGAGCAATCTCACAGATTAACTCTTCACGCTTTGGGATCGGGTAGTGCTCGCGCATGTTGCAATTCAGGTCTTTGGGATCGATGCAAATGCGGTGTTCACCAGAGGGCTTCTTGACGCAGACCACAGAGCTGACCCAGTCTGTTGGTTCCGTGACCTTTTTTTTTTTTTTTTTTTTTTTTTTTTTTTTTTTTATAAATTTAGATTACCCAATTATTTTTTCCAATTAAGGGGCAATTTAGCATGGCCAATCCACCTACTCTGCACATTTTTGGGTTGTGGGGGCGAAACCCACGCAAACACGGGGAGAATGTGCAAACTCCACACGGACAGTGACCCAGAGCGGTTCCGTGACCTTTGAGATGATACCCTGGTCTTGGAGCTCTCGTAGCTGGGTTTTCAGACGACCCTTGAGAGGAGCCGACACCCGGCGTGGTACATGGATGACTGGGATGACATTTGGTTTGCGCAATATCTTGTAACGATATGGGAGCATGCCCATTCCATCAAACACGTTGTGGTATTGCGTGAGAATGTCGTCTATCTCAGCCTGGAGATTTACATTTGGTGAGGCAGTTGCCGGTGTCGAGGACATGGCATAGACGAGCTGAACCAGATTCAGGAGTTTGCATGCGCAAGCACCGAGCAGGGATGCCTTGTCAGGCCGGACTATCTCGAATTGTAACGTCGCTTCGATTGCCTTGTGAGATACCCCTAGCTGACACGATCCACTGGCAGCTATGGCATTGCCATTGTAGTCAACCAGCTGGCAGGCTGGTTGAAGAATGCTAGGTTGGTCTTGAATGCTGTCGAGGCCCGACTGTGATATGAGGTTTGCAGATGCGCCAGTGTCCAATTTAAATCGGATGCGAGACCGGTTAACCGTGACTACAGCACACCACTTGTCGTCAGGATCCACAATAAGGATTGAAAGGTGGTTTGCAGGCACAGTGGAAGCCAGCTCGCACGTGGTGATTATGCCCACCCAGTATGGAGACTCGAGGCAATCAGCATCGGGGTCCGTTGGGCTGTCGGGATCTGAATCCTGCATGCCTTGTTGTACGCAGCGGACACGTCTGCGCTGCAGCTGGGATTGCTGACAGTTGGTTGGTGGAGCGGACCTGCATAAGGCCGCGTGATGCCTAGGCTTTCCACACTGTAGACATCGCCTTCCTTTGCCTGGACATTGGTACTTTAAATGGGCGGAGCCACAATTTGGACACGTTATGACGCAGACATCAGCGCGTTCTGTGCAGTCGGCCGACATTCGCACATGCATATGGACAACGCACGTTTCGATGGTGACGGAGAGGGTTTGATTTTGAGGAGCTACTCCCGCAGGGAGTCGGACTGATCCCGGCTATGGAATCAGCCGTCGAGTCATAATTACATGACTGCGTTCAGATGCGGAGATGGGTCAAGAAGGACTGAAAAGGTTCTTCCTTACCCTGAAGCCTCTGTTGGAAGATATACCGTTCAAAGCTCTCATTCACCTCAATGTTGCAGTGGTTGTCGAATTTCAGCAGAACCGTCTTGATCTTCGTCTTGTCTTCGCCATCGGCAAACGTGAGCGAGTTATAGATGTGGATGGCGTGATCCCCCGCAGTCGACAGGAACAGCGCGATGTTTCAGCACCCGATGCTGCCTTAAGGTCGGAGGCCTCGATATATAGGAGGAACTTCTGTTTGAAGACTTTCCAGTTCGCGCCGAGGTTGCCGGAAATCCGGAGTTGCGGAGTAGGTAAGTTCGTTAGAATTAATATCTCCCTGGTGTTATCTGTGTTGGTCTAAGATCGACTGCAATTGGATGCAGTAAATCGAGAAACAGGCTTCCGACACAGGACATGGTCCAACACTGATTTATTGAACCTGCTGATTGCTGTTCATAATCTGCTGTAGGTTGACGCTCTATTAAACTAACTGATAACCTCCTGCTGGCTTGACCAGATTAGCTCTCTACCACATGGTGGTGAGTTTATTGGCCTGTGCACTGTGACTATCTCCCTAGCTGTGTCCTGTGAGAGAGGGAGAGCCTTAATGCCCTGTGGGCTTTATAATGGTGGTGTCCTGTTTGGTGATTGGTTGTTCTGTGTCATGTGTGTTCATTGGTTATCCTGTGTGTCAATCACTGCCTGTCCGCATCTCATGATTTACATGAGTGGATATTATGACAAAACCTACAAAAGCTGATGAAAGAAGATGTTTGATACCAGTGATCAGAGTCACATGACGGCAATTGCCGCATATTCAAAGAGACAAATGTTGTCATTCTACAACCGAGAGAAAGCTATCACTCTGGTAGATGCTTTTATGAAAAGACTGCGAGTGACTCTGGAATGAGAGGGAAAGCTGACAACATTTGCATCCAAAGCTATAACATCACCTGAGATCAAATATGGCAACATAGAGAGGGGTGTATGGAGAAATTCCATACCCATATGTGAGAAAGTTCATAGTTGAGAGTGATCATCATTCAATAGTAAGAAGTCTTACAACACCAGGTTAAAGTCCAACAGGTTTGTTTCAAACACGAGCTTTCGGAGCACGGCTCCTTCTTCAGGTGAATCTGAACGGATTCACCTGAAGAAGAAGCACGGCTCCTTCTTCAGGTGACAACATTTCACCTGAAGAAGGAGCCGTGCTCCGAAAGCTCGTGTTTGAAACAAACCTGTTGGACTTTAACCTGGTGTTGTAAGACTTCTTACTGTGCTCACCCCAGTCCAACGCCGGCATCTCCACATCATCATTCAATAGAGCAGATCTACAAGGAAAATCTTTGCAGAACACCAGCAAGATTGCAGATTCTTGAGTCTTCAAGGCTTCAGAGTTATGGTCACTCTGAAGTACAAGTCAGGAAGAGAAATAGTGCTAGCAGATGCTCTAACTTGTCTGTTGCCATGTGAGAAACATTAGATAAAAGATCCAGGTGTAAGATCCACAACTTAGTGAATGTACCGTTACTGAAACTAAGTTAGATTAGAGATGAGACTAGCAAAGTTGACGAGTTACAGATACTCCTGTAGCAAGTGATCAAGGGTGGTCTATCTGATAAGGTGAAGCAACATCTGCCACCGCATGTGCAACATCACCAACAAACAGCTCACCAGCACCAATATCACTAACAAGTGACACACCGTCAGAAATATCAAACACAACTCCGAAAACATCAGGATCAATATCACCACTATTAACCATCAACGTATCACGGAGAAGGATGACTACAAGCTAATTCACAAAATGAAGTCACTGGCTAGAATTCTCTGTCTGTTCACGCCGGCATGGATTCTCCGGTCCCACTGCAGTGAATGGAGTTTTGGTTAAGCACCAAATTCTTTGTTCTCGCTGGCTGGGCGGGGCAAATTCATATCAGAGAATCCTGGCCACTATGTCTACTACCTGAGCAATATACTGAAGCATGTTTTTGAAAGAAAACAAGCCATTAAAGAATTTTAAGGTGTTCAGAATTACAGGTTTGTTGCAAACGTTTGCAAAATTGCAGAAATCTCAAATGTTTGAATTGTATATTTCATTATGCATTCAAAAATAGCTTCTAAGTTATAACATAAGCGTAACAGAGAAAGCATCAATGTACATCAACAAGTAACCTAGAAGGATGAAAACGTTTTATTGAAGACAAAATTGAAAAAATTCGGAAAGACCAATATGATTCCTGCCAAAGTTGGAAGTGAAATGTGAATATGAATCCTGAAATTTGGCAGCAAAGCATGATTAGTTAACAAAGATGAATAGGAATAGATTAGGAAGATGGAAATCATCATGGCAGGCAGAATAATCCTGAGGTTTCTAAATTAAAGGATTACTTCTCTTTGCTCTGGTAATCCGTTGGTGTTTTTGTTGATTTTTTTTACATCAAAGAGGCTTTGATGTAAAAAGGCTAGAAAGAGGCTTTATATTTTTTCAAAGATAAAGGTGTCATATCATTCCAAATGATTTGGGATGTATATTTTATGTATGTTCCTAATGCTACATCTCTCACTGTTGCACAAGAGTGTGTGCATCAAATGCACATTTTACCACTCCACCACACATGAACTAAAATGAGAAATAATAATACTCTTTATTATTGTCACAAGTAGGCTTACATTAACACTGCAATGAAGTTACTGTGAAAAGCCCCTAGTAGCCACATTCTGTGGCCTGTTCGGGTACACTGAGGAAGAATTCAGAATGTCCAAATTACCTAACAGTATGTCTTTCGGGATTTATGGGAGGAAACCGGAGCACCTGGAGGAAACCCACGCAGACGCGGGAGAACGTGCAGACGCTGCATAGTGACCCAAGCCGGGAATTGAACGTGGCACCCTGGCGCCGTGAAGCAACAGTGCTATCCACTGTGCTACTGTATAATACATGATGGAAGCTTTGGGATTGCGCCAGAAGTGTGATTTTGTTTGGAGCTCTTGGAACCACAAGACATGACGAGAAATCTGTGAATTAAGATGTTTCCCTTTTAAGAACGATTTTTTCTTCTCTTGTTGTTTCTCTAAGACTAATATTGTGATTGGCCCAGTTAATTAATGAAGCAGGTTAGACAGACATTTTGTAAATTCTGTTAAACTAATGTAAACCAACCTTATCCTGGTGGAAGTGGTAGTAAGTGATAGTAAACTAACACTTAAAACACTATGTTCCACTAAATCATAGAACCCCTACAGTGCAGAAGGAGGCCATTTGGCCCATCAAGTCTGCACTGACCTCTCAAATGAGCACTCTGCCCTTGCCCATTCCCCCTATCTCAATAACCTCATAACCTAACCTGCACAACCCTGGGCATAAAGGGGAATTTTAGCATGGGCAATCTGCCTAACATGCACAGTTTTGGACTGTGGGAGGAAACCGGAGCACCCAGAGGAAACTCACAGAGACACGGGGAGAATGTACAAACTCCACACAGACAGTGACCCAAGGCTGGAATTGAATCCGGGTTCCTGGCACTGTGAAGCAACAGTGCTAGCCACTGCTATATGCTAATTGATGACTGATCAATAATACAGTCTATCATGTTTGTAATGTAAAAAACACAGTTCACAGTAGGTGATGCAGCCTAACCAAAATTAGTAAATACAATGGCCTAAAGCTGCTGAAAGTCAGCTGTGATTTCGGTTATAATTTCAGAAACACAGCTTTACATGCAGGACCTTTCTGCAGTTTTAACTATTTTATTAAACAAAAACTTCTTTCAGCATAGTGTCACAACAAAGTGCTGGAAACACTTAGCATGTCAGGTAGAATCTGTGGGAAACCAGCAGTAAATGTTTCAAGCCACGGAAAAAAAAATTCTACATGTAGCAATGAAATTCAACAATAAAAAAATGTTTTCTCTCTGGGGCAGTCACGTCATGTTATCACATTAACAAAACAATAATTAGGTTGTTAGGTTTCAGCTCTAAATTTTGTGTGAGTTTAGTTCAATTTTAATGTTGAAAACAACAAGGATGTTTTAATGAGTCAAATGTTGGAATGGTAATAGTCCAGCAGCATGTGGTGATTCTGTAATAAGAGATTTAGGCACACGGAATGCACAAAAGTTCCAAAACAGTGATCTTTATTCCATTGGCATCAAACCTTTATATACATTCATGAACGAACTGAACTCACAAAAAAAAAATACAATTGACAATCTTGGCCCAATGTCAGTCACTCCAGAAAATTATCAACAGCTCAACTCCTGTGTAACGGAGCTCATTATAGAGCAGCAGGAGCAGGGATTTATTTTTAAGTTCTTTCATTGGTTGTGCGTATTCCTAATTTATTTTAAACTGAGTGGCTATTTCAAAGAGTGGGCTTAGCGTCACATGTAGGCCAGACCAAGTAAGGATGGCGGATTTCCTTCTCGAAAGGACATAGTGAACCAGATTATGACAAACAATCATAATTTTATGTTAACCTTCCTGAGGCTAGACTACCATTTTTAATTTGATTGCATTTAAATTTCACCAGCTGCCACAGTAGGATTTGAGCTCATGTCCCCAGAGCATTAGCCTGGGCCTCTGGATTAGTAGTCCAGTGACGTTACCACTAGGCCAGCATTAAACCTGTCATTATTTGCAGCAAATACTGGGTAACAATAAATAAACGTGATTGTACAACATAATGAACAATAATTACATTTTTATCATGAAGTTGATTCTTTATCTGGCATATTGTTGTAACAAGTAATTGTAGCTACTCTAGAAATCTGTTCACAACCTGAATTGGGAATGGTGAATGTTATAAGTATACATTCAAAAAAAATAGCTCATCACACATTTTATACAGAAGGAAAAAGGATGAGGTTAACAAACGTAAACATGGATTCCTTGGATTCAGAGACTGGATAAATTATAATGTGGAATAAGGAAATGACAGAGACATTAAATTACATTAAACATCCAGCAGATGGCATACAGAAAATGGGGAAAACAATGGTCCAATGTGAATGAGGAACTTGAAGTAATTAATATCAGTAAAGAAAAATACTGGAGAAATTACTATGATTAAAAATTGATAAATCTCCAGGACTTAGGTTTTAAAGCAAGTGACTGCAAAGATGGTGGATGCATTGGTTTTGATCTAGAATTACCTAGACTGTAGGAAGGATGGGTATGGAAAGTAACACACTGTTTAAGAAAGGAGGGTCAGAGAAAACTGTGAACTATAATTGGGAAAATGCTACCACAGGCGTGATCCCAGAGCAGAGGCACCTGCAATATATATATGTGTATTGAATGCACAATCTATAGACGCACATAGTAATAATGTACATACACGAACTATAATTATACACTTACTAATACACATACCATAATACACACTGACAATCCTATATCTAAAACAGTATCTAAAACCCGTTTCAAAGTAAAACATTGTGAGGCATCATGGGGTTTATAGCTAACGGAATTGATCATTTGTGAAACCTTGTTAGTTCCCACAGGCATACATGAGAATGACTTATTCAGCGGGACATCCCTTATCAGCAGCTGCCTCTGAGGAATGCTGCTTGTAGCACAGAACTCAAGGACAGTTGATAAGTGGGGCCTCCATCTGTTGTTGAGCGGACCACGCAGCCCCATGTTGCCTGGCAACCAATAATTGTTATTGAACTGTATCTAGCCGACATGGCTGCGTAGCTGTTTCCATAACTGTATAAATGTTCATGGTTTCCTACGCTCAGCGGACAGACACATGGTATGCCCAGCGGAGTGGTGTAATAAACCATTTGGTGTTAAAGCATACCCAAGTGTTGAGTCATTCTTCTGGATTCATTCCCTTGAACACTACCAACAGTTTCAAGTATTAAGTGGTAACTGGGCACATGGAAAAATCATAACAGGTAGACTCAACAGAATCTTATGCAATGCAAGTTACGCTTGACCAATTTCTGAAGAGTTTCCTGAAAGTATAGCTGGCTGGGTAGATAAGGGATGCAGTATCTTTGAATTTTCAGAAAGCTTTTAAGGTACCACACAAGAGATTGTTACAAAAGATTAGGGTCAATAGGATTGAAGATAATGGGCGCAATTCTCCGCACTCACGACGGTGCGGAGAATAGCGGGGTTCGTAAAATTTTACGGCCACGCTAGTCTGACGCCCTCCCGCTATTCTTCCCCCCCCCCCACGCCCGACTCCCGATACGAATCGCTGCCGCCGTTTTTTTACGGCCAGCAGCGATTCTCAGCTGGCCGATGGGCCGAGTTCCAAGCCCTTTGCGGCTGTTTTTACGAACGGCAAACACACCTGGTCTGGCCGTTCGTAAAAACGGCCGTAAAGTGCCGATTTTTAAAACCATGGCACCGATTGGCACGGCAGTACCACGGCCGTGCCAAGGGTGCCATGGGCCCGCGATTGGTGGGCACCGATCGCGGGCAGCGGGTCCGATACCCGCGCACTCTTTGTCCTTCTGCCGCCCCGCTGTATCACTTCGCGGGGCGGCTGAGGGGCATCCCGGCCCGCGCATGCGCAGGTTTCGCGCAAATGCGCGATGACGTCATTCGCGCATGCACGGGTTGGAGTCTTCCAATCCGCACATGCGCGGCTGACGTCATGTGACGCGTCAGCCGGCGCAAACTCTGGCAAGCGGGCTTAACGAAATTCGTTAAGCCCGCGATGCCAGAGTTTACGGCGGCGGCATGCGAGCCCCGACCGGGGACCAGAATCGGTTCCCGGTCGGGGAGGGGGAGGCTGGCGTCAAACCCGCCCGGATTTGACGCCAGCCTTACGATTTCTCCCTCTCTGGGAGAATCGCACCCAATATGTTTGCATGAATTGAGGATTGGTTAGCCAATAGAAAGAATAACAGGAATAAACTTCATTTTTAGGATGCCAAGGTATAACTACTGGAGTGGCACAAAGATCAGTACTTTGGGCTCAACTATATACAATCTATATCAATTACTTAGATAAGGAGACCAATTATGTATCCAAGTTTGCTTATGGCACAATAATAATAATCGCTTATTGTCACAAGTAGGCTTCAATGAAGTTACTGTGAAAAGCCCCTAGTCGCCACATTCCGGCGCCTGTTCAGGGAGGCTGGTGCGGGAATTGAACCCGCGCTGCTGGCCTTGTTCTGCATTACAAACCAGCTGTTTAGCCCACTGTGCTAAACCAGCCCCAAAGCAAGGTGGGAACGTAAACTGTGTAGATAATGTAAAGTGGCTGTAAAGGGATATAGATCGGTTAATTAATTGGGCAAAAGGTAGATGGGATATAGGGCTGGATTTTTCAGATGCGCCAGCCGTAAGATCGCCACGATGGGACAGAGACCATGTAAATGTCTGTTAACCTTGGGTGGGAATTTCCGGTTGCTGGGCAGGCACAGCTCAAAAATCCCACCCATAAAGTGGGAAATTATTCTCTTTTGTAGGAAGAATGGAAAAGCAGAATTTTTTTTAAACTGAGAGGCTAATAAATGGTGGTATTTAGAGGGATTTGAGTATCTTTGGATATCACAAGCTAGTACAGCAAGCACCAAGTGAAGAGGACACTCAGCAGAGAGTATGTCTCCTCCATGCTGGGTTAACTCAAGGTTATTACAATCATGAAGCTTTTCCTGCCTATTGATGCTCTGTAACTACAAAACTGAAAAATAAGTACTTTTATTATGAGCCTCCATCTCATTCATCTTCTGGCTTATCCACGTACAACAACATGCTCCAAAAGCTCCGCTCACATTTTGACAGTTGTGACACATTCTACTCCACTCATACTCCCTGAACAATCATTTCAAAGTACTGCTGCACTTAACTTGAGGATTATCACACTCATTTGAGATGCCCTATTTTGAACACAGCTAATGCACTAGTGTGACTCCTTAAACTTTACATTGAAGCTAAAGGATGGGTGACTGAAGTTGCACACAATTGGTGTGTAACGAAGGATTCCAGACATTACATGTCCACAATATTTATTGATGTTTCTTTCCAGATGCATTTGCAGACAGTAAAACGAAGGAGAGATATCTTTTTTGGTACTCCAAGGAAAACTCCCCAAAAACAAGACACCCAGAAGACCTGGAAGATATCTGATTGGGTAATTGCTCTCTGAAGCACCCAGGTGCCTGGCTTGAGGCATCAAAATGAAATATAATGCTACCCTGATGTTTGCTACATCAAATATTGTACCACATATTCACGTTACACTAAATCTTTCATGTATCGATACAAACCTTTGAACAGTTAGCATGCATGGCCATACAGAAAATGGCAAATGTGCAGGCTGCAAATTATATCTGACACTGCTGTTTATTTTAAATGGTAGGAGGCCGTATGCAGATTTGGAATGTGTTCTATTGGCATGATGAGATGGTGGTGGTGGAGACAGATTGGCACACTGTACTCTTAAAGGGCTTTCTAATAGGTGTGACATTTTGAGCTATTTACCCCTGGTAGGACAATGGGAAAATCATGGGAGGTCTGGAAAATGGTTTGGGAGAGGAATCACGTAGACTGACTTCCATTTGTCCAATTCTTAGTGGTGGGAACACAATCACTAATGGAAATTTTGGTTCTCGAATTGTTAACGGCAGCCATCAGAATATGGTAATATCATTGTTTTTCAATTGGCTATTTAAGAGGCGTCAGTGAAAGAGAGTGACTGCATACAGCCCATTATTGTGGGTCAAATATATATAGAGTGCGATTGAACGGCCTAGTCGCACCCGACTTGGTGACGTGATGAGGCTGTCAAAACTCGCAAGAGACCTCATGCGCAATTTCTGTTCTGAATGCCTCGCGAGATCACGATCTGGAACTCGCCCTTGCTTAAACATGTCGGTGCCCTGATCCGGATTGAACTCTTGTGCCTGGGAGACTTCAGCACGGCGCTGTTTTGCACTAATCCACTCAAACATGGACCAGGCGTAATGGCACCTGGGTGGGGGAGGGGGGATCTCCCAGACCATTCAAGGTTCCCGGATGGTCAGGCTCTGGGCATGGTGTTACGCTGGCACTCCCACTGCCACCTGAATGTAAGGTAGTTGTAGATGTGGATAGCGTGGTCACCGGCTGTGGAAAGGAATAGTGCGATCTTCCTGGCATCTGATGCGGCCTCGAGGTCGGTGGCTTCAAGATATAGTTGGAACGTCTGTTTGAAAATCTTCCAGTTTGCACCGAGGTTGCCGGCGATGCGGAGCTGCGGAGGAGGGCGGACGCTGTCCATGTTACCGGATGGCTGATCGCTGGTCAAGGCAGATTACCTCAAGGTGAGTCCGTCAATTCTCAACATCCAGACCTGGTACCATGATGTGTTGGGTAAGCTGGGTCTATGTGGACTGTGTTTGAAGCAGTGTAGAGAGACAGGCTTCCAACACCTGATGAGATGCAACACGATTTTATTTAACATCTAACTATATTACATGCTTAACTTTGAGTTGACACTATGCTGACTTGACTGGAGACCTGAGGCTAGCCTGACCAGACTAACTGACATGGTGTTTGTACTAGCTGCTGCTCACGAGCTTTGACTGTCTCAGAGGCTGAATCCCAAGAGAGCGGGAAAACTGGTGCCCTCTGGCTTTATAGTGGTCGTGTCCTGTCTGTTGATTGGCTGCTGTGTTCTATGTGCTCATTGGTCATCCTGTGTGTCAATCACTGCCTGTGTGCACTCCATCATATACATGGATGTATATTATGGCAAGCCTGGCACCAGTGGCGGACTGGGTCTAAAAATATTGGTTGCCAGGAGACAAAGGGGGCCCACCCACAACTACAATGCTATCATTTAATTTTCATAACGAATAAATAAAATTTTCAAAAACTACATATGGAAAAAAGGGTACAATTAAAATTTTTGTGGAAAAAATGTGTATTTCTTAGTAATTACAGTGTACATGTACTGTACATATTACTGGCAGTAGATACCAAATGTAAATACAGAATGTTATAATTGAATTTTTTATTTATTTTTTAAAATTTTAAGTAATTGGTTGATATTTTTAAATAGTTTACTGCACAATTTACACATTAACAGGTAGTTCAAAAGCACAATAGAGCATTGCATGCAATCCACTATATTAAGAGCAATCGTTTGTGTTCGCTAGATGATTGTGCGAATCTGCCAATAATTGCTTCTGCATCCAATTCATCTAACAATTCCTTTTCAATGGATAGCAACATGTATGATTCCAAATTCTCCTCAGACAGCAAATTTCTTAACCTTGTCTTTATGATCTTTAGCTTTGAAAATGTCCTCTCACATTGGACTTGAGTAACTGATAGTGTGCAGATGACTTTATAAAGTTCATAACGGTTATCATATGCCTTGTCATGAAGTCTGTTGGATGCCAGAATTTTTAGTACACACGATTGGCAAGTGCTGCAAATTTTACAATTGTTGCAACTGGAATCCATATTCTCACCATCATTAAGCAATAGCTTTAATACATCAAAGTTTGAAGCAAAAGAAAATAATTCCAATATTACTTGATCTTTGCTGATTTGTGGAAACAGCTTAATAATACCTTCCAATGCTTCAGCTTCAAGGCCCTTCTCTGCAATAGTTTTAAACTTTGCTGGGTCCAAGCAGGACAAATCTTTATACAACTGTTTGTGTTGTACAAAGCGTGATTCTAGTGACTGGACAATGCGATCCATTATTAGGTTAAACACATTTACTCGAAAATCAGCTAGAGAATCTGAGGAATTTCTTTCATCGTCAATAAACTCATCTGCAATTCTTTTCTTCTTCCTCTGCCTCTTAACTGGCAATGCTGTTTCCAACGCATCAATTTCCGATGTTTGATTTTCATCCATATTCATCTGTGAAATCCTGTCATTACATTTATTTACAAATTCCAAAGCCTTGCTGTGAACGTTATCAAATGTTCTTGTCTGTTCCTTCAACTTTGTTGTAGCTGAATCTACCAAACTCCATGCAGTAAACATATCTAAACCACTTGTCTGTAGATAACTTGATAACGGGGTTGTAGTTTCAAATATATACAAGTAAGTAAATGCTGTCAATATGGTTTCAAACTTTAGAAGACTGAAGTAAAACATTTGCTTCATGTTTTGTTTTTGCATCAAACTTTTCTGAATCTTGTATCATTGATAAGCATGTCAATAGATTTACGAAAGTAAAGTACTGGCAGCGGCATCATCAAAACGTCCAAATATAGTTGTTGCTGCATTGGTTTTCCTGACCATCTGGTCTCACCAATTAGCTTTAATCGTTTCATTTTTTCTTGTCCTAGATATTTTCCAACAACTTCTATCCATATGACTTCCGGCCGGCGAGCGAAGCGGTCGCAGGGAGAGGGGCTCCCGCAAGCGGCTGAGAGCAGGGAAGGGACCCCCCCGGGCAGGCCGGTCGGCGGAGGATCATCGGCGGCAGAGGCGGCGGCGGGGCTTGGTGGCGGCGGCAGCGACGGCGACAGGGCTTGGTGGCGGCAGCGGCGGCGGGGCTTGGTGGCGGCGGCAACGGGGCTTGGTGGCGGCAGCGGCGACGGCGACAGAGGGACTCGGCGGCGGCGACAGAGGGGCTCGGCGGCAGCGGCGGCGACAGCGGGGCTTGGCGGCAGCGGCGGGGCTTGACAGCGGCAGGTCCAACCCCCCCCCCCCCACGTAGGGCAGGAGCGGTGCGGCAGCGGCAGGCCCTCCCTCCCCCCCCAACGCAGGCCAGGAGCGGTGCGGCAGCGGCAGGCCCTCCCTCCCCCCCCAACGCAGGCCAGGAGCGGTGCGGCAGCGGCAGGCCCTCCCTCCCTCCCCCCCCCCCCCCCAACGCAGGCCAGGAGCGGTGCGGGACCGAAGGGGGGGCCAAGCCGGAGGCAGTGACCAGGAGGTCGCGGGGTGCAAAGTGCGGCAGCCGGGACGACCCCCCCCCCCCCCAACCAGCAGCGACCACCCCCCCCCAAACCAGCAGCAACCACCGGCCCACCCCCCCCCCCCCCCCCCCCCCCAACGGCAGCGACCACCACGTGGCAAGAACAAAGGGACTGGGCAAAAGCCTCTCTCTCTCTCTCTCTCTCTCTCCTGGGTGAGTGAGGAGAAAGGAAGGGGGAGAGAAAACAAAAAAAAGACTTATATTTCTGTTTTTTAAAAAAACCCAAAAGAAAACTGGTAAAGAGAAAGGGGGGAGTATATACTATTTTCTCTCTTTTTACACTCGCTCCCAGCAAAAGTAAGCCCATCGGAGAGGAGTTGCATAAAAGCGGGGAGGAGGAGAGAAAATAATTAAGAAATAAATAAATAAAATAGAGGGGTAAAGGAAAGAAGGGGGGGGGAAAATAAATTTAAAAAAAGAATAATAATAAATAAAATAAAAATAGGGTGCGGAAAAGGGGGGGAAAGAAAAACAAGGGGAGAAGAAAAGATGAAAGGGAAGGGGGAGAAAAAAATGCCAGAAGGGAGCCAAGAGAAAGTGGGCACCAGAAGTAGACGGGGCAAAGGGCAAGCCAGCTCGGGCGAACGAATGAGCACACGAAGCGGCGGGAAGGATGTATCGCCGCATAAAAAAGAGCTGGGCAGACAGGTACCCTCTCCCCTGGGGTTAGAGGGGGGCGTGAATTGGAAGGCAGCCTTTGCCGAGGTGGTGAGGGAGCAGCTGCAGGCAATCAAGGCAGAGTTGAAAGCGGACGGAGAGGCCGCAGTACAGACAGCAGTGGCCAGGGCCATGTCAGGGGTGCAGCAGGCTCTGACCAGATTGGAGGAGAAAGTGGATGCCCAAGGGGAGAACCTGGCAGCCCATGAGGCAACCATTAAAGAGCTGGAGAAAGCAGCGACCGACATGAGCGACCGGGTCACGGCCCTGGAGAGGGAAGTGGCGAGACTGGGTGCAACACAGGGGAGCCTGAAGGGCAGGGTAGACGACCAGGAGAACAGCTCGCGAAGGCAAAATGTTAGGATAATGGGCCTGCCAGAGGGGATCGAGGGCGGAAACCGCACAACATTCGTGGCTGCGATGCTGGGCTCCTTAGTGGGGGGGGGGACTTTTCCCACCCCACCGGAAGTGGACAGAGCCCATCGGTTACTGCGCCCGAAGCCCAAGACAGGGGAACAACCGAGAGCAGTCATAGCCAAACTGCACAGGTACCGGGATAGGGAGACAATCCTGCGCTGGGCCAAGGAAAATAGAGCCTGCAAATGGAACGGGCACGCCATCCGAGTCTACGAGGATCTTGGATCGGACATAACTAAGAGACGGGCTGAGTTCAACAGAGCGAAAGCAGCTCTCTACAAAAGCAAAGTGCGTTTTGGTATGCTGTACCCAGCAAAACTCTGGGTCACATACCAAAACAAGGAATATTTCTTTACAGCCCCTGCTGAGGCGAATAGGTTCGTCGAGGAGCACGGGCTGGAAAAACGCCATGGGAGGTAGGGACGAGGGGCCCATGGCAAGGAGAAACGACATGCCGACGGGGGGGTGGGGAGGGGCAAGGCAAAGCCAGCCCCCTCCCCCCCGGCAGGAACACCCAGAACAAAAAACAACCCACTGCCCAAGGGACCGCTCCAGGTGGGAGGCCAGGCCCCAGCACGAGGTAACGGGAGTATTGGAGAAGGGAGAGGAGAAGCGAGACAGCAACCTCCGAGAGGGGAGCCACTGCGCTAGCAGGAAAGCTAGCGACGGGGGCACGCAACAAAGCAGGGCCGCAGCGCACCCCCAACAGGGGGGAAGGCGCCAGGCAGGGGAGGGGGGGGGGATCACCCATCAAAGACGGGAGAGCAAATGGGGACAGGAATAGGGGATAGAGGGGCAAAGGAGGGGTATACAGGGGAGGGGGGAAAAGGGAGAGAGCGGGGGGGGGGGGCACTCGGGATGCGAGAGACCAGGGAGGGGAAATGCAGGGACAAAGGGACAAAAGAGGCCAGAAAAGGAACAGGGCCACAAAGTGCCACAACCAAGGGCCCGAAACAGGGAACCGCTGCAAGCACCCACCCAGTACGGTCTGTGAGCGAAGAGGCCCCCCGGAGTGCAGGGGACTACCCGCGTGGCGGACACATAGTGGACGGCCATGGCGGGTGCCCCCGGGACAAGGGGAAACCCCGGAGCGCAGAGACCCGACCGCATGGGGAGAGCAGTGATAGTGGCCATCCTGGACGGCCCCCTAACAAAGGGAAACCCCAGAGGGCAGGGGCGCGTCCACCGGACAAATATGGTTAATCCCACAGGAGCGAGGGGGCAGAAGCCCCCCACCAGGATAGTCACCTGGAACGTAAGGGGACTTAACGGCCCAGTGAAGAGATCTAGAGTCCTCACCCACCTCAGAAACATGAGGGCCGACATAGTCTTCCTCCAAGAGACGCACCTGAGGGAGCAGGACCAACTGCGGGTAAGAAAGGGCTGGGTGGGACAAACCTATCATTCCTGTTATGGGACAAGGGCCAGAGGGGTGGCGATCCTGATTGGCAAGAGGACAATGTTTAGGGCGACAAAGACGGTTACAGACCCAGGGGGGCGGTATATCATGGTCAGCGGGGCCCTGGATGGTCAACGTGTACGCGCCCAACTGGGACGACACGAGCTTCATCCAAAAGACCATGGCAGAAATCCCGGACATAGCGACGCACTGACTAATCATGGGGGGGGACTTCAACTGTGTACAGGATCCAAAGACGGACAGATCAAACCCCAGAACGGGGAAAACCTCAAACATGGCAAGGGAACTCAGTCACTATATGGAGCAGATGGGAGCAGTGGACCCCTGGAGATTCGCCCACCCGGGGGAGAAAGAATTCTCTTTCTTCTCCCCAGTACACAACGTGTACACCAGAATTGACTTCTTTGTGGTGGGGAAAACGGTGCTTCCAGGGATAGACAAGGTGGAATACTCCGCAATTGTGATATCAGACCACGCCCCACACTACATGGACGTGCGGCTGGAGACGGGAAGGGCCCAGCGCCCCACATGGAGGTTGGACGGTGCCTTACTAGCTGACAAGGCCTTCAGCAAAAGGATAGCGCGGGCCATAGCGGAATACACGGAGAACAACCAAAACGGGGAGGTCTCATCCTCCACGTTCTGGGAAGCGCTTAAGGCCGTACTAAGAGGGGAAATCATTGCCTACAAAGCGCAAAGAGATAGGGAGGAAAGGGTGGCTAGGCAGAAGTTGGTCGACTCCATACTGGAGGTAGACCGTAAATACTCCGAGGCCCCGACCGTAGAGCTCCTGGCGGAGAGAAAAGAATTACAAAGGAACTTTGACCTGCTCTCCACCAGGAAAGCAGTACACCAACTCCGCCAGGCACGCGGGGCCCTGTACGAACACGGAGACAAAGCCAGCCGCCTGTTGGCACACCAGCTGAGAAAGCAGGCAGCCAGCAGAGAAATTGCGCAAATCAGAGGTACCAGAGGCACGTGGGAAACAGAACCAGAGAGGATTAATGAAACCTTCAAGGCCTTCTACCAAGAGCTGTACACCTCAGAGCCCCCAACGGGGAAGGCTGGGATGAACCGGTTTCTTGATGGACTGGACATACCAGTCGTGGGAGAGGGCAGAAAACGGGATCTGGAAGCACCACTAGCACTGGGAGAGATCATGGAGAGCATTAGCTCCATGCAGATGGGGAAGGCGCCGGGACCGGACGGATTCCCGGCGGACTTCTACAAAAAATTCGCGACAGCGCTGGCCCCGCACCTGCGGGAGATGTTCACAAACTCGCTAGCTATGGGCACACTGCCACCCACGTTAGCACAGGCCTCAATCTCGCTGATACCTAAGAAAGACAAAGACCCAACGAATGTGGGTCATACAGTCCCATATCTCTGCTGAACGCAGACGCCAAAATACTGGCCAAAATCCTAGCCAAAAGGCTAGAAGACTGTGTACCTGAGGTGGTCACAGAGGACCAGACGGGCTTCGTCAAAGGTAGACAGCTTACCGCGAACATCAGGCGCCTGCTGAACGTGATAATGACCCCCTCCGGGGAGAGAACACAAGAGGTGATCGTCTCCCTGGACGCAGAAAAGGCCTTCGACAGAGTCGAATGGAAATACCTCATAGAGGTACTGGAGCGGTTCGGGCTGGGAACAGGGTTCACCGCTTGGGTAAAGCTCCTATACAAGGCTCCCATGGCGAGTGTACGGACCAACAATACCAACTCCCAATACTTCCAGCTGCACAGGGGCACCAGACAAGAATGCCCACTGTCCCCGCTGCTGTTCGCACTAGCAATCGAACCGCTAGCAATCGCGCTCAGGGCAGCAAAAAATTGGAGGGGGATCCGAAGGGGAGGTAGAGAGCACAGAGTCTCACTCTATGCCAATGATCTGCTCCTCTATATCTCGGGCCCACAAAGCAGCATGGATGGAATCATCGCGCTCCTGAAAGAGTTTGGAGCCTTCTCGGGCTACAAACTCAACATGAGCAAAAGTGAGATCTTCCCAGTACACCCGCAAGGGGGGGGGGGGGGGGCAGCACTAAAGGGGCTGCCGTTCAAACAAGCCCGACATAAATTCCGCTACCTGGGGATCCAAATAGCCCATGACTGGAAAGGGATCCACAAATGGAACCTCACCAGCCTGATGGAGGAAGTTAAAAAGGACCTGCAAAGATGGAACACACTCCCGCTCTCCCTCGCGGGGAGAGTCCAGACGATCAAAATGAACGTACTGCCCAGGTTCCTCTTCCTGTTTAGATCCATTCCGATCTACATCCCCAAGGCCTTTTTCAAAGCGCTGGACAAACTTATCATGGCGTTCGTATGGGGGGGTAAAAATGCTAGGATCCCAAAGAAGGTCCTACAAAAAACAAAATCCAGGGGGGGGGCTAGCCCTCCCGAATCTACAATTCTACCACTGGGCGGCAACAGCCGAGCGAGTAAGGGGATGGATTCAGGAGCCAGAAGCCGAGTGGGTGCGTGCGGAGGAGGCCTCCTGCATGGGAACCTCCCTCCGGGCCCTCGCCACGGCAGCACTCCCATCCCCACCCAAAAAACACTCCAGCAGCCCAGTGGTGACAGCCACCCTCCAATCCTGGAACCAACTGCGGCAGCAATTTGGCCTGTACAAAATGTCGGACAAGGCTCCCATCTGCAACAACCATAGGTTCAAACCAGCACTGACTGACGCCACCTTCAAAAGGTGGAGACAGAACGGGGGGACACTGACAGTCAGGGACCTATACACGGACGACAGGATCGCAACACTGGACGAACTGACAGAGAAATTTCAGCTAGCTGGGGGGAACGAGCTACGGTACCTGCAGCTCAAAAACTTCCTACGAAAGGAGACAAGGACGTACCCACAACCGCCACGACAGACACTACTGGAAGACCTACTGGACGCAAGTATCCTAGAGAAAGGGAACTGTAGTGACATGTATGGCCGACTGGTAGATAGGGACGACACCGTACTGGACGCAACAAGAAGGAAATGGGAGGACGACCTGGGAATGGAGATAGGGTGGGGACTCTGGAGCGAAGCACTGCATAGGGTCAACTCCACCTCCACGTGCGCAAGGCTCAGCCTGACGCAACTAAAAGTGGTACATAGAGCCCACTTAATGAGAAACCGTATGAGTAGGTTCTTCCCGGAGGTGGAGGACAGATGCGAGCGGTGCCAAAGAGGCCCGGCCAACCACGCCCACATGTTCTGGTCTTGCCCCAGACTTGTGGAGTACTGGACAGCCTTCTTCGAGGCTATGTCCAAAGTGGTGGGGGTGAGGGTGGAGCCATGCCCGATAGTGGCGGTCTTCGGGGTTTCAGACCAGCCAGATCTATTCCTGGGGAGGAGGGCGGACGCCCTTGCCTTTGCCTCCCTGATCGCCCGCCGTAGAATCCTGTTTGGCTGGCGGTCAGCAGCACCGCCCAGAGCTGCAGACTGGCTGTCCGACCTCTCGGAATCTCTCCAAATGGAGAAAATCAAATTCGCCATCCGAGGGTCGGACGACGGCTTCCACAGAACGTGGGAGCCATTCATGCAACTGTTCCAGGACCTGTTTGTGGCCAACGTACAAGAGGAAGAATAGTCGGGTGGCCAAGAATCAAGGGAAAATGGACGAGAATCGGGGGAGGGTAGCCGGGGGGGGGGGGGGGGGGGGGGGGTTACGGGCTCGTTATGGGGGTTTGATGGCAAGCCAAGGCCCAAAACCAAACTATAAATAAATGCCTATAAACATGTGCCTCGGCCATATTGGGGAATGTAAAATATGTATGCTGGCTAAAGGGGGCGGCCACAATTGTTGTTATGAAGATGCTTACCTGTAAATATTCATGCTAAATTTTTGTGTTTTCTTTTTTTTTCTCTCTAATAATTTGTAATTTGTCATATATAAAATATGAAAACTCAATAAAAAATATTTATAAAAAAAAAACTTCTATCCATATAGCCATTCTCTTGTATGATGCTTTCACAAGAGTTGCTATATTCTGGAGCAAATTGAAAAAAGAAACTGCAGGCACACAACATTTTGTTGTTTCAGTTATCACCAAATTCAAGATATGGGCATAGCACCATATATGAACATGTTGATCAGCCACATCAGCAATTTTACTTTGTAAACCATTATGCTGGCCATGGTAGCTTGCAGCACCATCTGTGCTATCAGATAAACATTTTTGGGGGTCAATTTTAAGATGCTGTAATGTTTCAATCAATAGATCAAAAAGTCCCTGTCCTGTACCATCATTACTTGGCACAACTGAAAGTAGTCGCTCACAGATAATACCTTTAAGCACGTACAGAATAATAATGCTAAACTGATTGATGGATGAATTATCTTGTGTTGAATCAACCTGAATAGAATAATATTTTGCTTGCGAAACTTCATGACTAATTCTTTCTTGTATCATATTCTTCATAATTTTGATTAACATGTTTATAGTTGTTTTACTCAGGTATGTAACAAGTCCACCACGGCCTTTACTTTGAGCCTTTCCTTGTTGCTCTAATCATTTGATTCTTTGTTTAGACTTGTTTTGCACTGCAGAAACGTGAGCTGCCATAATGGGGTCATATTTTGCCATCAACTGCTCTGTAGCTAAAAAATTGCCATGATTCAGAACCTCATTATCTAGAGTGTAGGCCGATTCATTTCTGTGACCTCGAAAAGGAAGTGCTTGCTTGCCTAACATCTTTATGATGTCTATAATCCTCATGACAATACTTCTCTGCTTCAATACTTCTTCTTTCCTTTTAATTAGTGATGCTGCAAAACATTTATCTAAGGTGCCATCATTAACCACACTGATATATTGCTGAGCATTTCTGACATGTGTTGTTGTCGATTCATGTAAAGTCAAGCTCTGGCTAATACGCCTGTAGTCACTAAAGCCACGTACAAAGGGTGATGGATTACAAGTGTTGGGAAACTCAAAGGCTAAGCAGTGTGAACAATATAAGCATCTATTTTCTTTGTTATATGTTAGCCATTTTCGTGGGACTGAGTCATTCATAATTTTCCTCTCATACAAACGAGCATCAAATGGCAGATCATCAAGTGGCTGAAGTGGATGTTCAGCAAAAAACTGTTTTAGCTTTGCTCGTGATGGATATTGGAAGATTCCAGTAATTGATCTTTCATTTTCTTACATAGGTTCATTTACAAGATGTGCTTCAGAAACCAAGTAATTTATGCTTGAAGGAATATCTGATTCCCTGTCACTAGTTGAAGCTATGTGTTCAGATATTGCAACTACAGGCAGTACAGATACCGGAACAAGGAAGCCAGAAGTAATATTGGGCCTGGGCTGATTAGTAATGGATGCACTTGTATTTGTCTCTACATTCAAAGTAGCTCTTCTCTGTTCTTGTAACTCGCATGTCATTGCATCATCACCATGAGCATTGTTTCTTGATTATTTGTTGCAGAACTGGATATTGATGTGGATTGTGCTTGTGGTATTATAAACTCTGTAATAGGCCTGCATCTATTGGCTGATTCCTTCCTTTCTGCTTCTTTTTGTTCTTTGCGTTTTAGTGACCCAGATTTATGCTTTTTCTTTTCCATGCTGGTAGGGGTAATATTCCTGAAATAAAAACTTAATTAAAAATAGCCCACATTGGGAAAAATTAATATTAATGATTGCAAGAATAACTTGAAGGAACGCCAGATAAACCCCTACTTGATAAAAATACTACTGTGGCCTATGCAGCTTCAGAAGAGGAGACAATCCACTGTCCAGTGTTCACACCAGCAAGCAACTGAGACAACTGTTGAAACTTAGAAGTTTGGTCCGACTATAGTAAGACATTAAGAATGGTCCCACGACCAAAGTTAACATGTCCAGTTTGATACCAGTGTAGTGTTACAAGTCGCAACCCTTTGAGTTTACCGATCATGGCTTATCACTTCAATATCTTTGACCTCATGATTCACGGTCAAAGGTACTGCTTCTCCTTTTCGGTGATCTCACGACCCTATGTACTGCTTGATATCCTTTCAAGTTGCTGACCATCTCAAATCACGAACTGTAACTTTATCTTTAAATTCACACACTCTTGCTGAAAACGTGGATTTCCAACTATGTCCGACCCGGGTGAACCAGCCCCCCCCCTCCCTCCACTCCTTTTCACATCCGTTTAACACTGCTTCGTTCCTTCATACACTGAGTGATTATTTGTTTGTTTCTTTATTGGATTTCTATTTGGTATTGCTCTTTTTAAAAACAATTATATTTTATTAAGTTAGAATACAAATCTCAGGAAAGAAGGTGGAGATTTATTTATCTAATTAATTATAATTTTTAAGGGCCCTTCGGAGATTCACGGGCCCCTTCTTTGCTCTCCAGGCCCCGGACCGATGTACCGGCTGAACCAAGACTACTGCTTGATATCCTTTGAAGTTGCCGACCATCTCAAATCACGAATTGTAACTTTATCTTTAAATTCACACACTCTTGCTGAAAACATGGAATTTCCTTAATTATGCTCGACCCGGGCCCCCTATTCCACATCCTTCCACTACCTCCCCTGCTTCGTTCCTTTTCATGCACTGCTTATTTGTGTCCTGTTCTCTTTTTTTTCTTATTCCTTTTCATTACTAAAACAGTTGTCTGTATTTGTTTCTTTATTGCATTTTTATTTGATATAGGGGGCCCACTTCATCAGGGGCCCACTTGCCATCGGGCAAGCTGACACCCTGGCCAGTCCGCCACTGTCTGGCACTACTAGGCTCCTAAGTGCCAGGTTGGCAGAGTCAAAGTGCCTGGGTTCCAAGTTGCCCATACCAGGGATCAGGTCTGGGGGTGTGCTTCCCATATCAGGTGGGGTGGGCTTGAGGACTCCCTAACAGATAAGTTGAGGCATAAGAGGAGAGGGGGCATCTAGCAGCTGAGGTGGGAAGTATGGTGCCATGGAAAAAATGGTGCCATGATCTCTTCCTCCAGTGATGAGCTCAGCTCATCAGTGCAGGAAGCAAGTGGAGCGTCGGCAGGGTGTTCTTCACCGAGGCCCAAAAAAACCCACTCAGTTTGATAGTGGGGTCGTTCTCGGCACTGCAGGCACCGAGAAACACCCCACTAAACTCGCCCCAAAACGGGACTCTGTCTTTTTCCTGTTAAATCATGCTGAGAATGTCGTTAATCTCGGCTTTTTCACGTCAGATGCTCCAGAATGCTGAAGGGCAATCATGCGATTGTTATCATGGGAACACCTAATGCTCACTGATGGCAGCTATTTTATAGATTTTTAATTGCCTGGTGGTTCACAGGAAAGTCGTCTCAACTGACTATTTTATGCACAGGAAATAGATTTCATACTTCAATCAACCAAGTGTTGCATGCTTTTCTGGGTCACAGTGTATTAAGTTATTTTCATCAGATATCCTCAATAATTCTTTTTATAGCTCAATCGGGTGAGACTGAGTCACAATGACCTGGAAAATTGCAGATTCAGTCTGAACTAACTGGTCTAGGATAATAGTGCGAGCGCCACAATTGTTTTTCTTGTCCTCCCAAGGTGATGTTGACAGTGACCATGATCATTATCAAGTGAACCCTGTTGAAAATGCCTGTAAGAAGTTGTGTTCTGAGTGGAGGATCAGATTGGGATTTAGATACTTTTGGCCCACGTTTAAAGAACCCAATTATATAATCTTCCCAGGCTCATCAGAAAGACAGTTGGATAAAATGCAAATGTTTAGCAGAAGAGGAGTAAAGAAGGAATATTTTTCACGGCGCTGAGGTCCCAGGTTCGATCCCGGCTCTGGGTCACTGTCTGTGTGGAGTTTGCACATTCTCCCCGTGTCTGCGTGGGTTTCGCCCCCACAACCCAAAAATGTGCAGAGTAGGTGGATTGGCCACGCTAAATTGCCCCTTAATTGGAAAAAATAATTGGGTAATCTAAATTTAAAAAAAAAAAAGAAGGAATATTTAAGAGACATTTGGAATAAGAAAACTTGCATTTGTACATATGTACACACGACAGCCTTTTCACAATAAAGTAACAGAAGCATTGCCAATCAGCACTCATAGATTTAGAGGCTTTCCTGCATCTAGTGATGCATGAAGCCTACAAAGTATATTGTTATATCGGTTTCCATAGCTAGTTTATCCAAGAACAAGTCACTTGCCTGTCACCTGAAGCTTTGGCCGGACGGGTGCCACTCCACATCAAGGATGGTTGAACAGGAGACTCCCCTGCTCTTACCGTAGGCATAGTGGAAGGAATTATAGGTTGATGGTCAACCTGAATGGCTGTGTTATGAACACCTTCTGTAACCAGCAAATCCTGAATTAGGACTTGAACCTGGAGCTTCTGGTTTAGAAATGGAGATGCCACAGGAACACGTACCCTCCCCCCCACCCACCCCTCCCCTATTTCCAACACCGATAGATAAGAAAGAAATTTAGATAAGCTGTGATTCAGGACATACAAATGGGCTAGCACTCTGTGGGCGTGAATTGGAAGCAATTCCTGGCCCAGCGGGTAGTATAATTGCTGGGGCCAGAATTAGTTCCAAAGAGTCTGACAGCAGGAGCTGTTTTTAAGTGTTCCACTCAGCACACACATTGTAGCCACGAAGATGGCTCAGAGAAGACCTGTCCCCAACCCCTCCCACCCCCCACCCCACCTCCCCGATTTTGGGAGTCCAATGTGGACCCACTGCCCGATGCCAATGGGAAGAGGAGGGACACACTATGGTGGGCCACAAACTCAAGCCTGCCCTCCTGGATCGAAGAATGAATGCCCCCCCCGGCAATGAAAACACGAATCACACACTATTCAGCGTCAGGAACACATAGGGCGCAATCTACCAGCAAAGTCCTGCCCAAATGGGCGGGATCTGAATTTGTCAAATCTGCGTATTAGAGTGAGCAGCTAGTCTCACTCTAATATGCAGCTCACCTGATCTACCCGAGGTGTTGGGATCTAACCCCTTCTCCTCAGAGACCTTAGGTGAGCGTCATTCAGTACTGGTCCCCACAAAGGGGGGCCAGGCAGAATGGCACTTGTGGGGGGGTCTTCCAGAGGATTGGAGGCCCCCCTGTTGGTTTCCTCTGGGCAGGGTGGCATCCTGGCAGTGTCAGGCTGGCACCCAGCTGGCACCAGGTGCCAATGCCAGGCTTACAGGAGAGCTGTCAGGTACCAGGCTGCCATCATGCCTGCATTGAGTTTGCCCATATGAGGTGGGGTGTAGGGGGGGTCCCCTGAGGGCCCCCTTATTGGTGACTTTCGGGGTTTTCGGGAGGCATCCTGATCTCCTCCTGCACTGAGGAGTTCTGGCGAGTGGAGCTCCTCAGTTCAGAAAACGGGACTAAGTGCGACCTCGACAGGGCTTTCCCTGCTGAGGCCCTGGATTGCAACAGAGCACTGCCAGCGTCAGCGAGAATCCAGCCCCCCCCCCCCCCCCCCCCCCCCAGACTTTAACTTTGTGCAGCCGACATGAATGTGGCATGTAAGAGGATTAAAATTTGTACTTCTGGATACTAGTGAAGACCACATAAATATTCAAAAGCCACGTCTGAAGCTGTCACTTGCAACCCAAAGAGACTTTGTCCTGGGGGCTGTGTGAGTCAAGAACAGTGATGACGTGCTCACATAAACGGTTGTGAGATGAATCCAGGATGAGAAGAAGCCCAGGTTAAGTCTGTTTCAAATGTTTGCTATTGAGCCAGAGGGAGCAGGAGGAAACTTTGTCCTTCCCCAATCCTGGGTCCTCTTTCCTATAACATATATGCAATCACATAGCTAGCCAATATCCTCCTCCCCCATCACTTAATTTTTGGGTTCTTGACAGCAGCCTGCTATGGTGTGATTTCCCACCGCCTATCTTGCTATTTCTGCTGGTTCCAGGTGGGGAACCTGATTTGAAAGATTAAAGTAAGGCTCAGGAATAAAAATGGCTTCAGTCTTTCATTGGTCTGGCGATATAATTTTGGTGCTTGCTGGACTCTCCTATGCTGTAGTCAAGCCTCAGTTGGAATTCAAGTGTTGTGAGGCAGTATAATTCACGTCTATGGTTAGTGGTAGAGACAGAAATAACATTTAAAATTCAACTGGAGAAGTAGACAATGCGAAAGGGATTGAAGGGATATGGGGTTAGGGTAGAAAAACATGATTTGGAATACTTTCTCAGAAGGAGAGTTGAGACCAACACAGACAGGATCAGCCAAATGGAATGTTTCGGCATGTAACTTCCATGTCTATCTCCATGTCTATCTGGTTCACACTTGTTGCTTCTGAGCACAGGATGTTCTCACAGATTTTCAAAGCAGAATATTGAACGTGCTGAAAAAATGAAAAGTAGATGTTAGTGGTTAGAAATTTCAGTGAGAGTGATAATTTGTTTCTATTGGTAAAATAAAAACCTCCTACCATCTGGTAACACAGTAGTGGCACCAAGTGATGTGGCACTGAACATTGGTGGCACTTATTGCCACCAGTATTAACATCTTGAATGTGGTGTAAATGAGCCAGGTGATCCAACAAAACGTAACTTCAATACTATCTGTGGAATCATAGAATTTCTACAGTGCAGAAGGAGGCCATTCAGCCTATAAAGTCTGTGCCGACCCTCTGAATGAGCATCCTACTTTCCATCTAACTTGCACATCTTTGGACTGTGGGAGGAAACCGGAGCGCCAAAACCCACGCAGACACGGGGAGTAAGTGCAAACTCCACATAGAGAGTCACCCATGGCTGGAATTGAACCCGGGATTCTGGCGCTGTGAGGCAGCAGTGCTAACCACTATGCCACAATGCTGGATAATAAAATGTTATTACTGCTAATCATCACTTTATTTTTACAGCTTACCAATAATTCTCGATATATTAGCAGCAACATTTCTACAGGAAAACAAAATGTATTTATACATGTAGTAACTAAGAATTAAAGTCATATAATACAAGAGAATTCTTAAATGAAATTATGTTGCTAAATCTGGCAACAAGCATGAACCTTTACTGCCACGTAAATGCTAATTATAAGGCAAGTTGTCAGAGGCCCTGTGCATGTAAAAGTTCTGTTCATTCAGCCAGATGCTTTTTAATGATGGAAAGTGTTCTGTATTTCTCACAGAATTTCAAAGCATATTAGACAGTCAGACACCATGCTGGGAAGTGGTTAATGGAGTAATGAGCTCTTACCTGTTAAAGTAAGAAACAATTTACATTTGTATCAAACCCGCAGAAAGATAATGTTCACCTTTTTAGGACATTAGTTCTTAAAATAGTTACAACATTGTGAAATTAGAGCTTTATTATTCCTTAAATATGCATATTGCGTGCGTAGAAAAATAAAGGCCAGGTCAAAATTATACAGACTTCAGTAAACTACATCTATTAGCATACATTTCCATCTTTATGACATTAGTAGATGGATTTCAGTAAACTTTGTGTTATCCGGCATTCTACCAGCTGGAATTCTCTACTAACTGGAATTTAGGGCGGCACTGTTGCTCCAGGTTTGATTCCCGGCTTGGGTCACCATCTGTGCGGAGTCTGCACATTCTCTCCGTGTCTATATGGGTTTCCTCCGGGTGCTCCTGTTTCCTCCTACAAGTCCCGAAAGACGTACTTGTTAGGTGAAGTGGACATTCTGAATTCTCCCTCAGTGTACCCAAACAGGGGCCATAGTGTGGTGACGAGAGGATTTTTCACAGTAACATCATTGCAGTGCTAAAGTAAGCCTACTGGTGACACTAATAAATATTATTATTATGATGTTCCCCAAATTTGAATTAGCATTTTACCACATGGAAGTAATTACGAACTTATCCAGAACACGTACATTATTTTATACTTTAATTTATGTTTTAACGTAATGTTGCAGATGAGAAGTAAAATTAATTCTGTTCTTTCTTCCTGAGTGCTTGCATATTAGTTCATTCTACACCAGTTGCCACCCAGGTTGATAGGGTTGTTAAGAAGGCATATAATGTGTTAGCTTTCATTGATAGGGGGATTGAGTTTAAGAGCCGAGAGGTTTTGCTGCAGCTTTATAAAACCCTGGTCAGACCACACTTGGAATATTGTGTCCAGTTCTGGTCGCCTCATTATAGGAAGGATGTGGATGCTTTGGAGAGGGTGCAGAGGAGATTTACCAGGACGCTGTTGGACTGGAGAGCATGTCTTATGAAGAAAGGTTGAGGGAGCTAGGGCTTTTCTCACTGGAGCGAAGGAGGAAGAGAAGTGACTTGATAGAGGTGTACAAGGTGATGAGAGGCATGGATAGAGTGGATAGCCAGAGACTTTTCCCCAAAGCGGAAATGGCTGTCATGAAGAGACATAATTATAAGGCGATTGGAGAAAGGTATCGGGGAGATGTGAGAGATAAGAGGTGGAATTCCCCCGAATCCGCGCGATGGCCCGACACCGGTGCAAAAAACGGCGCGAACCACTCCGGCGTCAGGCTGAACGGAAGTGGCGGAATTCTCCACACTTCCGGGGGCTAGGCCGCCACTGGAGGGGTTAGCGCTGCACCTACCGGTGCCGAAGGGACTGCGCAAGTTAGCGCATGCACAGAACCGCGAGCATGGTACAGCGCATGCGCAGACCGGCCGACGTATTCTAGCGCATGCGCAGGGTGGTGTCTTCTCCACCCCAGCTATGGCGGAGCCCTACAGGGGCCGGCGTGGAAGGAAGGAGTGTCCCGATAGCACAGGCCCGCCGGCAGATCGGTGGACCTTGATCGCGGGCCAGGCCATCGTTGCCCCCCCCCCCCCCAGTCGGATCCCCTCATACCCCCCCGAGGACCGTACCAGCCAACTTACCTGCCAGGTTCCGCCGTGTGGGACCATGTCCAATCCACGCAGGCGGGACTGGCCAGAAACCAACGGCTGCCCGGCCCATCGGGGCCCGGAGAATTGCCGGGGGGGTGGGGGGGGGGGGGGGGGGGGGGGGGGGCGGGGGGGCGCTGCCAGCGACTTCCGACCAGCGCAGCGTGATGCCTGCCCCCGCTCGAAAACCGGCGCTGGAGAATACGGCAGCCGGCTTCAGAGTGGCAGGGTGGGATTCATGCCACCCCCAGGGTTTCTCCGACCCTGTGGGGGGTCAGAGAATTCCGCCCAGGTTCTTTACACAGAGAGTGGTGGGTGCGTGGAATGCACTGCCAGCAGAGGTGGTGGAGTCAGAGTCATTGGGGTCATTTAAGCGACTCTTGGACAGGCACATGGACAGCAGTAAATTGAAGGAGTGTAGATTTGGTTGATCTTAAATCAGGATAAATGGTCGGTACAACATCGTGGGCTGAAGGGCCTGTACTGTGCTGTACTGTTCTATGTTCTATGTTTTAAGTATTGCACTGTACTCCATTGATAAATGATACTTTACATTAACCAGCATTTTTGATTAATCGGTATCCCCCACGCAGGCTGGATAAGAAAGACTTTATTGTATTTTGAAATTTAGGGGCAAAGAGGAAGAGTTGTCTCTATTTTTTTTCTTTACTGCTCTTATCACATATTGATAGATAAACTAATTGAACTCTATTGCTTGTGAATAATGTAATTGAAATATATAGCGGCTGGTTTAGCACAGGGCTAAATCGCAGACCAAGGCAGGCCAGCAGCACGGTTTCAATTCCCATACCAGCCTCCCCGAACAGGCGCCGGAATGTGGCGACTAGGGGCTTTTCACAGTAACTTCATTTGAAGCCTACTTATGACAATAAGCGATTTTCATTTCATTTCATTTTCATTTCATTTCACAAATGTACCATTAGTTCTATTCTAACCTTTCCCCTCTTCATGCATTTAATAAAGTTATAAAGTTGTAGGAACAAAAACATTTTGTTCATCTATTTGAGGGCAGTGCTTTCACCAAATCCAAATATGAAACCCCTTTTAACTTTGTTCACTCAACTCTTCTTGTGTTGATAGCTGAGACAAACCGTAAGTTCTAGTTCACTGATAATAATATAATATATAATACAATATAATAATCTTTATTATCACAAGTAGGCTTACATTAACACTGCAATGAAGTTACTGTGAAAAGCCCCTAGTCACCATATTCCGGCACCTGTTCGGGTACACAGAGGGAGAATTCAGAATGTCCAACTTACTTGACAGCACACCTTTCGCGACTTGTGGGAGGAAACCAGAGCACCCGGAGGAAATCTACGCAGGCACGAGGAGAACGTGCAGACTCCGCACAGACAGTGACTCAAGCCGGGAATCGAACTTGGGACCCTGGCGCTGTGAAGCAACAGTGCTAACCATTATGTTACCATGCCACCCAATTATTTGTACTTCTGTAATACAGGGTTAATCACACAATTAAACCAGGTAAGGCTGGCAAGTCCTTTCCCTGAAAAACATCAGTAAACAAGTTGGATTTTTACAACACTTTTTCAGCTTTCATGTATGATACTTCAAATTATAATTTATTGAATTCAATTTCACAATTAGTTATGATGATACTTAAACTCCCAACCCTTACATTACTAGTCCGTACTATAACCACTGGGCTGCTGGACTCTGAAGGCACCTTAATAAAATTATTTTGGGGATTATTTTGTTGGAAGAGTGAAAATAAGCACTAAATGTCTACTCTACTAATAGTAGATGGGTTCAGAGTCTGTTTTTTGCAGCCAACTTTGGTCCTAATTGTTAATTAACATGATTTGTCTCACACTGGTATGGACAATTTATAATTATAGGAATTTTAAAACTCCATGATCAGCATAGTAATTGACAGATACAGGGCGCGATTCTCCGCAAATGCGGAGAGCCGTGAAGGCTGCCGTGAAACCGGCCGTGTCTCACGGCAGCCTCCGCACCCCCTCCCGGGACCCGATTCTGCTCCCCGGTCGGGGCTAGCAGCGGGGCCCCGTGAACTTCGGCATCGTGGGCTTAGCGAATTTCGCTAAGCCCGCGCGCCAAAGTTAGCGACGGCTGACGCATATGATGACGTCAGCCGCGCATGCGCGGATTGGACGGCTCCAACTCGCGCATGCGCGGATGACGTCATCACGCATATGCGTGAAACCCGCGCATGCGCGGGCCGGTATGCCCCTCAGCCGCCCCGCGGACTGATCCAGCGGGGCGGCGGAGGAACAAAGAGTGCGTGGGGTTCGTACCCGCTGCTTGCGATCGGTGGGCACCGATCGCGGGCCCATGGCACACTTGGCACGGCCATGGTGTGGCCATGCCAATCGATGACATGGTTCCCCAGAACGGCACTTTGCGGCCGTTTTCACAAACTGTGATAACAGGTGTGTTGCAGTTCGTGAAAACGGCCGTAAAGGCCTTGGAAATCGGCCCATCGGCTAGGAGAGAATCGCTGCTCGCCGTAAAAAAACGGCGAGCAGCGATTCGTGTCGGGGGGCGGGCGTGGGGGGGGGGGGGGAGAATAGCGGGAGGCCATCGGACCAGCGTCGCCGTAAAAATTTGCGCCGCCCGCTATTCTCCGCCCCGTCGTGAGTGCGGAGAATCGCGCCCACTATTTCAGCTGTAATTTGGGGTTTTAACTCGCCTGTTCCTGCTTCAAGAGGGAGCGACTCTACTTTCAGTTCCACAGTTCTAAAACTTCAATTTATGTTGCTGGAAATGACTTGTCACCTGAAGGTTATAATGATTTAACACATCATCAAGTGTGTGGGTCTTTCAAAGTAATCTGCATTGAGACATTGAAGTATTTATGGTATGAAGATGCGTTATATAAAATAATAATTTCTAGTGTCAGTGGCTAGACATATATATGTATTGAATTACTTTAAAAATGACACTCTTCTTACTCAAAGGACACCGTCTTACAGCAGCTATTATGTTGGATTTGCAAAGGACACAACAGGAAACACCTAGTCCACAGAACTCTCATGCGATCTAGCCCACAGGCTTGAAAAAGGTACTAAATTCTGAATAATAAAATAGAGACCATCAAAAGGACAAGGGCCTTACCCCTTTTCTCTTTCTTCTGAAACTTCTCTCATCAAAACTAAGTTTTTTGCAATTTGAAAAACCCACCAGAAGATCTCATTGCTGCAAGCCAAGAATTCTTAACCGAGGAACCAAGAACTCCAAATTAACCAGCCACTATTGCAGACTGACTGCTCTCCGGTGGAAATCGACCTTTCAGCTTTAAACAAGTCTCTGGACTATTTGTGAATGATCTCTTTTTCTACTTCACTTGTTACTTGGCCACGTTTTACTAAGCTCTGACCTGCAGCATTTTGCTTCCTTTTTGCATGCTTGGTGGATTGTGTGGGTGCATTCATGGGTAGTTGAACACATTTATATATTTTAAACCTTTTGTTAATAATTTATGCATCTTTACCTGAGTGAGTTTTAGCAATAAAACAAACTCTTCACTTGCTAAATTAAAGAACCTGGATGGATTATTTCTTCTACTGAGCTATATACAGTTAAATAAATATATTATATATATATAAAATTGGCAATAACACCTCCCTTCTAAATTCAAACTCTGCTATAACTAACTCAGGAGTAGGACAAAGGGAGGAGTGAGTTCATCCTTGCTAGTCTGACCATGACAATATCATAAAATAAGCTGCTATGTGAACATCAAGGGCGGGATTCTCCCCTACCCGGCGGGGCGGGGGGTCCCGGTGGGATGGAGTGGCATGAACCACTCCGGCGTTGGGCCGCCCTTTAGATTGCATGAGAGTTCTGTGGACTAGGTGTCTCCTGTTGTGTCCTTTGCAAATCCAACATAATAGCTGCTGTAAGACGGTGTCCCTTGAGTAAGAAGAGTGTCATTTTTTAAGTAATTCAATACATATAAATGTCTAGCCACTGACACTAGAAATTATTATTTTATATAACACATCTTCATACCATAAATACTACCATGTCTCAATGCAGATAACTTTGAAAAGGGAACTCTCTGCACCTTTAGGGGCCAAGCCCTAACATTGAGGGGCTAGGCCCGCGCTGGTGTGGTTGGCGCCCTGCCGGCCAGCGGGAACGGCCTTTGGCACCACGCCAGCCAGGGCCAAAGGGGCTTCGCCGACCGGCGGAGGTCCGCCCATGCACCGGAGCGTCAGCGGCTGCTGACGTCATCCCCGTGCATGCGCAGGGAAGGGGGTCACTTCCGCCTCCGCCATTGTGAAGACTATGGTGAAGGCGGGAGGAAAAGAGTTCCCCCATGGCACAGGCCCGCCGGCCGATCGGCGGGCCCCGATCGCGGGGCCAGGCCACCGTGGGGGAACCCCCGGGGCCAGATCGCCCCACGTCCCCCCCAGGACTCCGCGCCACCTGGTCCCGCCGGTAAGGTAGGTGGTTTGATTCACGCCGGCGGGAGAGGCTTGACAGCGGCAGGACTTCGGCCCATCGCAGGCCGGAGAATCGCCGTGGGGGGGGGGGGGGGCGCTGACAGGCGCGGCGCGATTCCAACCCCTGCCGAATCTCTGGTGCAGGAGACTTCGGGAGACAGCGTGGGCAGATTCACGCCGACCCCCGGCGATTCTCTGACCCAACGGGGGGGGGGGGGGGGGGTTAGAGAATCCCGCCCCGGGAATTTCAAACAGTTCATTAGGTGTGAAGCATTTTAGAACATTCTGAAGCTGTGAAGTCTGTGATACAAATTCCTCTTTCCTTTCTTCGATGTAAAATAGTAATTGGACTCAGAAAATATATATATCAGAAACCAGGTACATAGCTGGTTTACCAGACAAGCCCCCTATGTTTCAACTCTACTACTCAATATAATAATGGTTATGCAAAGATGCAATTTATTTTTGAATGTGCTGATCTCAGTTGCAGGCTAGTTGGAAAGCAAGCTTCTTGCAGACCTATGATCATAGGAGGCCATCAAATCCACAAAGTGAAATCATAACCATTTATCTTTTGCATATCCTGGATTACTGGATTCTGCTGTTTTTGTACCTTCAACACTAACCCTTGCTGGAATTATTTTCAATATGTTTCCTTTCATCTGAAGTATGAAGTTCAGAAAATGTAATGATTAAACAGAAAGTGTGGATTGTGCCTTCATTAACACCACACCAAATGTTGGACTCAATCAATTGTTTGTTCCATTTTTCATGAAAAAAAGCAATATTGTATAGCAGCTATGTAAAACGATTTTGGAGAATCCTAAACTACAATAAAATACATCCAGAATCCAAACAAACTTTTGAATCAAATGGGGGAATATAAAGCATGAATTTAACATTTCACACACTATTGTGATAGTTTTTTAAAAAATAAATTCATAATTCAATCTGGAAAAGCAAAGTAAAGATTACGATTGTTGAATATATGAAATGCTTGATTGCTAAATGGTTGTTTAATTCTTGAATGGTAGAAATGTTTGTATACCCAAAAAATACATTAATTATTTTTGTTATTTCTCTAATGTCTTTTACGAAAATGAACACAAGATGGCGCCATAAACAAATTGTTGTGAAACGCATAACATTGCTATGACCAACAGGGGGTTGTTAAATGGTCCAGGACTTGCTTTATTAACATAGAACATACAGTGCAGAAGGAGGCCATTCGGCCCATCGAGTCTGCACCAACCCACATAAGCCTTCACTTCCACCCTATCCCCGTAACCCAATAACCCCTCCTAACCTTTTGGACACTTTGGGCAATTTAGCGTGGCCAATCCACCTAACCTGTATGTCTTTGGACTGTGGGAGGAAACCGGAGCACTGGGAGGAAACCATGCAGACACGGGGAGAACGTGCAGACTCTGCACAGTGACCCAGCAGGGAATTGAACCTGGGACCATGGCACTGTGAAGCCACAGTGCCAGCCACTTGTGCTACAGTGTTGCACTTCTTTAAAAAGGTAGCTTGATTTTCTGTGGTGTTGCCTTCAAGTGTACAATAAACTTTGTGTAGTTTGCCATGGTTATTCTGCAGCCTAAATGGAACAATTGCCTGTCTCTTATTGTCATTCACCAAGTTGACTGAAGCAATCAAAAATGACTGATGTAGGATAGAAAACTACCAACCTGATTGCTACTAAAATATAGCGTTGATAGATAAAATAACCCTTAAATTCTCAGAATTAGGTGATGCATATTAAATAAGGGTTCTGGAATTTGGGATAGGATCCTTGGTGAAATCCTGATGGTACTGCACTCACTTTTTTGTTCAACTTTATCCATGTTGGTGGCAGAGAATGAGGTGGTTATGGCATTCGCCATTTCACCTCCCTCGCTCCCAGTGTAATTTTGCAATGACACAGAGCACTTGACCACTGTTAGGAAAATGGTAAGTACAGAAAGGATAATTTCCTTCGGAGAAATAAGCCCTTCTGATTGACTGGCCAGAAAGCTAAACCTGTTTCATTTCCTATGCCAGCTCCAAAGAGCAGGAAGGAGCCATTTGATAATTCCAGATCTCCACAGGCTAAAACCCTCGGGAGCACCAGGATTTGAGCTGGGATCTGGGAGGGCCAACCGGCAGGTGAAAATCCTGCTCGATTGCGCTTTGGTGGCACTGTGGGCTGCTGTCACTTCACAGTAATTACTTACCCACCACTTCACAAACACTGCTTGAGATTTAAATAACTTTATTCTTTCTTTCCCAAAGCCACTTATTTTCAGAAGTGCTTTCTCGACAAATGGGAAGAAAGGGGCCGGGATTTAGTGGGCCGGTTTAGCCACAGCGGCTAATCCCGTAACGGACGCAAAATATCGCGAGAGGCCAAAAGCGGGATTTGTTGCGGCAAGATTTCAGAATGTGATCTTCCTGGGCTCTACCCAATGAAGTGAGGCGTGAACCTGATATACATGAATTTGAATGCATTATAGTGTAGTTAGTGAGATTAAAATTGAACCTTCAGCCCTCATTGAACCTGCCCACACAGCGATATCGTGGGTGTAAATTACTACTGCTTTTAAAAAAATGCGAAGCAGGCACCATGTCCTCTACGAGGGAGGAACGTGTGAGCCTGCTGGCCAGCTCCAAAGAGGGGGATTGGGGGGAGAGGCGGGGTGGAGGGGTGTCGAGGGCTTCCGGATTGGGGTTCAGAGCTGGTGTGTGTTGTCCTGAAGCCTGCTGCCTGCGTTGTATCAAAGGTTCTCAGACATCCGTGTCAGTGTACTGCCTGTGTAGTTAAAAAAATTCTTAGAGCACTATGTTAGTCAGCTGATTGTGGCATGTGGGTAAGGTGTGGCTGAGGGTGTGGGGCACATGGGGTGGGGGAAGGGTGTGATGAGACCGAAGGAAGTAGGCCTAATGGGCTGGGTGAATGAGACCCTGCGAAATAAAGCTATACGGTACCCAACCTGGGGTTGGGGCGGAGTGCGGGTGGGGGGGGGGGGGGATGTTGGTATGCGTAAAAACGTAATGGAGTGGCTTTCCAGGGGTCTTAAATGTGGTGGCTGGAACTCGGCCGGTCGACCCCGGAGAATCGCCGCCAGAGATTCGCGTCCCGGCGTCGGACACAATCGCGGCTCTGATGCCCCATTCCCCTCCCCCGCCGAGCGTGATTTTGGCAAGGAGGCTCGGAGAATCCCGGCCCAGAACCCTCAGGCTATGGCTCTGGTTGTTTTAAAAGTTGGCATTTATAATAATCATAATCTTTATAGTGTCACAAGTAGACTTACATTAACACTGCAATGAAGTTACTGTGAAAAAACGTAGTCGCCACATTCTGGCACCTATTTGGGTATACTGAGGGAGAATTCAGAATATCCAATTCACTTAACATGCACATCTTCCACCACCGAGGCCCTGCCTCTGGCGGTTCAGGTTGGGAGAACAAGAAACTCCATTTAGAACAATTCCCCATGACTCCCCTAGCTCCTGGACCCTGGTGCTTGGCATCGTCAGCACTCTCCATCTCTCAGACCATATATTCACCACAGTGGAGAGCTTCACTCTTTTATCATTCAAACTGCATCTTTAGCGTTTCATGCCACCTACATAGCCTGTTTAACTCCACTGGAGAAACCTTTGCATCTACCGACATGTCAGATCAGGGCAACAGCAGTAGGAGATACAATGACCTTGTGGGATATTCTGCACCAATATCATTGTCAAAGCTCAGACCATGGTGAACCTCAGGGAATGGATTGCACGCTTTGTACACAGGCTGCACGCTCACAAATGATGACCCGCATTTAAGCATCCTCATGTTGAAATATTCAGCCATTCAATGTTGATAATGTGAGAGAAATGACTCTATAGGAGGACCTTATTGGACTTTGATGAGGGACCAAGTTCCACATACAAATGCCCATGACCATTGAAGCAACTAGCAGCAAGATGAGAATACTGGACACTTTTGAACAGTGCAAATGAACATATATTTATAATACAATGGTTGTAGATCCATGCCTCTGATAACTCCTTAGCCCTCCCTAGTGAATGATTAACAGGTAAGATGTCCTGTAATTGAGAGAACATTGAGCACAGGAAGTGGCTGGCACACATTCAGTGCACCTGTCCCACTTGCTGCTGAGCACACACTTACACGCATGATGCCCATTTCAGTGTCACATTGAAGTGAGTAGACCGTGCCACCTACCCTGGCATAGCTCAGCTGATGGTTCATATTTTTTCAACACATCTGGGCTGTTCTCTTTTGGACCCCATGGCACTAACCTCTTTTGCGACCTCTGTCCAGGCCACAGGACGGCCTCCTGCTGACATCTCAGAAAAACGGAACCTCCTGCCTTTCTGGGATGGGCTGGGGAACTTACAGGGAGATATTGTTGAACCATGGGGCCACACATTGTCTGCTCTGGGACATCACAAAGGATTCACAATCTGGAGCTCCTAGCTTGCAGTGAGTGAATGGTTGTCCAGATGTCTTTTAAGCATGGTGCCAGGACCTTCAACCCCCTGAGGTTAAGGCAGGGATGGTGACTTCCTGCCCGGTCCCACCGCAACATTTGGCGTGCTCCTTGTTATATTACGTTGTGTAATATCTTGTTACTCATTAACTTTCTGCCAGAATGGTTGTATTCGTGATGTTCAGTAACACTCGAAGTCTTCAAATAAAGCAAATACTTTATATTGAGTAACGATAATTAATTAACTATGAGTTTGTTCACTATTCAATAACTATAACTGTAGATTAGATTAATTAGATTAAATATATATAATAATGATTAACTGCACATGCACAATAAACTATCTCTCTCCAAATCCGTTCACTAGTCACTCCTAACACGAAGAGGTGGGAACTCTCTGAGTTTACCTTTTCTCCCTATATCTGGTGCTGCCATCTAGTGGTTATCTAACACTTGCTTATGTATGTTAACCCTTTACATACAGATATACAAATCACTACACTCCTCGCGCAAGGCCGGCTATTCCACCCCTAAAAGGAAATCACCGCTTGTGCCACGTAACCTAATACTCCAGAGATACTACTCTGTGATTCCGCTAAATGTCTGCCGAATGTATGATGGTCGAGCAGGAGAGAAACGCAAGGAACTTTCTTCGACATGTGCTCATGGCTTGGATAGCTGATGCTCTAATATTAATATTTGATGCTTTAAATATACTGCAGCATTAATCTCATCGCCATTAAAATAAAGGGCAAAAAGATTTCATACAAACTTGTCAGGTTGTGATCAGCAATCACCCAGACGGCATGGTTTCATCGGTACAGAAACAGGTACAATTCTACAAGATGCCAGCAGGGGGTATTGTGAGCTTGCAGCAGCCAACATTCCCAGAACTGCCGGTCACCACAAGAGGTCAATGCAACCCTGGGTTTTTAATCCTGTTAAGGTTTTTCAAATTTGCAGGTACGTGTTTTCCAATGCCATTGTGCACTGACTGCATGCTACGGCAGCTAAGGACTTTGTTAAAATCTGTCTGCTGGCGCAGCAATATATATTCTGAGGAAATTTATTCTTAAGGGTTGAAGCAACATGTTTGGTCTTGGTCTCCACAGTGCAATTAAAGTGGGGAAAGTTGGAGGTCTGGCTTCACTAACTGTTGCTCCTGCTGATTGGGGTTCCTTACCTTGGCTTTGTTCCATTTTGCATTGAGTTTAGGGATAAGACTTTACCATGAGTTTGCCTTTAGGAAGTGAAGTGCTTCAGACTATTAAACATTTAGTCAATTTCATGTAAAGACAGAATATCACTTGTTCCAATTGCAATGCACAATCAACATGTCATTGCTGGACCTCAGATATCTATTTCCATTTGAATGATGACGTGGAGATGCCGGTGTTGGACTGGGGTGAGCACAGTAAGAAGTCTTACAACACCAGGTTAAAGTCCAACAGGTTTGTTTCAAATACTAGCTTTCAGAGCACTGCTCCTTCCTCAGATGAATGAAGAGGTATGTTCCAGAAACATATAGACAAAGTCAAAGATGCAAGACAATGCTTTGAATACAAGCATTTGCAGGCAATTAAGTCTTTACAGATCCAGAGATAGGGGTAACCCCAGGTTCAAGAGGTGTGAATTGTCTCAAACCAGGACATAGAACATAGAACATTACAGCGCAGTACGGGCCCTTCGCCCCTCGATGTTGCGCCGACCTGTGAAACCATCTGAAGCCTATCTGACCTACACTATTCCATTTTCATCCATATGTCTATCCAGTGACCACTTAAATGCCCTTAAAGTTGGCGAGTCTACTACTGTTGCAGGCAGGGCGTTCCACACCCCTACTATCTGAGTAAAGAAACTGCCTCTGACATCTGTCCTATATCTATCACCCCTCAATTTAAAGCTATGTCCCCTCGTGTTGGTCATCACCATCCGAGGAAAAAGACTCTCACTGTCCACCCTATCTAACCCTCTGACTATCTTATATGTCTCTATTAAGTCACCTCTCAGCCTTCTCCTCTCTAACGAAAACAACTTCAAGTCCCTGAGCCTTTCCTCGTAAGACCTTCCCTCCATACCAAGCAACATCCTAGTAAATCTCCTCTGAACCTTTTCCAAAGCTTCCACATCCTTCCTATAATGTGGTGACCAGAACTGCACGCAGTACTCCAGGTGCGGCCGCACCAGAGTTATATACAGCTGCAGCATGACCTTGTGGCTCCGAAACTCAATCCCCCTGCTGATAAAGGCTAGCACACCATATGCCTTCTTAACAGCCCTATTAACCTGGGTGGCAACTTTCGGGGATTTATGTACCTGGATGCTGAGATCTCTCTGTTCATCTACGCTACCAAGAATCTTGCCATTAGCCCAGTACTCTGCATTCCTGTTACTCCTTCCAAAGTGAACCACCTCACACTTTTCCGCATTAAACTCCATCTGCCACCTCTCAGCCCAGCTCTGCAGCTTATCTATGTCCCTCTGTATCCTATAACATCCTTCAGCACTATCCACAACTCCACCGACCTTCGTGTCATCTGCAAATTTACTAACCCATCCTTCTACACCCTCTTCCAGGTCATTTATAAAAATGACAAACAGCAGGGGCCCCAAAACAGATCCTTGCGGTACACCACTAGTAACTGAACTCCAGGATGAACATTTGCCATCAACCACCACCCTCTGTCTTCTTTCAGCTAGCCAATTACTGATCCAAACCGCTAAATCACCTTCAATCCCATACTTCCTTATTTTCTGCAATAGCCTACCGTGGGGAACCTTATCAAACGCCTTACTGAAATCCATATACACCACATCAACCGCTTTACCCTCATCCACCTGTTTGGTCACCTTCTCAAAAAACTCAATAAGGTTTGTGAGGCATGACCTACCCTTCACAAAACCGTGTTGACTATCGCTAATCAACTTGTTCTTTTCAAGATGATTATAAACCCTATCTCTTATAACCTTTTCCAACATTTTACCCACAACCGAAGTAAGGCTCACAGGTCTATAATTACCAGGGTTGTCTCTACTCCCCTTCTTGAACAAGGGGACAACATTTGCTATCCTCCAGTCTTCCGGCACTATTCCTGTCGACAAAGACGACATAAAGATCAAGGACAAAGGCTCTGCAATCTCCTCCCTGGCTTCCCAGAGAATCCTAGGATAAATCCCATCTGGCCCAGGGGACTTATCTATTTTGACATTTTCCAAAATTGCTAACACCTCCTCCTTTTGAACCCCAATTCCATCTAGCCTGGTCGACTGAACCTGAGTATTCTCCTCGACAACATTGTCTTTCTCCAGTGTAAACATTGACGAAAAATATCCATTTAACGCTTCCCCTATCTCCTCTGATTCCACACACAACTTTCCACTACTATCCTTGATTGGCCCTAATCTTGGTAGTTGGTAGTATTAAGCAAACCCAGGCCAGATAGTAGGGGATGAATGTAATGTGACATGAATCCAAGGGCCCGGTTGAGGCCGCACTCATGTGTGCTGAACTTGCGTTTCTGCTCAGCGATTTTGCGTTATCGCGTATCCTGAAGGCCACCTTGGAGAACGCTTCACCGCAAGCCCACGGATAACCTCACGGGGCTCCACCTCTCTAGCTTCCACCCTAAACACATTAAAGAAGCCATCCCCAATGGACAAGCCTTCCCTACACACAGGATCTGCTCAGACCAGGAGGAGCGTAACAGACATCTACAGACGCTGAAAGATACCCTCGTATGAATGGGATACCGCGCTCGACTCATCAATTGACAGTTCCAACGCGCCAGAGCAAAAAACCGCACCAACCTCCTCAGAAGGCAAACACGGGACACAACCAACAGAGTACCCTTCGTCATCCAGTACTTCACTGGAGTGGAGAAACTACAACATCATCTTTGCAGCCTTCAACTTGCCAAGGTCCCCACACCCCCACGACTTGCCTTCAAACAACCGCGCAACCTCAAACAAACCATTGTTTGCAGCAAATTAACCAGCCTTCAGAACAGCGACCACGACACCACACAACCCTGCCATGGCAATCTCTGCAAGACGTGCCAGATCATCGACATGGGTACCACCATTACACGTGAGAATACCACCCACCAGGTACGCGGTACATACCCGTGCACTCGGCCAACGTTGTCCACCTCATACGCTGCAGGAAATGATGTCTGAAGCGTGGTACATTGGCGAGTCCATGCAGACGCTGCGACAACAGATGAATGGAATTGTGTGACAGTCGCCAGGCAATAAGGTTCCCTTCCAGCCGGGGAACACTTCAGCAGTCAAGGGCATTCAGCCTCTGATCTCCGGGTAAACGTTCTCCAAGGTGGCCTTCAGGACGCACGGCAATGCAGAATTGCCGAGCAGAAACTGATAGCCAAGTTCCGCACACCTGAGTACGGCCTCAAACGGGATCTTGGATTCATGTTGCATTACATTCATCCCCGCCCATCTGGCCTGGGCTTGCTTAATACTACCAACTGTCCTGGTTTGAGACAATTCACACCTCTTGAACCTGGGGTTAGCCTATCTCTGGATTTGTAAAGACTTAATTACCTGCAAATGTTCGCATTCAAAGCATTGTCTTGCATCTTTGACTTTGTCCATATGTATGTTTCTGGAACATACCTCTTCATTCACCTGAGGAAGGAGCAGTGGTCCAAAAGCTATTGTTTGAAACAAACCTGTTGGACTTTAACCTGGTGTTGTAAGACTTCTTACATGTCGTAGAATCATAGAATAGAATCGTTACAGTGCAGAAGGAGGCCATTCAGCCCATCGAGTCTGCACCGGCCCTCTGAAAGAGCACTCCACCCAAGTTCACTTCCCCGCCCCATCCCAATAACCCCATAACCTAACCTCCACATCTTTCTTGAGCACTAAGGGGAAATTTGGCATGGTCAATCCCTCTCACCTGCACATCTTTTGACCGTGGGAGGAAACTAGAGCACCCGGACAGAACCCATGCAGACATGGGAGAAAGTGCAAACTCCACACAGTCAGTTACCCAAGGCCGGAATTGAACCCGGGTTCCTGGCGCTATGTGGCAGCAGTGCCACCGTACCGTTTCGACCGTCAAGCCTGAAGCTGTATCGCTGCATATTTTGTTTAGAGCATTTTGCATTGAAAATATTATATTGATAATCTGCAGCTTTACACAGTTGTCACCAGTTTTGGTCTGAATGAAGAGATTTAAGTATCCATTGATCTTTAATTCTAATTTTGACAGTCATACAATATGCTAACATGAATGTCTACAACAGCTGAAAACAAACGGCTCATTGACAAACTCCATATTACATGCACTCAACCTCAAAGGGATGGAAAAGGATGATTCTAATGAAGGGTTTATGCCCTTTTCTCTTTCAGATGCTGAATGTGCCAGTACTTTTCATGCTTTCAGTATTCAAGGTTTCCACTTTACCTTCACAAAGCAAGTTTGGTCTTGTTATCACTGTAAAACAAAGTACATCCTTATTAAAGTTGAATCTATCATAGCAACCAAATATCATATTTAGTAGGTATCTACGTAGATAATTGTTTCATGCCATGAAGTACTACTTTGATTTATGGCCAGTCAAACTGAGATTTAATGTGGTTTAAAGTTCTCCACATGGATTAATATTTCAACAATTAATTCTTGGGACAATTAATCTGCAATTTGAGAGGGTGGTACAGTTGGATACAATTGAGTCACTTACTAGACATTTAGGAGGTTGGTGTGGGATTGAACTCAAACGTAGTGAATTCCAGAAAGGAGTTTGATTATCTTTTTTACATCCTTTGCAGAATACAATTCTGATTCGTGCTAGGCATTCAAATCTGATTCATGAGAATTTTTGTGTGTGAATGATGCATAATATCTATAGTATGCTGATTACTCTGTGAGCTTCAGTTATTAAATTGGTTATTGGATGGATTTTATCATGCAACATCAGATAATGTATGATAAAATCCAGCCAGTGGCCAGTTCCCCAAACCTCTCCGGAAATGGAACTCATTTTCCCCAAGAGTACTGATGGAATTCCTGAGAAATTCTTATTATTATGTTGAAGAGTTAACCACAAAAAAAGTGATCAATTTTGTACAATAGGTATAAACATAGAAAAACAAATTTATAAAAGTGGATTGGCCACGCCAAATTGCTCCTTAAATTGAAAAAAAGAATTGGGTACTCTAAATTTATTTTTTTAAAGTTCCCATTCAACAAAGAACTTAAATATTATCTCTTTTTGTCATTTTTAATGATTACTTCACTACATGCATGACTGATATGGTGAACTTTCACATTTTTTTCAAAGTGTCAACTCGGGAGGGAAAAGCGATGTCAAACATGTTGGCTGCACTGCGCGATTTTCCTGCTGAATATTTGAACACTTCTGGCCCGTCCCACTAGAAACCTAAGATCTTTCTTAAAGGGTCCCCGATGTAAAAATTAAAAATAGAAAAAAACAGTGCCTACAGAAATGGAACCGCTCCCACCACCATGGAATCCTTCCCACCGCCACGGAATCCCTTCCCCACTACAGAAATCCCCCCTTCCACCATGGAAAATCCTCACTATGGTCATGGAACCCCTGACATTTCCTCCAGGCTGTCCCCCCCCCCCCCCCCCCCCCACCCCACCTCCTCCCCCAGAGCATTGCCTCCTGGCATTGCCCAGGCACAGCCAGGGTACTTCCTGGGCATGGCCCCCTCTCCCTTGGGGACTGTACTTAGCTGTGGTCCCCGGCAGGGCGGATTCTGTTCGGCAGCTCTCCGTGTTTACAAGGCTGTTGTAAACCCTGCTGACGTGATGTCATGCCACCGGGTGGGAGGGGGAGGGGGGGGGACCTTCCTACGGGGGGAGGGGGGAACTTTCCTACGTGGGGGGGATATTACAGTGGTTAGCACCATTGCTTCACAGCGCCAGGGATCTGGGTTCAATTCCCGGCATGGATTACTCTCTGTGCGGAGTCTGCACGTTCTCCCTGTGGGTTTCCTCCGGGTGCTCCGGTTTCCTCCCATAAGTCCCAAAAGACGTGCTGTTTAGTAATTTGGACATTCTGAATTCTCCCTCAGTGTACACGAAAAGGCGCCGGAGTGTGGCGACTAGGGGATTTTCACAGTAACTTCATTGCAGTGTTAATGTAAGCCTATTTGTGACACTAATAAAGATTATATTATTATAATTAGGTTGAAATGTATTATAATGGGGTTCCTGTCATTGCATGGTGGGAACTCCATTCCATCATTGGTGGGGACAATCAAGCAGGGAAATCTCGGGGGCATAAAAATCTCCTTGGGATTTACCCTCAATTCTCCGCTCTCTCCGCAATTCCCACATACCAAAAATGAGGGTGGCCAATTCCCCCCCCCCCCCCCCCCCCCCCTCACCCTCAATAAGATATACATGAAGTACTAAATCAGAATCGGATTAGAGTAGTGAATATCTGCAGTAGGGATCACGGGCAATAGTGAACATGCAGCCTTACACACGATGATGTCATAGCATTGTCACTACGCAGCCTCTTAAAAATGTTTGTGATTGCAGTCAATGTGACAACATCTCCTGTAATGGATAGTTTCTGCAGTGCATGGAGGAGATTTGTTTATCCCAGCTTGCCCTTCAGTGCCATTACTGAGGTGGCAGACAGGGTAAGAGTGTACAGAACAGAAACTGCCTGCGCATCCTCTATGGCATCTAACCTCATAGGTCAATCACTGCTGTTTCTCCTGGCCTTTTGCAGTCTGTGGGGATAGAAAACAACCCACCGGTGAAGAAAAATCTCATGAACTCAAATGTTCAAAAAAGCGATCGAAGCCACGTGTAGGAGAACCCATGTTATCTCAAAGCCTCATGAATTGGACAAACAACCAGATGGAACTTAAGATTAACATTCAAAAACAGAAACTTGCATTGATTTAGCGGCCTTCACGTGGGAAAACAACCTAAAACATTTCACAGGAGCATAATGCGATAAAACACTGACAGCAGGCTAAAGAAGGAGATACTGAGGCAGCTGAATAAAATCCTGGTCAAGGTGACAACATTTATGGTGGGTTTGAAAGAAGGATATGTAGTTGGAGAAACAGAGAAATTTAGTGAAGTAATTTCAGAGTTCAGGGCCAAGATGGGTGATGGCATGGCAGAGTGATTGAACAATGCACGTGGGGCATGCACAATATGATTACATTTCTTTATCAACATTTCTGAAAAAAAAATCAAAAATTATCAGGTAACGGTTTCACAAAATCAACTGATCAAATCACTGAATTTTTCTCCACACTTCAGGCAACCATATTTGTTTCCTACCCACCCTATTATATATACATAAAATAAATATTTAACACAATGAAGATGGAAAAAGATTAACAGTAGTAGGGAGACAAGATAATAACATTTATCAAGAAAGTCACTCATCCCAATAACTAAAATGGTTGAGCCCACACATGTCTTCTGAAATTTGAACCTTCAATGGAATCTTTCAATTTTCCTTGGAGGATCTGGGATCTGGAGGATTGTTCCAAGTTGTTACAAAGCATTGTGGGAATTATAGATAGGGGCTGGTGCAGATATCGATTAACTCAGGACTTTTACATGCACAGTGTATTCCAGCCATCAACAAGATGCAGGCAACCAGAAAAAACAACCTGCCTTGTATAAGGCAATACTTCTATCCTCCTTCCTCTCCTCCATTAGTCTGTTCCTCCACACTCTCCTCCCCTCTCTCATTCATCAGCCTCCATGTCTAGCAATGACTTATCTTAGGTGACTTCAATCTCCACCCTAATCACCCTTGATTTCTATTTTCTAATTTCTTTGCTTTTGTCCTGTCTTAACCTCACTTGTTACTTCCACTCACTACTCACGTTTCTTAACCGTACCATCTCATGTGGCCTCAAATACTCCAGGGCAAAGTCCTGCTCCATTTTGTATTGCATATAATCTGCCTCCAGCCCTGTCACATTGACCCTTTGTCTCACTTCGCAATTAACTCGAATTTATAACACCCTCTGCTGCTCTCACCTCTTCATGGCACCACACTGCTCAATGTGTCAGTGCTTACTAGGTTACTCTTCATCCTTCTCTCTCACTGTTCATTCTGGTGCAGTTGTCCACCTGGAGGCCACAGATACACATCCGGTGCACGTCTGCTGTTAAATGTTAAACCTTCCTACACTTCTCTCTCAGTTGCAAAATGCTATTTTCAGATCAGCTTAGAAGTTAAGAAAGTCCCACAAGCCCTTTCCTCCAAAATTCTGCTTTCATTGCATTTTTGTTTTGATTTAACATCAAAAGCCAGGAGACAGCAAGGGGAAAATAATAATAACTCGGGGAGAACCTAGGTAAATTTATAGTTTAATAAAAAAAACTACCGCTTATTGTAAACATCACTACACTACAAGAAAACAAGCGAGAGACTACATGGCAGAGTTGAGCTAAATGGCAACCTACAATAATTTACTAGTTCGAAGACGCCATTCCTTTAAGCTACAATGGCAGTTCCAGAAGTAATATAACAAACCTTTGATCACAACACACAGAGATGCTAATTTAGTGGTAAATACATTTTACTGAATAACCCATAAGCTGCAAAATGTTGATTATTAAAATTAATGTTTTAAGTAGCACATTAAACAAATATATTGTGAAGGAGTAATACTTTCTAAGTCTGACTGAAGTATAAACTAGTTGATGGTATCATATACTTTTTATGAGTGATACTTTGTGATCATGATATCTATTTTGTTAGTAACACCCCTGCAATGATCAACATTCTTCAACAGATGTCCTGATGTTACATAACTCTGAAATTACATTTTGGTAAGAAACAGACCAGTCAGTTTAACTTTAGTGGTAGGAAGCTTTTTAAAATGGTAATTTTGAAAATAAAATAGCTACGAGGGCAAATGCAGATTAATTAAGGAATGCCAGCACGGATTTGTTAAGGGCAAATTGTGTTTAACTAACTTATTTGAGTTTAATGTTGATGTAACGGGATGGGGTGATGAGGGTATGTAGTTGATGTTATTTACATGGGCCCCCAAAAGGCATTTGATAAAGTGCTGCACAACAGACTTTTGAGAAAACTTAGAATTCATGGATGCAAAATTGGCTGTGTGAGTGGTGAATTGCTGCTTTTTGGACTGAGCATGATTTATAGTGGAATTACCCGGGGTCAGTGTTAGAACCCTTACCTTCTTGATATGTATTAATGACCTCGATTTTGATGTATGGGACACAATTTCAAAATTTGCGAATGACATAAAACTTGGAAATATTGTGAACCATGAGGTGGACAGTGTAGAACTTCAAAAGTTATATGGTGATTGGTGGAATGGCAAATTAAATTTAACACAGAGAAGTGTGAAGTGATTCATTTTGGTAGAAAGAATTGGGGGAGGCAATATAAACTAAAGAGTACAGTTCTAAAGCGAATGCAGGAGCAGAGGAACCTGGGAATATATATATGCATAAATCATTGAAGGTAGCTGCAGGGCAGGTTCAGAAGGTGAGTAATAAAGCATACAGGATTCCTCATGAGCTTTATAGAGTGCAAAAGCAAGGAGGTTATGATAAACCTGTACAGAACATTATTTTGGCCTTTCACTGGAGTATTCACTGGAGTAATATGCCCAGTTCTGGGCACCATGCTTCAGGATGGCTGTTAAAGGTTGTGAAGGGATTAGAGAGGGTGCACAAAATATTCATGATGATTCACGAGTAACTTCAGTTACGAGATAAATTGGCAAAGTTGAGAGTGTTGTCCTTGGAGAAGAGAAGATTGAGAGTATAGGGGAGATTGTGGTGTAGTGGCAATGTCACTAGACTAGTAATCCACAGGTGAAAGCTAAAGTTCTGGGACACATGCTAAAATACCACCATGGCAGCTACTGGAACTTAAATATAATGAATAAATTAATTAATAAATCTGAGAAGCTCGATTGGATGCTACTTTTAGCAAGGGTGATGGTGACCGTAAAACTATCACTGATTGTCATTAGAGGCCCATTTAGTTCACTAATGTCTTTTAGGGAAGAAAATCTGCCGTCCTGGCCTGCAGACACAGCAATGTGGTTGACTCTAAAATGGCCGAGTAACCCACTCAGTTGTGTCAATTAAGTATGGGAAACAAATGTTGGTCTGGCAAATGTTGCCCGTCCCATGAATAAATTAAAAATTCATAAAGGTATTCAAAATCATGGGGGCAGGTGTGGGACTAGGGTCGGTCTCTGGACAGAGTAGATAGTCAGAGCCTTTCCTAGTGGAAGAAGGCTCAAGGATGGAGGAACTGGTTTAAGGCGAGTGGTAAAGAAAGCAATGGGGAAAAGATTATGTACGCAGCGGAATGTACTGCTGCGATTGTGATGGTGACAGATTCAATTGTGGGGGACTTTCAAAGGAGAATTCGATCATTATCTGAGGAGGAAACATTTTCAGGGTTACATGGGGAAAGGCATGAGACTGACACTAGGTGAATTGCTGTTGCAGAGAGCTGGCATGGCCATGATGGCTGAATGGCCTCCTTCAGTGCTGTGGCCATTCTATGATTCTATGAGAAGTAAGCAATGGCGCAATGCCATTTCTTTCCTCTGACATTCAGAAGGAAAGCGGTTTTACCAACTCAGCACCTGAATAAATCTCAGAATAATCAGTGGTAGGCAGGAAGTGATTTATAAGAAAGCTATTTTCAAACTCTCTCTGTCCTCTGCCACCTTCACCTCGAACACTTGATGCAAAGATATAATGATTCAGAACATCCTCACAACTACCTCAGGTGCCACTTCTTTCTTCTCTCACCCAACACCAAGCCGTGATCAATCTTTATTTATCCTTATATTGATCCTTATTGCTTTGCATCTTCTCCTCATTTTTCCCTGTGCCTTCACCAAGCTCTTTTTGTAAGATCCACCACTTGCCCTTAATCTCTGGCCCCAATGCTGGCCAACATTGTGAATTGTGTCACAATGATAGGGGATTATCCGCGGGCGTTTAGAACTTTTAAATAGGACAAGTGTTTTTAAAAATGGACATGGAAACCAAAGATGGCTGAGGATGTAAATTCTGAGAATTTGGATTTGGATTTGTTTTATTGTCCGTGTACCGAGGTACGGTGAAAAGTATTGTTCTGCGTACAGTCCAGACAGATCATTCCATACATGAAAAAAAACATAGTCACTGCCGGAATTGTTCCAGTGTGGGTGCTACTAAGAGGTAGATAATGGAATGTTCACACATTATTTTAGACAGACATTTGAAATGAGGAAGCCATACAAGCATGAAATGTCATCTCCTGTGGAGATAATGGAAGCTGGAATTATATAATGTCCTTGACCGGTTTGTGGATTTTCACTTTCCAGGAATACTTAAGAGAAAATATAAAAACCAATTGCAAAACTTGGTTGGTGCGGACAAGTATTGGGAGTGTCAGAGTGTGTGAGACACAGAAGCAAAAAGAGAGCTGAATCATCCCCTGATCGGGCAGATAAAAATACAAGTCTCTCTCTCTCTGATTGCTCAAGAAAGCCAAATCAACACCACCACATCTGAAAAGGAATCAGATCAATTTATCAGCAAACTGCAGAATCTGGGAATCTTGAAACCAACTACTCAACTGTAGAGGTTAGCACTACTACAATCATCTATCTACGCCTCATGGACAAGTCAAAGACTGATTCGTGTATCTTAAAAAAAATTATTCTTGGACTGCCTTCTCATTCCCAATCTGTGTGAAAGTATGTGCATGTGTTTTATTAAATTCCACACATTTAATAACTAACAACCTCACTCTTTCCTTAACTCACAAAAGCGTGGTTAAATTGGTTCCTTTCAAAATATAAATATATTAGGACTGGGAAAAGGTATCAAGGAAGGAATCCTTTTTGAAGTAATCTTGCTTCGGCCAACCTAGGGGGTTAAATAAAGAAGGGGAGCCAGTTCATCCCTCCTCAACTGGGGGCTTCACCATTTGCAGGTAACCCCTCTAGAATTCAACAAATTAAGGGATTTTGTCTGGGGATAACAAATTTAGGGATAGCAAATTTGAATACCTCGGCTGGGGACTGGTCATAACCATTTTACAGCACTGTTAAATTATTTGGCATTTTCCAATGTTGGGTATTGCTGAAACAAATGACTGCTATTGAAGCTTTTCAATTTGCACTCATCAAGACATGCAAATGTCAAATTTCAAAGGGAGCAACAATTTATACTGCATGAGAAAGGGAGACTGATTTATTGACAAGTTGACTCTGATTGGTTCAGGCATTGCCATGGCAATGTATCAGGCAACTATTTTCCCCAGGCTTTTGTAGCTACTTTTATGTAGCTTCTAGCACGAGGAGGTGAGCTGCCATGCAAGACTGACTGACAACCTTAGATTGTTTGTTGATGTGATTCTTAACACAATTGAGATTGTTCAGCAAGTGCTGTCCAGTTGTGAATCACATCTAACAGCAGACATTTTGTTCTGAGTTTTGCCAGCACGGGCCAGTTGAGTATGGGCAGTACTCTGCCTATTGCAAACAGCTAAAGGGGTGTGCTGTTGGATATAATCCACCAGTCGTTGGGATGTGTGAACTGCATAACTTGTTTAAACTCAACCTAAGTTTCTCTATGTTGGATTTGACCATATTCTGCAGTCTCACCCCACCTGCTAAAAAATTAAGTGGGAAACCTGCCCAGCAGAGCGATGGCTGGTCCCCTGTCATTATACACTGGTTGCCAGTAAGGCGGGGAAGGTGGGGCTTCCTCAGTGAGCTGCCGACCAACCAGAGGCTGACATTTCTACAGCACTGGTAGTGCCACTGGGAATGGTGGCCATAGTTGGTACTGCAGCAAGACCAAGCAGATGTAAACTGGATCCAGCTCAGCAGGGACTCAGGGATCTCCCCAGATGGTAAGGTGGTATACCACTGTGATAGGGTTGGGGAAAAGGCAGGGAGAGAACCTGGGGGATGGTTATATGTAGTGGGGGGTCACCTCCAATGGATCCGTTAGGGGTGGAACCAACAGGCAAACCTACATTTAATCTGCCATGTGTCTGACCGTTTCACAAATATATCCACAGTAATTCCTTCCACCGTCCGATATTGTTTTCCTCACAGTTTACTACATTTCGAAGTTGTGTGCGATCTGCAAACTTTGAAATAATGTCCTGTACACACAATGCGAGTCATTCATCTATGGTTTTGATACCGGTGGCTGGAAACCACCACTGTATACTTCCCTCCAGTCTGAAAAACAGTTGTTCACACTACTCATGCTTTCCATCTCATAGCCAGGTGTGTATTCAATTTCCCACTGCTACTTTATTTCCATAGTGCTTCTCACAGTTTCTATTATGTTGCGATGGTGGGGGGTGGGGGGGGTGGGGGGGTCAGTTCAGGGCGGGGGCTTTCCTGTGACAGAGTTCCCTATGCCCTCTTCCTCTTCTCGTTGTTCATAGAATCATAGAATTTATAGTGCAGAAAGAGGCCATTCGGCCCATTGAGCCTGCACCAGCCCTTACAAAGAGCAACTGACTGAAGCACACATATCTACCCTATCCCCATAAACCAGTGACCCCCACTTAACATTTTTTCGACTCTAAGGGCAATTTATCATGGCCAATCCACCTAACCCGCACATCTTTGGACTGTAGGATTAGCATAGTGTGGAACAATATTTCCAAGTCAGGATGGTGAATGACTTGGGGGGTGAGGGAACATCTAGGTGGTGGTGTTCCCAGATATCTGCTATCCTTGTCCTTTGAGATGGTAGTGGTCATGTGTTTGGAAGGTGCTATTGAAGGAACCTTGGTGAGTTCCTGCAGTGCAACTTGTAGATGGTACACACGGCTGCAGCGGCGGTGGATGATGTGAATGTTTGTGAAGGGGTACCAATCAAATGCTCTATCCTGGCTGAGCTCGGGTGCTGTTGGAGCTGCACTCATTAAAGCAAGTTGAGAGAATTCTATCACACTACTGGGGTGGGATTCTCCCCCACCTGGCATGACGGAGGGTCCCGGCGTAGGGGAGTGGCGCCAACCACTCCAGGGTCGGGCCTCCCCAAAGGTGGGGAATTCTCCCCACCTTTGGGATCTAGCCCCGCGCCGGAGCGGTTGGCACCAGAAGACTGGCGCAAAAAACCGGCGCCCGCGGCAGCGAGGCTGGCCGAAAGGCTTTTGCCGGTCGGCGCATGCGCCGGCGGTGACGTCAGCGGCCAGCTGCGCGATGTGGGTTTCTCTTCCGCTTCCGCCATGCCGGAGGCCGTGGCGGCGCGGAAGGAGAAAGAGTGCACCCAGGGCACTGGCCCGGAGTCTGAGCGGGGGGCCCCGATCGCGGGCCTGGCCACCGTGGGGGCACCCCCCGGGATGCGATCGCCCCGCGCCCCCCCCGGGGGCCCGGTCGCGCCGCCGATCCCGCCGCCACCAGAGGTGGTTCAAACCTCGGCGGCGGGAGAGGCCTCCCAGCGGCGGGACTTCGGCCCATCCACCCTGCTGGGGGTCGGAGAATTTCGCCCCTGAATTGTGCCTTGTGGACAGGCTTTGAGAAGTCAGGAGGTGAATTACTCGCCACATTTTTCCAAGCCTCTGCCCTCATATTGTAGCCACAATATTTATTTGGCTAGTCCAGTTGAGTTTTTTGTTAATGGTAACACCGAGGATGTTGATAGAAGGGGACTCAGTGCTGATAATGCCATTGAATTTCAAGGGACTATAATTTGATTCTCTCTTATTGAAACGCAAAGTGGCGAGAATGTTGCCACTTGTCAGCGCAAGTCTGGATATAGTCCAGGTCTTGCTGCATTTTCAAATGGACTGCTTCTTGAAGGCCTTACAGATGAAAAGTTCCTCACCGTCCACCCCCAACTCTCTACTCCCTAGGGGGAAGGGGATGGCGAGGGGCTTTTCATCTGTGAGGCCTGCAAGCCATTTTTACATATTGTGGATACGCATAACAGGGGCAACTACAACTGCTGCCTGTCTGTCCTAATGAACACTTCCTGGACAGAGCCCTGATCCTGGTTCTATGCGAAAGCCACTTTAATTCCCTTTGTCTGTGAGTAGCCTCTAGCTTCACAGCTGAAGGCTATTACTAATAAGGAATTGGCCCTGTTAGTTGTGAGGGTACTTCACTGCTGTAGGTTGTGTTTTCTGCTGCTCCTGCTGGTGGCTGCAGATGCCTGGAGGCTGGCTGTTGCCGTTACTCATAGGGGCTGAGGACTTGTATCTCTAGTACTTCCCCCCCCCCCCCCCCCGCCCCCCATCTTGGCCCTTTCCCACTTATTATGGGCTATGTTCTCCTGCGAGGACCTAGAGAGGGAATTATGAGCCGCACGCTTGATGGATTAGAGGGGTCTAGAGCAAGTGGCATGTGTGTGGGCACCTCACCTGGACATAAAGGGGTTGTGTGGTGGGGGTCAAGGGGTTCTCAGGAGCAAACATGAAGTTTGGATGTGGGGATGGTGTTGGGAATTTTAGGGATGGCAGGCGGAACTGATGGCAGGAGAGAAATGGTAAGCTATCCTTGCAGCTTGGTGGGGGTCGTTGGTCTTCTTCTGCCTTTAAATGGCAGTCTTCCTGGTCATGCTGCCTGCACTGACAGCCACTGTCACTCCCTCCCAGGCAGTAGTAACCGTGCTGCTGGCCCTCATCCCCTTGATGTCCCATCTTCCACCAACAGCGTTGTGAAGCCTGGCCAAGTCGGCATCCCCAAAGCAAAGAGCAGGTCTGCGCTGCAATGCTTGCGTCTTGACTGAGTGAGTGGTGAGGGAGCATTTCAAAGCAGTTTCCCCTCGTCAACAGCGAAATGCTGAGGAGCGGGTCTGGTGAACGAGATAGCCAGTAACGGTGAGAAGAAATGGGGACTCATTACTGACACTAAGTGCCATTAAATATGCTGCACGATATCTCCAATGCTGTCAGTCATCGAGAAACACCCCGTCAAAAGCACCCAAAATCACCTTTAGAAATGTTTCTGCTAAATCGCACCTGTAGAGTCATACAGATCTACAGCACAATAAAGGCCCTTCCAACAATTCTAATCACATTGTCCAGCACTTGGTCCACAGCCTTGTATGCTTGGCATTGCAAGTACACATCTAAATACTTCTTAACTGTTATGGGGATCTCTGCCTCCACCACCCTTTCAGGCAGCAAGTTCCAGACTCCCACCACCCCTTGGGTGAAAATTTTTTCCTCATACCCCCACTAAACCTGCTGCTCCTTACTGTAAATCTATGCCCCTGGTAATTGATCCCTCTACCAAGGGGAAATGTTTCTTCCTGACTACTCAGTCTCTTCTTCTCCAAGAAAAACAATCTCAGTCTATGCAATCTCTCTTCATAGCTAAAACTCTCCAGCCTGGGCAACATCCTGGTAAATCCCCTCTGCATCCTTTCCAGTGCTGTCACATCCCTCCTATAATGTGGATTACAGAACTGCACACGATACTCCAACTGTGCCCTAACCAATGTTTTATATAGTTCCAGCATAACCTCCCTGTTCTTAAACTCTTTGCCTCGGCCAATAAATGGTAGTATACCATATGCCTTCTTAACCACTTTATCCACCTGCCCGACTATCTTAAGGGACCGGTTGTAAATGCATACCTTGGTCCCTCTGATCCTCGGTGCTTCCCAGGATCCTGCCGTTCATCATTCTTTTGCGTTGATTGTCTTGCCCAACTGCATCATCACCTCAGACATATCAATTTACACTTATCCTGATTTTTCTGCACAGGATACACCTGTGTAATGTTCCACATTGCTAAGTGGATGACAGTGTTGTAGCTGGACTGGAACAGCTCGGCTAGGGGCATGGAAAGCTCTGGAGCACAAGTCTTCAGTACTATTGCTGGAATATTTTCAGGGCCTATAACCTTTGCAGTATCCAGTGCTTTCAGCCATTTCTTGATATAATGTGAGGTGTATCAAATTGGCTGAAGACTGGCAACTGTGAAACTGGGGACCTCTGGAGGAGACCGAGATTAATCATCCATTCGGCAATTTTGGATTATTGTGAATGCTTCTGCCTTGTCTTTTGTACTGATGCGCTAGGCACCTCCATCAGTGAGGATGGGAATATTTGTGGAGCCTGCTGCTCCAGCGAGTTGTTTAATTGGCCACCACCACCATGGATGTGGTGGGACTGCAGAGCTTAGACATGATTCATTGGTTGTGGGACTGCTTAGTCTTGTCTATTACTTGCTGCTTATGCTGTTTGGCACAGAGGTAGCCTGTGTTGGAGCTTCACCAGATTGCCACCCCATTTTTGGATATGAAATGAAATGAAAATCACTTATTGTCACGAGTAGGCTTCAATGAAGTTACTGTGAAAAGCCCCTAGTCGCCACATTCCGGCGCCTGTCCGGGGAGGCTGGTACGGGAATATGCCTGGTGTTGTTCCTGGCATGCGCTCCTGCTGTCTTCATTGAACCAGGGTTGATCCCCTGCCTTTGGGGAGGCACAGTGGCATAGTGGTTAGCATTGCTGCCTCACAGTGCCAAGGACCCGGGTTCAATTCCGGCTTTGGGTGACTGTCTGTGTGGAGTTTGCATTTTCTCTCCGCGTCTGCATGGGTTTCCTCCGGCTGCACCATGTTCCCTCCCACAGTCAAAAGGTGTGCAGCTTAGGTGGATTGATTGTGATAGATTGCCCCAAAGATGTGCAAGTTAGGTGGGGTTATGGGGTTTCAGGGGTAGGGCAATAGAGTGGGCTCAGGTAAGGTACTCTTTCACAGGGTCAGTGTAGACTCAATGGGCCAAATGACCTTCTTCTGCACTGTGTGAATTCTATGGTTGTAATGGTAGAGTGGGGTACATGCTGAGCTATGAGGTTACAGATTGTGGCTGAGTACAATTCTGCTGCTGCTGACGGTCCACAGCACCTCATGATGCCGAGGCTTGAGCTGCAAGATCAGTTCAGAATCTAGCCCATTTAGCACAATGCTAACACAACACAATGCAGAGTATCCTCAATGTGAAGACAGGACTTTGTCTCCACAAGGACAATGCAGTGGTCACTCCTACCGATACTGTCATGGACAGGTGGATCTGCAGCAGGCAGGTTGGTGAGGATGAGGTCAAGTATGTTTTTCCCTCTTGTTGGTTCCCTCACCACCTGTCGCAGTCCCAGACTAACAGCTATGTTCTTTAGGACCTGGCTAGCTCAGTCTGTGGTGGTGCTACCAAGCCACTTTTGGTGATGAACATTGAAGTCCCCCACCCAGAGCACATTCTGTGCCCTTGCTTTCTCCAAATGACGATCAACATGGAGGAGCACTGATTCATCAGCTGATTGGTGGACGGTACGTGGTAATCGGCAGGAGGTATCTTTGCCCATGTTTGACCCGAAGCCGAACACTTTATGGGCTCCGGTATTCATATTGGGGACTTCCAGAGCAACTCCCTCCTGACTGTATACCACTGTGTCGCCACCTCTGCTGGGTCTGTCCAGCCAGTGAGCAGGACATACCCAGGAATAGTGATAGTGGTGTATGGGACGTTATCTGTAAGGTATGATTCTGAGAGTGTGTTTATGTCAGGCTGTTGCTTGACTAGTCTGTGAGACAGCTCTCTCAATTTTGGCCCAAGCCCCCAGATGTTAGCAAGGAGCACATTGCAAGGCTGGGTTTGCCACTGTCGTTTCCAGTGCCTAAGTCGATGCTGGGTGGTCTGTTTCTTTCCCCCCTATTGGCTTTGTATCGGTTTTATACAACTGATTGACTTGCTCGGCCATTTCTGAGGGTAATCAAGAGTCAACCACATTGCTGTGGATCTAGAGTCACATTTAAGCCAGTCCAGGTGAAGACTGCAGATTTCCATTCATGAACCTGCTGGGATTTTTCCGACAATTGACAATGGTTTAATGGTTTTCATTAGGCATTTAATTCCAGTTATTTATTGGATTCAATTTTACACCATCTGCTGTGGTAATATTCGAAACTGCCTCCCCAGTGTTTTACCCTGAATCTCTGGATCACCAGTCATAGAATCATAGAATTTACAATGCAGAAGAAGGCCATTCAGCCCATCAAGTCTGTACCAGTCGTTGGAAAGAGCACCCTACTTAAGCCCACACCTCCACCCTTTCCCGTAAAGCAGTAACTCCACCTAGCCAAAGGGCAATTTAGCCTGGCCAATCCACCTAACCCTGTACATCGTAGGACTGTGGGAGGAAATGGGAGCACCTGGAGGAAACCCACGCAGACATGGGGAGAACGTGCAGACTCCACACAGACAGTCACCCAAGATGAGAATCAAACTTGGGACCCTGGAGCTGTGAAGCAACAGAGCTAACCACTGTGCTACCATGCCGCCAGTCCAGTGACAATATCACTGCGCCACCACCTCCCCTCTCCCTGGCCCGTGGAAGGGCTCCTGGCGGCAACGGCTGTTCCTATGTCTAAGCTACCATCACCAAAACAACCACCCTCGCCTCATTTACATATCCCCAAATAAACTCACCTGTCTTCGAGAGTGCTTTGGCTTTGAGGTGCCCTCTCCTTTGTGATGCCACCTTGGCATTGCCCATTGCTAGTAGTGGCACTATTGAGCTGCTGGCCTTCTGTGTGGACCTACAGATTTGGGTGTTGGGCTGCCATCCTTAATTAGTGGCCCCAACGAGGGTTGTTAAATTGTTTTGTCAACTTCTTGTGTACAAACATGCCACATCTCTGTCCTTGCAGCATCTTTAAAATAAAACCATTTAACCTGTATTACCCCTCCTCATTCTTGCTTCCAAAATGCATTACTTCCAACTTTTCTGTCTTGAATTTCAGCTGCCATATTCTGCTATTACCCCCCCCCCCCCTCCCCCCCCCATCCAGTCTACAGCCTCTTGAAATCTATTCCTATCTCCCTCACACTTACAAATTTTGTGGCTTCCATACATGTTGAAATAGTGGCCTGTTTCCACGAACCCAATTCATTAATGCCAATCAAAAACAGCAGCTATCCTAGTACTGACAATTGGGAACACCACTGTATACCTCTCTCTTGTCCAAACAAAATCCATCCAGGCTGTTTTCTATCCTTGAGCCATTTTGTATCCACACTGCTTCTTCTACTTTGACCCCATGGGATTCAATTTTGCTATTATGGCTTACTTTATTAAATACCTTTAGAAAGTCCAGATAACATCAACTACACCGCCCTCAGTTACCCTTTTTGCTATATCATCAAAATATCAATCTTAATAATAATAATTCATAATAATAATTTTTCTTATTGTCACAAGTAGGCTTACATTAACACTGCAATGAAGTTACTGTGAAAAGCCCCGAGTCGCCACATTCCGGCCCCAGTTTGGGCAAACAGGGAGAATTCAGAATGTCTAATTCACCTAGCAACATGTCTTTCGGGACTTGTGGGAGGAAACCGGAGCACCCGGAGGAAACCCACGCAGTCACAGGGAGAACGTGCAGACTCCGTGCAGACAATGAGCCAAGCTGGAATATAATGTGGGACCCAGGCACTGTGAAGCAACAGTACTAACCACTGTGCTAAAGTTAGTCAAACAGGATTTACCATTAACAAATGCAAGCTGCCTCTCCTTTGTCACTCTTGGCTGGTAGTTTTCTCCCTGATTAATGTGGTTGGGGTGTTGAAACTAGGACAGCAGCCAGAAAGCCAGCTTGAACTCATTGACTTCTGGGTTTCACTCCAGTGGGTTAGGCTTTGTGCATGAAATCCCCTTGGGAGATATATTAATTCTCAATCAGACCAATATTTATTCAGACTTTTGAGTTTCATGTCAGGTCTATAGTTTTGCCAAGCTTCCTGAAATTAATCAGTGTAAGCAAGGTGAGAACACAATGGCAGTTGAGGAGATCAATTCACTTTATGGAAAAATCCCAATTCATACTTGGTATGAATTGCTTCCTTACCAACGAGGAGTAAAGGATTTGATTTGCTGAACATAGAACATAGAACAGTACAGCACAGAACAGGCCCTTCGGCCCTCAATGTTGTGCCGAGCAATGATCACCCTACTCAAACCCACGTATCCACCCTGTACCCGTAACCCAACAACCCCCCCTTAACCTTACTTTTTAGGACACTACGGGCAATTTAGCAAGACCAATCCACCTAACCCGCACATCTTTGGACTGTGGGAGGAAACCGGAGCACCTGGAGGAAACCCACGCACACACGGGGAGGATGTGCAGACTCCGCACAGACAGTGACCCAGCCGGGAACCGAACCTGGGACCCTGGAGCTGTGAAGCATTTATGCTAACCACCATGCTACCGTGCTGCCCCAAGCCTACTTGAGAGTTGAGTTTCTGCACTTTGGGTGGTCTGATCCATATTTTAAGCCCAGTGACACTACAATGGGTATCAGATCATTACCATTTAACAAGCCATTGACATCCTAAAACCAATTGACTACCTCTTTCAACAATCCTCCCCACTCGTCTCCATCAGTTAATTCCCTTTAATAAACCTGTGTTGATTCTGCCTAATCGTATTGTGAGTTTCTAAGTGGTGAGGGCATGCATAGAAAGAGAAGGTGGATGTACCTACAAGGTGTGATATGGTGGAGTAGGCTTCAGGAGCCAGAGTGAGAAGATGGAGTGATATTACACAGCAGGGTATCGGCGACTGTGCCACTGTACTCACAGTTCCTGATCTGCTTTATCATCAAGCCACTTCCGACACTGAGATCACCATGGCCGCTGGTCCCTCTTCTACCTCTAACTGCGCCTCTTTGGTTTTAACCAGAAGGGCTTCTTCCTCCTGTTATTCTGAAGAACATCTCTAGGCGACTCCTCAGCACCTGAGTGGACATCAAGAGGAAGTATCAGTGAAGTAGGGGGCAGCCTTTGAACGTATACCACTTCCTGTCAATTCCAACTCCAAGTTACATCTTAAGACTCTCCTTTTTATATACTGGAGTTGAGATCACAGGCAGAATATTTCAGATAGCAAGGTTTCCTGCCTCACCTCACAACAACCGCACAGCCATTTACTTCTCTGAGGAATGTTAATAGGCTGGAAATGGAACTTCTGTCCCCTACTGTGGTGGAAGTTCCACCTTAGAGAACTGGTGGCTAATCTTGATGTGGAGAGACTGGGGGTGAAGGAAGCACTCTTGGCGGGCAGAAATTGTGTATGGGGGATACTATGTGGAAGGGCAGCTCTTGAGATCACATCTGAGGCCTGGACAACGTGACTTGTCAGATTTCCTCCCCTGGACCTGACCTCTTCCCACCACTGCAAACTCACTGGTGCGGGCCACAAAATTCTGCCCCACATTATGTCGGTTCACATCACCTTCTGAAGGGCAATTAGGGATAAATGTTGGCCTCGCCAGTGAAGGCTTCTGTAATGTACTTTGATTATGTTGATGTTAAACCTTGATGTGATAGTGTTAACAAAGAGCATTAGACTTTGTTTTACAACAAAACTATTTACTACTAACACTACCCTAAACGGTTACTAATGTCTAAGATTAATACAGTTGGAAATAATGGTCTAACACTAACTTACACAGAGATACTACACAACTACTCTAATATGCGACTGCTTTCAACTCCTTGCTCACACCTTGTCCTGGAAGACCTGGGGCTGGATTCTCTGCCGCCCCGCCGGGTTGGAGAATCGCCGGGGGCCGGCGTGAATCCCGCCCCCGCCGTCTCCCGAATTCTCCGGCACCAGAGATTCGGCGGGGGCCGGAATCGCGCCGCGTCGGCGGGCCCCCCCGGCGATTCTCCGGCCCGCGATGGGCCGAAGTCCCGCTGCTGTCATGCCGGTCCCGCCGGCAGGAATCAAACCACCTACATTACCGGCGGGACCAGGCGGCGTGGGCGGGCTCCGGGGTCCTGGGGGGACGCGGGGCGATCTAGCCCCGGAGGGTGCCCCCACGGTGGCCTGGCCCCTGATAGGGGCCCACCAATCGGCGGGCGGGCCTGTGCCTTGGGGGCACTCTTTTCCTTCCACGTTCGCCATAGTCTTCACGATGGCGGACGCGGAAGTGACCCCCTCCCCTGTGCATGCGCGGGGATGACGTCAGCAGCCGCTGATGCTCCGGCGCATGCGCGAACTTCCGCCGGCCGGCGAAGTCCCTTCGGCCCCGGCTGGCATGGCGCCAAAGGCCTTTCCCGCCGGCCGACGGGGCGCCAACCACTCCGGCGCGGGCCTAGCCCCTCAAGGTTAGGTCTTGGCCCCTAAAGGTGCGGAGAAATCCGCACCTTGGGGGGGGGCCCGACCCCGGAGTGGGGAGAATTCTGGCCCTGGTGCCTCCGGGTCACGTGCCTGCATCTTGGCCCCACCTACTGGTCGAATGCTGGAACTACAACAGTAAAACATATAACTTCTAATACACATACAGATGATGATGATCTATTAATATTATATCTAGTGATAATCTACCTATCATCACAGCTACATCATTTGAATGAATAAAAAAAAAGCTTTCTGATGCTGAATGAACAGGAAACCAGAATTAAACTTGTAACAAGTTTGCAATGTGAAAAAAACGAGATTCGCTGGACCTATTTCCAGATCCCATGCAAAACTGCCCTCCTCCTCCCCTCAGCTCCCTGCTGTTTCCCAATTAATATTATGGCCAATGTTTTTAAAAGCTCTGTTACAACTGACCAACCTGTAATTGTGAGATTTATCCTTCTCTCTTCTTTTGAACAAGGGTGGAATGTCTCCAATCCTCCAGTCCCCTGACACAATGCTATGCCGGACGAGATTTCAAGGATTGTGGCTACCACTTCCAAAATCTCCACCCTTACTTTCCTCCAGATCCCAGGATGCATCTCACCTGGATCAGGTGACGTATCCACTAAGTGTCAGCTTTTGTATTACCTCTATTTTATATGTTCTTATCTTTGTTTTATAATCTTTATTGTCACAAGTAGGCTTACATTAACACTGCACTGAAGTTACTGCGAAAAGCCCCTAGTCGCTACATTCCGGCGACGCCTGTTCGGGTATACTGAGGGAAAATTCAGAATATCCAAATTACCTAACAGCACATCTTTCAGGACTTGTGGGTGGAAACCGGAGCACCCGGAGGAAACCCACGCAGATACAGGGAGAACGTGAAGTCTCCACACAGAGAGTGACCCAAGCCGGGAATTGAACGTGGGACCCTGGTGCTGTGAAGCCATTGTGCTAACCATTATGCTACCGTCTCATTGGTAACCTGGCAACTTCCTGGTTTATCATAGTTTTGATAAAGTCCTCTTCCTTGGTTAGCTTTCATGAGTGGGCATTTAGTGCCTTTGCCATGTCTTCTGTGTCCACCACAGGCCTCTGTTATGGTCCCTTTAGAAGTCGTTTCCCGCCGGTGCTGAGTGGAAGGTAGGCAAAAAAAAAGATTTAAAAGGAGCAAGGTGGCATGTTGCACACATTCCAGGGCCCGATTGTTCCTGCTGATTTCAGCTTGTTGTATGGTTTCTTGTCCTTCCAGTGTATATTCATGTGATTATCAGAAAACGTTAGCGTAAGTTGCTGTTGGCAAGGGCAACATAGAAACTGCTGTGATTTTGGTCTAAATTAGCTTGGGGAAATTCTCACCACGCCCAATTCCTGCTAATTTTTGAAGTGAAGCTTTTTAGGAAAAAACAGAAAACAGACTGCACAATGGTTAGCACTGCTGCCTCACAGCACCAGGGACCCGGGTTTAATTCCGTCCTTTGGGTGACTGCCTGTATGGAGGTTGCATGTTCTCCCTGTGTCTGCATGAGTTTCCTCCAGGCTCCGGTTTCCTCCCACAGTCCAAAGATGTGCAGGTTAGGTGGATTGGCCATGCTAAATTGCCCTTAGTGACCAAAAGTTAGGTGGGGTTACGGGGATAGGGTAGGGGAATGGGCTAGGTGGAGTGCTCTTTCAGAGGGTTGGTGCAGATCCACTGGGCTGAATCGCCTTCTTCTGCACTGTAGGGACCCATGATCGGGCCATTGGAGTAGCAGAGTGATTACAAAAAGGGAAGAAAAAGCAGAATGCTAAGAAAAAAGAAAAACAGCAGAACGGCTACAAAGAGGGAACAATCTTGGCACTATTGCAGAATACTAGAGTTCATTTTCCTTCTTACATTAAATAAGAATCTCCTTAAGTGGGATGGGGTATAATGGATGGGGATGGTGTACTTTAATTTTCTAGTAACATTTTCTAGTAATATACATGAAATTTGAACTGATTGTACCTTATTCAATGTACTCATTGTTCTGTGTTTTGGATAACAACAGAATAAATCAGCTTAATACTGAACCAGGCAATATATATATCTGGTGTTAATGGGGTGATGAAAGGAGGATATGTCCTTAAGGTGTGGAAGCCTACCCCTGTCTATGCAAATAGAGTCTGAACTGATTGTACCATATGATGTTCCTCATACCCAGTGCTCTCTTTATTTTATGCACTGTGGAACAGAGCAGTTTATGAAGCAAACCAAATAACACCTCTATCACCCAGTCCTAACTCAGTTTGTCTCTGATGAAATCAAAGCAATAAATGTTCTTAAGAACGTGGGGATCTAGTGCAAATCACAAGTTTCACGACCACGCTAATAGATATGGAACAATGGAAGGTAATCGTAGCAAAAAGGCTTAAAGAAGTGACTGACATTTTCAATTTGAGTAAGCAGACCAAGTTGCAACATGTGCTTGCATTACAGTCTGTAATAAAAATAGTTTATATAATCAGATGTGGACTTAAATAATTAATTTGGCGTGACCCGAGTTACACTTATTTTTTTGTTATAAATTTAGAATACCCAATTTTCTTTTCCAATTAAGGGGCAATTTAGTGTGGCCAATCCACTTAACCTGCACATCGTTGGGTTGTGGGGGTGAAACCCACGCAGACATGGGGAGAATGTGAAAACTCCACACGGACATTGGCCCAGGGCCGGGATTCAAACCCGGGTCCTCAGCACCGCAGTCCCAGTGCTATCCACTGCGCCACATGCCGCCCTCCGAGTTACACTTATTAAATATATTCATGAATATCTGAATTTATGTCATCAGTTGTGCTTCTTGATGGGCTGAATTAGCTTGTATGTTCTCACTGCACTGTGTATTCTTTACTCTGCTGATCAAGGGCAGCAGGCGTATTGGGACACCACTTCCTGCAAGTTCCCCTTCAAGACAGACACCATCCTGACTTGAAATATATCTTCATTCCTTCACAGTCGATGGGTCAAAATCCTGGAGCTCTTCTTAACAGCACTGTGAGTCCATCTACCACACATGGACTGCAGCAACTCAAGACAGCTCGCCACTACCTTCCCGAGGACAATTAAGGAGGGGAATATATGCTGGCATTTTTTCAACAACAAAAAAATCAGCCCCTGTTTCTCACGAAACACAAAGATAGCAATGAATGTTGGCAGTGTAAGCAATAGCTATGTTAATTATTGCGACCTTTGTCATAAAGGATTAAATATCTTCATAATGAATGACTCAGAACTCAATTCACATTTAGTCTTTCACACACCTACCAATTTGAGGGATCATTTTAACATACAGAGCACCCAGGGCATTACAGCTTTGAAAGGATATCAAGAAGAATCATATATTCAAAGATATTTTCCTCTTCTCCCTTGAAGGTAACAATTTATTATGGAATTAACAAGATGTGAAATGAAGTATTAGGCAAATAAAATGCGAGCAAAAAAATGGAATTCAGGGATAAACAACAGATATTAAAAAGTTAATGCACAGCTGTCTTCACCAAGGAAACTGGGAGAAAAAGTTACTGGTGATATAATCAGGTATCCAGAAAGAGCAGAAGTGGAGATTAACTCTGCAATTAACTAAGAACTGGGTTTTGCAAGTATAGAAGTAAATCAGGCACCTAATCCAGATAACCTGCATCGACAAGCCTTAAACAAATAGTGACTGAAATTTGTGACATCCTAGATAACATTGTTAAATGTTTGCTAAATTTAGAAGGGAGTCCTGGGAATGAAAAAGTGGTTAACAGTACCTCATTATTAAAACAGGGAAATAAAGCACTGTTGAAATATTGTTGATATTTTATGCTTGTTCTTTCAAAGAAATTCTAGTCAGGTCCCTATCTGAGATTAATGACTGATATAATGGGCGTGATTCTCCGCTCCCCAGGCTGGGTGGGAGAATCGTGGGAGGGCCGCTCTGGCACTCCCCGCGATTCTCCCACCCCCCCCCCCCCCCCAAAATGGCATGTCGCGTTTTGCGACACGCTGCTCGGAGAATCGTCGGTCGCCGTTTTTCACGGCGACCGGCGAATCTCCGGCCCGGATGGGCCGAGCGGCCTGACGATCCCAACCTGTACACGCCGGCGGCAACCACACCTGGTCGCTGCCGGCGTGAACAGCGCACGACAGGTAAGTGTGGGGCCTGTGGGGGGGGGGGAGAAGAACGAGCACCACGGGCGTGCTAGGAAGGGGACTGGCCCGGGTTCGGTGCCCACTGATCGTCGGGCTGGCGTCTTTAAGAGACGCACTCTTTCCCCTCCGCCGCCCCGCAAGAGCAAGCGTCAAGGCCCGGCGACCGAGTTTCTCCCAACGCCGCTCCTAGCCCCCTGGGGGAGGGGAGGGAGAGAATAGGGGGCGAGGAGCAGCCTCCGATGCTGGTGTGAAACACTCCGGGTTTCACGCCGGCGTCGGCCGTTGCAGAGAATTTTGCCCAATGAGTCACAATATAGGGGTGAAGTATGGCGCAGGATAGAAATAAGACATACCTGTAAATGAAACTTTCCATGCAAGGAAACAATTATGGACATAGTTCCCCAGTAAACAGCCTAGTTACATAATTTTAATATACTAGTTAATCTCTTGTAGTCTTCAACATGGGGAGTCAAGACCAAGTTTAGCAAAGACAAACTAGAGTGAGAGGAGGAGGAGGCAGGCGAGGAGAGTGCACTGGGAGAGTTCCTATTGTCTTATCCTCATTGGGTAATTATCAGAGGGAAGTCGGTGAAAACATTGAAAAATGGCAAAACAGCTAAAATCAGTTACTTGTGTTATCTTTTAGAGTTTGTGAACTTTCCTCTGAGATCACTGCATTGGATTGGGAAGACTCAATGAAATACTCGCCAATCCTACCTCCCTCACTCAGACCCCACTGCCTCACTCCGTCCCTCCTTCATCTCTTACCATTCTTCCTGCCTCCCACTCCTCCATTTCCCTATCCTTCCAACCCACTCATACCCCTTTGTGTCCTCCTCCCCCCAAACCCCACACACTCCCTCCCCCAAACCCCACCCACTCCCTCCCCCAAACCCCACCCACTCCCTCCCCCCAAACCCCACCCACTCCCTCCCCCCAAACTCCACCCACTCCCTCCCCCCAAACCCCCACCCACTCCCTCCCCCAAACCCCACCCACTCCCTCCCCCAAACCCCACCCACTCCCTCCCCCCAAACCCCACCCACTCCCTCCCCCCAAACCCCACCCACTCCCTCCCCCCAAACCCCACCCACTCCCTCCCCCCAAACCCACCCACTCCCTCCCCCCAAACCCCACCCACTCCCTCCCCCCAAACCCCACCCACTCCCTCCCCCCAAACCCCACCCACTCCCTCCCCCAAACCCCACCCACTCCCTCCCCCAAACCCCACCCACTCCCTCCCCCCAAATCCCACCCACTACCTCCCCCCAAACTCCACCCACTCCCTCCCCCCAAACCCCACCCCCCCCCTCCCCCAAACCCCACCCACTCCCTCCCCCCAAACCCCACCCACTCCCTCCCCCCAACCCCACCCACTCCCTCCCCCCAACCCCACCCACTCCCTCCAATACACACCTGCGCCTTAAGATTCAGTTATACACAATGCTGCAAATGCAGTTGTTCCTTCCTCAGAACTGAGTTCTAACCATTTATCCTTTGCTTATTTAGCTCCCATAAAGCCTTAAGCTGTGTTTATTATTTTACAGATGCCTTTGACTTAATATTAAATCATGAAATGCTGGAATGCAAGATATTGAACAGCTGTGAAATTACCCAATGCTTGAATACAACATAAACCAAAACATTTAAGTCAAACTAGTGAACTCCTTTGAACACAAATATTGTTATGAGATTAAGTTGCCTAGCTTTCAAATAATAGTTCTAAAAGTGAATTCCTATGGATTTTGTATGAAGAATATTGTATAGGAGGATCAAGCAAGTACTTAGGACACAAATGACTGTAATATGGAGCTTAAATCCACCACTGAGACTAGTGTAGTGATAATTGTACAATGCTTGAAAGTGTCACTTACTCCAACTAACAAGTAAGTTACAATGCTGTTGAATCAAAAGCACTTGTAAGAGTAATTTCACTTTAAGTGGGTGAGGTGTTAAGGGAAACAGACAATTATATTTGACATTGATCAATGCAGCAGTTTGGGGACAAGAGAACTAGGCAGTTAAGTACAATTTCTCAATAGATGTGGAGTTAAAAAGACATGTGAAAGTGACTTAACAACATCAAGGAAGTTGAAGAAATCCTGTTTGACATAAATCTCAGGAATGTACTGAGGGATTGTTAATTCTGATTAATGAGACAATGGTTGGTCTCTCTGTTCTTATGTTGGAGAAATTTGCAATCCAACAATTCCACTCAATGTCAATCTCTTATTTATTTATCTATTGTTCACTAATCATGTGCATTACATATTGTATAAATTAGACCCGAAATACATTCCTGAATATTTCATTTATCTGTGATTGTTTGGGGAATTTCTTTCATGCATCTCTACGAGGACTGGGTTTGTATTTTAAGTCTGTTGGGGTCTGGAGTTCTGCTCTGCTGCACCTCGACTGGCAAAGCATATACCCTAGAATTTCTGGCCCAAAGTCTTAACTCCCCATGTTGAAGATTACAAGAGATTAACTAGTATATTAAAAGTAGTAGAGTCACTAGGCTGTTTACTGGGGAACTATGTCCATAATCGTTTCCTTGCACGGAAAGTTTCATTTACAGGTATGTCTTATTTCTATCCTGCACCATACTTCACCCCTACATTGTGGGTATAAGTTCCATCTGTTGCAACATTGAAGTGCACAAGCCCTAAAGAGCCAAGCTCAGTCTGTTGCCTTTGCTGAGTTAACCTGATCGGTTAAGGGACAAAATTAGCCCAATGTCCCTGGGTTAGGGAATGGAAAAATCCGCTAGCTTTACCACTGTGAGAATAGCGATTGAACACATGGCTAGGATACAAGAGTGCTACTGACACCCACTGCCATTGCCAGCACCCGCAACCCTGACCCTTAAAAGAGCCTGCCTCCGTCTTCACCCCAAAACCTCTGTCTCCTTACCCCAACCCTACACCTTCTCAGCATTTGTCACCCAATAATAATGCACAGGTTTGGAAGGACCAGACCCCCTGAGTGCCACGCTCGCTGAAGCACCGTCATCCTAATCTTTGCCACCTTACCTGCCCTAACAAATGGCAAAATTAACCATTCCACCCCCATAAAAAAACATTTTTGGCTAAAAGACCGGTAGGCACCGAAATAAGAATAAAAACAGAGACAAAATATTCATCTTAACTGCCTGCACCTGGCCTGCCAACAAAGGCCATCACACCTCAATAAATCCGCCTTGACCCTACTCACTCGGCTCGTGAAATTAAATTTATGAAGCCAGGCCCAATCCCGAGCAACCTGCACTCCAAGGTACCTAAAGTGGGTAGTCGTCATGTGAAACAGCAATCCCCGCCACATCGGCTCCTGCCTCTGATGAAGACACCAGGAAACACTCACTCTTTTCCATATTCAACTTGGAACCTGAAAACGTCTGAATCTCCTGAGCAACCCCATTATTACCCCCACCGTCAAACCCGGGTTGGAGATGTACAACAACAAATCATCGGCATACAAAGATACCCTTGCTTCATCCCAGCTGCCCCCCCCCCCCTCACTATCCCCTTCCACTTATCCAAGCACCTCAGCGCTGTGGCCAAGGACTCTATCGCAAGTGCAAGCAGGAGGGGGGACATGTGGCACTCCTGCTGCGTTCCTCTATGTAACTGAATTCACCTCGTTCATGCGTACACTTGCCTTCAGTTCCCTATATATTAATTTGACCCATACCACAGACTTTGGCCCAATCCCAAACCTCTCCAACACCACAAACAAATAGCTCCACTCTACACGGTCAGAAGCCTTCTCCACATCCAGCACCATCGCCAGCTGCCTCCCCTCTGATGGGGAGAGCGCCACATTTAACAAACACCACATATTTGAGGATAACTGCCTATCCTTTAACAAATCCGTCTAATCTTCCCGAATCACCCGCGGAAGGCACTCTTCCGACCGAACTGCTAACACCTTGTCCAAAATCTTGGCATCCACATTAGTTTTTTTTTTTTATTTTTAAAAATTTAGTGTACCCAATTAGTTTTTCCAATTAAGGGGCAATTTAGCGTGGCCAATCCACCTACTTTGCACATTTTTGGGTTGTGGGGGCGGAACCCACGCAGACACGGGGAGAATGTGCAAACTTCACACGGACAGTGACCCAGAGCCGGGATCGAACCTGGGTCCTCAGCGCCGTGAGGCAGCAATGCTAACCACTAGGTCACCGTGCTGCCCGGCATCCACATTAGTAAAGGTATTGGCCTATATGACCCACACTCCACCGAGTCCTTATTCTTTTTTAACAACAACGAGATGGATGTCTGTCCCATTGTCTCTGGGAATACACCTTAACCACTGCATCTTCAAACATTCCCACCAACAGCAGCACCAGCCTACCCAAAAACCTTTTTTAAAACTCCACCGGAACTCACCTGGCACCAGTGCCTTGTCCATTCGCATCTTCCAATCGTCGCCCGAACCTCTTCCATCTACACTGGCTCTTCCAGCCCTGCCCTCTCTTCCTCTCCTACCCTAAGACACTCCAACCCTCCAAAATATCCCTCATATCCGACTTGTCCGACTTTAACAACGTTTTTAAAAACTCCTCAAATGCCTTGCTCACCCTGTCAGCCAGCTCTACCTCCCACCCCCCCCCACCCCCCACCCCCCCCCCCCCCGAGCCACTTCCTCTCAAAACCACATCACTTTGCAGAGACCCCCATCACCCCACCATTCACACCTCCCAAGCCCATCAAATCCTGTACACACAGGCTCTAACAACCATGGCCCCTCGCTCCACTTTGCCCCTATTCACTTGTCGACCTGGATTTGCTAACGCAGCGGCCCCCACTCAAGCCCTCTCCCACGCAGGCCCAATACCAAAAAGCACGCACCCAGTCTCTCCCTACACCCCCGCAAAATGGACCTTTAACATGGGAAAACAAATCCCAACATATGACCCCAATGTCCCAAAACCATCCCCTCCCAATCACAAAATGAAGAAAAACAAATCCAAACTCAGTTCAGTGCCAGTCCTTCAGCTTTCACGAAAGCTCCGCTTCCTTCGCCATCTCGAAGTAATAGTTCCTGGAGATATGTGTAACTTTTAGCTTCGCTGGGTAGACCACCACAAACCGCTCTTGTACAAAACCGTCTTTGCCCGACCAAAAGCCACCCGCTGTTTTGCCAGTTGCGCTGTGACATCCTGATATATATGAATACCACTGCCTTCCCACCTTACCACTCGATTCTGCTTCGTCCATCTCAAAACTCTCTCCCTCACCGGGTAGCTATAAAAACAGACTATCGCAGACCTCGGTGCATCATTCGCCTTTGGCTCAAGCCGGAGTGACCGATGAGCCCTATCCAGCTCAGGGAGGGGTCCTTCTCCTCCCCCAACAACTTGGCGAACATCTCCGCAAAATACTCCATCGGTCTCCAGCCCCTCAGGCAGTCCCACAGTCCGCAGATTTATTTCTTCATGACCTGTTCTCCAGGTCCTCCTCTTTTGTTCCCAGCCTTTGTTACTGTCCTGCGCCTTCCGCAGCTCCTCATCGAAGTGAACTGGTCACTGTTCCGTGACGATGCCTCTTCCACCCCTTTCAACGCCTCTCCTTATTCTCACATCGCCGTCAATGTCTTTCCCAGAACCTCCTTTATTGGGGCCAGGGTATCATCTACCAACTCCTTGAACAAGGCTATTATCTCCTTCCAATGCCTATCAAAATGTTTGGCAAACTGGCGCTTAAACTCCACCGCCATCACTTCAACCAGCATGTCCACTATAATGGGTGTGGCCCCATCCACTGAGTTAGCTCCTGCCAAATTTCCTCCAATAGAACTCCACACCTAACCCGACCTCTCAGGCGGACTATCGAATGCACCTATTTGCCCCACATTCTCCTTCTGGGTTTTGGACATCCTTTAGTTACCATAATTTTTCTAGAGATCAATCACATCAAATTTTCCCCCCAAATCTGGGTGAAAAGAGCCCAAAATGAAAGCGCTAGCAGGAGCCAACAACATGTCACCTCCACCGACATGTCGTCACCGGAAGTCCCCACCTATTCAGTTATCCTGAGGGACAGAATTAATCTGCATTTGGAGAGGCAGGGATTAATCAAGAACAGTCACCATGGTTTTGCTAAAGTGAGGTTATATCTGACCAACTTGATTGAATTTTTTGAAGAGTTGACCAAGTGTGTAGATGAGGGAAATGCATTTGATGTAGGCTACTTGGATTTCACTAAGGCTTTTGATAAGGTCCCACTTGGAAGACTGATAGTGAAGCCCATGGGATCCAAGGGAATTTAGCAAATTAGATCCAAAATTAGCTGAGTGGCAGGAAGCAGAGGATGATGATCGAGAGATGTTTTTCTGTGTCCAGTGGGGTCCCGCAGAGATGAGTGTTGGGGCCCCTGCTCTTTGTGGTTTATAGAAATGATTTAGATATGAATGTAGGAATTGGAATAACATTGGGATGCTACATGCAGTCTGGAAAATAGATTTACTTTCAGCCACAGCTGGAAGCAAATTAGCCCTGATCTTTAGCCAGTTAGGAGAGGCAATGATGTAGTGGTATTATCGCTGGACTAGCAATCCAGAAACCCAGAGTCCTGCTCGGAGGACCTGGATTCAAATCTCGCCAGGGCAGATGGCGAAAGTAGAATTCAGTAAAAATCTGGAACTAAAAGCTTAAACCATTGTTGATTGTCGAAAATATGCATCTGGTTCACTAATGTCTTTTAGAGAAGGAAATCTGTCATCCTTACCTGGTCTGGCCTACATATGACTCCAGATCCACAGCAATGTGGTTGACTCTTAAATGCCCTCAGGGATGGGCAATAAATGTTGGCCCCGCCAGCGACACCCACATCCCATCAACAAATAATTTACTAAAAGTTGTATTTTTCACTGCAGCACTAGAAACTCAGATTTAATGTCTTGCTACCTTCAACAATTCTGTTTTCCATTTAAAAGAATAAAGAAATGACCTGCGTGCAAAAGAAAATAGAAGGGCTGGAGGTAAAAACGTATTGTTTGTTAACGTGCTTCTTTAGAAAGGTGGCTTTCTGGACTCTGGAGTATAATAAACATGTAGGGTGGGATTTTCCACACCCCTTTGCAGAGGCGGAGGCAGCCTGCTATTGGCTGGTGCCAAGGCCTTTTGTTCCCGTTATTGTCGGGGGGGGGAGTTGTGTTGAATGCATCACCAGAGAACCCACGGTGGGGATTTGCCATTGACAGGACTGGAAGGTCCCACCCGCGAGAATGGTCGGAGATTTCTGGCTGTAGTCTACCAACATTATAAATGGTACTTAAAAGCTTGCTATTGGTAGTCGCATGGCTACTTCAAGGATTCCTGTCAGATCTGAAAAAAGGAGAAAACTCTTCATGAAGATTGTTTAGGACTAAAAACATATGTGCACACGTTTAAAACTTTCTTTCATTTACTGTAATTCTTTTATTTTTCATAAAAGATTAATTATTTGAAATAAAGTCATATATTCAAAATAAAGTCATATATTCCAATGATTGTTTGATCGACATAAAATTAAAAAGAAACACACCCAAGTTCTGATTAAGCATAATAACTTAATTAAACATACCATCCATGGATAAACTCAATTCGAAGCTAAATAACTATTATTCAATTATTGAAGGGTTAAATCTTTATGAGGTCATTGGTCATGTTGTAATTCAAACTGTCCAATAAAAATAAGATGGTTCTGATCAAAATTTAATTCTCAACCAATTGGTCTATTTGACCAGGGTTGGCCTTTAACATGCTATCAAAATATATTTCACTGTGTCAGTGCATATCAATGGATAAAGTTTCATTATTGAAAGGAGGATCTCAGAATAAATGTGTTATATGATTCATACATTCTCTTCTAGTGAAAATAAAACAATTGTCCCACTCTTACAATTTAATAGCCTCCTAATATTCAAGTATCAAGAATTATATTAAGAGAATATAATAAGAGGGGCAGCACAGTAGCATGGTGGTTAGCATAAATGCTTCACAGCTCCAGGGTCCCAGGTTCGATTACCGGCTGGGTCACTGTCTGTGTGGAGTCTGCACATCCTCCCCGTGTGTGCGTGGGTTTCCTCCAGGTGCTCCGGTTTCCTCCCACAGTCCAAAGATGTGCGGGTTAGGTGGATTGGCCTTGCTAAATTGCCCGTAGTGTCCTAAAAAGTAAGGTTAAGGGGGGTTGGGTTACGGGTATAGGGTGGATACATGGGTTTGAGTAGGGTGATCATTGCTCGACACAACATCGAGGGCCGAACGGCCTGTTCTGTGCTGTACTGTTCTATGTCTAGAAGATACCAGAGTATGGTCATTATCTATTACATTATGTCATTGGATCAATATTTCTGGGCTGACAGACAGAGGGGCTATGTTGCATATTTATGTAGAGGGACCTGATTTCAATTTTACAGTGATCTAGGAACAGGTATGTCCATTACGCATGAGAATCAAGTGCACCATATCAGTTGGTGGCTTTTTAACTCACCACCTCTACCATTTTACTTCCAGATTGCCCATCGTGTTATGGGTGTGACATGATATTGCACCACACAATCTCCACTCCAATTTTTAAAGAGGGAGTCAAAACATGTAAACTGAAGAAGTAGGAGTTGCCTTTCAGAGAATGAGAAATTGAATTCAGTGGGCAAAGGTTGCACATCATTCAATGTGTTGCTGGGAGCTGCTGAAGATCCGCACATCCAGACAGAGGAACAGCTTCTTCCCCACAGCTACAAGACTCCTCAACAACTCCCACTCGGACTGATCTGTTCCCTGTAAGAACACTATCCACTATGCCCTATGCTGCTCTTGCTCATGTATTTGCTTTGTTTAGCCCCTTGTTCTGCACTGTAACCAATCACTGTTTGTCGATGTACCATTTGTCAATGTTCTCTGTTGATTATTCTCTTTGTCTATTATGTACGTACTGTGTTTGTTCCCTCGGCTGCAGTAAAACGCTTTTCACTGTACTTCGGTACACTTGACAATAAATAAATAAAAATCAACACATATTTACAGTGGTTTATGTACAGTCTGGTTCAGGCATTAATTTGCCAGCAAACCAGCCTCTTGCAGTTTTCCTCCTTCTGCCAGGTCCTGTGTTCCTCTTGGGTACTTTCATCCCCCCCCCCCCCCCGGCCTTCTTTCTCTTCCTTATCCCGTGATTTGCTCCATGCACCCCCCCGCCCCCCACCCAACTTTCTTCGTTGATGGCTACAAGCAAGTCTTGAAACAAGTTGGTGATACAGATAGCTGGATGTGTGAGGAACCTGTCAATTGCAGCCTAGGGAAAGGAATTTCACAGGGAATGAATGAAACACTTGCAGATCAAAGATCTGAGGGCTTCAAACCCAGCTGACCAGTATTCTTTTCCCAGGAATTGACACATGCTGTTTTCTGTGCCTGAGCCAGCAGGTATATTGCACAGGTGAGTTTTAAAGCAGTGATTTTTATTCACTGCTTTTGTCTGGATTATTCTCCAGCTTCCAGGCAAGGGTCTCTCTTCTGGGGCTTCCAGGCAAGGGTCTCCCTTCTGGGTGGTCTCTGGTGGGGGTCTCTTTAATTTGGGGGTTTCTGGTCGGGGTCTCTTTAATTGGGTGTGTCCAGTGGGGGCCATTGGGGGGGGGGGGGGGGGGGGGGGGGGAGGGGGATCTGGTGGGTGTGGCGTGGACAAGTCTTGCTTTGTGGGGGAGAGGGTGGCCTTCTGATGGATTTTGGCGGTAAGTTACCCACTTTGCCCACCACAAGATCCACCCCGTCATTGCCACACTTGTCAAGACCTGCACCAATTCTCGATTATGTGAATCCCAGCCCAAAGGACCCACACGCGGGCCCGGAGAATATTGTGCCCAGCCCATTAATTGGATGCAAATGGTCTTATTTACTCATATGCATCCTCCTGCTGGTATGGGGCGCAAACCTCTATTCTGACGCCAACAGGAGACTGGAGCATCGAAATGGGGTTGACACCCCATTTTATGCCCAACGCTGGATTCTCTTCACCCACCGCTGGTAGCAAATTTCCCAATGCAGTGGAGAATCCAGCCCATGATTTTCTCAGGTAAGTTTGCTTACCTTCCCAGCAGACTCAGCATCATTTCAGGTTCATAGCAAAAGTTATGCTTGACCCTCACTGCTTTCAAAACAGTAGATCATTTATTTTACTTTTGTCTCTGAAGAGCAACAAGCTGCTGGTTTTGATACATGTAAAAGATCTTCAGCTTCCACCTACAGATAGTAGGCAGCAGATGGAAGAGGGAGAGAAAACACCTCCCTTTACTGAGGTCTGACCACCTCTGGAAGGTTATTTCAGAAACATCACCCAGCAGGAACCAAACACTGACTGTAGTCAGGCAGAACACTATCCCTGGCCAATCCATTGGTTACCAGTTAACCAATCAAAATAATTCCCTACAAAACTAGTTCCTTTCACCTACTTGGTGCCGAAGAGTCGGGCGTCTCCTACTACCAACAACAAAGGGCAGCTTTGGAACACATTGTAACACATTGTATGGGAGAGGTAAGGCACCCTGTTGGATTGTTAAAAGTGAACATGATTATGCACTTTTTACACAAACTCATTGAAACTGTCAAATTGCTAAAGAGCTGTTCAGCTGTCAAGGAACTGTTAAATATCTGTCCAACTATTAAAGCTGCCAAATCTGTCCAAGGAGCGTCACAACTCTCAAAGCTGTCCAGGATGTATTACAGCTGTGAACTTCTCCAGGAAGTGTCAAGGGTGTCCAGGAGGCTCCCTAGCTGTCCAAGAAGTGTCAAAGCTGTCAATTCTGTCCATAAAGTGACAAACCTCCACAGAGAGTGTCAAATATGTTGAGCAACATTCCAAGGATACTAAATGAGTGGGCATGGAGGAGGTAAGAACAAAGGGTGGTGAAGGGGCAGGGGTTGGCATGAGATGGCATTACATTGGAATAGAGGATATGGAACAATGGAGGTGGATAGAAGGGCATTAAGCTGGCATATGGGCTATGTGGGGAATCAGGGTTCATAGAGGCACTAAGTTGGCATAGGGCGTATTCAGGTCATGGGGTTGGGTAGAGGGATATAGGTTGGCATGGATGGTGCACAAACAGTGTGAGGGGATGAAAAGGGATGAGGGCTGGAGGGATTTTCTGTTCTATTATTATTATTTATTTAAACACAGACATATGTGAGGGAGTACAGAGTCAGGCCTCGCATCCAGCCAACCTCCGCACCCAGCAGCCTCCACATTCATTCTGGGGCACCCACCCTGACTTGTTTTTCAGCCCTAACCTGTCCCACACCCCCAACCCAACTGAAAATCCCAACGCCAGGGGCCGATATTTGAAGGTCGGGTTCGCCGAGATGGCAAATCCCCCAACTCAGTGAACCCCTCTCTACGACGGAAATCTGGGCCACCTGGCTCCTGAGCTTCTTCGACTTACCAAATGCTTCATTAATTTCAGTCTCCATTGTATTAAGATTCACATAGCAGGCTCTTATGGTTTTTTTTGTGTGGAACGTGCAGAAATTGTAATGCATTGTGAAAATCTTAACCTCTTCCCCCATTAAAATGTCCCACTGTGCTCATCGATTTGCTTTCATCGCTGCTTGCAGCTCTCGTGTGATGCTTCTGTTCCAAGGAAATCAATCTGTGTATTTAAATTATTGATCAGCAAACTCTTACAGGGCCTGTCAACCATGTGCAGGTTTCTGGTCATGAAGAGTGAAATAAATTTCTAAAATTACCCTTATACAGCTTTCATTCCTGGCTTGCTGCACTCTGTTTGAGAAGTCTTTTATTCGTGATATATTTTCAGCAATCTTAAAATCAGAATTTCTCCTTTTTATTTGGTTAATTTTCTCGCATACTTTTGCTTGTTTTTTTTATTGCTTACTCAACCACCAAATTCTCTTAAGTTTTGAAAGTCTTATTCTTATCCTTAATACTATGCTTTATTTACATCATACTTAACTCAGTTATTCTCTTCTTTGATTTACACATCATTATGTACAATTTGCAGGGTAAAAGCAGGCCATTCAGCCAATATTTTTGCTTCACCTTCAGTGGCTAAACATGCCACAGCTTGAGCAAGGAAGGAAAACTGTCAGGCCCAGTAAAGGCATGTCATGTTCATAACGCTAAACACATAAATGTACTCGGTGTATGTAGCTCAGGAATCCTCAGGAACGGACTTTTATTTTTAAAATAGACAATGATGGGGGCCACTGAGGGTCACCATAGATTCCAATGTTGTCAACACTTTCTCGAAAGGACAAAAAGACACATTCCAGACTAGAGGTGACATTACTCATCCCCTGAAACCATCCAAAAAGGTAATTCCTGACTTGAATGGGACCAAGATGCTGAGTGAATATCTGCAAACAATAATTCACATTGTGGTTAACCAACCTGAGCACCACACCATATTTGTAAGTGAGCTATAGAACCCACATTGCAAGGGCAGCCATGTTGGTCTCCCTATTTACATTTGTAAGAGGTGTTTGCACAACAACCTATTTCTTATGAAGTCGTCTATACAGCAAAACGACCTCCTGGTAACAAGTAACTAATTTTGTGACCTGCAGAAAATCCATCTCTTTAAAACAATCCTGCAACCAATTTTTCCAAGACCAGCCAATCACGTGAATTACAAACTATTTTTTTGTTCATAGCTTGACAAAGAGCACTATTTTCGTAAACTCAAGGGTGTGTGTGTGTGAGTGACACTTTTTAGATTTTCGATGTGAATGCATGAATAAACAATCCTTTTTATTTAAACCCACGAAAGGCTTGCTGCTTATAATTTAAATTGTCCACACTCTCTGGGGTTAGGAAACACACACCCCTTCCTTTTCACAAAACACATTGATTACAGACAGAGGGAATAGGGTTTTTGTTCTCTCAGCAGCAGTGGCCATTGATACCTTTGCCGCAGAGCTTCAGGGTGAGGGATATTAACACGCTTTCACCTATTGACTAACTGCTCGAACAGCATTTCACCATTCCGGGTGACCTTTTAGTAAAACAGGATTGAATTAGACCTAGTTGTGAAACCTCAAACCAGCTTTTTTTGCACACATAAACTAGTGTTTGAATCTGGAGCGGGATTCTCTGATCCTGAGGCTAAGTGTTGACGCTGTCGGAAACGCCGTTGCTTATCACGACGGCGTCAACATGGCCTCAGGATCAGCAATTCTGGCCCCTACGGGACTGGAGTGGTCCAAGCCGCTCCAGCTGCTGACCCCGGCATCAACTGGGCGCCGCGGGGTCCGCGCAAGCGCAGTGGCACTGGCGCCAATGTGTGCATGCACAGTGTCTCCCTTCTCCGCACCGGCCCTGACGCAACATGGCATAGGGCTAAAGGGGCGGACACGAAAGAAAGGGGGCCCCTAGCCCGAGAGGCCGGCCTGCCGATCGGTGGGCCCCGATCATGGGCCAGGACACAACGGAGGTCCCCCCCCGGGGTCGATCCCCCCTCTACCCCCCCCCCCCCCCCCCCCCCCACAGGTCGCCCCAGACCCTTCCACCTTCCATCCTGGGACGAGAATTGGCGGGGGACCATCTAGAGCGGCCTCCAACCGCCAGCCCATGTAGAGCGCTGACCACACCGGCGCCAATGGCGCCGAATTCTTTGCTCTGCAGGGAATCGCGTCCCGGAGTCACGGCGGCGTGCCGCGATTCGTGCTGGTCGCGGGGATTCTCCAGTCCGGCCCTGGGCTGAGAGAATCCCGCCCCCGATATCTGTACAAAACTGTTGTTTCTACCACTATTAATTATACATAAGACTCACCAATTAAATCCTTTAAATTCATTTTTAATTCCTGCTGTTTTAATGTCTGCTATGTTTGCACAGCCTTTTTGAATTCTCTTGCCTATTTCAGTCTGAATGGGAAAATTCTCTGGTGTAGCATTAATAGTGAAAAGTGTTTATAGCCCATAATACCCATCCCTCCCCATAGATAATGACAACGTTGGAAGGAAGAAGAGAATTGAGAAGCAAATTGTTTTCAGTACGTGTACACTACCTCACATCTAACAGTCTAGGGATTGAGGCTGTGCTGAATATTGCATATTGCTGGAATTCAGGTCGTGTGGTTTGGGCTATGGGCAGTTCAGGTCAAGCTGGTGTTGGGTGGAGTCAAGAGTCATTTGGAGCTTGCGATGAAATGTTGTGTGAAATGACGAAGCCGATAACTAGTCTGGAGCCTTACCATGCCTAGCCAATTTGTCTCGGTAAGTTTTTAAAGTAAATTTCACTCAGTTAAAATGGATGCATGGAATATTCTAAAAGAGACTGATTTTGGACTGCCTTAATTATAACTTTAGAAATACAGCTTTGCAAAGGATCTTGAAGATCAATGCTTTTTACACTGCCATTTAATATTTCATTTCACTTTCTCTTCTGTAAATCAAAGCTGATATGAACGGGCGGCAACAGAGGGAAGTAGACCTTGGAAAATAGGAGACAGGTTTAGATAAGGATCTGGATCGGGGCAGGCTGGGAGGGCCGAAGGGCCTGTTCCTGTGCTGTAATTTTCTTTGTTCTTTGTTTTTTGATATTCCAGTGCAGCACTAAGAAATGCTACAAATGTTGGGTGTGCTACCTGGAGAAGATTTTCAACCAAAGACGCTCTTTCCCCTCAAGCAAACGAAGGTTGTCCTGACCAACACTTATTCGCCAATCAATACCGAGAAATGGATGACTTTGCATTCATTTCATTGCTATCTGTGGGATCGTGCTGAGAACAGAATTGGCTGCTGCTTTTCCTATGTTACAGCAGTGATTGCACTTCAACCCATACTTCATTGGCTGTCAAGCACTTTTGAATCATGTAGAATAATTCTTTTGATATTTCTTCCAAAGGCTATCTTTTTCCATACACCATACCCCAGGCTGAGTGGATAGAGAGAATCTTAGGCCTTTCCTAATGCAGATCTGCAATTGGCTTTCTGGCTGCAATGACCTTCCCTCTGCTTTCTTTCTTTCTTTCTTTCTTTCTTTATTTTGTTCATTTCCCTTTCCTCCTGCTTTCTGAAGGATGTACCTGACTTTTGCTGGTTGGAATCTTCGCAATCTCATTTGGAACAAAAAATGATCATTTGAAGTTAACAATGAAAGCAATATACATAAAATGTTATTTTATGTCAAAAATGTCGACCTGCATATTTCTTCCCTGAAGTCATGTCAAACACCGAGGTTAGGGAGGGGTGATTTGCGTAAAAGTATTTTACTTAGACTTTAGGAGATTACTGTGAAAACTCAGGGCGCGATTCTCCCAAAACGGAAGAAATCGTAAAGCTGGCGTCAAACCCGGGCGGGTTTGACGCCAGCACGCCCCTTCCCGACCGGGAACCGATTCTGGTCCCCGGTCGGGGCTAGCAGCCCGACGCCATAGGCTCCGGCATGACGGGCTTAACGAATATCGTTAAGCCCGCTTGCCGGAGTTAGCGCCGGCTGACGCGTCATATGACGTCAGCCGCGCATGCGCGGATTGGAAGACTCCAACCCGCGCATGCACGGATGACGTCATCGCGTATTTGCGCGAAACCCGCGCATGCGCGGGCCGGGTTGCCCCTCAGCCGCCCCGCGAATGGATACTGCGGGGCGGCGGAAGGAGAAAGATTGCGCGGGCATCGGGCCCGCTGCCCGCGATCGGTGCCCACCGATCGCGGGCCCATGGCACCTTTGGCACGGCCGTGGTACTGCCGTGCCAATCGGTGCCATGGTTATGAAAAGCGAGTTTGTGACGCCGTTTTTACGAACGGCCAGACCAGGTGTGTTTGCCGTTCGTAAAAACGGCGTAAAGGGCTGGGACTTCGGCCCATCGAACAGCTGTGAATCGCTGCCGGCCGTAAAAAAATGGCGGCAGCGATTCGGGTCGGGAGTTGGGCGGGGGGTGGGGGAGAATAGCGGGAGGGCGGGAAAAATGTTGGGAAGGCCCTCCCGCTATTCTCCGACCCGTCGTGGGGGTTGGAGAATTTCGCCCTCAGTCTCTCGAATTCAGTGATGCCTCGGTGATCTGCAGACAAAAATGAAGTTTGTATGTTGCACATAATGCATTAGAACGTATTATGGAACTGTGAGGAGTAAGGCAAAAGCATGTGGGTAATGACATAAGAAATTAGTGAATTGACATAAATAACATATTCCTTTTTTAAAAATTATGAAGTGATCTCCCATTCGGCAGCTTCCTTAAGTGTAAAAGCATCAGGATCCTTGCATTATTTATGGCATCATGTATCCGGGAATATCTCAGTGTCACTTTAACAAAAAGACAGAGTAACCTTATTAAAATAAACACTGTTGATAGGAAAATGTAATTTCCATCAAGTAGACCACCCCTGTACACATTTAATCCTGTCGCTTTTGTAACTTCAGCTGTGAAGCAGCACTTGTTTAAAAGGAGACTGGCAAGCAATTCATTCATTGCGCAGTGAAGTGCGGTTTGCTTTTGCTATTTTGATGGCACCAGAGTGTAGTTAAAATTTAGGAAATAATCCTATTTAATAGCATGCTGCGGTAAGAAAAGAAAAATCCAATTTCAACTTGTTCTGGAAATTATATAACACATTTTTACACGTTGCCTTCAGTTAAGGCGCTGCCAAAATGAATGCTACCTGTTCTTAGTCATCTATTATAAAATACCATCTGGCTTGAAGACAATGTGACAGGCTAGTACTTTCAAACTTTGCACTGATATTCTCTGAAACTGCATCATGGTATTAAAGAATTAAATCCTCTTGCTTTATTGGTTTTCATATTGACAAAGTTAACATCATTTCCTTATTATATTCTGAAATGATATCATAGAGTCAGAGAAATTTACAACACAGGAGGAGGCCATTTGGCCCATCATCTCTACTGGCTCTACAAATGCTTTTGGTTGATGACCTTGTAAGTTCCTCATCCTCCAGTGCCTGTCAAACTCCCCTCCGTATAAAATGATTTCTGGAATCAGCTTCCGCTATATTTTCAGGTACAGCATTCCAGAGCCTGACAACTCATTGAGTGAAAAATGTTCTCCTCAGCTCCTCTCTAGATCTTCTTTTGTCTGTGATTTTCAATCTATGGGCGGGATCAACATCAGAATCAGGAAATGCAATTGGGTGGAGAATAGATTCCAATGGCAAAATCACGGCAGGGGCCGATTTGAAGCCGAATTGCAATTCTCCATCACCTCACCAATGGCGTCAATGAGGTCCGGAACGCACGTACAGTAAACACCATTTGAATATCATTTGCGGGCCTGACCCGATATTCTCTGGGGCCACCGTGATTCTCCCTCTCCAATGGGCTGAGTTCCCGATGGCGTGGTTCACCTGTGCTTTTTTAAAAAATTGTGAAACCGCGTCGAGGCTGATGAGGGAGAGAGAGGAGGTAAAACACGGAGAGATGCGACCGTGGGCTGCTGGGCTGGACACTGGCCGGGCTGGCTCGGGTGGGGGTTGCCCTGCCAGTGCCAGGGGTGTGTGATGGGGAGATGGGCCATGGCAGGTGTGACCCCCCCACGGACTGGGGCAGTTTCAGGGCATGGACCACCATTGCCGTGGCCTGCAAGGCAGCCATCTTGCTACCCATCCCACTGACCACCCACCTTGGCCCCTGATTCTGCAGAGTGACACCGGCCATATGGGTGCCCCCATCCCTGCAGACCACTGGCTGTCGGTGCATCGGGCATCCCATCCAGGGCAACGCCCACTGTAGCTCCTACAGTGGCACCGGGCGGGGGCTGCAGAACGTACCCCTGGTAAGGGGAGAGTCAGCCGACGGTCGGCAAACATCAGGGAGAGGCACCAAGGTCAGAGACCCCCACGGTTCCAGGCACCGACGGGGTTAGAGGTGAGTGGATGGGGGCTGGGGGGAGGGGGAACATGTGGAGGTGGAGCCTGCAGTGCCAACCAGGGCCGACAGGTAGCCCGGTGGACCCGGTTGGGCATGAGGGTATGCACCATGCTAACACTTTTTCCACCCGCTTTCATCCTCTGCAGACAATGGATATTGGAATTCAACCAGCAATGGTGGCCTTGCTGCTTTTCACCAACTGGGGGGGGGGAACTGGCCAGGGATGCCGCCACCCCACTCCAGCCCGGGCATCTTGGTGGGCTCTATCCACATTGAAATGGATGCATTGAGCCGCTGGGCATATAGAGCCTCCATGGCGTAAATGTTCAGGGCGACCATCGCCTTTATGGCCACCGGGAGCGGGTCCCCGCCCATCCTCCCATGGGGGCCAGGCGTCCCCTGACCCGGGGGATGCCCTACGGCTGTGTGAGATGGCGCTGCTCGTGGAGGAGGTGGAAGCTGCAGCAGCGGAGTGTGCAGCAGCAGGACAGGAGGCAGCCACACAGGATGAAGAGCCAGCAGCCCAACAGGCCAAGCTGGTGCCACATAAGGCCTCGTGTGTACAGGCAGCGCCTGTCAATCAAGGACCAGCCAGACCGGGCAGGGCCGGCTCAAGGCACCGGCAACTCGGGCAGTCGCCCGGGGCGCCATGTGCTCGGGGGCGCCAGAGACTCGGGTCCCGCGCATGCGCAGTTGGGCCGGTGCCAACCAGCGCATGCGCGGTGGCCGCCCGCCCCCAGGGCGGCCCCCCGGCTCGGTCCGCCCCCCGCTCAGTCCCCCCCCGCCCCCCCTCGGGTCCGCCCCCCCCGCCCCGCCCTCGGGTCCGCCCCCCCTTCGGGTCCGCCCCCCGCGTCCGCCCCCCCCGCGTGTCCGACCCCCCTCGGGTCCGCCCCCCCTCGGGTCCGCCCCCCCCGCCCCCCCCCTCGGGTCCTCCCCCCCGGGTCCGCCCCCCGCCCCCCCCTCGGGTCCGCCCCCCCCTCGCGTCCGCCCCCCCGCCCCCCCCTCGGGACCGCCCCCCCCCGCCAGTTTCCCCCCCCCAACCCCCAGTTGGTGAACCTGGAAGCGACCAGGAGCATGATCGAGTGACGCTTCGGCCTCCTAAAGAAGCGGTTCAGGTGCCTGGACCACTCTAGAGGGCCCCTCCAGTTGGTCGCCGGCATTGTGGAGACCTGCTGTGTCCTCCACAACATCGCGCAGCAGAGGGGCGAAGTCCTTGAGGAGGAGGATGAACAGGCCTCTTCCGATGAGGGGAAAGTGAGAGAGCGGGAGGATGGGCAGAACATAGGACCCAGAAGGCACGGGAGGCCACATGATGTGTGCACCTGGGCCAACAAGCCCGAGACGCTCTGATCGCCTCCAGGTTCACCACCTGGGGGAGTGGGGGGGAAACTGGCCAGGGATGTGGACATCCCATCCCAGCTCCACATGCACCGGTCCCGTCCCCCCCGTCCCCTCACCCCGCAGTCTGCATCCCCCTCTGTGATATATACCTGCCACACTATGGGGTGTGGGCCCTGGGTTGGCAATAACACTACTCCATGGGATGGAGGATGATGACAACCCGCTCTGCAATGAGCTTTGATGCTCCACATCATTTGACAATGTCTGACTCCTTCCCACGGTAGTGCATTCCACCGTCCCCCTGGGTGATCCATGCATGCGAGCTGGCCATTCCATCACATATCGCCTACGAATCCCTGGGGTGATGTTGGTGGGGACAGTTGTCAGGGGTAGGGGGGGGGGTGGTGGAGGGTGGAGGCCACTCACAACGTCCATCTATACCCCCCCCTCCCACCCACACCTACCCTCTGGCCAGAACAGACCAGCCCACCCCTCATACTCATCTGACAGAGCACCGAGGCGGATTGAATAGTGTGAACAGGTGTTATGGGCCAGAGTTTAGAAAACCCCAAATTGTATCAGGGAATTCACCTGACCCACAACTTTTAATAGATTGAGTATGGTGAGCACACCCTACAGGTGTGGTACAGCAGAAATGGAAAAGTATTTTTTAAAGCAAAACAATGTTTATCCTACCAAGTTAACCTTTTTAAAACAAACATTGAACATTTTAGCAACCATTAATTCAAATACAACCCACAAAGAGTACAACACTATGTAATGCTTAAGCTGAACTTTTAACATCCAGAAGACTTGCAAAAAACATAGGGCGCGATTCTCCGCAAATGCGGCGAGTCGTAAAGGCTGCCGTGAAACTGGCCGTGTTTCACGGCAGCCTCTGCGCCCCCTCCCAGGACCCGATTCTCCCCCCCGGGCGGGGCTAGCAGCACGGCCCCGTGAAGCACAGCATCGCGGGCTTAGCGACCGTCGCTAAGTCCGCGCGCCAAGCGTCACGGCGGCTGACACGCACGATGACGTCAGCCGCGCATGCGCAGGTTGGACGGCTCCAACCCGCGCATGCGCTGATGACATCATCACGCAGACGTGTCAAACCCGCGCATGCGCGGGCCATCATGCGTCTCAGCCGCCCCGCGGACTGATCCTGCGGGGCGGCGGAAGAACAAATAGTGCGCGGGTACCGGACCAGCTGCTCGCGATCGGTGCCCACCGATCCCAGGCCCATGCCACCATTGGCACGGCCGTGGTGCGGCTGTGCCAATCGGTGCCATGGTTGTCCAGGATGGCACTTTGCGGCCATTTTCACGAACGGTGAGAGCAGGTGTGATTGCGTTCCTGAAAATGGCCGTAAAGGCCTGGGAACTCGGCCCATCGGCCTGGGGAGAATTGCTGTTCGCCGTAAAAAACGGCGAGCAGCGATTCGTGTCGTGGGGCGGGAAAAATGTCGGGAAGGCCCTCCCGCTATTCTCCGACCCGTCGTGGGCAGCGGAGAATCGCGCCCATAACCTTTAACAGAAGCACATCAGGTAAAGTCATACTGAAAACATTTATAATTCTGAATTCACCAAATGATCAAGGGATAGTTTTTTCATGGCAGAGAGAACAGCAGTACAGCTGCTTTGTCTGGCTTTAGCTCCCACACTAAAAACAAAACCAAAAAGACACAGACACACCCAAGCTTTTCTCAAAGTGAAACCAAAAAACAGAGCCAGAGCTCAGCTCCACCCACACTCTGACATCACTGCAGTAACATGAGCAGCCAAACATTTCTTAAAGCGACATTCTCATGACACAGGTGTTTAATGAAACAACATATGTACAGATTTGTGCCCGAGCCCCAATCACTAAACTGTTTCTCCTGCACCCATGCCAACTTAATTGGTGTCTAACTTTCTGGCCTTATGGGCCCTAACACTATGTCTTGATGGATCCCCAGATGGTACAACAGGAATGGAGGCGGCCTGCTGTGATTCTAGCCCTATGACCTGAGACCCCCGTTGGTGGCCATCTTCTTGGGCCTGGGTGGGCCCAGCTATTGCTCCGGTGTCCCAGGAGGTGTGGTGCCACCCTACTCTGCCTGCTGCCCACCAGATGCTTCAGGAACAGGAGGCGGGTGTCCGACATGCTGCGGTGTTCCATCACCTCCCTTGTGGGAGTCAGCGCCACGGGCCTCATCACCTCCTTTTCCCTCGGGGTGCCCGGTGGCCTTCGGTCTACTCCATGGGACGGTGGTGAATCCAGGGCTAAACCTTTGAGGTTCCTCCGCCACCTGGTGCTGCCAGTCCTGCTCTGGTCTCGATCAGGGTCCGCATGCTCGTGGCCAATGTAGCACAGAGTCTCAACTGAAGTCCTTCATCCATGGTTATCTCTTGGTAAACACCTCCGTAGTGATCTCTGTTGTGCATGTACATAAGGTATTAATGTGTAATCAGTAGCACCACATGATCACTAGAGGGCCGGACCAACAGGGGTATAAAAGAAACCACATTGTGTCTCTCTCGCTCTCTTTTGGATGTACTGTGACCAGGACAGGAGTAGAAGATTAGCTCAGATGGTTAGTGTAGTTACGTGTTGTCATTGTAGTTAGATCTTGCTAACCTTATCACTAGTATCCATGTTAAAGTAAAGAACTCACGCAATTATTGTTAGTTACTCAATAAACCTTTTGTTACTACTGGACGAGTTTGCGTCTTCTTCATTGAGATTCAGAAGACCTCATCAGTAACCAAGGTTTGAGTAACACATATTACACTCCGTAGCATATTAGGGCAGCAGGGTAGCATGGTGGTTAGCATAAATGCTTCACAGCTCCAGGGTCCCAGGTTCGATTCCCGCTGGGTCACTGTCTGTGTGGAGTCTGCACGTCCTCCCCCTGTGTGCGTGGGTTTCCTCCGGGTGCTCCGGTTTCCTCCCACAGTCCCAAGATGTGCGGGTTAGGTGGATTGGCCATGCTAAATTGCCCGTAGTGTGCTAATAAAAGTAAGGTTAAGGGGGGGGTTGTTGGGTTATGGGTATAGGGTGGATACGTGGGTTGAGTAGGGTGATCATGGCTCGGCACAACATTGAGGGCCGAAGGGCCTGTTCTGTGCTGTACTGTTCTATGTTCTACATACTAAGGAGTGTAATAAAAGATGATACAGGAATGTAGTAAAAGAAGCTCCACAGCCTTTCTCAGGCTTTTACATTTTTCCAAAAATGTGACTGTCCGAATTTTCCACAATACTTCAATACTGAGGCCTGAGATTGGAGCCTGAGGGTGATGGCAGCGAGGTGGAGGAACATGACTCTGAATCCGAGATGGAAGACAAAACATTTAATCCCACGGATGATGATGATGAAGTGGAAGATGAGGACAGCGATGAAGATTACTCATCAGAGACGGAGGAATCCGCCAGCGAGGAATCCTTGGGCAGTGAGGAGGAGAGTGGAAAAGATTGGGATGAGCTGGAAGAGGAAGCTCGACGAGCTGACCGGGAATACCAAGAGGAAGAGGAGGATACCATGAGTCGGAAAAGGAAAGGACCGGTCATCCGCATCAGCAGTAAGAAGAAGAGGCGGAAATGAGCGGGGAGAGAGCCCGCGGTGCAGGTGGATCCACACCTTCTGAATCTCAGCCACTGGCAGCAGACATTAGACTTTTTGTATGTTCCTTTTGTCAACACCCCCCGCCCCCTTTTTCCAATTCCGCCTCCCTGTCTTTCGTTTTGTTAATATTTCACAGACCAACTTGAAATGTGATGATTTCTACAAGCGTGCCGGGTTTTCTGCCTCCCATTATTCCCCGCCCCCTCCCCACCCCCTATCTCCGAGGTTTGGGCCAGAGCTGCCTGCCCGTGTGGGTGTGAGCCTGTTTGTGCGCATGTCTGTGTGTGTGTATGGCTTCCTTCCTGTCTGTGAGTGTGTGTAGCTTCCTGCCTGTGTGTGTGTGCGCGCCTTCCTGCCTGTCTGAGTGTGCACCTTCCTCAGTTTGTGTGTGAGAGAGAGAGAGAGAGAGAGAGAGAGTGTGTGTAGCTTCCTGCCTGTCTGTGAGTGTGTGCCTTCCTGCCTGTGTGTGTGTGCGCGTGCGCGCGCCTTCCTGCCTGTCTGAGTGTGCACCTTCCTCAGTTTGTGTGTGAGAGAGAGAGAGTGTGTGTGAGAGAGAGAGTGTGTGTAGCTTCCTGCCTGTCTGTGAGTGTGTGCCTTCCTGCCTGTCTGTGAGTGTGCACCTTCCTGCCTGTCTGTGAGTGTGCGCCTTCCTGCCTGTCTGTGAGTGTGTGTGAGAGAGAGTGTGTGTAGCTTCCTGCCCATCTGAGTATGCGCCTTCTTCCTTTGTGTGTGTGTGTGTGTGTGTGTGTGAGAGAGAGAGTGTGGGTAGCTAGCTGCCCGTCTGTGAGGGTGCACCTTCCTGCCTGTCTGAGTGTGCGCCTTGCTGCCTGTCTGTGAGTGTGTGCCTTCCTGCCTGCCTGTGAGTGTGAAGCTTCCTGCCTGTCTGCGAGTGTGCGCCTTCCTGCCTGACTGTGTCAGTGAGTGTGCGCCTTCCTGCCTGTCTGAGTGTGTGCGCCTTCCTGCCTGTCTGAGTGTGTGAAGCTTCCTGCCTGTCTGTGAGTGTGTGCGCCTTCCTGCCTGTGAGTGTGTGTGTAGCTTCCTGTGAGTGTGCGCCTTCTTGCCTGTCTGTGAGTGTGTGCGCCTTCCTGCCTGACTGTGTGTGTGCGCGCCTTCCTGCCTGTCTGTGAGTGTGTGCGCCTTCCTGCCTGTGAGTGTGTGCGCCGTCCCTCCTGTCTGTGAGTGTGTGTGTGTGTAGCTTCCTGTGAGTGTGCGCCTTCCTGCCTGTGAGTGTGTGCGCCGTCCCTCCTGTCTGTGAGTGTGTGTGTAGCTTCCTGTGAGTGTGCGCCTTCCTGCCTGTCTGTGAGTGTGTGGTAAACCCTCTTTTTAATTTTTCCCTCTGTGGAGGGGGGATGTGACACATGGTCCCAGTGCTGGATGTTGGTGGGCATGCACCCCGCCTGTCCTGGCGAACGGGGGGGGGGGGGGGGGGGGGGGGGCCATGGGGGAGGGCGGCAACTGTTGAAAGGAATATTGTTTTTCTGAGAATAGACGATATTATCCTTTGGCTCGCAATCCTGCTCGTGTGATTTTTCTTTTTTGTATATCGGAGGGAGGGGGGATTATGTGGGTGGAGTAGGAAAGCCAAGGGAGTAAAGAGGGGTGGCATCCTGTCAAAGTGGCGGGTTCTGGCCCTGGTTACTGTAAGGCGGGGCAGGGAGGGCATCCAGTCCTGCCTCTCACAGACCCCAATCCCCCTCCACCCATCTGCTCTGGCCTCTCGTCCATCCCGATTGGGAGACGGCCTCTGGTCTGGGTCCATGTACCTCGCCTCGCCGCTCCTGGCTTTTACCCCCTTTCCCTGATTTTTGTTCCCCTCCCCCCCCCCCTTCCAATTCTCTCCTTTTTTTGACTTGTTGTGACATTTCTTGCTGATTAAAGTACGATTTATATAAAACCAAAAAAAAAAAAAAAAAAATACTGAGGCCTGAGCGATTTATATAATTCTAACGTGCTTTGCTTGATTCATAAAAGGAGTAATGTTACCTGGGGCGGGATTCTCCGTTGCCCGTCGTAACGCGGGTTTCCGGCGAGAAAAATCGGTGTTAATCACCCCGGCGTCGGGGCCTTCTTTTAAGCTGGCAATCTCCGTTCCCGGAGGGGCCAGCAGCTGACTGACGCGATACGCGTCAGTTTCACCAGCTGCGAAAGTGGTGAGACCCGGCGTTTTTTGGAGGAGGAGGAGGAGAGAGACAGACCCGGCATTTGGGGGGGGGGGGGTGTTCCGGGGGGGGGGGGGGGGTGTGTTTCGGGGGGGGGGTGTGTTCCGGGGGGGGGGGTGTTCCGGGGGGGGGGTGTTCCGGGGGGGGGGGGGGTGTTCCGGGGGGGGGGGGGTGTTCCGGCATTTGGGGGGGGTGTTCCGGCATTTGGGGGGGGGGTGTGTTCCGGCATTTGGGGGGGGGGGTGTGTTCCGGCATTTGGGGGGGGGGGTGTGTTCCGGCATTTGGGGGGGGGGTATGTTCCGGCATTTGGGGGGGGTGTTCCGGCATTTGGGGGGGGGTGTTCCGGCATTTGGGGGGGGGTGTTCCGGCATTTTGGGGGGGGGGTGTGTTCCGGCATTTGGGGGGGGGGTGTTCCGGCATTTGGGGGGGGTGTTCCGGCATTTGGGGGGGGGGGGTGTTCCGGCATTTGGGGGGGGGGGTTCCGGCATTTGGGAGGGGGGGTTTGGGGGCAGCGGCGGGCAGAGAGGGGGGGCGACGGATGCCCGGGGCCAACACACCGTCGCTCCCCCCCTCTGTACGCAGCTGTCCCTACCCCAACCCCCTCCCCCTCACCACCCCTACCCCCTTCACCACCCCTACCCCACTCCAACGCCGCACCCCCCCCCCCACCCCCCACCCCACACTGACGCCGCACCCCCCCCCCACTAACGGAGGAAGGAAGGGGGGGAGGAGGAAGAAGGGGGGGAGGAGGAAGGAAGGGGGGGGAGGAGGAGAGGGGGGGGTGTGTGGGTACCGGCCTTCAGAGGGAGGGGGATGGGGTGTGGGTACCGGCGTTGAGGGGGGGGTTGCGGCGATGAGGGGGGGTTGCGGCGTTGAGGGTGGGGGGTTGCGGCGTTGCGAAAGATGGGGGGCGGCGTTGGAGGGGGTAGGGGTGGTGGGGAGGGGGGTAGGGGCGTTGGAGGGAGGTAGGGGTGGTGAGGGGGGGTGGTGGTTGGGGTAGGGGGCAGCGGCGTACGGGGGGGGCGACGGTGCGTTGGCCCAGGGCATCTGTAGCCCCCCCTCTCTGCCCGCCGCTGCCCCCAAACCCCCCCCTCCGATGCCCCCCCCCGATGCCGCAACCCCCCCCCGGATGCCGCAACCCCCCCCCGATGCCGCAACCCCCCCGGATGCCGCAACCCACCCCCCGATGCCCCCCCCGATGCCGCAACCCCCCGATGCCGCAACCCACCCCCCGATGCCGCAACCCCCCCGATGCCGCAACCCCCCCCCGATGCCGCAACCCACCCCCCGATGCCGCAACCCCCCCGATGCCGCAACCCCCCCCGAATGCCCCCCCCGATGCCGCAACCCACACACCCCCGATGCCGCAACCCACCCCACCCCCGATGCCGCAACCCACCCCCCCGATGCCGCAACCCAACCCCCCCGATTCCGCAACGATGCCGCAACCCACCCCACCCCCGATGCCGCAACCCACCCCCCCGATGCCGCAACCCAACCCCCCCCCCAATTCCGCAACCCACCCCCCCGATGCCGCAACCCACCCCCCCATGCCGCAACCCAACCCCCCCCGATGCCGCAACCCAACCCCCCACCATGCCGCAACCCAACCCCCCCCCCCATGCCGCAACCCAACCCCCCCAAGCCGCAACCCAACCCCCCCCCATGCCGCAACCCAACCCCCCCCCCCTCCCCGATGCCGCAACCCACCCCCCGACACTGAACGGCGTCAACCATCATCAATGGTTGACGCCGTTTTAAAGCAACTTTGATTTGCGCCGACGTGACCCGTGGCCACGTCGGCGGGACTTCGGCCCATCCGGGCCGGAGATTTGAGGTAAGTGAAAAAAAATTAAAATCCCGCCGGCGCCAGCTGTTTTCAGAGGCTGCCGGCGGGATTTGCACAACGCCGGTTTTTGGCCGGTGGGAGATTTCAAAACCCTGCGGGAGCGGAAATAACGCCGCTGCCCGCCGATTCTCCGACCCTGCGTGGGGTCGGAGAATCCCGCCCCACATGTTTGTCACTAATGCAGCAACAAAAATAATTTGCACTTCTATAGCACCATTAACACAGTGAACCAGGTCCCAGAGTCCCAGTGGAGTACCATCAGACACATTTTGATACTGAAACGGATATCAGGACAGGGGGCGGAAAGCTTGATCAATAAGGTAGATTTTGTGTGACTTAAAGGAGCAGAGTGAAACAGAGAGGCAGAGAGGGAGAATATTCTTGAGCATTGGACCGAAGTCACTGGAGACAGAGGGCCAAGAGCGGAGCAATGAAAACTGGGGATGCACAAAATTGTAGAATGGTCGTCTTCTTAACCGTCAAAAGTAAGTGGGAGGAGCTCTAATCTCTACTCTTCCCTCCATGATAGTCAGCAACTAACTGCATATACGGTACTTACTTGATTTAACAAAGCCTTGCACCTAATTGCGGATTGCTATTCAAAATATTGGATTTTACTATTGTGAGGTCAGTGCCAAAGATTACTCCAGGTCAACATGACTGAGGGTTGTAAGACATAGGGTGACATTTGTTTATTTGTGTGACCAGGGTGCTGGGAGTTCCCTATCTCTGACAGGCAGGAATAAGGAAGCTCCACTGACGCCCAGTCCCTCCTCCTCTGCAACTGTCAATTCAGAAACCTGCCGTTCACCCTCTTCCTTCTGTGGAAAAGTGAAAGTATTGTCAGGTGTTCATCCGAAGGGTGGAGTGTGCTTTTGGGTGACATTTTGTCATGAAATTTGTATGACAATTGGCAATGGTTTCATGGTCATCATTAGACTTTTAACTCCATATTATTTTACTGAATTCAAAATTCACAATCTGTAATGGTGGATACGTCCGGGTCCCCAGGGCATTATCCTGGGTGTCTGGATTACCACCAATACCACTACACCACTGCCTCCGCTAGCTCCAGCTCTACCTTCTCTGTTTAAGCTAAATGTGACCCCTGAGGGGAGAGGGGGGTGTCGTGGCATTGTCACCAGACTATTAAGCCAGAGCCCTAGGTCAATGCCCCCACCATGGTTGCTGGCGAAATTTGATATTCAATTGATAAATCTGGAATATAAAGCTCGTCTCCACAACTGTGACCATGAAACCATTGTTGATTGTTGTAAAAACCCATCTGGTTCACTCGTGACCGTTAGGGAAGGAAATCTACTGTCCTTACCTGGTCTGGCTTACACGTGAGTCCAGACACACAGCAATGCGGTTGACCCTTGACTGTCCTCTGAAATGGCCTCGCCACTCAGATCAAGGGTAATTAGTGATGGGCAACAAATGTTGGCATTACCAATGAGGTGCCCACATCTCATGAAAGAACAAAGAAAAGAAAATTGCGACGGAAGAATATCACTCTCCCGCTCCTCACAACATCCAGCAGGAGAACAAAGGAGCCATCACCATGGCCGAGCACAGCCTTTGAGCTCCATTATAAGGCCTTTTCTCTTGTCAATTCCAACTCCTCAAACTTGAATCTTTGAAGTCTTCCTATCAATACAAGGGTTCAGATTGCATCATCTGGGTTCGCATCATACCCGCTGCGTCTGATTGGATGGGAAGCCTGGAGTTCAAAATGACCATGAGGGGACAGCATTAAAAATCAACCCACGGACGTGCGGAACTGTTTTCCTTGTTCTCCAATGTTATTGACCTTTCAATAAAAACAAATTACTGCGGATGCTGGAATCTGAAACAAAAGAGAAACTGCGGGAAAATCTCAGAATGCCTGGCCGCATCTGTAAGGAGAGAAAAGAGCTAAAGTTTCGAGTCCGATGACTCTTTGTCAAAGATGACCTCATTGACCTTTCCTCGCCTCCACTTCCAGTGCAGCTCCAAATTAATATCAGATCCCAGAATTCAAATTGAGGTGTGGTACTCACAGGTAAGTGAACTGCAACCTCTGACATCACTTTAAATCTGCTTTTAAACACAATAAGATGTTTTAAAACCCTTTCAAAAGACTTTAAAAAGCAATCTTTAATACCTGCCCTCTCTGTCTGCTCAGAATTGTCACAAGACGCTCTGAAGAAAAATCATGAAATGTTGCCTATCTACGTCATCAAAGTTCTTGTAGCTCTCTGTGGAATAAACCTTGCATGATGTTATGGTGAGGGATGAAGGTGCCATGAACAATTCCTCTATGCTCTGCATTAGTATTCAGGAACCTCAATTGGGCATCAATGACAATTAGGGCATTCAATAAAAGCCAACCCTTCCAGTTGAAAGTGACAGGTTCTCAATGAAGCTTTCAACAGCACATGGGTTACATTATACCTTGGGGAAGCTAGAAATCCTGTGGGAACTGATGGACCTGTCTCTTAGTGGTGCAGGGCCATCTTGTATTTCATGAAGTTCAGACACCCTGCAGTAGAAGACCTCTCCTCTTGAATTCAAGATCCCACAGCTCCTTGGTTGATGCTACAGCGATCTCTAGTGCATGACTAGAAGGAACTGGAGCTACAAATGTTGGGAATTATCATCACCTTCATTAGCACTAGCAAAGCCCTGCAGGAGATGGACAGCAGTTTTTGGTCTTTGTGGAGCAACTCATTTAGGTGGTTAGGTGGTGAAAGCACTATGCACAACTTCTCCAATTGTCTCGAATGATCTTGCACATTCACTTTTGGGGAATAGTAGCTAAATCAATTCAGTCTTCAACCAAGCTGCTTTGAATGACGTACCTATGCTCTCTGTTCCTTCTGCAGGCCACCCACGATGTCATGAACAGGGTTAGTGTCTAGTGGATAGGCCATTACAATCTGATCAAGCACCAAATCTGTTCATCTGCTTCAAACATCAAAATTTAATTTCTTAGGTCTTAACATCTGTAAATCCCTTTGTATGGAGTTTGCACTTTCTCCCCATGTCTGCGTGGGTTTCCTCCCACAGTCCAAACATGTGCAGGTTAGGTGGATTGGCCATGTCAGTTGCCCCTTAGTGTCCAAAATGTTGGGTGTGGTTACTGGGATAGGGACAGGTTGTAGTTAGGGTACTCTTTCCCAGTGTCAGTGCAGACTCGATGCGCCAAATGGCCTTCTTGAAATGAAATGAAAATCGCATATTGTCACAAGTAGGCTTCAAATGAAGTTACTGTGAAAAGCTCCTAGTCGCCACATTCCAGCGCCTGTTCGGGGATGCTGTTACGGGGATTGAACCGTGCTGCTGGCCTGCCTTGGTCTGCTTTCAAAGCCAGCGATTTAGCCCTGTGCTAAACAGCCCCTGATCTTCTGCACTGTAGAGATTCTGCGATTCTATATCAGTAGAAATGAGAACATTTTGCATGATGACTTCAATTAATAAGTCGATATAATTAAATAAATAATGTCTTTTACATTTATAATGCAATACTATTAACTGAGTTCAGGACACAAACTCCTGGGGAGGGATACTCCGACACCCTGCCGGGTCGGAGAATCCCTGGGGGGGGGCGTGGTGCGAATCACACCCCGATGCCCCGACGCTGGCTGCCATATTCTCCGGCACGTTTTTCGGACGGCTCCGGCGTCGTTATCGGGCAGCGGCGGGATCCCTGCCACGCTGGTTGAAGGGCGTTGATAGAAGCCCCACCAGAAATTCTCCAGGCCCTGATGGGCCGAGCGACCGGCCAGTCCCGCCGTCGTGGGTTACACGGGTCCCACACGGCGGGACCTGGCAAGTGAGTATGCGTGGGCAGTCCTCAGGAGGGCGCAGAGGAATCCGATCCTGGGGGGGGGGGCCCCACTGTGGCCTGGCCCCACGATCGGGACCCACCGATCTGCGGGCGGGCTTGTTCCGTGGGGGCACTTTTTTCTTCCGCGCCAAGCCCCTGTCGGGTTCCGCCATGGCCGGTACGGAGAAGAGAACCCCCTGCGCATGCGCCAAAATACGCTGGCCGGTCTGCGGCTGCGTGGAATCACGTTGGCTGGAGTGGTGCCAACCTGACCGCCATCCACCTAGCCCCCGAAAATGCAGAAAATTCCACACTTTTGGGGGCTGTTGACACCGGAGTGGTTGGCGCCGGTTCTCCCGCCGGCCCGGGGACTTAGTCCCCAGAAGGGAGAATCCCGGCCCTTAGGTCTATTTGTCGAGTACCACAAGGGCTAAATTAATGAACCTGCATATTTATAAGATTCAGCTGGTCAATACTTTTCCTTATTATCCTCCCAATTGGACAGACATGCCTAGACCAATAATTGTGGCATTTAATGGTCTATTGCATAAAAATGTGCTCGCATACTGAATCTTTATTCACTTGATTCACAAACATGTCCCTGTTGTGGTTCCAATCCCATTTCTTCATTTTGGGTCAAAATTATATTTGGCACAGTTTGCAGAAATGTATTAATGTGTGACCAGTGCACAAATAAGACAGTATAAACAATTAACTTGCATCACACAACACTGGGAATCTGTATCTTTGCGATGTATATTGACAAATGTGGAATAGGTGTTTTGAATGGTGATGAATGTGGCTTCGAGCAGAACTCTGCCACATATATGTGTAGGCTTGTCCAGCAAAGGAAATAGAACAATACAACAACTTGTATTTATATCTTATGTGCTTCATGTCAACTACAGCTTTGTTGGATTGAGTGATGTACAGACATCTGGTACATGGCTGTCTGTGTGACTGTGGTAGTGGCGGTGGGAGGAATGAAACCAGACATCCTTGCTACATATTGCGTGTTCCAGTGGAAGTTGGAACTAAATTTTCCTGTGTATGTTCAATTGTTGAAAAATTCTTCAACTAAAACTTTCACTTGTTTCTAATAATGGTGTATTAAATCAATTTGTCCTTCGCTCTCTGCACATTGGGAAAAATACACTTTGGGGATAACTATCCCTCTATTTGAAAAATTAGGTCAGTTGATTAGATGGCAATATTAACCTGCTTGAACTATTTCTAAAGCATTAAACATTCCATGCTTAGAAACTCAGTTCCTTTACGTTAACTTATCACTTCTTGGTCCTATGTTCCCCCAGCATTGGCAAACATTTCTGATGGGTCGAGATGACTTTTAAAGTTCTCCAGAAGTTTCCTAAGTTTTGTTCCCTTCTCTTGTCACACTCTTCTGTAAACATCTCTTTCCCTTTACATATGGCTTGCATACAATTTATATCTCCAGATCTCCAGCTTGCTCCATAAAACATGATCAGTCCACTGTTATTTTCTAACAAGAACATTTTTCATAAAGCTGTTCTGTAAAATATATGCTTTTAAGTGACCTGTTAGCTGTGTTTACGTTAATTTGCTGAACGAATGACTAAGTGGGTTATTTGTAAAAAGTTTCTTTTTTTAGCCTATAGTTGAGGTATTTCTGATCAAAACGTAAATCTGAGGAGCACATGTCTTGTGAGAAAAGTAGTATGTAGCACCAGAATGCTTACTTATTAGCAACGCTGCCCATGTAATTATGCTGCAGACAAACCATACCATAAGACATAGGAGTAAAAGTAGGCCATTCAGCCCATCAAGTCTGTTCTGTCATTCAGTGAAATTATGGCTCATCCGATATACTCCTCAGCACCAGTTTTGCGCCTTGTTGCCATAACCCTCTTTTCATTAATGAAAACTCCTGAATAGTTGAATAAGAGATTTAGTAATTTGTTAAAATCCAATTCTTCACCCGGAACATTTGCAGTTAACTCTTTTATTTATTAATTAAACACAGTTTAAAGATGTCGGAAACATAATGTAAATCATTGCACACTAAATAATATTGATTTGTTGCATCTTGAGGGCCAGCATTGTGAAAAATATCATTAATATCAATAGAAACAATGGGAAAATATAGGAACGTGTTGAATGGTTACAATAGAGTCGAAATGTCAGCAAAATTAGAAAGCTCAGTAGATAGAAAATTGAAGGGACTGCACATACTAGTTAAATCAGTGTTTTTCAAACTTTTTTTCCTGGGACTTTTGTTTACTGGCTGACGTTCGGGACCCATGTGGGTCGACTTCCGCAACACATGTCGGCCGACCTTCGCCGACACACACCATGTTCACTTACCTTAAAGGGAAAGCCTGCTTGGTCTGCATGATTTCACTCCAATCAGGTCACAGGAGAGGGCAATGTGCATATCAGATGGAATGTTCAGCCGGTTCCTTTGTGCCGCCCTCATCTTTGTGAGAACGTAAAATCCAACCTCGCACACGTAGGTCGTTGCGAAGGGCAATAGGAACAAAATGCTCAGCATTGGATGCGCATGGGAGATGCTACTCCAGAATGCTGACAGCCTAATGGACTTTTGGCATGTTTTTAATGTTCTCTCACAGGTCAGGTACATTTAGAGCCAGTTGTAAGTTAATAACTAAACAGGAATTTTTTACCCACCACTTTTCTTTCAAAATCTGAAACTCCTCCTCTCATTCACCAAGACTTCCCTGCACATGATACACATGGGCTTTACATCCTGATCTGCATTGGCACAATTAACAAAACCATACCTCAAGAAATCATCTTTATACTACTTTGTTCCCAATTGACGTTTCTTCTTTGTAGGCTGTTCACCAGAGGTCCTGGAGCTCTGTACAGAGCTAACACTAGCACTGCTCTGTCCTGCCCTGGACTCTCCTGAGCAGCCCATTTAGATGTAAGTACCTGGCCAGTAGGTACCGCCTATTATGCCCCTGGCTGCCCCTTTCTTGTAACAAAATGATCCATCTTTACAGTCCTCTTGCCTTGCTTGCTAGCAGCTAGAAAACTGAAGAATTACGCTTCTGTGATTTGGTACCAAAAGTATGTGCGTACAGGATGTTTGGCGTCAAATAAACAAGCAGGGCCTGCTGACCTGCTCAATGTTGCCTCTTACGGCCAGAAGACTGCACACAGCCATTCTCATTTAAATGCTGGGAGTGGCTGCGATGTCTCTCACTTTGAGAAATTCTGTTAAATCATTGGCTTCCCTTCAATCGTTTCACTGAGCAGCCTAAATTCCATGCAGCCCATGCAGATAACTTTGCAGACATTATAGTACACACTCAACATCATCAAATGTGATGGATGAACATTGCTCGGAAATCCCTTGCTGCTAGCACCACCCTGAAATTATTTTTTGCAGCTATATGTGCAATATATTTGCCTTACTACAGAAGAACCTGCAGTTGGAATGAACTGGAGGAGTTAGTGCAAAGTATTCCTTTTGCTGCATGTTCCATTTTAACACAATTGCTGCTACTCTCCAAGCCGGGAAGGCTACAGGGGGGCGGTCGATCTTGACTTTGTGCTGTAGTGTTTTGCCAGTTTTGCATCTCCTCTGTAGTGTGGTCAACCCTCCTGGTTCAAGTTGGAGTCTCCAGGACACAGCTTTGTGCAACCCCGGAGACATTCAGAAAATATTCTTTGCTATTTTGATTTTTAACATTTCTCTTTACCGGCTGTGAAAATACTGGAAAAGGCACAGGGAGAAAAGGCTGTTGATGCTGATATTCAAGTATTATCCAATTGGGCAATGAATCATTTTTCTTTCCAATTGGGATAGGAACCCTGTGCGACACAAGGATGGGTTTGTTGGTTGAATAATGACAGCAGTGTGGAGGTGGAGCGGGGGGGGGGGGGGGGGGGAAGTCATGTGATGGAGCCTCCCGGAATACATTTAATCACAGTTGCAAACCCTACTCCCCTGATTTTCTTTTCCCAATGAAGTCAGATATTGGGACAGATGCAAACCGGTCTGCCGATTTTGCTATCACTGGGAATAATGACATCGCACAAAATCAAAACTTATCTCCTGGTATTTAATTTTGCAACCAAAAATTTCCATAATGCACAGGATTCAAATATCTAATCCAAAATATGCTTTGATCACCTTCGTTTTGATTTGTAAAAATATCGCCCAAATTTATTTCCACACCGTGAGGATCAGCTGCCTATTGACAGTTATGCCAAACTTGCTGTTCAGTGCAAGATGTTGCCAGCTTGTATTCCCATGTTTGTTTGCCACCTCTAAAGTCCGCCTTGCTTGTTTATACAACAAGATGCCCAGAACATCACTAAAGGCATCTGGTAGGCAGGTGACTAACACCAGACCATTTGTCATGCTTTCTGTCACCTTTTGCTAACCTACAGGCTGCAGTTTGAGATCCTTCAGCTCACACTTCAGTGATCAAAATAAACCTGCTAAATGCTTTCCAACTTAGAAACAAAACCTGTGGGATGATGAGACAGAAAGTAACCAAAGTCTCAAGCTGGGCCTTGTGATTAGATTCCCACAGTTCCCAGAGGAGTCACCAGCTCAGCTGAGAAAGTAAACTGATTCATGGTGTTGTTGTCGGAATCACTATAGTGGGATGAAGCGGAATATGCAATAAAACAATGCTGACTTACCATTAGCCTTTTGCCTTTATTTTTAAAATAAGAATCATTAACTAAAGAATGGGCATTCCATGAAGATCCATGTTATGTAAATTTAATTGGCAGAAGTGAAATGATGTGTAACTCATGAATGAAAGCTGTGACAGTTACGTTGAGAATTGTGACTGGAGATAAAAACATTACAAAAGATCCCCGGGAAATATCCTGAACCCTAGCTATCCTTGCTGTCATAGCAGAGGACCTAGCTTGTTTGATCATGTAGCATTAAAAAGAATCTGGATCTTTTGTGTGATTGAGCTGTTTACCCTAGCAGTACGCAGATGTACAAAAGCTGCCAGTCACATTTAGTGAGCCATTTTGATCATGCTTTCAGTGGCAAACCATTCCGGAGTCCATGTTGAATCTTACGACTTAGGTAGGCTGCCAGGTTGAGAATGGCGCATTGTGGAACACTGGCTTTACTATTGATGCGTGGCCATTCCTGTCTCAAAATTGCAACATACGAAATAGGAGCAGAATTAGGCTATGCATGGTAGCACAGTGGTTAGCACAGTTGCTTCACAGCTCCAGGGTCCCAGGTTTGATTCCCGGCTTGGGTGACTGTCTGTGCAGAGTCTCCACGTTCTCCCCGTGTCTGCGTGGTTTTCCTCCAGGTGCTCCGGTTTCCTCCCACAGTCCAAAGATGTCCAGGCTAGGTGGATTGGCCATGCTAAATTGCCATTAGTGTCCAAAAAGGTTAAGTGGGGTTACTGGGTTACGGGGATAGGGTGGGGGTGTGGGGTTGAGTAGGGTGCTCTTTCCAAGGGCTTGTGCAGACTTGATGGGCCGAATGGCCTCCTTCTGCACTGATAATTCTATGATATTCGGCCTGCTCCACCATTCCAGAAGACCATAGCTGATCTATTTATGTTTCGAGTTCCATGGGCGCGATTCTCCCAAAACGGGAGAAATCGTAAAGCTGTCGTTAAACCCGGGCGGGATTTACGGCAGCGCGCCCCTTCCCGACCGGGGACCGATTCTGGTCCCCGGTCGGGGCTAGCAGCCCGACGCCGTAGGCTCCGGCAAGACGGGCTTAACGAAAATCGTTAAGCCCGCTTGCCGGAGTTAGCGCCGGCTGATGCGTCATATGACGTCAGCCGCGCATGCGCAGTTTGGAAGACTCCAACCCGCGCATGCGCGGGTGACGTCATCACGTTTTTGCGCAAAACCCGCGCATGCGCGGGCCGGGTTGCCCCTCAGCCGCCCCGCGAATGGATACTGCGGGGTGGCGGAAGGACAAGTAGTGCGCGGGCATCGGGCCCGCTGCCCGCGATCGGTGCCCACCGATCGCGGGCCCATGGCACCCTTGGCACGGCCGTACCACGGCCGTGCCAATCGGTGCCATGGTTATTAATAGCGAGTTTGTGACGCCGTTTTTACGAACGGCAAGACCAGGTGTGTTTGCCGTTCGTAAAAACGGCGGAAAGGGCTGGGACTTCGGCCCATCTAACAGCTGAGAATCGCTGCCGGCCGTAAAAAAACGGCGGCAGCGATTAGGGTCGGGACTTCGGCGGGGGGGGGGGAGAATAGCGGGAGGGCGGCAAAAATGTCGGGAAGGCGCTCCCGCTATTCTCCCACCCGTCGTGGGGGGGCGGAGAATTTCGCCCCATATTCCCGAACTACCCCAACTCTGCCCCCGCTCCATTAGCCTATGATTCTCTGGACTAACAAGAATCTAACTACCTCCAACTTAAAAATATTTATATATTAGTGCCAATTTTAGTGGTGCTTAAATCACTTTTGTGCCAACCTGGGAGGCATGGCATACCCCTGGTGGCAAAGCTTTGGCTGTTTCATTTTCTTCGATTTCCTCTCTATTATATTCACTGATTCATGCTGCTATAGATGTGCTTAGGCACCCTGGCCCTTTGAGGCTTTGGGCAGATTGCCATACGTTAGATGTGAATCGGAACAGTAAATTTGAGTTGACTATTTTACAGGTGCAGCGCCCATCACCACACACAAGCAGCTCCCAGCTGGGGCCACTGGAATATAGTTCAGGCGTGGCTGCCCCAGCATCCCAGGAATGCAAAGTCAATTGTCATAACATCATTGTTACCTCAGCTAAAACCAGTTAACCTAATAGAGCACAGGGAATAAACTCAAAGCATTTCTGCACTGTGCCGCTCACTTAGCCATTGCATGGCGCATTTACCGAAAATGTGGGTTTTTTATTGCAAGTTAGGACAGCCCTCAGGATGAAATTATTAAGACAATAAAAGAACTACACTGCGATTTCATAGAATCTTTACAGTGCAGAAGGAGGACATTCGGCTCCTCAGGTTTGTACCGACCCTCTGAAAGAGCTCTCTACCTCGGCCCACTCTTCCGCCCTATCCCCATAACCCCACCTAATTTGCATATCTTTGGACACTAAGGGCAAGTGATCATGGCCAATCCACCTAACCTGCACATCTTTGGAATGTGGGAGGAAACTGAAGAACAGGAAACAGAGGAAACCCACAGAGAAATGGGGAGAACGTGCAAACTCCACACACAGTCACCCAAGGCCAGAATTGAATCTGGGTCTCTGGCGCTGTGACCACTTTACCTCCTTGCTGCGACCACTGTGGCACCATCCCGCTGTGCCTTGATAAACTACTTACACTACATCATAGCTTGACAAATATCTTTCCATTTAAGAACGAAAGACTTTCATTTATATGAAGTCTGTCACAAAACCTTGGGGCATCCTAATGCTCTTTCTGGCTAATGACCTTTATATTTTTTGGCTTATCATCACTGTTGTAATATAGGGAAATTGGCAGCCCCTTGCCCACCGCAAGATCGCCATGGGCAAGAAGCAGGCATGAAAAAGTCCACTAACCTCGGGGGGGGTTTCTCCGGTCGCAGGGCGGGTGCGGCCAGAGAATCCCGCCAATAAAACTTGGTCCAGATGAACTCGGATTTGATTCTCCCTTCCTCATTCTCAGAAATTGTACTGTCTCCCTGGATACCCCAGTTGCTAGTCCTTACTGGCAAATATAGAACATTTATAGAACAGTCACTTAGCTTATAAATGCGAACAGAGCAAATGAATGTATGATCCACACTTAAAGTTAAATATTTTGCGGTTACTGAATGACCGAGGTGGGGGGAAGACATGGGGAGGGGGAAGCTATGTGCGTGGAACCTCTTTATGCTGTCACATCATTGCAGTGCTTATCAAAGAACGTAAAGCATAACGATTTAGGGAATGCGTTTTTTGCTCAGGAGAATCTTCCATAAAATTCATCTCCCTTATTTTGAAAAGAGCTTAGGAAATCAGGTTATTTAATCAATGGTCAGGTAGTTCCTGAAGGTATCCATGTTTTGGGAGTAATCGTCAACATAATTGACATAAGGCTTTTAACAGATCTTTTTAATAAGCTTAACTAAGAGTTATCTACGAAGGCAAAATCACTATTTGTGGCAGTGATTTTGTTCCTCTCAGCAAAGGAATAAGGAGAATGTCCAATTAACACTGGAGCCTGTCACATTTGTAGCTGATAATCATGTTGGATAGAAAATTTAATCTAAAACTCAGGCAATTAATTGACAAAGTCCCTTTGATAATACACAGCCAGAGATTTCCAATGCAGGATGAAATTAGTCACAAATGACGCAATAATTCATGTGTAAAGATTCATGGATTAAACACATTTTCCCAAGGTTGAGCACTGAAATAGCTGTCCGAGGTCAAATGTCTGTCGGCACTTTTTACCCTGAGAAAGAGTTGTCAGTGGCAGTAAATGGCACTCCCAAACATAAATCTGAGACCAGAATTCCAATAGCCTGGCAGACCCAGATTTTTATGGGCTTTGCTGTCAGTTATATGCCTTCTCTTCTGCCCTGCTCAGTGTGGCAGCCAGTTTTGTGTAGTTGTACATATATCAAAACACCGCTTTGTGGTAAAAGCAGAAAATGTTCGAAATGCTTAGTAAATCAAGCCACATCTCTACTGAATACCTAATCAAATAGAAGAAGGGAAACAGAAATACTGAAGGTGAACAAGGTAAAAGAGACCAATGGAAATACCATTTAAAAGAGAAATCTGTCAAGAATTCTTGGGAGCATTGCAGCAGCACATTGAAGCCCTGTGGATGCTGTAAAAGGAAATTAAAATAGGCTTGCATCTTAATGCAACACGCACCACAACATATTGGTGATGTAGTGAGGGGGATGTTAGGTTACATTCTAGCAATATTACTGCCAGGCCTTTAAGTGGGCCTTTGTCACTTTTCACAACTACATGGACGACTTGGCTCTGTATGCCTTCTGGCACAACTGCAGAGGTTGAAAGGATCTGGTGAAAGGGGATACACTGCTTCCATCCAGGGAAGCAACATTATCATCCCTATCCATGTCAGTCATGCCTCTTCTACTGCACACTCCATCTCTGTGGCTGCTTAACGATGTGCCTTCTCCAATGAGATGGCAGCAATGAGATCATGTCATGCCTCATGGATCTCTCGAGGTGACGTTCAAGCTTAATGAACTCAGAAGAGAAAGCTGTTTCACTCTGGAGGCCACTGCAGCCTGAATGTTCAATTTCCCATAAAGAACATAAGAATGGGGCTGCATGATGGTACAGTGGTTGTTAGCACTGTTGCCTCACAGCACCAGGGACTCAGGTTCGATTTCGACCTCGGGTGACTGTGTGGAGTTTGTACATTCTTCCCATGTCTGCGTGTGTTTCCTCCGGATGCTCTAATTTCCTTCCACAGTCCAAAGATATGCAAGTCAGATGGATTGGGTATGCTAAATTGTCCCTTGGTGAGTTTACAAGGATAGGAAGGGGGGTTGGTTACGGTGCTCTTTCAGAGGGTTGGTCCACTCGATGGCTGAATGGGCTCCTTCCGCACTGTAGGGATTCTATGAGCAGGAGTAGGCCATCTGGCCCCTCGAGCCTGCTCCGCCATTCAATAAAATCATGGCTGATCTTTTTGTGGACTCAGCTCCACTTACCCACCCGCTATCCGTCACCATTTATTCCTTTACTGTTCAAAAATCTATCCACCTTTGCCTTAAAAACATTTAACAAGGTAGCCTCAACTGCTTCACTAGACAGGGAATTCCACAGATTCACAACCCTGTGGGTGAGGAAGTTACTCCTCAACTTGGTCCTAAATTTGCTCCCACTTATTTTGAGGCTATGTGCCCTAGTTCTAGTTTCACCTGCCATTGGAAACAACCTCCCTGCTTCTATCCAATCTATTCCCTTCATAATTTTATATGTTTTTATAAGATCCTCCTTCATTCTTCAAAATTCCAATGGGGTATAGTCCCAGTCTACTTAATCTCTCCTCATAAAGTAATCCTCTCAACTCCGGAATCCTTCCAGTGAATCTCCTCTGCACACCCTCCTGTGTAAGTACATCCTTTCTCAAGTAAGGAGACCAAAACTGTACACAGCTCACAGCTGTACACATAAAGCCTCTGTAAAAGTGGTGGAGGTGGTGGGGTGGGGAGCAGGGGATTCCATTCCAGATGATCATATAGTTTCTACACATTCTATGGTACATTATAATATTGTGAAACTGTGCCCATGTGTACAATGGATGCCTCAATCTTAGGCGCCGTCTGCAACCCAATTCTCATGCATCACCGATGTTTTAACTAAATATTGATTTCTGGGAAGCAATCATCACTTAAATACAGGAATGCAAACAGGCCCATGAGGTAGATGGTTCCTTTTGCTCCTTTGTCATCAATGATCAGCTTCTGTTTACCTGAACTGCACGTCTCACCCAACGCACTTGCCTATAATTCACTATGTAAATCCCCTGTGGACCTGAGTTGGTTGCTGTGAGGGAGGGAATGGGTGTGAACGGATCAAGCCTTATGTGTCCAGATGTAGCATGTCTGTCTTGGTTGTCTGTGAGGCACCCTGAGAAACAGAAGAGATTACAATGATGCACGCAGCCTACATACACATAGCTGTTCTACGAAGATTGACAAAGTGAAGCACTTCAGTGTAGATATCAAAAATAATTGAACAAGATAATAGGGTGAGAAGAAAATCGCAGAAATAAGTTATGACAATCCCTGATCTGGGGCCTGCCTAGTCTTCTGTTACCCCATCTCCAGCCCCTGAGAATCTCATTCATCAAGATCTGTTTCTAACCTTTAAACTGAGACGTTGTGGTAAACTATCCAGTGACATCACCATGATGTTATGTTTTGGGGCTACAGAAGCTGTTCGTGCACAGAGACTCAAACAGACCATTTTTCTCACTCTTGCCTCAGGACTACCCTCATAATCCCTGTACTTCTCACCAGATTAGAAATCTGTAATTGTTTGTTCTAATTGCTTCAGTGAAGTCATTGTTCACTGCTCTGCAGCCAGAAGTTTAAGTTTAAAGACGCTGCTTGTTAATTTATATCTCATCGGCTTTTAATTATATCTCGGTTTCTTCGAAACCCACTTTACATTGTTATTAACACTTGTGATAAATTCAAGAGATAAACCAGTATTTATTTAAATTGAGTCATAAATCTTGATCAGGTGATGAGAGGATGACTGCTAAAAATTACAATCTGTCCAAATGTTGTTATATATCCTCAGGCCTTGAACTAGCAAAAATGCCTAAAGATTGACAGTTAATGTGCAGGGCAGTGATTTTTATAAGGGTCATAAAAATCCCTTTTATGTGACAAAAGAATGAAGCCCTTAAGATATGACAAGTTGAGACTGTCTGCAGGAAGCAGTGAAACAAAGGATACAATACTCTGTCCCTGGTAAAGAAGGTAAAGCATTAAGTCAATCTGTCTTGAATAGGGTTCCTCGTGAAAAACACACTGAGCTTATTGAAGGATCTTTATATGTTATCAGACAGTGTGGCTGTACTTTCTTTCTAGTCTCCCTCTGTACACACCCCTGTCAGCATCAACGGGGCCGAGGTGGAGATGGTTAGCAGTTTCAAATTCCTAGGGGTGCACATCACCAAAAATCTGTCCTGGTCCACTCACGTCGACGCTATCACCAAGAAAGCACAACAGCGCCTATACTTCCTCAGGAAACTAAGGAAATTCGGCATGTCCACATTAACCCTTACCAACTTTTACAGATGCATCACAGCCTGGTATGGCAACTGCTCGGCCCAGGACCGCAAGGAACTTCAGAGAGTCGTGAATACCGCCCAGTCCATCACACGAACCTGCCTCCCATCCATTGATTCCATCTACACCTCCCGCTGCCGGGGAAAAGCAGGCAGCATAATCAAGGATCCCTCCCACCCGGCTTACTCACTTTTCCAACTTCTTCCATCGGGCAGGAGATTCAGAAGTCTGAGAACACGGACGAACAGACTCAAAAACAGCTTCTTCCCCACTGTCACCAGACTCCTAAATGACCCTTTTATGGACTGTCCTCATTAACACTACACCCTGTCTGCTTCATCCGATGCCAATGCTTATGTAGTTACATTGTATATCTTGTGTTGCCCTATTATGTATTCTCATGTATTTTCTTGAATTCTGTTCAATTCCCTTTTCTTCCCATGTACTGAATGATCTGTTGAGCTGCTTGCAGAAAAATACTTTTCACTGTACCTCGGTACACGTGACAATAAACAAATCCAATCCAATCCAATCCAGATGCACTATAGAAAGTATCCTATCGGGCTGCATCACAGCCTGGTATGGCAACTGCTCGGCCCAGGACCGCAAGGAACTTCAGAGAGTCGTGAATACCGCCCAGTCCATCACACAAATCTGCCTCCCATCCATGGACTCCATCTACATCTCCCGCTGCCGGGGGAAAGCGGGCAGCTAATCAAGGATCCCTCCCACCCGGCTTTCTCACTTTTCCAACTTCCTCCATCGGACAGGAGATTCAGAAGTTTGAGAACACGCAAAAAAAGACTCTAAAACAGCTTCTTCCCCACTGTCACCAGACTCCTAAATGACCCTCTTATTGACTGACCTCATTAACACTACACCCTGTATGCTTCAACCGATGCCAATGCTTATGTAGTTACATTGTATATCTTGTGTTGCCCTATTATGTATTCTCATGTATTTTCTTGTCTTTTCTTGAATTTTGTTTAATTCCCTTTTCTTCCATGTACTGAATGATCTGTGAGCTGCTTGCAGAAAAATACTTTTCACTGTACCTCGGTACACGTGACAATAAACAAATCCAATCCAATCCAATCCAATCCAATCCAATCTTCAGAAGAATTCTGCCATGCAATATGCCCTGATTTTTTTTAAAAATGGCAGCAGTTCGTGAATAAAATAGGGAGTGGGACTCACTTCATACTGGAGAGTGGAGAATTTTATATCAGCACCATTCTTATCTTAAGTTAGATGCCGCTTTGTAGATTGTGATTCGCTGAATAATTCAATGTCATTTAATGAAGGGGGCAAATTTTGTAACAAAGCTAGCGGATGTCCCATGTGACATTGCTTATGGGTACTTTATACTTCATCATCCCAAACATGATTAGCTGCTAACCCATCCTGTTAACTTAAAGCATTGCTCAATTGTGCTTCCTGTGGAAATCCAGTAGTTGTAAGTGCTTCTAACTAATTAGCTTGCAAAGTGTCAGCTTTGCTCAGTGATAGCACCTTCATCTGAGACAGAAGGTTCTGGGTTTAATCTCCACTTCAGGACATTTACGCTGACACTTCAGGCACGTTTTAAAGTGCCATTCTTTGCTTGAAACTATCATATCCTGGAATTATTTGAAGAAATGCAGAGATATCTCCTAGTCCTATGGCCCACATTTATCTTTCAACTGATACCCCCCAAAAAAAAAATTAACTGGTTATTGCTGCCTATTTTTGCAAATTGGTTGCTGTGGTTACAAATTAAATAACAGAGGCCAAATTTCAAATGCAATTTGTTAGCTGTAAGAACTTGGGGGGGTATCTTGAGGATCAGGAATTTAATATGCAAATGCTCTCTTAGCATGCAAGAAAGAGCGGAAAACGGCATGTGAATCTCAAGTTCCAAATCCAAACTCGATTAAAATCTTTTGTTTCTCTTTCTTTCAAAGGTTAATTTGCATCTGTAATGATGGTCATGCCTAAACTGTGACATCTGGGGCAGGATTCTCCCCTACCCGGCGGACTATCCAGCGTAGCGGAGTGGCATCAACCACTCCGGCGTCGGGCCTCCCCAAAGGTGCGGAACACTCCGGCACCGGGGCTGGCCGAAAGGCCTTCGCCGATTCGCGCATGCGCCGGTGGTGACGTCAGCGGCAGCTGCCATGGTAGGGGCCGTGGCGGCGGCGGAAGGGAAAGAGTGCCCCCATGGCACTGGCCCGCCCGCCGATCGGTGGGCCCCGATCGCGGGCCTGGCCACCGTGGGGGCAGCCCCCGGGGTCCGAATGCGCCGCCGCTCCCGCCGCCACCAGAGGTGGTCCAAATCTCGGCGGCGGCAGAGGCCTCCCAGCGGCGGGGCTTCGGCCCATCGCAGGCCGGAGAATCGCCGCAGAGGGCTCGCCGCTCGGTGCGGGGTGTTTCCTGCCCCTGCCAATTCCCGAGTGGCGGAGAATTTCTGCCACGACGAGGGAGGAATATTCGGCGGCCCCGGGCGATTCACCGACCCTGCTGGGGGTCGGAGAAGTTCGCCGCAGGAGTGTAACATAGAATCCCTACAGTGCAGAAGAAGGCCATTTGGCCCATTGAGCCTGCACTGACCCTCAAAAACAGTGTTCTTCAAAGTCGGGGGCGCGACCCGCGGGTGGGTCGCGGGCGGGTGTCGGGAGGGTCGCGGAGCCGTTGTCCGCAGCGCTCCTAAATGCGCACATTCCCATGCAGCAGTCGGCTGCGAACAAATTTTTAAAAAAATTTGGCCGCATTGCGCTGGCACTCACGATGATCGGCGTGCATGCGCAGTGCGGCCGCTATTTTTTAAAACGCTTGTAGTTTTTTGGTTTGTAAGTTCTGTAGTGATTTTTATTCATTTATTCATTTATTTTATTCATTTAAGTTTTATTATTTTCATTTATTTTATTCCTTTTATTTTTCTTTTACAAGGTCGGGGGGGATTTTATTTGATAAAATTTTACAGGAAAAAATTGCAGAATTTTGGACAGATGGAGACTCCATACTTTCCAACACCAGAAGGCTTCACCTTCATCCAACAGGTTCCATTGGAGGAGCGTGTATGAGGGCCAAAGGGACCCAAAACCATTTCCTCCATTTTTGTCAGCAGCAAACAAGGTAAGAGAAAATGGTGGGTCGCACAGGTTGACCGGCGTGGGTCGCGTAGGTCGGCCGGGTTGGTTCCCGAAGGTCGGCCGGGTTGGCTCCCGAAGGTCGGCCGGGTTGGGTCCCGAAGGTTGGCCGGTTGGTAACAATGGATCACCGGAAAAAAGTTTGAAGATCACTGCTCTAAAAGAGCTAGACCCAATCCTCCTTCTCATCCCTGTAACCACATCGAGGGACAATTTGGGATATCCAATCCGCCTAACTTGCACATCCTTGGACTGTGGGAGGAAATCGAAACACCCGGAGCAAATCCTGGCAGGTGGGGTGAGTGAATTATGCAGAATGCGAAGATTCAAAATTCCAATGGCGGGTTCTGACAGAAATGTTAGTCAGTGGTGTGACAGTGGTGGATTGGGCCTCAGGTTGTTCTGTGGTAGATTCCATTTTCTAATATACTTGCATCCCATGAATACTCATTATCTTAAACCTTGCGAAATTAAGTCCTACATTCAAGATTAAGTCAGTGGCGCGTGAGAAATTTGTGGCACCTGATTTACATTTATTCCAAGTTAGCATGCTTCATTTGGCTTTGTGCAGTTGTGTCTGTAGTGACTATTGAACTCTACGGCACAAAGGAGGGGAAGCAGGAGGGTGGCAGCTTGAGGCTGGCAAGGGCGAGTCAGGGGTGAGGGGGTGGAGTGTTGAGGTAGGGGCATGGAATAGGACTTTGAAAGAGGACAGTAGGTGGGGTTAGGGCACAGGGGTGTGAGGAGGAATTTGAGAGAGCACAATGGGTGGGGTTGGGGGATGGAGGACTGGAAGTGGGCTTCAAAGGAAAACACAGGCTTTTTCTCACAATCCATGTGCAGTTTGCAATGTGTTTGGAATTGTTTCCTGGGAGCTGGCAACTGAAAAACATAATTCTAGGAAGAATATTGGGCACAGAATAATAATAATAATCTTTATTGTCACAAGTAGGTTTACATTAACGCTGCAATGATGTTACTGTGAAAAGGGGCTGGTTTAGCACAGGGCTAAAGAGCTGTCTTTTAAAGCAGACCAAGGCAGGCCAGCAGCATGGTTATATTCCTGTACCAGCCTCCCCAAACAGGCAAAGAAATGTGGCGACTCGGGGCTTTTCACAGTAACTTCATTTGAAGCTTGCTTGTGACAATAAGTGATCTTCATTTCATTTTTTCATTTTCAAAAGCCGCTAGTCGCCACATTCCAGTGGCTGTTCGGGTACACTGATGGAGAATTCAGAATGTCCAAATAACCAGCGCATTGTGCCTGGCGCGCATCTGGGCACGCCGGGTAAATAGCAGGAAAGGCCAAAATCAATATTTATGCTGGATGTGAACCAGAAGGCCATGGTGTTAATGAACATGTGCTTCTCAAATTGGGACAATGTCAAATATTTGCTCCCAATGGCAAATTCTGGATTTCGCCCAAAAATGGTGTGCATGGGGGACGTCATGTGAAAGCAAAGCGCATGAAAGATGGCTGCCAGCAAGATATTTCTTTTTGATCCCTTATACACGGGTTTTGGGGGGACTTTTGATGTCCAAACTCGTTTAGTGGATTTAGAGAACTTTTTCCCAATCAGGGCATGTCGAAGGCAAGCCCAGGAGGGTAGCCCATCGAAAGAACTTGAAGGCGGGAAGATGGCTGCCACGCCCATTACATTAGACATGCTGGCTGTGGTGATGAGGCAGGAGCTGGAGAAATTCGACAAGCTGATGGACAGAAGGTTTGAGCGGCAGGGCAGAGGAAATAAGAAAATCATTTAAAGTCATTGTCAACGAGGCACCCGATTCGTAAACAGCTAGAAAAAAACATCTAGAGGCAGCAGGAAATCTGTGATTCTGCGGGGAGGGGTGGGGGGAACTAACCGTGACCAGGGAATTCTCTTTGGCTCACCCTAGAGGTGGGGCTGGAAGCCATTTTAGGTGGGACTGGGACTATTTATGAGTTTATGTGGGAAGATTGCACCAAGGTGTAGATGGCCGACTCAAGTCGGAAGGGTGGGGGGTGGTGGTGGGGGGGGGGGGGGGGGGGGGGGGGGTGCGTGAAGAGGGCAAGAGTTTTTTCCCATTTAAAGTGTTTGGGGCCGATTTGGCGTTCCAACAAGAAACTCACCTGCGGGTGGGGAAGACTTGGGTGAACCAGGTTTCCACTCAGATTTTCGACTCAGGATTTGACAGGAGGGCTCGGGGTGATTCTGGTCAGCTAAAGGTTCCGTTTTCAGGTAACGACAGTACTGGTCGTTCGGGGGATGGGGGGGGGGGGGGGAAGGGTTTAGGGCAGTGGGATAGATACCTGATGTTTACGGGTACATTGGAGGGGAAGGCCATGGTGTTAATGAACATGTACTTCTCAAATTGGGACAATGTCAAATATTTGGCGGTGGTTATTTCCGACCATGTGCTGCCCAAGGTGGACTTGATGTTGGAGACAGTGCATGTGATGGAGGCTAGATGTATGACTGATGGATGATTTTGGGTTTTGTGTGAAGATCTCTAGGGTCATAAAGGAGTATGTTGAATTGAGTGAGAATGGGATGGTCTCTCCCTCTACTTTGTGGGAGGCACTAAAGGCAGTGATTAGAGGAGAGATCATTTCATATAAGGCACATATAGTTAGGAAGGTCAGGAAGGAGCTGTCAGTAGCTTGTGGATGAGATTCTGGGAGTAGATCAGAAATATGCAAGTGACCCAATTCCAGAGTTATTGGCAAGCAGGAAGAAACTGCAAATGCTGGGCGGTGTGCCGTCTGAGGCGTTTAAAGAGGGTGGTGTATGAATATGGGGAGAAGGCTAGCCACCTTCTGGGTTGCCATTTAAGGTGACAGGAAGCGGCTCGGGGACTTGTGCAGATGAGGGAGCCCAGGACAGGGAGTGGGGGGGAGGGGGGGGGGGGGCGGTTTCCACCCCAGAAAAGGTAAATAGAATGTTTCAAACCATTTATGAGGGGCTGTATAGGTCGGAGCCACCAGAGGACAAATGAGGGATGATAGAGTTTCTGGAGGGTAGGAGTTCCCACAGGTAGGGAAGGATTTTCAGGAGGAGTTGGAAGCGCCGTCGGGACTGAAAGAAGTTCAAACTGCTTTAGGGAAGATGAGGACAGGGAACGGGCCGGTGCCGGATGGGTTCCTGGTAGAATTTTATAAGAAGTTTGGGGATTGCCGTTGGTATTGGGGATGTTTAATGACTCACTGATGCGGGTTTCTCTCCTGGAGATGTTGGGGCAGACGCCATCTCCCTCCTCCTGAAGAAGGACAAGGACCCCACAGAGTATGCGTCATACCACCCGATTTGGCTGCTCAACTTGGATGCAAAGCTTTTGGCTCAGGTCTTAGTGTTGAGGTCGGAGCCCTGTCTCCTGGAGGTATGTGGAGGAGGATCAGACAGGCTTTGTGAAGGGCAGGAAATTTTCATCCAATGTGAGGCGGCTACTCAATGTAGTTCTCACTCCAGCGATGGGGCCGAAACAGAAGATAATCGTCTCACTGGACATAGAAAAAGTGTTTGAGAGAGTTGTGTTGAGCTGTCTTTCTGCAGTGCAAGAGAAGTTTGGGCTGGGTCCTGGGTTTGTTTCATGGGTGTGGCAATTGTTGTAAGCTCGATCTGCCAGCGTATACACTACACCAGGAGTTTGGGATCATTTTGGCTGCATAGGTGGACGAGGTCTCCTGTTTACGTTAGTGATTGAGCCATCGGTGATTGCATTGATGGTGTTGGAAAAGTGGAGAGGAATTGTGAGGGGCGGGCTAGAGCATCGGGTGTCCCTATACAGTAGGGGCAGCACGGTAGCACAAGTGGCTAGCACTGTGGCTTCACAGTGCCAGGGTCCCAGGTTCGATTCCCCACTGGGTCATTGTCTGTGCGGAATTTGCACGTTCTCCCCGTATCTGCGTGGGTTTCCTCCGGGTGCTCCGGTTTCCTCCCACAGTCCAAAGACGTACAAGTTAGGTGGATTGCCCATGATAAATTGCCCTTAGTGTTGGGTGGAGTTACTGGGTTATGGGGATAGGGTGGAGGTGTCGACCTTGTGTAGGGTGCTCTTTCCAAGAGCCGGTGCAGACTCAATGGGCCGAATGGCCTCCTTCTGCACTGTAAATTCTATGATCTATGATCTGGGGCCAGTCGTGGGGGACATTATGGGTATATTGAAGAGGTTCGGCTCCTTCTCGGGTATAAATTAAATTTTGGGAAGAGCAAGTATTTTGTGGTTAGCCCTTTGGGGCTTTCATTCCGTCTGGTCGGAACTAGTTTTCGGTATCAGGGAGCCCAGATGGCGCAGGATTGGATGCAGCTTCCTAAATTGAATTACACCAGCCTGGTGAGCAGGATCAGCTCAAGGTGGTGCTCAGGGTGGACCTCACCAAGGCCAGAATGAGTTGATTTTTTGAGGGGATTGAGGATAGGTGTGGGCTGTGTCCAAGAGGGCCCATGAATCACATGCACATGTTCTGATCCTATCCCAAATTGGTGGGGTTTTGGGTGTATTCCTTCAGCACTACATCAGCAATCGAAAATATTGTTTTTCTTAAAATTTGGAGTACCCAATTATTTTTTCCACTTAAGGGGTAATTTAGCGTGGTCAATCCGCCTATCCTGCACATCTTTGAGTTGCTGGGGTGAAACCCACGCAGACACGGGTAGAACGTGCAAACTCCACACGGCAGTGACCCAGGGCTAGGATTCAAACCCAGGTCCTCAGCGCCGTAGGCAGCAATGCTAACCACTGTGCCACCATGCTGCCCCGTCAATATTGATTTTGAGCCCTGCCCGCCAGTGGCTATATTTGGGGTCTCGAACTGGCTGGAGCTGAGGATGGGGGCGGGGTAGATGCCCTGACATTTGCCTCATTGATTGCTCAGAGGCGACCTCTGCTGAACTGGAGACAGGTGACACCACCTAGTGCCTTGGCATGGCTAGGTTACTTAACAGGGTTCCTGCACCTTGAGAAGGTCAAATTTACAGCGAGGGTGTCGATTGAAGGGTTCCACCATAGATGCCGGCCTTTCATTTTGCACTTTGAGGAATTGGTCACTGCTAGTTCTTAGTGCAGGGTGGGGGTGGGTTTGGCAGGAAGGATGGAACGATTGTTTGTTTGGGTTGCATTTCTGTTCTGAGTGGGGGTTACAGTTACTGCTGTTGTTTGTAATTTTTGATATTGGTGTTGGTAGTGTTTTGGTTGTATATTTTTAATATAAAATGTTAAAAGTTCAATAAAAATATTTTCAAATACAATAGCAAGCATATCATTAACTCTCATTTGTACTCATTGCAATTTCATTTGTGAGATTGAATGTCAAATGCAGCGGCCTCCGGGAACTACTTGAATCCCCAGCGGGAAATCACGCAGTCACTGTTTCGTACTCCTTTTCAAAAACATGAAGTTGGCACACTGGCTGCAGAAGGAAATTGAGGAGGTGAGTAGCCATTTCCATTTGCCAGCATGCATCTCAGAGGCACCGGAGCTGCTGGCCTGTGTTCAGCAGGGGATATGGGGGGCAGGGGATATGGGAAGGGGGGTGGGAACTCCACAAGGGGTGTTGGGCTTTGGACCCCTCAGGGGATTAGGTTTGGTTGGGGGGGGGGGGGGTTGAAATGTTCCAGCTCAGGGGTTGCCCTGAAATGGGGGTGGGGAAGCTGATGGTGAAGAACTTTGAGCCTTTGAGGCCTTCAAGCCATCTTTAGATATTATGGAGACCCAAAACAGGGACAACTACAGCTGCTGCCTGTCTGTCCGACCAAAACCTTCCACAGTAAGAAGTCTTACAACACCAGTTAAAGTCCAATTGGTTTGTTTTGAATCCCTAGCTTTCGGAGCACTGCTCCTTCCTCGGGTGAATGAAGAGATAGGTTCCAGAAACATTTATATGGACAAAGTCAAAGATGCAAGATGATACTTTGAAGGCGAGCATTTGTAAGTAATTAAGTCTTTACAGAGCCAGAGAGAGGGGTAACCCCATGTTAAAGAGGTGTGAATTGTCTCAAACCAGGACAGTTGGTAGGATTTTGCAAGCCCAGGCCAGATGGTGGGGAGTGGATGTAATGCAACATGAATCCAAGGATCAGTTGAGGCCGTATTCATGTGCGCGGAACTTGGCTATAAGTTTCTGCTCGGCGATTTTGTGTTGTCGCGCGTCCTGAAGGCTGCCTTGGAGAACGCTTACCTGAAGATCAAAGGCTGAATGCCCTCGACGGCTGAAGTGTTCCCCAACTGGAAGGGAACATTCCTGCCTGGCGATTGTCACACGATGTCCGTTCATCCGTTGTCGCAGCGTCTGCATGGTCTCGCCAATGTACCACGCTTTGGGACATTCTTTCCTGCAGCGTATGAGGTAGACAATGTTGGCCGAGTTGCACAAGTGTGTACCGCGTACCTGGTGGGTGGTGTTCTCGCGTGTAATGGCGGTATCCATGTCGATGATCTGGCACGTCTTGCAGAGATTGCCATGGCAGGGTTATGTGTTATTGTGGTTGCTGTTCTGAAGGCTGGGTACTTTGCTGCAAACAATGGTTTGTTTGAGGTTGCGCGGTTGTTTGAAGGCAAGTAGTGGGGGTGTGGGGATGACCTTGGCAAGATGTTCATCGTCATTGATGACGTTTTGGAGGCTGCAAAGTGGATGTCGTGGTTTCTCTGCTCCGGGGAAGTACTGAGGCCGAAGGGTACTCTGTCAGTTGTGTCCCGTGTTTGTCTTCTGGGGAGGTTGGTGCGGCTGTTTGCTGTGGCGCGTTGGAGCTGTCAATCGATGAGTCGAGCGTTATATCCCGTTTGTACAAGGGCATCTTTCAGCATCTGTAGATGTCTGTTACGCTCCTCCTCGTCTGAACAGATCCTGTGGATACAGTGCGCTTCTCCATAGGGGATGGCTTCTTTAATGTGTTTAGGGTGGAAGCTGGAGAAGTGGAGCATTGTGAGGTTATCTGTGGCCTTGCAGTAAAGCGAAGTGCTGAGGTGACCGTCCTTGATGGAGATTAGTGTGCCCAAGAATGAGTACGGCCTCAACCGGGACTTTGGATTAATGTCGCATTACATTCACGTCCCACCATCTGGCCTGGGCTTGCGAAATTCTACCAACTGTCCTGGCTTGAGAATTCTTGGACACACTCATCCCCATCAAGGACGGTCGCCTTAGCACTTTGCTGGTATAGTTTTGGATTGGTATCAATATAGAACATAGAACAGTACAGCACAGAACAGGCCCTTCGGCCCTCGATGTTGTGCCGAGCAATGATCACCCCACTTAAACCCACGTAACCCGTATACCCGTAACCCAACAATCCCCCCCATTAACCTTACACTACGGGCAATTTAGCATGGCCAATCCACCTAACCTGCACATCTTTGGACTGTGGGAGGAAACCGGAGCACCCGGAGGAAACCCACGCACACACGAGGAGGACGTGCAGACTCCACACAGACAGTGACCCAGCCAGGAATCGAACCTGGGACCCTGGAGCTGTGAAGCATTGATGCTAACCACCATGCTACCGTGAGGCCCCAAATATGGAACAGTGATATTTCCTTGTAGTTTAATGGTTAGTGTGATATGTGGAATGTTACGTCGTTGATTTTCAAATCTTTATTACTGTTGACGTTTAATAATCAAAATATTCTTTGCTGATTGCTCCTGCTGGTAGCTGCAAATACCGTAAGGCCCTGTGTTTGTTTTCTGTTGCATTTTCCGCTTCTGTACCCTGGAGTTAGGAATGAGAGCATGTAAGATGACCAGTGCTGGAGAAGGAGAAGGGGAGCTCTTTCTTCTTCTGGCGTGCTCTGTGTCTGTGTGACTTTCTGTCTAATTTTCCACTGCTGGCATCTGCAGATGGGGGAGAGAGAGAGGCGGATTAACCCAAATGCGTGGAGGCTGTGTGTCTGTTTTCTGCCACCTCTTTTGCTTCTGTGGCCTGGAGCAAGGAAAGGGAGGGAGGAGGATGACCTACTGCTAGTGCCAGAAAGGGGAAAGGGGGCAGACCGATTCAACTGAGCAACTTGCTGAAGGTATTGAGGAAATGCTTTTGTAGATTTCTGGTGACTTTATTGCACTGTTGATTGTTCACTGTTTAATATCTGGAAGCTGTGTGTTTGCTTGCTGCTACCTCTTTTGCTTCTGAAGCCTAGAGCAAGGAAAGGGGAAGGGTGCTATTTCTCTCTTCTGGTGTGTTCTGCATCAGTGTGACATTTCGGTGTGATTATTCCCGCCTTTGACGGTCTACTGCTGGGAGCTGCAGGAGAGTGATGGAGAGGCAGAGTAACCTGATTGCTGCTGCAGCTGCCTAGAGGCTGTGTGTCTGTTTGCTGCAGCCACTTTTGCTTCTGTGGACTGGAGCAAGGAAAAGGAGAGAGTAATATGACCTATTGCCATTGCTGAAGGAGGGGAAGGGGTGGTGAATTGATTTGACTGAGTATTTTGATGAGGGTATTGAAGAAATGCTTTTGTGGACTGCTGGTGACTTTATTGTACTATTGACTGTTTAATGTTTAATGTCGGGAAGCCATGCGTTTCTTCGCTACCGCCACTTCTTGCTTCTGCATCCTGGAGCAACGACATGATGAAAATAAGATGACCTACTGCCAGTACTCAAGAAGGGGAAGGGTTGGCAGACTGATTAGACTGAGCAACTTGACAAAGGTATTGAATAAATGCTTTTGAGGATTGCTGGTTACCTTATTGTACCGTTGACTGTTCAATGTTAATGTCTGGAAGCAGTATGTCTGTTTGCTGCTGCCTCTTTTGCTTTTGTGGCTTGGAGCAAGGAAGTGGAGGAAGTAAGATGACCCAATACTCGTGATGGAGAAGGGAAAGGGATGCTCTTTCGCTCTTCTGATGTGCTCTGCCTTGGTGTGACTTTCCGATATGTTATGTTGCTACCCTTGAGTGACTGTCCACTGATGTGAGTCTACTGCTGGGAGCTGTGAAAGGGGGAGAGAGTTATTGTGTTGTTGACTACTCAATGTTTAATGCCTGGAGGCCGTGTGTTTGTCTGCTGCCTCCCTTTTTGCTTTTGTCCTTTAGAACAATGGAAAAGGAGGCAGTAAAATAATTTACTGCCAGTGCTGGGGAAGGGGGATGGGTGCTCTTTAGCTCTTCTGATGTGCTCTGTATCAGTGTGACTTTCGGATGTAGTGTTACAATATCCCTGAGCGTCTTTCCACTGATGTGAGTCAACTGCTGGGAACTGTGGGAGAGAGAGGTGGATTGGTTCAACCAAGCAACTTGCTGGAAGTGTTGATAGAATGCTTTTGCAGATTGCTGGTTACTTTATTGTATTGTTGACTGTTCAATGTTTAATGTCTGGAAGCCATGTGTTTGTTTGCTGCCTCCTCTTTTGCTCCTGTAGCCTGGAGCAAGAAAAGGGAGGAAGTAAGAAGACCTACTGCAGGTACTGGGTAAGGGGAAGGAGTGGTGGACTTATTTGACTGAACAACGAGCTGAGGGTGTTGAACAAATGCTTTTACAGATTGCTGGTGACTTTATTTTATTGTTGACTGTTTAATGTTTAACGTATATTTGGTTTTCTTTGTACAAATGCACTATTGCAGCTTTGCGTTTGTACTGACATTCTGTGCCTCGGTTAATGGTTAATGTGATACATGGACTGTTAAGTATTTTTAAAAAATCTTTTGTGTAAATGTATTGTTGACCATTAAATAAATAAAATACTCTCAAATGCCTACTCAAGGGCACACGTGCCATGTGTATTGTATTTCAAACAACCTTTCATGTCTGAACAGTTTGCCTAAACTCTAGACATGTTAGCACCATAGAGGCAGCTGCCAATAATCAAACACTAAAGAGCTGGGCTTCAGCACTGGGATAATCTGACAGCAAAAGGGTAAGTGTAAGGATCAGGGAAGAGCATGTGAGCATGGTTGTCCAAATGTCCCCGGCAGAGAACTGGGGTCTCGGGTCTAGGGATTTCCGATGTGGCCGGGGTGTGAGTGTGCAGAGCAAGGTTTGCCAACACAGCTTCATTGCACTCTGAAAGATGGCAGGTCATGTAAGGGTGGGGAAGCTTGTGGGATTGAGGATCTCCAGATGGAAGGCTTAACTGTCAGGCTATCTCCTTCTCCAATTCCTGACAGATACCAGAATGATTGCTGGTGTCAGTCTCGCAGCGGCTGCCCTCGCGTTGTTGGTGGCAAATTGTGGAGAAGGCAGCAGGCTGGAGACATCACCCCATTTGTAGGGGGCCGCCACACACCCTGAAGACCCGGCCGCCCATCAGGCTGAAGGTGGAACCCAGAGGGGAAGGCCAGAGGGGGAGTGCCCTTTATTAAGAGGAAGGGGTTGCACTCCCTGACTGTTCAGACTGCAAGCGACCACCGCCTTCGTATAATGCACATGTGCTCAATACCCAGGGAGCGTGCATGACAGCTACATCCTGGGGTATTCAGATGGCAGGTTTGCTCTTGGGGGACAAGGGATATCCACTGAGGTTTTGATTGATAATGCCAGTGTGGAATCCTGAGACCGATGCAGAGACTCATTATAATGAGACTCATGTTACCCCCCTGCTGTAATTGAGCATTGGATTGGACGCCTGAAAATGTAGTTCGAATGTCTGGACTGCTCTGGTGGTGGCCTGCTCCTGCTTTGTGGTACTTTGCTGTTCCCTCCACAACCTGATACAGCAGCAGGGTGACATGCTGGAGGAGGAGAAAGAAGGGCATGTGGCTATGGCTGAGGAGGCGAAGGGGCTAGACCAGGAGGGGCTGGAGGACGAGCCCAGGGAGGAGCCGGCGGATGGAAGACAGGCAATTGCAAGGTTCTAAAATGCCTGGAGGACTAGTGAGGCCCTCATCCTCACCAGATTCTTATCGGACGACGCTGTGTCTGTCAACTCAATGATCCCCCCAAATTCACTCCCTCCCTCCCCTCAATTCCTCCTTCACCCTTCCCCTTCCCCCATTTCCCCCCTTCTCCCCATCCCTCCTTCCCCCATTTCTTTCCCTCTTCTACCCCTCCCCCCTCCCATTTCTCGACCACCCTGTTCCCTCCTTCCAAGAGTCTGTGTAACATCAATCCAGGATGACAGGCCTATACCGGCACTGTCAGCGGATCAATATGCAGGGCAGGAGAGTGATGAGCACTCGCCGTGAGGAAAGCTCTAGTGGTCCTCAATCTATGTCAAAGTCTGACTCCTGTCTTTTTGCTGACAGCGCGCTGAATAGCGTCTGCATTGGGGGCATTTGATCTTGGACCACTCTGTCGTGGGGATGGGGCCCGCTGTGAGGATTAGGGTGACAGAGGCTTCAGATATATCAGGTGTAACATGATTTAATTGTGAACATTTGATATTTTCATTCTCCCTAGCTACAGATGGCCCTTTCCTGCTTATTATGGGCTATCTTTTCCTGCGGGGACAAAGAGAGGGCATTGTAAGCCACAAGCTTGATGGATAAAGGGGGGTCTACAGCAGGGAGCATTTGTGGGAACCGCACCTGGACATGAAAGAGTAGTGCTGATGGGTGCCGTGGCATTCTGAGGAACAAACATGGAAGATCGGATGTGGTGAGGGTGCAAGGTGTCAGCCAGTGGCTTGTGGGAACGGGGTTTGGCAATTTGAGGGGTGGTAGGCGGAACTGATGTCAGGAGAGAGATGGTAACTTAACCTTGCAGCTGGGTGGAGGCAGTCAACCTGGTCATGCTGCCTGTACTGACCTCTGCCACTGCCTCCCAGCTGGCATTGCTGACACTGTTGCTGGTTCCCCCACCCCTTCTGGGCAACAGGATGCCCCGCCTCTCATCAACAGCATCGAGAAGCCTGGCCAAGTCGGCAACCCCAAAGCGAGGAGCAGGTCTGCGTGTTGTCATGGTTGCGTGTTGACTGTGAGTGAGTGGTGAGGGAGCGTTTAAATGCAGTTCCCCTTGTCAGCGGCGAGAAGTTGAGGCGCAAGTCCAGCGAACCAGACGGTGAGACAGCCAATAATCGTTAGAAGCTCATCGGAGTTCATTTTTGGCACTAAGGCCGTTGAATAAAGTCCGCAATGTTAAGGAACAGCCTGCTAAATGCGCCCTAAATGACACTTCAAAGTTTTTCAGTTGAATCGCGCCCATGAACTTCAGTCCTAGTCCTTTCAGACAGGCTGAGATGTTTGGTGCAAAACCATGTTTTATGTACACTGTAAAGCCAGAAATTTCTATTTTGCTTGTATGGGTAATTTGGATGCAACGGAAAAGAATTAGCGGTTCTCTTATTTTGTCTTTAGTTGTAGTGATAGAATGCATTTTTAAAGTTACAATTCAGGAAATAGTTTTTCGAGATATAGGCATAAATGATAAATGACGGCCTTGTTCCCTCCAGGGCCTCGTGAGTAACATTCAGCTTCTCAGAAGACTGTAAGCGCACTATCTGAGAATTTCTATCTCTTGATGGAAAGTTACTCTCCCGAAAATTGAGAAGGTTAAGGAGAGATTTAAAAAGGGTATTCAAAATTATGAAGACCATTTATAGAATCAACAAGAGAAACTGTATTCATTGGCAAGTTGGACAGATGGCATAGGGGTTAAACGGGATGGTCTTCTCCTGTGCGTTATGATTCAAAGGTCCTATGCTTAAAATGAGAGAAAATTATGGGCAATGTACCACCAAACGTTTTTCTAAGCCACCAATTAAGTGCAAGGCTCTGCCCATAACACCAAGCCCTGGAAAATTTGGCACACAATGCAGTGTGTTGCAAAATGCAAAATGTTCAAACAAATAAACACAATGTCTGGACTGTTTTACCCTCCATGTAGGAATTTAATGATGCATGCTCAACACAAGAAGTGCCAATTTGTAAAATTCTAACCTTTTATATATCTAACTGGGTATATTTGTTATGAATGATACTAATACAATTGTCATAATACACATCCATGTATATAATGGAGTTCATTGACACACAGGATGACCAGTAAGCACACAGAACACAGCAGCCAATCACCAGACAGGACACGACCATGATAAAGCCAGAGGGCCCCAGTTTTCCCGCTCTCTCGGGATCCAGCCTCTGAGACAGTCAGAGCCCATGAGCAGCAGCTAGAACAAGCACCATGTGGTAGTCAGTTAGTCTGGTCAGGCTAGTCTCAGGTCTCCAGTCAAGTCAGCATAGTGTCAACCCACAGATGAACATGTAAAATAGTTTGATGTTAAATAAAATTGTGTTGCATCTCATCAAGTGTTGGAAGTCTGTCTCTCGCTACATTGCAGCAAACGCAGTTCACATAGACCCAGCCTGCCCAACACATCAGCAATGATATTGAATATTATGGCATCCATGTAGTGACTCCAATTTCCAAGTTTCTGGATTATTAAAAGTAGTTATGGGTCAAGTAGCTCAACACCAATCAGGATAAAGCAGCCTGCTTGACTGGCATCCGCAGCCACCATCTTTAATATTCACTCTCTTCACCACTGGTGCAATGTACCGTCTAAGATTCACATCAGCAACTTGCCAAGGCATAGCTGACCTCTCCTGGGACCTCTCCCATCTAATGGAACTAAGGTAATAGATACAGACAACCTTCATGTTACAAAACATCCGGCTTGGAAATACATTGCTGATCCTTCATTGTCACTTGGCCAAAATCCTGAAACTTCCTCCTTAACAGCATTGTTAGCAGTTCAAAAAAACAGCATATACCACCTTCTCGAGGGCTATCAGGGCTGAATAACAGAATAATAATAACCCTACCAATGACGCCCACCTCCTGTAAATTATTATTATTTTTTTGAAGCCCATTTTCTTTTGTTATTGAATAGGTTCTATGCATTTTACCTGGTGCGTTTGTGTATAATTATACTATGTGTTGGGGACTGAGCCCAGGAAATCATTAACACTGTTATCTTCCACAACAGTGTTGGAACTCGGTGTTATTCCAACTCTTGTCTCTTATACATCCCCTTCTCCTTTTACCCCACTATTACCCCACCTTGAGCCACAGAGATGCTACATTCTGCAATCCCCTCCTTAAACTTTGGCACCTCTCTCCTCCATCTCTTCGCTTCCTTAAAACTCACAACCTGACCGCACAGTCTTCCTTCTCGATAGTCTGTACCTTGGCTGAGCATCCATTTTGGCTAATTGAAATGTCCTGCATGCATTTTTTTGACATTAACAGAATTAACAGAAATGCAACTTATTGATTCAATCTCTGAACTACGATGTGTTAGCCGATTCCAACCCATTTGACCTTGATGCCACCAGAGGAAATAAATTAGTCAATGCTGCTGCTGCACATTACTCCTGGAATGTTGAGACATGGGTACCCGATGAGGGAAGAATTTGGTTTGCCTATGATGCCCATCCTTGATCATGCTTGCCGAATGGCATGCATGTTTGCATTAATACATGAAGGATAGGTAAGTCTGTGAGACACTGAAGAGTTGCTAAACCTCATAGAAGCAAGCATTGCCCAGGCTAATATATCTGTCCCCTTCCCCATTGTTAGTCAGAGGCAGCACACCTCAGATGAGCAGCCATAGAATCACTGGGATTACCTCTGGTGAGCATTGGCAAAGTGCTGGGATTGCAGCTGAGCCGAGCAACAGCAAAAGAGATAAGAAAACACGGTGCAGCTACAGGCCAGAAAGGTCCAAAGCCGTGTCAGGATTCAAAAGTAAAGACCCTCGAGTCAGTTATGAAGACTGGTAGCAAAATAATCAAGACTTAACTGAAAAATCTTAATGGAGCAAAATATAGCTGGGTGGTTCACTGCCTGAAAGACCGATCAAGGCAGATTCAATCATAGCTTTCAAAGGGAATTGGCTTGGTTTTGGCATAGCTACGTGTTAATGGCAGAAGAGTAGAACAAGCTAAGTCGCTCTTGCAGAGAACTGGCAAGGGCTTGATGGGTTGAAAGGCCTTCTATAAGCCCAGCAGTTTCCTCTGGGCACCCCTTTGCTAAGTTTGTATCTCACCTTATTTAGTCAACAAGCCAGGAACACCACTCCACTCCCTCTTTGCTGCATTTAAATACCTCCAAGGGCTCTGTCCGTAGTATGTACAGGCCAAACGCTTCCCTCCCACACTTATAGAAAGCACCAGAAACCCCGGCGCAATGTTAAAAGAGTGGGAACCACTGAACCGGACCTTGCACTCTTTCTCTTGACCTTTGCACCTGGAAAATTGATTGTTCTGGGGAGCTACTGCAGGAAAATACATCCCATATTACTTTTTTATTCAATGATGGATAAGGGGACAGAAAGTTAACAAAGGACAGTCTTTCTATTTATTCACGACTGGATGAAAACAAAATTGTAAACCAAGAGCATTATGTATTTTTTAAATAACCTAAGTTACTTCACATTTGTTGTAAAATGTAACCAATATTATGGCAAAGATGGAAGCTGAGTCCCTGAGGTAATGTTGTTTCAGCAATGACTGAAATTATTGGTTGACCTCATAGAGGTGAGTCGCTTTGATCAGCAGTGTGAAAACACAGAACATGTTTTCTTACTCAAAAAAATGATGTTGTTTTAGGAGTCTGGTAAGATATGGCACTAAAAGTGCCACTATTATCTGCCTTTGTCGAATACAATAATATCAGCCCATCCTGTACCGCGGACAATTTACCTCTGATTGTTCATTACTGTCACATGTAGAAAATTAGCTTCAATGGGCTCCCGAGGCATCACTGCTTTAAGGGCATTAGCAATTCATTTCGTAATTAAATGTAACTGCTCAATTACCCTTGGGCAATTTGGGTAATTTGAGGCTATAAGTCTGTGAAGGAAGTAGCCAGGGCCCCATTGCCATGGGGCAACATTCTGTTTGAGGAAGGGAGGCTGAAGGAATGAAGGAGTCAGACATCATACGACACATTAACTGATAACCCATGGCACTGAGGGCTCTTCCCTCGGCATTCTCTCAGGATCTTGTGACACAGAACAGTAAAGTGGAGACTCTTTCAATAGATCACGGTTTACACATTCCTAGAAAATAATAACGTTCCCAAATTGGGAACAAATTAGATTTGGGCTTCTTCACTTTTGATATCAAAAGTCCTTTACGACTAGTTTTATCATTTTAGATGCTATAAGTATCTTAGAATTCAGGAATACTTCTTGGCTGTGTTTTAATGTCCCTGAAGTACAGCTTCACACTTAGCGCTTAGGAATTAAGCACTACTGTCTTGGGGGATAGCAGAGAAAAGGAAATTTCTCGGGGAAGATCCCCACAACAAACCCCAACTGATTTCATTGTAAGTAATCAAGGAGAAATCAGATGATTCTACTGTATTAGTGCCTCAAAAACCTTTAAAACGTGTTTTCCTTTCTGTGCTCCATCCAGGGACTGTTCAACCCAGGCAGTAAAGACAAAATTCTACCTCTCTTTTTTTTAGTTATTTTACAGGGCTGTATCAGCCGTTGAAGCTAATCCTATAAACTATGCTCCCTACCTGGCAAATCTATCGAGTATGCTATTGCAGATCTGCCACGGGATTCTCCGACTCCCCGCCGGGTTGGAGAATCCCCGGGGGGCAGCACGAATCCCGCCCTGCCGCCTCGACGCCGGCTGCCGTACTCTCCAGTGCCGTTTTTCGGGCGGGGTTCACGCCACACCGGTGGGGGGCCGTTGGCAGCAGCCCCCCCGGCAATTCTCCGGGCCCCGATGGACCGAGCAGCCATCCGTTTTTGGTCAGTCCCACCGGCGTGGATTAGACATGGTCCCACAAGGCGGGACCTGGCAGGTAAGTCGGCTGGGGCGATCCTCGTGGGGTCACAGGGGGATCCGACACCGGGTGGGGGGGAGCCCACGGTGGCCTGCTATTGGGGCCCACCGATCAGTGGGCGGGCCTGTGCCGTGGAGGCACTCCTTCCTTCTGCGGCAGCCACGCGGGCCTGCGCGGAGAAGAGAGCCGCCGCACATGCGCCAGAACACGCCGGTGGTTCCGCGCATGCGCGGGATAACTCCGGGCTTTTGGCACATGCGCGGACTCGCGCATTCCCTTCGGCACCGGCTGGGGCGGCGCCAACCCCTCTGCCGTCCACCTAGCCCCCGGAAGTGCGGAGAATTCCGCACCTTTGGGGGTTGTTGACGCCGGAGTGGTTTGCGCCGGTTTTCCCGCCGGCATGAGGACTTTGTCCCCGGAAAGGGGAACCCCGGCCCTGAGGTCTCTATGTGGTTTCTAACTTCCTTGCTATGCCTATATTAGAGAAGCTCTTTCAGACATGTGAAGACAGAAACATACTGATTATGAGTATGGTTTGTACATGAACTGTTACTTAAATATCAGAACTTCAAAATCATTGTTTATGCATTGATCTGGTTTTGATTGAGCCTGCAGTGTAAAAGAGGCATCAAAGAAACCAAAGGTTATAAATTCAGTGGCCATCTAAAGCCCCCAGTTAGTGAGCAGGAAGTGTCTGAATATTTTGACTGGATGTACTGTCAAGGGAACAAAGAGAAAACATAGCCCAAGGCCCACAGAAACAGACCTGAGGTCCGTTATAATTTCAACTAGGGGGCCTTGCAACTTATTGAGGCTGTCACTTCAAGATTGCTATTCCCTAAGGTAGCCTCCATTTGTGATTTGGCTCTGACTGTATTCAGTAATCACATACCTTGAGATCGCATGCTACCGCGAAGCTAAGTTTTTCAAACTTACTTCCTTGAATTGGGAGCTAAGATGCAGGAGTGCGCGCTACTTCCCATCCGACTTTTAAAAGGAAGCTCACTGGCTCTCCTTACTCCCCAGTCATCTGTCCTGATCCTCAGAATCCACTCTGTAACCCCCACATTCCCCAACTTCCATCCCTAGCTCCCTCAATTCTTTCAATGACATTCTCTCCTTCTCCCCCACCCCGACCTTTGACTCCAATCATGAACCTATCTCTGAATCCTCCTCCTGGCTGTCTCTCCTTCGCCTCCAGCCTATGATCCCAATCACCGATCTCCTCCTCAATCTTCCCTTCAATTTCCTATTGGTCCAAATGTTGAAGAGTGTTGATTACAGTTCACGTGAAGAATCCTGGAACACCCTCCCTAACAGCACTGTGGGTGTATCTACACCTCAGGGACTGCAGCGGTTCAAGAAGGCAGCTCACCACCAACTTCTGAAGGGCAACTAGGAATGGGCAATAATGCTGGTCTAGCCAGCGAGGCCCACATGCCTTAAATGAATAAAAAAGTTTTTATAGCATACGTATGTCAACTGTAAGTCTTTATTGACTCATGGAACTATTAAAAAATATGTAATAAAGGATACAAGCTGGAACTGTCTACATGCTTGCCTCTACACACAGCTCTGTCCAACACTATACTCACATTGGTATAGTATACTCATTCATTACTTAAGGGCAGCACGGTAGCATGTGGATAGCACAATTGCTTCAAAGCTCCAGGGTCCCAGGTTCGATTCCGGCTTAGGTCACTGTCTGTGTGGAGTCTGCACATCCTCCCCATGTGTGCGTGGGTTTCCTCCGGGTGCTCCGGTTTCCTCCCACAGTCCAAAGATGTGCAGGTTGGGTGGATTGGCCATGATAAATTGCCCTTAGTGTCCAAAATTCTATGATCTATGATTAACCTAGGACAAAAGTTCGGCACAACATCGTGGGCCGAAGGGCCTGTTCTGTGCTGTATTTCTCTATGTTCTATGTATTACTGTGTGGGTAATTCTGTACTCAGTCCCACATTAACCCTATATGTGTCAGGTCCTAATGCTTTTCCTAAGTCTTTTTCCAATATATTTTAAGTGATAATAGTTTACCTTATGTCTCACATTGTTATTACTATCATACATTTACATTGTCATTGCTACATTATCACTACCACATCCTTGAATTCAGTGGTTTAGAAAGTATGGAGGATGTTTAACCTTACCATTTCTCATTGGCGGCACTGTCAGAGGAGTGGTAGGCTCTGTCGTTGCTGGTTCTTCCCTTAATTTTGAGGTTTATTCTGACATCAGGGTATGTTTTCATCCTTTTCTCCCATTTTTTCACTTTGAACCGCATTTGATCGGTCTCGTTGTTATGTCGATCTGTGGTTGCTACGCTGACTTGTTTCTTGTGGAGTGGACAAAGATTGTGCTTGTCTCCTTGTAATTTCTTTAATTTCTTCCGCCATCGTGTGGGTCATGGCGATGTCCTCTGTGGTGCAGGAGGAGCATGCCTGTGACTAGAATGAGGTTTAATGATACACTCACCTCTGCGTTTCATTGTTGACAATGGATGGCTGCTACCAGGTTGCAGCATCCTTTTTGATTTTGGCAAGCTGGCTGGGAGTTGCTCTGTATGTTCGGTCATTGCAGTATTGAACTACTGTAGCATCGTTGGAGCTGGAGATGAAAGCTCGTCAGACTGCAGGTCTCTCTTTTTTACATCATCCACTGGAGATGTCAACCCCTGGGTGGTTGGCTGGTCTGACCTTTAAATGCTTTCTTGCATCTGTAACAAGTGTAGCCACCTGGGGTGGCCACGTCCCGATTCCAAAATGGACACTCGCAAGGAGTGCTGGGAAAAACGGACAACACTAGAGAAAACAAGCAGGTGCAAGGTTTCCTATGTATTAAGATTTGCAAAACCCAGACAGAACTGAAACCAGTAGCCATTAGCATATTAATGAGCTATCTCCGGGGACAAAAAGGAAACATTGAAATAATCGAGACCAGGACAGACTCCCCGGCGCCAGTGGGAGCTAAAACAAAGGCAGGCCAACGGTCACATAGGGCCCGCCCAACGATCAGGGTACACCTCCGGTATTGGAGAAAATCAATACGAACGATTGGGACATGGTCCAATTAATTGGGACCAAGTTCGCGGTCCGCCCAGAAGGGCGCGAAACCCCTGGGGACTATAAAACAGAGTCCCCAAGGTCAGTTTGCTCTCTTCTCTTACCCCGACTCCTCTCCATCTTCAACTTGTCATTTGGCTCTCAGCGACGAGAGGCTGCCAAGCACCAACCAAGTAAGTCTAAGGTCAACGCACGCTACGAGATAGACGCTCCTAGCTACTATTCCGTATTACTTCGAAGCCAGCAGTATCAGAACCGGACAACGGCCATTGTTCCTCTGACTGAGTGGGCCACTCGAAGCTAAGTATAGGCTTTTAGTAGTAGTTGTAGTTTAGCGAGTAGAGTTTATGCATGAGTAATAATTGACTGTGTGTGTAAATAAATGTGTATTGATTTCAAACTTACTAACTGGTGTATTGAGTTATTGATCAGTACTTGGCTTTGAAGCCTGTGGTGGTATCAGAAAGATACCTGGCGACTCTTGAGAAAAGGTAATTAAAACAGAGCAAATTAAGGGAAAGCATAAATTAAGGGAGCAACACAAGAATGGACAAACCCAGCTGTTCAGCAAAGAGAGAACATAGTTCAGTCACTGTCAGGAAGCACTATTTTTGTTTGAGTACTCGGGATCTTGCAGTTCGGTTTGGTTAATGACAGTGGCTGGCTTGACATCTTTCGTTTTGAGTCGATCCAAGATTACCCAGGCATCTCTGCTCAATAGAGAGAAAGGCTGGCTAGAGATGACATACATCAGCTCGAAGATTTGTTTGCTACCACACCTTAGTAGTTCCAATGAGTAGAAGTCAGGTTCCTCCAAACCCTTAGAATGATGTGTCTACTGTTCAAAGCCAGAGATCTTTTTAGCCGTGGCTCTTTGTCTGGCAGGACAGTTATGCTGGCTCCTGTGTCTAACTTAAAATTTGTTAAGTGACCATTGGCTGCAATGTCTGCATTCCAAAATGTGAAACCAAGATCTTTGACCTTGCCCAAGAAGCATGGCCGTGTGTCTTCGGGGCTTGCAGTTTTGATCTTGAGAATGGTTTTTAAGCCTTCTGTGCATTTCAGAGATTTTGTTTTGCACAGTGCCGTTGCACTGAAAGCATTGAGCTGAAAGTGCAGGACATTGATGTCCCTGTTGGGGTGCTTTTCTCCACAGCGCTGGTATGGTCGTTCTGCTGGCCAGTTTGGGTAGAGTTTTCCCTGGCCTGGAGTATTCCTATGTATTTCTTACTTAAGCAGCTGAACTGTGGGATGACCTCTGCACCATAGTTTATTTTTCCCTCTTTAAATGGCTCTGTGCTGCTCACAGAGTTCTGATGGCCTAATTATCTGGATTGCCTTTTCTAGGGTTAGATCTACCTTTGCTTGCAAGAGGTCAGAGAGTGCGTTGTCTGCAACCACTACTCTTTCTCTGATGAGTCCAGATTTTAAGTCTATGTATTCACAATCTTCTGCCGTCCTCCACAGATCATTAATTAACAAGTTCTCCTGACTGCTTAACTCGCTTGTTAAATTGAGCTCTTTCGAGTATTTTATTGTTTCTTATATTAAAATAATAAGGTTCATAAGCCAAACTTAAATGAAGCTGAAACCATTTCCCCCTTGCTTAAAACACAAATATAGATAGAAAATTAACTGAAAAATTATACATTGTTCATAACATTATTTACACATACACAGTGAAGGGTACAAACTAGGAGTTGTATCCTTGCTTGCACACAGCTCTGTCCAACACGGGACTGACCCCGGTGCTGATCATATGTCCTTACATCATTGGGTACTGTAACATTAACCCTATATTTGCCAGACCCTAATGCTACACCCACCGTAGTCTTAATTTACCTGAAGGCTACTGCATAACAAGCTCGGTTTCAGTTTCCACTTTACAGGCTCTGTGTTTACACCATGTCAACTCCATTGTGAAATGGTTAGAAACCTTTTTTAAAAATAAATTTAGAGTACCCAATTCATTTTTTCCAATTATGGGGCAATTTAGCGTGGCCAATCCACCTACCCTGCACATTTTTTTGGGTTGTGGGGGCGAAACCCACGCAAACACGGGGAGAATGTGCTAACTCAAATGGTTAGAAACCTAATATCAGGCTGCCACTATAAAAGTATGAAACCTTCATCTAAAAATTGGATGATCCAGAATATCTCAGCTGAAGCAGATTTTTCAAAAAGCAAAGTGGTTCTGTGACACAAGTGGGATTTTAATTGAACAGACAGGCAATCTGCATTGGGTTTTAAATGGCCTAATAGTTGTGAGGGTTGATTCCCTGATTGGGACACCCAGGCCCTGCTTTTCAATACCTGTTTGGAATCACGCCCATGGCACTTCCACCTGAGAGGAGCGGTGAATCACAGAGGCCTGGATCAAATTGGGTCGGTCCCGTCAATGATATGTAAACGCATGCACATGACGAATTTGCATACTGATGCCAGTGTGGGGCAAGGTTCACGTTTCGGTCCCCAGCAGGGCCCCAGAGCATGCTGTTCAGTTCGGCGCTGGGTGCGGACTCGATTTTCAGCGGACGCCCGAATCTCTGCCCGATCATGGACGTATTCCCACCATCGAAGTGCGGAGAATTTAGCTCACTGAATTTATCGCCGACTGATTATTGATGCAGTAAGTGATTCACATTATTCCTTTAAGCTGGTGCTGATGTTTGATCAATAGCTGAAAGATACATACAGCTTTAGAAATGGAACATTTTCCTTTCACATAACCGCAGACAAATAGATCTTTGTAAAGTTCTAATACACAGTAACACAAATGCATGGGCCAAACTCAGATTCTTTCTTCGAGACAGAGAATTGTTACAAAGGAATTAGGTTGTGCTTGTACTTAAATACAAATATGCTGCTGCAGATATATTTCTATAATCTGGAATGGGGAGGCGGTGGCATAGGGGTATTGTCACTGGACTAGTAAACCAGAGACCCAGAGTAATGCTCTGAGGACCCAGGTTCAAACCCACCACTGCAGATGGTGAAATTGAATTCAATAAAAATCTGGAATTGAAAGTCTAATGACGACCATGAAACCATTGTCGTAAAAACCTATCTGGTTCACCAATGTACTTTGGGAAAGGAAATCTATCATCTTTACCTGGTGTGGCCTACATGTGACTCCAGACCCACAGCAATGTGGTTGACTCTTAACTGCTCCTTAAGGGCAATTAGGGATGGTCAATAAATGCTGGCATAGCCCACGACACCCATGTCCCATGAACAAATTTAAAAAAAATTACTATGAAGAGTTTTACTATGAAGAATTACTATGAAGTAGGAAATAGGCATTATGAACCCTCAAGCCTACCATTCAATAAAAACAAGACTGATCTTTTACATCAATTCACATTGATATTGTATTGTATGAACTCTAAATATGCTCACATCAAAGTGTTCCCCCCGCTCCAGTATTTTAATGGTGGGATTATCCATTTATTTTAATTCAGTATGTGCAGTTTCATATGAACATATTAAACTTTCATATGAACATATTAAACTTTCATATGATATGATTACTAGCGTTAATTCTTAGCCTTGTAGATTTGTAGGTCCACTACAAATATAACTTTAATTTACTCTTTACCCCAACTCTCCTCCATCCGGAAAATATTATTTGTCCAGTTAATTGTGCCATTGTTCCAACAGAGGGTGCTTCTGAGGTTTTGAGTTGGATACACCCAGATTTCATTTGGGAGAAGAATTCCTCAGTCTGCAACAGGGTTATAAGGAATCGGCTTTTGATTTTGCTGGAAATGCTGAACAAGTGAAATCCCCCCACTATTCCTTGAAGGGTGGAGATGTGGCAAAACCGACTTGATTCAGTCCCTAATACTTCACATAGCATGAGAACACATAGAATGTGAAATGGGCATTTATAAAGAGACGAACGTGCCCACTTTTAGGGCAAAGAGAAGTTATGAAACCCCAACAGTCCTGCCTCTTTTTGATAACTCAACATCTGCATTGTCACCATGCTCCACAACATTTCTCCATCCAGAAAACACACCTAATTTTCTCAGTTGCACTAATAGTGACTGACTCAATGACCTTCTCTAGTAACTGATTCTACAAGTTCATCACCCTTTCGGTGAAACAGGTCCACCTTTCTTAACCCCAATTTCCTCAATTCAATTTGTAACCTTGATATTTGAACTCTTTTGCTTTGGATCATTAGTAAGTCTCTTTTATGGGCCCACTAAGTGGATGGTACCAGGGGCTGTTTAGCATAACCAGGGGTTGTTTAGCACACCAGGGGCTAGGGTGGCACGGTAGCACAGTTGTTTGCACTGTTGCTTCACAACACCAGGTTCGATTCCCGGCTTGGGTCACTGTCTGTGCGGTGTCTGCACGTTCTCCCCGTGTCTGCGTGGGTTTCCTCCGGGTGTTCCGGTTTCGTCCTGCAAGTCCCAAAGATGTGCTTGTTAGGTGAATTAGACATTCTGAATTCTCCCTCAGTGTACCCGAGCAGGCGCCGGAGTGTGGCGACTCGGGGATTTTCACAATAATTTCATTGCAGTGTTAATGTAAGCCTACTTGTGATAATAATAAAGATTAATATTATTAGAAATCTCACTTGGGTCACCACGACACCCTTTTATCTGAAAGAAAACAAACCCCAAAATATAGAATCATAATGTCAACCAGCATGGAAGGAGGCCATTTTCCCCATCACGCCTTTGCGGCTTTTGGAAGAGGTAACTAATTAGTCCCACTCTCTGCTTGCCCCTGCAAATGTTTCTTTTACACTTGGATTTGGATTTATTGTCACGTGTACTGAGATACAGTGAAAAGTGTTGTTCTGCGTACAGTCTAGGCAGATTATTTGATACATGAAAAACATAGGACATACGATAAATACACAATGTGAATACATAGACACAGACATTGGGTGAAGCACATGGAGTGTAGTATCAGTAGAGAAGATGTGTGACCAGATCAGATCAGTCCATAAGGGGGTCATTCAGGAATCTGGGCCGGGATTCTCCCCTACCCGGCGGGGCGGGGTCTTGGCGGGATGGAGTGGCATGAACCACTCCGTAGTCGGGCCGCCCCAAAGGTGCGGATTTCTCCTCAACTTTAGGGGCCAAGCCCTAACCTTCAGGGACTAGGCCCGCGCCGGAGTGGTTGGTGCCCCGCCGGCCGGCAGGAAAGGCCTTTGGCGCCACGCCAGCCAGGGCCGAAGGGACTTCGTTACGGGAATCGAACTGTGCTGCTGGTCTGGTTGGTCTGCTTTCAAAGCCAGCGACTTAGCCCTGTGCTAAACAGCCCCTGGTGTGCTAAACAGCCCCTGGTTATGCTAAACAGCCCCTGGTACCATCCACTTAGTGGGCCCATCAACAGAGTCTCCAGGCCCTCTTGATTCTCTGGGCTGAGAATTACAACCACATGAAAGAGAGTTAAATGCTTTCCAAGCACACCCTTTCACGCATGAGTGACTTTGAAGTGCTGAGCTGGAAATCAACAGCATTTAACTCTCTTTAATGTGGTTGATGAGGTAGTTCCCAGCATGGCCCTGGCAAGATGAATTCCATGGTTCGCCATGGGAATTCTTTTAGGGAATTGCCTGCAATGTCCATTGGAGGGCCACCCTCTCCCCACAGTGCAAATCCTGCCCACCGCCCCCCCCCCCCCCCCACCCCACCAGACACCCCACTGCCACCCCCTCCCCCCCCCCCCCCTCCTCCATAAGAGAGCCCTGCTTGGAATCCCCGTTACAAAGATCCCTGTCTGGAAGCCTCCACCCCCCACCCCCCAATTACAGTGATTCCCTTCCAGGAAGACCCCCATTACAGTGACCCCTGCCTAGAAGCTCAAGAGCAGTCCAGGCAGAGTGAAAACAATCACTTTAAAACTCCTGTGCAATACACCTGCTTGCTCAGGCAGAGAAAGCAGCACCTGTAAATTACTAGAAAGGGAAAACTACATCAGCTGGGTTTAAACCCCCTCAGATCATTAATATGTCAGGCTTTCATTCATATCAATGTGAAATTGATTTTACTAGGCTGTGATTGACACCTTGCCTCGGCTCGTGTCTCAATGTTTGGGGCCATAGACCACAGGGCCACGTTCCTCTGGGACTGTGCCACAGCACTCAGTGGCTGTGCAATGTTCTTCTGTATCTGGCTCAGGTCAGAAAAGCCCAGGCCAATGCTCTCCAAATCCGCAGCCATGGCCCGTTGTGACTGAAAATGAAAAAATGAAAATCACTTATTGTCACGAGTAGGCTTCAACCCAGTTACTGTGAAAAGCCCCTAGTCGCCACATTCTGGCGCCTGTCCGGGGAGGCTGGTACGGGAATCGAACCATGCTGCTGGCCTGCTTGATCTGTTTTAAAAGCCAGCGATTTAGCCGAGTGAGCTAAACCAGCCCCTAAAATCGCATATTGTCACGAGTAGGCTTCAAATGAAGTTACTGTGGGACTTCCGGTTGCGGCTATGACCAGCTAAGTCGCACGTTTGGCTGCTCCTGTTAGGAAGGTGTTTTCGGGCCGATTGGAGGGCCCCTAACGGCGCTGGAACGGCAATTCCTGGTGGGGGAAGGTTCCCAGAGGAGAACCCCGTCAAATTTATGGTCGTCACCCGAAGTGGGGCAGGAAAAAAAGCGGCAGCAGCTCCCCGAAAAAAGCGGGGGAAGAAATCCAAAATGGCGGCCGGCGGCGCACCCGAGGACTGGAGGAAATGGGCGGAGGAGCAGCAGGCCGCTCTCCTGCGCTTCTTCACGGAGCTGAAAGTAGAGCTGCTGGAGTCGATGAACGCGACGACCACCAGGCTGATGGGGGCACAGGCGACCCAAGAGGCGTCAATTCGGGAGCTGCAGCAGGAGATGACTGTGAGGGAGGAGGAGGCCACGGTCCTCGTGGGAAAGGTGGAGGTGCACGAGGCACTCCACCTGAGATGGCAAAACCGATTGGAGGAGATGGATACCCGCATGAGGCGGAAAAACCTGAGGATCCTGGGCCTGGCAGAAGGGCTGGAGGGGTCGGACCTCCAGGGGTATGTGGCAGAAATGCTGGGCTCACTGATGGGGGCAGGGGTCGTCCCTTCGCCCCTGGAATTGGAGGAGGCCTACAGAGTAATGGCCAGGAAGCCAAGAGCAAACGAACCCCCGAGGGCGGTGCTGGTTCGGTTCCAGCGATTCAGTGACCGGGAGAGGGTGCTGAGGTGGGCCAAGAGAGAGAGGAGCAGCAAATGGGAGAACTCGACGGTGAGGATCTTTCAGGACTGGAGTGCGGAGGTGGCAAAGTGGCGGGCCCGGTTCAACCGGACGAAGGCGGTGCTGCATGCCAAGAGAATTAGATTCGGGATGCTGCAGCCAGCGCGCTTGTGGGTGACCTACAAGGACCAGCACCACTATTTCGAGTCCCCGGAGGAGGCGTGGGCCTTTGTCCAGGAAGAAAAGCTGGACTCGAACTAGAACCAGGGGATACTTGGCGGTCGTTGCCGCTCTGGTACTTTAAGCTGGACACGTGGCTTTCTGTTGGTTGGATTTTCACTTGGCCGTATTTTTGGACCCTTTTTGTTCTCTATACCAGTTTTTTCTCTCTTTTTCCTGTTATTTATAATGTTATGGTGGGAGGGCGGGGTGGGGGGGGGGGAGTGCCGGGGGTATGTGTTTCTTGTGGGGTTTTTGGTTGTTTTGTATGTATCGGTGGGAGATCGGGGACGGGGGTGGAACTGAAGATGGAGGGGCGGGGAGGGGCAGGGCGAAAGCGCGGGCTTTCCTCTGGTTTCCCGCGCACAGGGCAGAGGAGGGAGGGGGGTAGGAGTAAGGGGCGTGGTCAGCAATGGCTCCCTTTCCCGCGCTGGAGCGGGGTCAAGGAGGGGTGGTAAGGGGGGGGACGTCCCCCCATGCCGGGAGGAGCCGGAGTGTGGCAGGGGCAGCCGGGTCAGCGTAAACCAGCTGACTCACGGAAGTACTATGGAGGGTGCGTCGCGGCTAGGAAGGGTCCTAGCCTGGGGGGGGAGGGGGGTGGGGGGGGGGGGGGGGGAGGGGGAGGGGAGAAGGGGGGGGCCACCGGGTTGCTGCTGAAAATGCCAGGGAGGAGAAGTTGAGGACTGGAGGGGTGGGGGGGGGGGGGGGGGGGGGGCGCCATCGCCATGGGGAGCGGGTCAGAAAGGGAGGGCTGACTCGGGGCGAGCAGGTGACAGGATATGGCTAGTCGGCGGGGGAAAGGGGCGGGCTGCCCTTCGACCCGGCTGATCACTTGGAATGTGAGGGGGCTGAATGGGCCGGTCAAGAGAACGAGAGTAATCTCGCATTTGAAGGGGCTGAAGGCGGATGTAGCAATGCTACAAGAGACCCATTTGAAGATGGCGGACCAGGTCTGCCTGAGAAGGGGGTGGGTGGGACAAGTGTTCCACTCAGGACTGGACGTAAAGAACCGAGGGGTGGCGATCCTGGTAGGGAAGAGGGTGTCGTTCGTGGCGGCGGAGGTGGTGGCGGATAAAGAGGGTAGATATGTCATGGTGAAGGGTAGGCTGCAGGGGGAGAAAGTGGTGATGGTTAACGTGTATGCCCCGAACTGGGACGACGCTGGCTTCATGAGGCGCCTACTGGGCCTCATTCCGGACCTGGAGGCAGGGGGCCTGATCATGGGGGGGGACTTCAACACAGTGCTGGACCCCGTGTTGGACAGATCGAGTTCAAGGACGAGTAGGAGGCCGGCAGCGGCAGAAGTGTTAAAGGGGTTTATGGAGCAGATGGGAGGGGTGGACCCCTGGAGGTTTGGGAGGCCGAGGGCGAGGGAGTATTCCTTTTTCTCCCATGTCCACAGAGTCTATTCTAGAATTGACTTTTTTGTATTAAGCAGGGGACTGATCCCGAAAGTACGGGAAGTGGAGTACTCGGCCATAGCGGTCTCAGACCACGCGCCACACTGGGTAGTTTTGGAAATGGGAGAGGTGCGAGACCAGCGTCCGCTGTGGCGTCTGGATGTGGGGTTGCTGGCGGATGAGGAGGTGTGTAAGAGGGTCCGGAAGAGCATTGAGAGATATCTGGACATTAATGACACGGGGGAGGTGCAGGTGGGGATGGTATGGGAGGCCCTGAAGGCGGTGATCCGGGGGGAGCTGATCTCCATACGGGCACATAGGGAAAGGAGGGAGAGACAGGAGAGGGAGAGGCTGGTGGGGGAGCTTCTGGACGTGGATAGGAAATATGCGGAGGCACCAGAGGAGGGGCTGCTGGGGGAACGGCGTAGTTTGCAGGCTAAGTTTGACCTGTTGACCACCAGAAAGGCGGAGACACAGTGGAGAAGGGCGCAGGGCGCGATTTATGAGTATGGGGAGAAGGCGAGTAGGATGCTGGCGCATCAGCTCCGCAAGCGGGATGCGGCTAGAGAAATTGGGGGAGTGAGGGAGAGGGGTGGGAACATAGTGCAGAAGGGGCCAGAAGTAAATGGGGTTTTCAGAGACTTCTATAAGGAGCTGTATCGGTCAGAGCCGTCGACGAGGGAAGGGGGGATGGAGGGCTTCTTGAACAAACTGAGGTTCCCCAAGGTCCAAGAGGAGCTGGTAGAGGGGCTGGGGGCGCAGATAGGGCTAGAGGAGCTAGTCAAGGGGATTGGGCATATGCAGTCGGGGAAGGCGCCGGGGCCAGACGGGTTCCCGGTGGAATTTTACAAAAAATATGCGGATCTGGTGGGCCCTGTGCTGGTGCGAGCCTTCAACGAGGCATGGGAGGGGGGGGCTCTGCCCCCGACAATGTCGCAGGCACTGATCTCTCTGATCTTGAAGCGGGATAAGGACCCCGTGCAGTGTGGGTCATATAGGCCTATCTCGCTCCTGAATGTGGACGCCAAGCTGCTGGCAAAGATCCTGGCTACCAGGATAGAGGATTGTGTGCCGGGGTGATACACGAGGACCAGACGGGTTTTGTGAAAGGGCGGCAGCTTAATACGAACGTGCGGAGACTGCTAAACGTCATCATGATGCCGGCAGTGGAGGGGGAGGCGGAGATAGTGGTGGCATTGGACGCGGAGAAAGCATTTGATAGGGTGGAGTGGAAGTACCTGTGGGAGACGCTGGAGCGGTTTGGATTTGGGGAGGGATTTATTAAATGGGTGAAGCTGCTCTATTCGGCCCCGACGGCAAGTGTAGTGACGAATGGTAGGAGATCGGAGTATTTTGGGCTCCACCGGGGGACCAGACAGGGGTGCCCCTTGTCCCCCCTGCTCTTCGCACTGGCAATTGAACCGTTGGCGATGGCACTGAGGGGCTCAGGGGGGTGGAGAGGGCTGACAAGGGGCGGGGAGGAGCACCGGGTATCGCTATACGTGGATGACCTGCTGCTATACGTGGCAGACCCAGAAGGGGGAATGCCGGAGGTGATGGAACTGCTAGCAGAATTCGGGGACTTTTCGGGGTACAAGCTAAACTTGGGTAAGAGTGAGGTATTTGTGATACACCCAGGGGACCAGGAAGAGGGAATCGGGAGACTCCCGTTGAAGAGAGCAGGAAAGAGTTTTAGATATTTAGGGGTGCAGGTGGCAAGGAACTGGGGGACTCTCCACAAGTTGAACTTCTCTAGGCTAGTGGAACAGATGGAGGAGGAATTTAAAAGGTGGGACATGGTGCCGCTGTCGCTGGCGGGCAGAGTGCAGTCCGTTAAAATGACGGTCCTCCCAAGGTTTTTGTTTTTATTTCAGTGCTTGCCCATCTTCCTCCCTAGGGCCTTCTTCAAAAAGGTGACGAGCAGCATCATGAGCTACGTGTGGGCGCATGGCACCCCAAGGGTGAGGAGGGTCTTCTTGGAGCGGAGTAGGGAGAGTGGAGGGCTGGCATTACCCAACCTTTCGGGGTATTACTGGGCGGCTAATGTGTCGATGGTGCGCAAGTGGATGATGGAAGGGGAGGGGGCAGCTTGGAAACGAATGGAGAGGGCGTCCTGTGGCAACATAAGCCTGGGGGCCCTAGTAACGGCGCCATGGCCGCTCCCTACCACGAGGTACACCACGAGCCCGGTGGTGGCGGCCACCCTCAAGATCTGGGGGCAGTGGAGGCGACACAGGGGGGAAGTGGGAGGTCTGATGGAGGCACCGTTAAGAGGGAACCATAGATTCATCCCGGGGAACATGGACGGGGGATTTCAGAGCTGGCACAGGGTGGGCATCAGGCAGCTGAAGGATCTGTTTGTAGATGGGAGGTTTGCGAGCCTGAGAGAGCTGGAGGAGAAATTCGGGCTCCCCCCGGGAAACGTGTTTCGACATTTGCAGGTGAAGGCATTTGCTAGCCGCCAGGTGGAAGGGTTCCCCTTGCTCCCCAGCAGGGGGGCGAGCGACAGGGTGCTCTCGGGGGTCTGGGTCGGAGGGGGGAGGATATCGGACATATACAAAGTAATGCAGGAGGCTGAGGAGGCATCAGTAGAGGAGCTGAAGGCCAAGTGGGAGGGGGAGCTGGGAGAGCAGATAGAGGATGGGACATGGGCTGATGCCCTGGAGAGGGTTAATTCTTCCTCCTCGTGTGCGAGGCTTAGCCTCATTCAATTTAAGGTGCTACATAGAGCCCATATGACGGGGACAAGGATGAGTCGGTTCTTTGGGGGTGAGGACAGATGTGTCAGGTGTTCGGGAAGTCCAGCGAACCATGTCCATATGTTTTGGGCATGTCCGGCACTGGAGGAGTTCTGGAAGGGGGTGGCAAGGACGGTGTCGAGGGTGGTGGGATCCAGGGTCAAACCAGGATGGGGACTAGCGATCTTTGGGGTTGGGGTGGAGCCGGGGGTACAGGAGGCGAGAGAGGCCGGAATACTGGCCTTTGCGTCCCTAGTTGCGCGAAGAAGGATACTGATACAGTGGAAGGACGCGAGGCCTCCAAGCGTGGAAACTTGGATTAATGACATGGCAAGCTTTATCCAGTTGGAAAGGGTCAAATTCGCCCTGAGAGGTTCGGTACAAGGGTTCTTCAGGCGGTGGCAGCCTTTCCTCGACTTTTTGGCTCAAAGATAGGGTGCAGAGGTCGCAGCAGCAGCAACCCGGGGGGGGGGGGGGGGGGGGAGGGGGGGGGGGAGGGGGGGGGGGTGGCAACAACGGGTGTGGTGGGTTATTTAAGGTTGTAATGCGGACAAATTTGTTCGCAGTTCATGTTTGATGTTAATTGTTGCTTTGTTTGTTTTTTGGGGGGGGAGGTGGGGGAGGGACAGCGCGTGCGGGGGGTCGGGCGGGGGGGGGGGATATCTGTTAAGAGGGAATATTGTGTAATAGTCTATGGTTAGGGGGGGTAAATATTTTCATGTAAAAAATCTCTTCAATAAAAATTATTTAAAAAAAAAATGAAGTTACTGTGAAAAGCCCCTTGTCGCCACATTCCGGCACCTGTTCGGGGAGGCTGTTACGGGAATCGAACCATGCTGCTGGCCTGCTTCGTCTGCTTTCAAAGCCAGCGATTTAGCCCAGTGTGCTAAACAGCCCCTTAAACAGACTGAGCCATGATCTGGAGCACCGCAGCAATGACCATGTGGAACTGGAAAATTATAATTATGAAGCTGAAGGCCAGGATTTTAGTGGTGGAAAGGTCAGAGGAGATTTAACAGAGGTGTTCAAAATTGTGAAGGATTTTTCAATAGGATAAACACATTGTCAATGAGAGAATGAGAGGAGAGGTTACCTGACACTTCTTCATGAGAAGGGTTGCAGCATGGAATGCTTTGCCATAGGGGGTGGATTTATTCAATTCCTTTCCAATGTTATTATTGAATCTGATCTACGATCCTTTCAGGCAGTACATTCCAGATCATAAATACTCTGCATGTAAAAAAATGTTTCATCATGTTGCTTCTGGTTGTTTTGCCACACACAGGGGTAGTAGCTTGTGACAGACATTGGAGGCTTCCAATAGTTGACAAAGGGAATTTTTGATGAAAGGCAAAGGTTGTTAAGTAACAGACAGAGAACACTATACAACAGATCTTAACACTTCAGTTCCCTGGTCCACACTTCCCAGGGCCCCCTGCAAATCCCCTGCTGGCCAGGGTTTGCGCACTCCCCCACGATTATTGGTCATGTGGTCCGTGGAGCACACCCACTTAAAGGGGCCGCAGTACCACAACAGGAAACCTGCATCAAGTCAAAACAGAAATGCTGGAATTACTCAGCAGACCTGGCAGCATCTGAAGAGAGAGAAAATAGTCAATGGGCGGGATTCTCCAGTCGGCAACGGGCAAATCGTATTCAGCAATTGGCCGTAGAATCCTCGTTTGAGCCGAAATCGGGGCGACGCCACTTTTGCGATGCTCCGCACCCTCAAAAACGACATACTCAAGGAGTACGGCGCACACAGTCGGGACGGCCTCAGGATGTCACCTGAGGCCCTCCACCAGTGCTCCGCCCCCGATGGGCCGAGTCCAGTGGAACACTTCTTTTTTTTTGTGAACCTGGCGAGGCAGCTGCGGACTGAGTCCAGCGCCGCCACCGTCGGGGGGGTGGGGGAGTTGTTCCGCAGGAGGGAGAGCTTTGGCGGGGGGCACTGGCGGGGAGTGGTCCGGGGGTTGTGAGGCTGGTTACAGGGGGCAGTTTTTGTCAGGCCGAGTCCGCACGCGGCCGGCGCCAAGTTGCATGGCGTGGCTGCAGGTTGCCGCCCTGAGCATGCATGGCCCAGACCCGGCAATACTCTGCCCATATCTGCAGGTAAGGCTTTACACTGCGCGGCTGCCAGCCCCCCACCAGACTGGCTTAATATGCCACTGTTCCCACGCCACATTCAGCACTTTGTCTGCAAATCGGAAATCCTGCTGAATGTTTCAGGTTGATGGTCTTTCATCCAAATACAGAGTCTGTTTTGTCTGTTTGCCAACCTTCTGCCACTGGAAACAGTTTTTCTTTATTTACCCTTTCTTAAGTGGTGGAATGTCATGCACAATTTTTCAATGTAAAGAGACAGTTTCCAAGAGAATTTTGGGAGATTATAGTTAGGGCACCTATAAGGTTCTCACTTACTTGCTTTAAATATTGGGATGGAAACCTGCCAGTCCTGGGGATTTGTGGGGTGGGATTCTCCCGTACCCGGCCGGGCGGGTGGTCCTGGCGGGACGGAGTGGCGTGAACCGGGTTTGTGAGGAGAGGCGGGTTTGTGCCCCGCCGGCCGGCGTGGAAGACCTTTGGCGCCCGCCAGCCGGGGCCGAAGGGACTCCGCCGGCCGGCGAGAGTCCACGCATGCGCGCGAGCGTCGCCATCCCCGCGCATGCGCAGAGGGGGCCACCTACGTGTCGGCCATCGAGGAGGCTGACACGGCCGACGCTAAGGAAAAGAGGGCCCCCACGGCACAGTTTCGCCCGCGGATCGGTGGGCCCCGATCGCGGGCCAGGCCACCGCTGGGGCACCTCCCAGGGCCAGATCCCCCCCGCGCCCCGCCAAGAACCCCGGAAGCCGCCCGCACCGCCAGGTCCCGCCGGTAAGGGACCTACTCCAATTCACGCTGGCGGGACTGGCAAAAAATGGGCGCTGGTCCCCGCCATTCTCCGAGGCGGGCGGCGCGATTCACACCTCGCCAACTTTTGGGGGGGGTCGGAGAATTCGGAGGATGGCGGGGTGGGAATCACGCTGACCCATGGCGATTCTCCGACCCGGTGGGGGGGTCGGAGAATCCCGCCCGTGCTCTTTAGTGCCATTATTTTTTTCATTAAGACGTTAACAATTGTTTATGTGCATTTTGGTGAATTCCTATCCCTGATTCAATATCAGCTACCTTCGGAGATCTGGCATGCTGACATCCTCCTTGACTGTAAGCAATGACACAGAGAATGTACCATCAGAATCAGAACGGATGTGATACCATGAATAACTAGAACTTGATGCATCATTATTGAGGCGGTCAGTGGAATTTTCCAGAACACTCAGAAAATGATTGCCTTCAGGTTCCTGTGAATCATACAGGATTAAATGCAAATGTATTTTGACCTGGAATAAAGAGAAATAATTAGGAGGATTTTCTGGCCCTTCTCGCCAGCGGGTTCCGCTGGTGTCAAACCCCCACCGCGGGTTTCCTGGCGGCGTGGGGTGGTTCAGTGGGAAATCCCATTGACAGCAGTGGAGGCTGAAGATCCCACTGAAGGTCAGGAAAATCCCACCCACCCCTCCCCCTCACAATGTCGATCAACTTGAAAGTAATGTGGGGCGGAATCTCTCCCAGGGCAAGTGTGGTGTCAGGGAGGGTGGCAGGTGAGGACACTGCTACCTTCCTGCCTCTACCTTAATTAAGTCCTGGCAATAAGATCGATAGTAGGCCTTCTTGCACCCAACAGCTTCATCCCGCTGCCACTGGTATTAACCCAATGCAGGGAGCATGGCGAGCAAACTCATGTGGAGTTGCTTTTGGGCACCTAGGGGGAGGGTGGATGGGGTGTGGGGCTCCTTCAATCAAAGGAATTCAGTGCCTGATTGATGGGCTCGGCATTGGGAAGGGGCAGGCCTGATTAGTCACTCCCGTTCTTTTGTTCCCGTCACCCTTCCTCTCTGACTCCCACCCAACCAGCAAACTGCCCACCCTTTCCACACCCCTCTGCTTGCCATCGCTCACCTCTGGCCTGGGATCCAGTGGCAATCATGGGCCTTGGGTGGTGTCATTCCGTCAGCAGCCACAGTCTCCCCGGTTGTACTGCCATTCAATAGAGCTGTGGACCTCTGGTCGACCAGCAGCTCTCAGTCAGCGGGTCGTGTCCTCCTGAGGTCCCTGATCCTGGGCAGACCCGCCATTGACCTGTCAAGTGCCTGTGTGGCACATGATGCAGCGGGCCTCTCAAAAAGAGATGGCATGGGGCTCTCATCGGCTCTCCCGCTGGCAGCCGAGAGCCCTGTTGCCTCCACAAGATTTTGTCTGCGGCTACTACAAAATACATTATTTAGGACTTATTTGGATGACTAATCAGTGCAGTGACTCTGTTAGTAGTCAAAACAATGAAAGAATAAAGGTCAGTTACACATTAGACAGTTTGGGCATTTCTTACAATTTATGTCACAAAATTACCTCCTATTTTGTAATAATAGTCATGGATGCAACAGAATAAACAGCAGGGCAACAGCTAACATTATGTATAAAACATCAATGTACGGCACAAGATAATTTCATGAGTGTTGCATAACTTCTTTCATAAATAAAGTGGCATTTTACAAGCACTTTAAATTAAGATAAATAAGTAGTGAACTCCATGAAAGATGGCGATATTTGGCAGAGTACAAAATGCTCTTCTGCTCTGTTAGTGCAACGTTGCTAAATGGCAGAACGTCACACAGTGATTCTTGCAGGAGTACAAACGACCCACTTCTGTCTGTCTGATAGTGCAGCGTGTGGAAATGTAAGCCAATGTAAACAGACTGCCAGCTCCACTCTGTTGACATGGCTGATAGTGATTTTGTGGCTGCCTTTTCAAATAGCCATTTCTGATGTGTTTAAACAGTGATCTTTGGACAGACTTTTTTCTGAAGGCTACTGCATTGTGTAAACACTTCAGAAAAAATCCTTTTCAACTGTGCAGCAGACAAAGTCTGCTATTATGCTGGAGTGTGCCATTCCTGATCACACAAATCAAGACACAGAAGCCGTTACGATCCCGACAGAGACCGATAACTTTTAAAAATAAATGTATTCTTCCAGTGAGTGGCTGAAAGGATCACACGAGAAGATTTCAATGTTTAAGGTTATTACTCAACACACAAACTAAAAGCAATATTGAACGAACAGTATTTCAGTAGACAACTTACTCTAAATGAGAGGCAGGATCCCCCATTTACCATTGAAAATAACAGAAAATCTCTGTCTATGGTTATACTTTACCACAAATTAGTCTACATTGATTTTTTTTCACTTTTCCTTTTCTTGCTGAATAAGCTCTGATCTGAATGACTCTCATTGTGCTGGGTCAGCAAGGAAATCCCTCGCTCTAGCCAAAACTAGGTGAAATTTCCAGCTTTGTTGAAGCCCTCACGACTTGGATCTCCTCAATTTGGGCGTGAACTCTCACCCGTATTTTGCATGGTGAACATCAGGGACTTGCTGCCTCTACCCCTCTGTTCCTGCAGACTGATCCCCAATCTGTGAGGTTCAATGGTATTTCTAGGAGAGGTCTGCAACCCAAATGGATTCGAATGGCGTCTTCCCTTCTCAAAACCTATCTTCACAGCATTGTAAATCACATGGGACTTTTATCCAGGTGGACATGCTAACTAACTATCATCTGGATCGCTTAATTCCATTCCATCTTGGAACCTCACACTTGTAACAGTATGAATGAAGAAAGCTACTCAGTATGTCCCACTCATTCATTTGGAAAATCCCACAGTTTTCTCATCCTAGCATCTAACACATTTTGTGATTTTTGCCTTCACTAGTCAACTAGGAGCCCATTCCATTTGTGGATCACTCTTCGTGTGAAGAATAATTTCATGACTATCGGTGAAATTTACTTTTCATTCAGCCTCTTGTGCTACTGTCACAGTTTACTTTGAAATAATGTGCTTTAAAAATCATTTATGTTTGCTACCTTTAAGAAGTCACTTCCCAAATGCATCTTTTCAAATTGGAAAGCTCCAAGTGCACTCGGTCTTTCCTCAAGGTTCAGCCCAATCTCATGGCTTTTTGTAGAATATTCTTGGTATTATTCAGTTAATACGGAATGTATACTGAGTCTGCAGAGATATATGAAACAGAAGCTTGATTGAAGAATATCTAACTGCTCTAGCTACACCTACCACAAGGCTGTACATAGAACATAGAACACAGAACATACAGTGCAGAAGGAGGCCATTCGGCCCATCGAGTCTGCACTGACCCTCTTAAGCCCTCACTTCCACCCTATCCCCATATAACCCCTCCTAACCTTTTTGGACACTAAGGGCAATTTATCATGGCCAATCCACCTAACCTGCACGTCTTTGGACTATGGGAGGAAACCGGAGCACCCGGAGGAAACCCACGCAGACATGGGGAGAACATGCAGACTCCAAACAGACAGTGACCCAGTGAGGAATCGAACCTGGGACCCTGCCGCTGTGAAGCCACAGTGCTAACCACTTGTGCTACCGTGCTGCCGTCCTGTCAAGGAGAGATAAATTCCTGTGGCATTGCATCACTTCCTGTGATGATATACATAGTATCTGATGAGCATATTAAACAGTTAGAGTTAAGTCTTGATACTAGGGGTGCGGTTTAATGGTCTCGTATTCCCAACTTGGTGTTGGATCGAGGCCGTTGAACCTCGCGAGAGGCCTCTCGGGAATTAATGGAGTCTTGTGAGACGTCACAATCTAGATCTTGCCCTCACGGGGCGTGATCGAGATCAGCAATTTAAATGAGCCCTGGAGCCCTCGCCAGGACGCCATTTATTACTGGTTTCCACAAACGTGGACCAGTTCCAATGGCATCTGGGGGGTCTCCCAGGCCATTAGAGATCCCAGGCAGTCGGGGACAGGGCAGGGTGGCACTGCCGAGGTGCCCGGGTGCCAGGTTGGCACTGCCAGGAATCGAGCCCGGGATGGTCCTACCAGGTTGAGGGGGGGGGGGGGGGGGGGGCGCGTGGGGGTGGTGGTGATGGGGTGTTCCTGGAGGCATCCCCGAGATTGGGGGGGGGGGGTCATAAACAGAGGGGGGAGGCTGAAAAGGAGGCAGGAGATCAAGGCAGCCAGGCAAAATGGCACCCCGATCTACAAGGAATCTTTCCTGCTGGTTTGCCAGCAGGAAATAACTAAGTGTAGCCTCAGCGGGGAGAAACTCCCAAGGTCAAAAAAGTCAGCAAAATGGCATTGAACAGCGGGGAGTTTCACAGCATGCAGCCGCTGAGAATCACCCCGCTAAACATGCTCAAAACCAGACGTAGATTTCTTCCGGTTAAATTGTGCCCATCATCGAACCCCAAGAGTCTGATTCCCATTTCTATATTGCGTAGATCGGACCAACCACAACTTTACCCTCTGGTGTGTAGGAGTTCCGAATCTTGTTTCCTTATCTTGCGTCCTCCTTTTTTTACTCCTTTTTTCAACTGATGTGGTGCATTCATGAGTTTACCAGAATGGCTTCTTTTTTCTTTTGAAGGGGATTGGGGTTTGAGTTCTGTGGGTGCTCACTCAGACTTGGCTGGATAGGAGGACAATTGCTGGGTGAATCAGATTCTTCAGTCAGGTTGTCATGTGAATTGGTGGATGAATGCAGCACCTCTGAACAGTTAAATTAGGTAAGTGACTGCTTGCACGGGTTTGGGGGCTGCTTCTGTGGAGCAGCCAGTGCACAAATGCCCCAGCTCACCATACCGTAATCTGTTTGGATGAGGTAGGATGTGAATGTGGTGTCAACCTTCTTTAGGTCATGAGCTTGGTTTCGGATTCAAACTTACAACACCAGGTTAAAGTCCAGCAGGTTTGTTTAAAATCACTAGCTTTCAGAGCACTGCTCCTTCCTCAGGTCCTTCTGCAGGATAATATCAGGCATCTGAGGAAGACTAGGTGGAGTAGTGTGTCACAGATGATGCCTTGATCCATGGATCCACTCAGACAAGCCAATGACACAAGACTACAAGCTGCCCGGCTGGAGACCTGGCAACTGTGTGCCTTGTGCCATTTGTTCCACATTTGGCTGGACTGATATTTATCCTCTTTCTCTTGTGCTGTTTCCAAGCCAGCAGCCTGTACTTGTGCCACGAATGTATGTGTGAGAGAGTCGGGAGTTGAGTTCTCCATCACCTTCCCATGGAGAGCCATGATGTGGAGATGCCGGCGTTGGACTGGGGTGAGCACAGTAAGAAGTCTTACAACACCAGGTTAAAGTCCAACAGGTTTGTTTCAAACACGAGCTTTCGGAGCACGGCTCCTTCTTCAGGTGAAGAAGGAGCCGTGCTCCGAAAGCTCGTGTTTGAAACAAACCTGTTGGACTTTAACCTGGTGTTGTAAGACTTCTTACTGTTCCCATGGAGAGTTCACGTCCTTCATCAGATTTTTGTGCATCTCTGCTGTCATTCCGCTGCTGAGTTGATTCTGGTGAAGTTGTGGTTGTCGTTGCAGCGAAGGTTTCGACCTCTTCAACAAGGTTAACATCACCTTGTTCAAACCTTCTCAGTGGGATATGGGGCAAAGCATTTGCTGCACTTTGCTGTATTCTGGAACATACTCAGTCTTTAGGTCAAACCTCATCATCCTCGGTGTAAATCATTGTACTCATGAAGGCATTGTCACCCACTCCTTATAATCTAGGAGTGTCACCAAGGGTTTGTAATCTGTCTCTATCTTGAAGTGGAAACCAAGAACACAATCTGCGAACTTTTCGCAAGCCCATGTACCCATTAATGCTTCTTTCTCTATCAGTGCATAATTCTGTTTGGTCTTTGTCAGTGGATAGGATGTATGGTAAAATGGTCTATGCTTTCCATCTGTTTGTATCTCAAAGAGTACAGCTTTCAGTCCTGTAGAAGGTGTAGCTGCAGCAATGATAGTGGGTAGCTTTGGGCCATAGTGAGCTAAAATATCAAGTGATACTGACATCACTCTGATTTCTCAAAGGTGTTCTGTTCTGCTTCCACCCAGCACCAAGTATTGTCAACATAGTTGTCGTGTAGCTCTTTGACAACCTCGAGGTTGGGTAGGAAGATTCCGACTTGGTTTATCTTTCCCATGAATCTCTGGAGCTCAGTGACGTACTGAGGAACGGGAAACTCCTTGGTTGCTCTTGTCTCCTGTGGATCAACTCTGACCCAGAATTCATCCACAAAAGGTCCAAAGAACTGGACTGGTCAGCTGTGAGAAGTGTAAGTCCTGCTTCCTCCAGACATTGCACTGCAGCTTGTAGTCTTGTGTCATTGTCTTGCCTGAGTGGATCCATGGATCAGGACATTATCAGTGATGCACCATTCCACCTAGTCTTTCTAGGAAGCTTGATATTATCCTGCAGAAGGACTTGAGGAAGGAGCTGCGCTCCGAAAGCTAGTGATTCCAAACAAACCTGTTGGACTTTAACCTGGTGTTGTAAGACTTCTTACTGTGCCCACCCAAGTCCAACGTCGGCATCTCCACATTTTGGCAACAGTGATGAGAAACCTTCCTGCGTGTATAAAGATGCAGGCATCATTTCAGGACATAGAGTGATGTGTTAGCCCTGTGAACAGCTGTGGGAATACAGGTCTGAGGTTTTTGGCCAGACCTTCTCAGCTTTCTGGTTTCTCTATTCTGCTAATCAGGTGCAAGTTGGTACAGGCCCTCCTGCTCAAAAGTGAATCATTCTGCATCTGAATTACGTACAATGTTTCTGTAATTTTTGGGGGGATATTAGACGGTTGTGTCTTGACAACGGCAATTACTTATGAACATATTGAACTTTTAAGTAAGACGTATGTTTGAAAAAAGAACATGCAAGCAAAAACTAGTTGAGACTGTAATCTCTTCCTGGAATTCCTATGTGGATTACACTTGACCAACTTGTTCAGACAGAACTAAATGTCGCACCTTTTTCAGACAGTCACTTCAAAGGAAGAGATGCAATGTAAAAGAAAGAGATGCTACATAAAATCTCCTGCAGGGATAATGGGGTTGATTACCATCTCAGCAGAACCCATCTCCTGTGAGTTCTATTCCAAACTGTGAACATGAGTTGAAAGAAAGCGGTTCTGGGCGCAAGACAGGTTTGCGGTTTTTCCCTTTCCAAAGATACAGAACAAAAAGTGTTAAAAAACACCTGCAACCCGGTCTCTATGTGCTACCCTGGTGTTCTGGTTTTATCATGCCAATGTGTGTTGTGAATGTCACAGTTGAAGAACATCCATTAGATATCCTTGCACTTACAGGTAGAAATCGTCTCTCTCTCTCTGATTGGTGGAAGTAAGTCACAAGTCAGCAAAGCCATAGTCAAAAAGGAAACAAGACAACTCCTTTCAGTTAACCTGCCAAACTATTGTACTTGTTTTGTACAGGATTCCTGCTATGGCTCAAAGCCTGGAGGTGGCTGATCTTCCTGCATAAATGGCATTTGACCCGTTGGGAAAGGCAGTTTTCACGTCTACGTTTTTCTCTGCTGCATCTTGTCTCCCCTGCCTTTTATGCCAGTTTTTCTGTTTGACATACTCGACTCAGTCACTGCTTTTGAGATTGTTGTCTCTCTGTCTCCTCAAATCACTGATCGATTTTGCTTCCTGATCTCAGCTTGACTGTTTAGGTTCCTTTTCTAAGATTAGATCATCCCTTGACTGTAAGTGGTCATACAAGACATCATCCAACACCTCCATAACAAATCTATCTCTGATCAGCTCCTCTTTTAAGCTGCCATCCCCACAGTTCTCTACACGTCTATTCAGATAATTTATAAATTCATCAACACTTTCCCCTTTACGTTGGAAATGTTTGTTAAATTTAGCCCGGTCAATTATAGTATCCTTTCTCAGATTGAAGTATAGAGTACCGTATGTCCGATAACTGGTGATGTTCAAAAACTGGACATTTTTTCCCATGCTCCCAGGGGCTTGGTGACCCTTAACCAAGCTCAAAAAAGTTTGGTGAATTGCTGAATTGGATGTTTCCTGCACTCCGGATGGCCTTGTGAAACTTGACCGCACATGACCTAGAGAGTAAGGTCATATTATGTCTCCTATTCAGTTCAGTAAGATCTTACGATTTTATTCTGCACCCCGGCATGGACTAAGTCCTGAGGTTGCTGGAGTTGAGATGTTGTATCTGTATGTATCAAGTGCCTTGATTACTTCATTGTACAAGGCTTTTTCCTCACGGATACCCTCCCTGATGAAGATATCGCCCACATATAATAGTGCAGTCACCTGCTCATTGTTTGTCTGCACAGTCAGTCTGGCGTGCTCCAATATCTGGCAAATCTCTGGCACAATTCCAGCCATGCTTATGCTTGGCTGAAGACTGCAATCTTTTCAAAGCTTTGCAGCAATGATAGAGACTCCTCCATAACTGTTCTTTCACTCACTGCCACCATATAATATTCTCAGTACTGTTCGACTAATATGGAATCTATAATGAATAAAGATGGAACTTTATCGAAACAGCTACATATGTTGTGAGGTTGTGCAAGAGAAAGCAAGAAATGTGACATTGCATCTCTTCCTGTAATGATGTACATAGTATCTGATTAGCATATTAACTAATTAGAATTGACCCACTGCAGCACAGTCTGCACTGCCTTTGGGTTTTGAGTTATGGGTTGATTTAGATCTGACCATAGTACAAGATAATGGTAGCATGGCCTCCCTCAGCCTTTACTCTATTGATTTTACTATCTATATCAGTATGCAGCTTGTTTTGTTGATTGCTGCTCCATGGCTTTTGGACAGAACAGATATCATGTTAGTTCAAATCATTAGATCTATCAATACTTAATAACTGAGGAACTATTAAATATTTCAGCCCCTCCCCATCATTCCTAAATGTGTAATGTTTCCACATGTATCCAGAATTATTGTTGACTATTTTGTTGACTATGACCTACTCACATGTACAATTCGTGTTTGGTATGCTCTGGTGGCTGATGGGCTAAAGGTTAGAGCTGGAATCGCAGTGATAAATGTTGATTACCCTTATAATCTTTTATGTAAGTCTTGGAAGTATGCATGTCTTTCACAGTCGTCTCATATTTAACATGAGTCTATGCTTCCTTGTGGTTTGAGTCCAGATGGGTCCCAGAGAAGTGCTGAGCCATGGGCCATCGTTGTGGCCTTCCCTTCATTAATTTTCTCTGATGCCACTGATCCTGTCAAACCTTGAAGAGCAGCGATCTGTGATTCTTATTGGTAAAAGGGAGGAAATCTGAATCCACACTTTTGAAGTTAAGTGGAAAGGGGTGACAAACATATCTAACCTTCGAACACGTGGTTCTCTGGCATGGTCAGATCAACCAAACTTACCCTTCTTTATATCTAGAATGCAGGTGATTGGGGAAAAATAATCCTGATGGTACTCACTTGATGTTTAAGAAACGTCTGCCTAACAGTGGGAAGGGTTAGTAAGCACTTGTCATGATCTTGTTGTGAGAATTTGTTTTTATTCCCTGTTGGCTAGTTACAGCTTTGCACCTGAGATGTATTTTTTAAAACTCCACACCTATTCTTCATTCTGATTAACGTGAATATTATGAAAAGTAGACTTAAAAGAGAACAATATCTTAGCTTTTGCAGTTGTATTTTGTATGGAACAGGTTTAAGGTATCTCAAGCCCATTTCCAGTATGTGTTTGTCCATAGTATAAATATTCTCTCATTGTAATGTGAATGGAAACTAAAAGGGTAAATTCAGTCACACAGGCCAAGTCAAAGATGGTTGATACAGGATTAAAGGAACTGAAAATGTTCAAATAAAAACAGAAAATGTTGGATAAACACAGCAGGTCTGGCAGCATCGTGGAGAGAGAAACAGAGTTAACTTTTCAAGTCCATACGATTCTTCCTCAGAGCTGAGGAAATTTTCAAACTGGTGTGATGAGTATCAAGAAATTGTCATACATTTCTGAAACCTAGGTTAAAATGCACACAGAGATTTGTCATTTGTCTGCTCGAGCTGTGATTAACAATGAGGTAATCAGTCATTTTGTAGGGGAAGTGTTTTGCTCATAGATATAAAAAATTTGCAGAGAGAGAGCTATTGCAATGTTGTAACAGTTTGAGCCGAGCTAAACAAATCAAGGCACATCGTGTAAAAAGAGACAAAAGAATGCTGTGTGCTTTGAGCTAATGGGAGGGGCTAGGTCTGTCTGGACAATGGAGTTACTTATAAGACTCTAAGCTGACAGAAGTTTTTCGGCTTGATCCTAAAAAGTTTCTCTGTCCAAGGACTCTGCACCAAGGTAAGCAAGTAAAACCTGGTTGTTAACTTTATATAAACATGGTATTTGAAATATATGAGTTTGCTTAATTGAAATGTAAAGGCAGCTTTCAAGATAAGAGGTTGTAACTATTAACTTTGAAGCTATTCTGTGTTGTTAATGTGCTTAATTCTGTGGTCAAATTGAAGTTTGTTTTTAATATAAAAGCTGTTTACTAGTCAGTGTTATCACTCCTGTAGTGCAGTAGCATTTCACAGTTTTACTAAGTGCAAATTGCTGGGTTCCAGTCCAGGATCTTAACCAAAATTGGCATTCTGGTCTGGACGCATAACACTGGTGCAATCAAAGGATCACTCTTCTGGGTTAAGGCACATTGAGGGCACCAAACAGAAGGAACACTAAAGTACATAAACATACTATTCCAATTCGATGGCTGAACAGAAAATTTTATATTTCCCATAATCACAAAGTGTTCACCAAAATCTTTGAAGGACTTGTGTTTTATTTATTCTATTGAGTATCTCATTAAACTTCTGGTCGACAACATCTGCTGTGATCTTTTCAGTGCTGTTATTTTGGAAGATCAAATATTTTATACCTTCCAATAAATGAACTCTCACCATTCATCAATCATTTAAGAAACTGCCAAGAGGAAAGTTAATTCACTTCAGAAATACCTGATGCCCAGCCACTTCTGAATAATTCTTGCTGTTCTATTTTTAAAGTGCAGTTTGCCCTTATCTCCTGAGCTACCATTTCTACCTGTTCCTTCTCAGGTACCCTTTTCTCCACTTACATTGGCGAACAGTTGTTACTGAGACTTGATCTGTTCTTTACAAACGTGACCTTTGGGAAAAAGTAATTCCATTCCTCAATGCTAATGCATTTTTAATATGCTGTGAGCCATAAAGCCATAACCTGTCTACATTGCTTCTCTGTTTATTTGCTTTCCGAGGGTGAGATTTACCATTCCATTCTCCGGGAATGGGAATTGATATAATACACCCTGTACTGAGGCGTTTCTATTCACTTAAAGAACAAATACTGCCAGCCGTATAATCACTGCTGTAACGTAATTCTGTCCATTATTTCCAGCAAATTACCACTTCTGTTTTCCGACTGGAAAATGTAGTTTGATTAGATTGCAGTTGACTCTAATTTCCAAGAAGTCTATGGGGCAGTAATGGATGTGTTAGATTCACCATTAGCAAAGCTGAATGCATCCAAATTTTCATCCTTGTGTTCAGGTTTCCCCATGTCTTCTTGCCTCCGGAATCTCTTCCAGCCCCACAATATCTTTGCATTTCTTCAAGTCCGGCTCCTTGAGCAGCCCCAATTTTCATCACTTCCCCATTGGCAGTTGTGACTTCAGCTCTTAATAATCAGAAAACCTAAAATTCAAATCCTTGAAGTGCTTAGCTCTGGAATTCCCTCCTTCAATCTCTCTAACTTTACCTCGCTCTTCTCCTTTAAGGCACCCTGCAAAACCTATTTATTCATCAAGCTTTCAGTAACCTCCCTTTAGCCGCCACAGAGTAGTCCAAAACTAGAGGCGTAAAGAAACTTATTTATTTACGAAGTAAACTATATATACAGCACACTTCAGGTCCCAGTCAGGACGACACATACTCGGCTCCCATCTGGGCCGGCTTTTAAGCTGGAGTCCATTTACTCCACTGTAGAGCCCTTGCTCCTCAGCGGGGAAGCTTTCATTCTATGAGGTTCATGGGGTTGCTCGTTTGGGTCTCGTTCGGATTATAACACTCTCATAACGGGTAGCACGGTAGCCTTGTGGATAGCACAATTGCTTCACAGCTCCAGGGTCCCAGGTTCGATTCCGGCTTGGGTCACTGTCTGTGCGGAGTCTGCACATCCTCCCCGTGTGTGCGTGGGTTTCCTCCGGGTGCTCCGGTTTCCTCCCACAGTCCAAAGATGTGCGGGTTAGGTGGATTGGCCATGATAAATTGCCCTTAGTATCCAAAATTGCCCTTAGTGTTGGGTGGGGTTACTGGGTAATGGGGATAGGGTGGAGGTGTTGACCTTGGATAGGGGGTAGGGTGCTCTTTCCAAGAGCCGGTGCAGACTCGATGGGCCGAATGGCCTCCTTCTGCACTGTAAATAAATTCTATGTTATGTTTCTATAATGTCTCTTTATGTAGCTTGTTGTTAGGTTTCTTCTGGAAATGCTCTTGTGAAATACCTTGGGATAAAACTGTGGGTAATTTGTTTGCGTTTCGAGTTTTACATTCGCATCTACCCTGATAAGCTTTGATTTTGTGGTGGCCCGCGGCAATATCAGGTAGATGGCAGGGATGAAGAACAAAGTGTATATTGGCAACTAACATGGGTAACTTATACACAGGCACAGAGCCTATAATATAGGTGTTAAGACTATGGCTCCCGGGTTCACTCTGACCAGAACCCCGTTCCTCGGGACCTGCCCTGATCCCTCATTGTTCGAGGTTCGCGGACTTCCATATGATAGGCCCTGAGTAAGTCACTTAGGCCCTGAGTCAGTCACTTGGGCCTTGAGGGCACATCCCTTAAAGAGGGTGCGCTATCACATCCCTCCACCTTAAGTCTCTTAATTAAAGTATGTACAATCAGGCTATATACAAATATTATATATTATATAAGGCTGAGGAAGACAAGGGAAGCGAGTCCAAACAGTCCATCAGAGCATTGAATGATCAGGAGATGTCATGGATCATCTCAATCACCCAACTGGATCCTCCAGCTCGGAGGTAACAACATTGTCATTTTTAGCAGAATGTTCCAGGGGGTCAACCAACCCTACAGAGTATTCCTTTCTTTAGTTTGTTCTTGGACCAATGATGAGACCTCCTTGAGACTTCTGGGACCCCTTTGATCTGACTCTACCACAGGGGCACCTGTGCTGGCTGCAGGCTGTTCCGAGATTGGGGTTGTGGTCCCCCAGCTTCTCATGTGGTCTAAGTGTTTCCTTACAGTCTTGCCACCACAATCCACTCCATATGAAACTGTCTCTGGCATGGTGACAATCTGGCCTGGTCACCTTGGTTGACCTGAGTCAAAGTTTTTGAAAAGCACCAAGTCCCCTACCTGGAAAGTTCTGTCCCCTTTTTGTGAAGGTTGTTGTTGCCATGCCTCCCTCCTCCCCGCTAGATTTGGCACCAAGTCTAAGCGGGTCCTTAACCGATTGGCCATCAGTAGTTCTGCCAGTGTGATGCCGTAGTAGCATGTGGTGGGTTAGTATTTTAGGACAAAACAAAGTTGGCCAAACTAAGACAAAGTGGTTGGCTGGACTACTTCTTCATAGCTGCCCTGAAAGTTTGAGTACCTGTTTCTGCGAACCTGTTTGAGGCAGGGTGATAGGAGGCTGACCTGGTATGGCGAATGTCTTTCATTCCAACAAAATGCTGAAAGTTCTCACCAGTGAAGGGGGTGCCATTGTCTGACATTATCACTTCAGGGAGGCCATGCTGAGCAAACACCTACCGCAAGGCCTCTACTGTGGCCACCAAGGTCGTTGTTCCCATCTCTTGGACCTCCAACTGCTTTGAATGGACTTTGACCACAGGTGCCCTCCCCATGGGCACCCAGGCCATACCCAAGGATGGAGGTTGGATGTAGGGGGCAGTGTCTGCTGTGTCTGGCAAGAGCCGCACTGGTGCACCATGACATCAATGTCCTTGTCTATGCCAGATGTAGTTGCATGCGATCATCTTCATCTTTGTCTGGCCTGGATGGTAATTATGTAATCTTGCAACAAAGAGTCTCAGGCTGACAATGGCACTACCACTCAGGAACCCCAAAGTATGATCCCATCCTCACAACTGAGTTTGTCCTTACAAGTGAGGTATGGTCTTAATTGTTCAGATTTGCTGTGGTTCTAGCCGGTCAAAATCATGCTTTTCACCTTGAACAGGACTGGGTTCCGTTGTGTTCATTTCTTTATGTGGCTGGCTGAAACCGGAAATGTTTCCAAAAAGTTCAATGCTAAGACGATTTCTTGAAGTACCGGCAGTGTTGCCAGGCTCTTCGGACTTGAGAGCCGACTCAAATCATCAACATTCAAAATCTGTGCACCAGCCTATGCTGAAAGATGTAGGCATAGGCCCCCAGCAACAAGGCCCACCATTGTACTCTGGCAGAGGCAATTGGCAGTATCAGCGTATTCTCATGATTGTGAAGCATCAGCCATAAACAAACTGGTGAAACTTCTTGACGCTGTAGATTATGGAAAGGTCTTCCTTCTTGTGCATATTTACGCTCAGGATCCGATAGCGTTCTTGAGGTAAAGGCAATTGGCCTCTCTGAGCTGTCTTTCATTGTATGGGATAGAGCTGCCCTTATCCCATACGCGAAGCATCGCAGGTAAGCATTATAGGTTTTTTCAGATCAAAATGAACCAGTGGGCTTGAAGATTGCAAGAGCTGCTTAACCTGTTGGAAAGCTGGCTCCTTCCAATGCCATCACTAATTTTTCTTCAAGGATGTATGCAATGGCTCCAATGCGTTGCGAGATTTGTAATAAAACGACCATAATACTTTACCATTCCTAAGAAGGAATTTAATTCTGCCACGTTCTTAGGTGCTGGGACCTCTCTTTTGGCACTCACCTTGTGTTCAAGTGGGTGTAGATCCTTTAAGTCTACTTTTGAACCCGAGGTAAGTGACCTCACTAGCTTGGAAACTGCACTTCTCATGTTTGAGTCAGATTCCTGCATCTCTGAATCTTCTCATTACCTCTTCTAAACTAGCAAAGTGCTCCTCATGTGATGTTCCATTATTAGGACGTCATCCATAACCTTGAAGGAGATTTTCCATTGTGCACTAGACTATTGCACAGGCCGAGGAGACGGCCAAAGGCAATCTGGTCTACTGAAACAGGCCTTTATGCATGTTAATTTTGCAAACTTTCAAGAATTTCCATCCAGTTCTAGTTGCAAGTGTGCATGATTGAGGTCAAGTTTAGTGTACGTGAGCCTCCCCCCCCCCCCCCCCCCCCCCCCCCGGGCCAATTTTGCATAAAGGTTTTCAATTCATGGAATTCTATTTGGGCTGCCTGGTTGAATGTAAGCTTGGAGTCACCACATATCCTAACAAAGCGGTCCAGCTTTAATACATGAACAATGGGGGCTGCCCTTTCTGAAAACTGCGCAGGTGTAATGATTTCCAGTTCATCCATGCGTTAAACTTCGGCTTCCACTTTTTGGTGCAAAGCATAAGGGATAGGTCTTGCTCTACAAAATTTGGGTGTTGAGTCTGGGTTGGCATCAATCTTGGTCTTTACTCCCTTTATTCGACTCAACTCATTCCGGAACACATCTTTGTATCGGTCCAAGGCTTCCTGAAAGACACTGTCTGAGAGTTTAAACATTTCCAACCAGTTCAACATGACTTGGTGCAACCAATCACACCCCATCAGCCTTGGTCGATGTGCCTCGACAGTGATCATAGGTACATGGGCATCGTTGCTGATTTGAAACTGGCGGTACTGTTGTTTCCAAAATGTTTTAGGGTCGCCCCCCCATATGTGGCACCAAATTGGCTGTTGTCTCACTCTAAGTCCAAAGACAGAACACCTCCTCGAAGCTATTCAAATGTTTGTTCATTCATGACTGTGGCCGACGCCCCGGTGTCCGCCTCCATTTAATGTGAGGGCTATTTCATTTGCCGCTGTTTTTGTCACATTCACCATATTCAATCTGCATGTTTCAGATTCCTCATCTAAATTATCCTCCACTTTATTCACTGGCGGAGTGGTTTTCTCCTTTTCTTTTTGAATTGGCACATTCTGGCGGGTGTGGCAACGCGCCTGGATATGTTCCATCTTATTACACTGAAAATAAATAAACTCTCTGAGCGGCTCGATTCCTGGGGGTTGATCTCCCTGGGCATCATTGTGACTCCTGGGTGATTGCCCAAATTTTCTCCTGGTGACTGACTACGATCCTGCCTCTGGGATCATGGCTGAGCTTCCTTTGCACCTGTCGACCTGACTGCGCAACTTTCAGCCTTACCACCCCACATCTGGTTCACCTCACTCTCTTGCAGGTTTTGAAGCTCTGACACACTCCTCTCAACACTCGGTCGCCTAGAGCATCTCGAAAACAAGGACTCCTACATCAGACTCCTATTTATTGACTACAGCTCCGCCTTCAACACCATAATCCCAGCCAAGCTCATATCAAAGTTCCAAAACCTAGGACTTGGCTCTCCACTCTGCAACTAGATCCTTGACTTTCTGACCAACAGACCACAGTCAGTAAGAATAAACACCAACACCTCCTCCACAATAGTCCTCAATACCAGTGCCCCTCAAGGCTGCGTACTTAGCCCCCTACTCTACTCCCTGTACACACACGACTGCGTGGCAAAACTTGGTTCCAACTCCATCTACAAGTTTGCTGACGATACGACCATAGTGGGCCGGATCTCGAATAACGACGAGTCCGAATACAGGAGGGAGATAGAGAACCTAGTGGAGTGGTGTAACGACAACAATCTCTCTCTCAATGCCAGCAAAACTAAAGAGCTGGTCATCGACTTCAGGAAGCAAAGTACTGTACACACCCCTGTCAGCATCAACGGAGCCGAGGTGGAGATGGTTAGCAGTTTCAAATTCCTAGGGGTGCACATCACCAAAAATCTATCCTGGTCCACTCATGTCGACGCTATCACCAAGAAAGCACAACAGCGCCTATACTTCCTCAGGAAACTAAGGAAATTCGGCATGTCCACATTAACCCTTACCAACTTTTGCAGATGCACTATAGAAAGCATCCTATCGGGCTGCATCACAGCCTGGTATGGCAACTGCTCGGCCCAGGACCGCAAGGATCTTCAGAGAGTCGTGAATACCGCCCAGTCCATCACACGAACCTGCCTCCCATCCATTGATTCCATCTACACCTCCCGCTGCCGGGGGAAAGCGGGCAGCATAATCAAGGATCCCTCCCACCCGGCTTACTCACTTTTCCAACTTCTTCCATCGGGCAGGAGATTCAGAAGCCTGAGAACACGCACGAACAGACTCAAAAACAGCTTCTTCCCCACTGTCACCAGACTCCTAAATGACCCTCTTATTGACTGACCTCATTAACACTACACCCTGTATGCTTCAACCGATGCCAATGCTTATGTAGTTACATTGTATATCTTGTGTTGCCCTATCATGTATTCTCATGTATTTTTTTGAATTTTGTTTAATTCCCTTTTCTAATGATCTGTTGAGCTGCTTGCAGAAAAATACTTTTCACTGTACCTCGGTACACGTGACAATAAACAAATCCAATCCACTCCAATCCAATTGTCCTGTCCAGCCAAACGCCAGAAGCTTCTTTTGCACACCTATGTTGTTAATACCGCATATTATATTATCACGGGTCAATATATCTCAGTGCTATACCAAATCCGCAGTGCTCAGCCATTTGCTTGAGTATTGCAACAAAAGCAGAGATAGCCTCTCCTGGGTCCCTGACAGCCTTATTGAACTTGTATCACTGAAGTATGGTCAAGTATGAAATTCACCTTGACCATCTTCACCACCAATGGTTACATGACTTTGTGTCAGGAGTCTCTGGGGCTGTCAAATTTCTTATAAGGTTGTAGGTTGATGGCCCACGAACTGCTAATAAACCTTCTTCTTCTCCTCCCCCATTACTTAATTTGCCGCGAAGAAGTAACGGAGCCGTTCAATATAATGGCTCCAGTCTTCAACCCCCTGATCCAATTGGTTTAACTTCCCAATCATGGGCATTTTACACTCACTGATCTCTGGTATCGTCGGTGCTTTCCAACTCTGTGTCCTTCTTGGAGGCTTTCCTTCCCCACCCACCCTCCATTTTGATGACTGCCGCTTGCGATCAATCCAGTTTATATTCATTTCCAATGTGGTGACTCAAGGCAATACCAGGTAGATGGTAGTAATGAAGAACAAAACGTTTATTGGCAATTAACAGGGGTAACCTATGAACAGGCACAGGGACTGTAATATAGGTTTTAACACTCTGGCTCCTAGGTTGACTTTGACCAGGATCCTGCTCCCTTGGACCCACGATGACCCTTCATTGGTTAGTGTTTGTGAGGTCCTGCCCTATAGGCTCTAAGCCAGTCACATAATTCGCAAGGACATTCCCCTTGAAGGGGCCATGCTCCCACAGATTCCCTTGCCTAACAAGAATGCTAGATTGTCCCATGTTAACGGTGCCACATAAATGCAACTTGGTGTTGCTGTTTGCTACCATCAATTCTAAAATTGTAAAAGAGATATTGCAATTGTCTGCTCTGTCCTGTCATGAACAATGTAAAGGAGATTTATCAGATCAATTGATTATTGTGTTTGAATTTGAAGATTACTAATTAAAAATCAACCTATAGTAGTAGTTCTTACACCTGACCCTCAATAAAACTCCTGTGGTGAATGTATTCACCTCAGTATGAACTGTATGTATAGCGCTGTGACCTATGACCTGAAATTATAATACGGTATAATACAGTACTTTCAGGGACTGTACTGGAACCCCGGCGGGCTCCGCCTCTGGCTCCGCCCTCACTGGGGCGATCTTTGACCCGCCACCTCTGGGTGGCACTCATTGTACAGCGGACACTGGCAGGCGCGTTCATGGGTAATAAAGCCTGTTCACTCGTTCTCACGGTCTCACAGTGAATTGATGGTATAACAATTTATTATCCATCGACAGCACCATGGAAGCCGCTCTAAGCCAGATAAACTCAAACTTGACCCACGAGCCAAAGGGGCCAAGGAGATCTTCGAACACTGGCTTTGCTGTTTCGAGGCCTACCTCGACTCCTCCACAACGCCTCCCTCTGAAACCCTCAAGCTGCGACTCCTCCACACTCGGGTGAGCCATCGAATCTCTGTAATGATGGAAAAAGCTGCCACATACGAGGCGGTGGTCCCGACCCTCAAGGCACGTTTCGTGAAGCCCGTAAACGAAGTGTTTGCCCGACACCTCCTCACTACTCGCCGTCAGCGCACCGGGGAATCGCTGGACGAGTACCTGGAAAACCTGACCCTACTCGCAAGGAACTGCAGCTATCGGGATGCAACGGCGGAGGAGCACATGAACCTACAGATCTGGGACACCTACGTGGCTGGGGTCTGATTGAACTATATCAGGCAGCGCCTGCTGGAAAATGGGACAACTCAACTGCGGGACACGGTAAAACTAGCCACCTTGTTCGAGGTGGCCTATCAGAGCCTCAGTGCGTTCCCTGCGGACCCGGCAAACCCCTCGTGGACACCATCGTCGTGGCCCCCATCGGACCGACTACGTCACAGGCCTGTGCCGCGCGGATGCCAGTCCAGACCGGGCAACCGCAGTGCTACTTCTGCGGCCAGGATCAACACCCCCAGCAGCGTTGCCCAACCCGCACAGCGATGTGTAGTGACTGTGGCAAAAAGGGACACTTCGCCAGAGTCTGTCTGGGCCGACCTAAAGCCAAGAAGTCGAAAACTCACCAGACCCGACCCATGGACTCAGGCCTGCAGACCCCGCAATGTGGCTGCGTGCCAGCCGGGAACACCCCCTTCAGAGGCATCATCAGCCTCGTGCAACACGTGGGGGCCGCCATCTTGGTCACCGGCTCCAACTCCGACCGACACGTTTGACCGATGGGGGCGGCCATCTTGGTCGCCATCTTCGTCCCAGCCCGACACGTGCGACTCATGGGGACTCTTCCACTTCCTCAGGGTCCCTTTCGGCGTCACTAACGGGGTCTCGGTTTTTCACAGAACGATGGACCGAGTGGTGGACCAGTACGGGTTTCGGGCTACATACCCGTACTTGGACAATGTCACCATCTGCGGCCACGATCAGCAGGACCATTACGCCAACCTTCAGAGGTTCCTCCAGGCTGCCCAATCCCTCAACCTCACATATAACAAAGAGAAGTCCGTTTTCCGCACTACCCGACTAGCTATCCTCGGTTACGTCGTGGAGAACGGAGTCCTAGGGTCTGACCCCGACCGCATGCGCCCTCTCACAGAACTTCCCCCTCCCCACAGCCTCAAGGCCCTCAAACGATGCCTGGGGCTGTTCTCTTAAGATGCCCAGTGGGTCCCCAACTATGCGGACAAAGCCCGGCCACTTATTAAAACCACCATATTTCCCCTGACGATTGAGGCCCACTTGGTCTTCAGCCGCATCAAGGCCGACATCACTAAGGCCGCAATGCATGCGGTGGACGAGTCCGTCCCCTTCCAGCCGGTAGGAGGAACCAGAGGTCGGTTGCCTTTATGTTTGACAACGATCAACAAGGCAAAATTAAGAATGACAAAATCTTGAGGTGGAGGATCGAACTCTCTACCTACAATTATGATATCAAGTATCGTCCTGGGAAGCTCAGATGCCCTGTCCCGTGGCACATGTGCCACGATGACCTCTGTCACCCGGGGGTCGCCCGGCTTACTCACTTTATTAAGGCCCGCAATCTGCCCTACTCCACCGAGGAGGTCAAGGCCATGACCAGGGACTGCCAAGTCTGCGCGGAGTGCAAACCGTACTTCTACCCGCCAGACAAGGCCCACTTGGTAAAGGCCTCCCGGCCCTTTGAGCGCCTCAGTATTGACTTCAAAGGGCACCTCCCCTCCACCAACCGTAATGTATACTTCCTAACCGTCGTTGATGAGTACTCCTGCTTCCCCTTCGCTGTCCCCTGCCCTGACATGACCTCGGCCATCGTGAAAAGGCACTGCACAGCATCTTCACCCTGTTCCGTTTCCCTGCGTACGTCCACAGAGACCGGGGAACATCGTTTATGAGCGATGCGCCGTATCAGTACCTGCTCAGCAAAGGCATTGCCTCGAGCAGGACTACGAGCTATAACCCGCAGCGGAATGGGCAGGTGGAGAGGGAGAATGTGACGGCATGGAAGGCCGTCCTTCTGGCCCTCCAGTCTAGAAGTCTCCCGACACCCCGCTGGCGGGAGGTCCTCCCCGACGCCCTCCACTCCATTAGATCACTCCTCTGCACAGCCACGAACGAGATCCCTCACGACTGTTTGTTCGTCTTCCCTAGGAAGTCTATCTCAGGGGTCTAGCTTCCATCCTGGCTGACAACTCCGGGACCGTTCCTTCTCCGGAGCCATATGAGGAGCCATGAGACCAACCCCCTGGTCGAGAGGGTCAAGCTGCTGCATGCCAATCCCCAATACGCCTACATCGCGCACCAGGACGGATGGCACGATACGGTCTCCCTATGGAACCTGGCCCTAGCTGGTTCCCCTGCCAATGCGCCCCCCCTCCCCACTGCCTACTGCCACCCCCAGTGCCCCGTATGCCCCCCTGGGTACCCCTGTATTGTCCCACGCCGGCACTGCCACTACTCACCACCCCCCTGCCTACCCCCACCCCTCAACCATCTCCAACACGGCGGACTGAAGCTCAAGCTCCAGACACAACGCCCCCGGAGTCACCACCTGCAACAACCGTGCTCGCCGCATCAAGAAAGAATGATCCGGCCTCCCGACAGACTGAATATTTAATGACCCCACGTCACCCCCGCTGGACTTGATTTTTTAACAGGGGGTGAATGTGGTGAATGTATTCATCTAAGTATGAACTGTCTGTATAGCGCTGTGACTTATGACCTGGAAATGATAATACGGTCTACTGCCAGGTACTGCACTGGAACCCTGGTGGGCTCCGCCTCTGGCTCCGCCCTCACTGGGGCGATAAACTGGCCACCTGTGGGTGGCACACATTGTACAGCAGACACTGGCAGGCGAGTTCATGGGTAATAAAGCCTAGTGTTCACTCGTTCTCACGGTCTCACAGTGAATTGACAGTATAACAACTCCATTTTGCTAATGCAAAACATATTTTTGGTCCCCCTATGTCTAACATGAGTGGGAACTCATCATCATGTTTTGCCGTCTCCAAAATAAACCTGGAGGACTTAACGGCAACCTGTAGGATTTCTGTTTGAGGAATGTGTTTTATTTACCAGGGACCAGGTTGACAAAATCAACATTTAGAGATGCCCCCATTCCCCACAGTGCATTCAGTCATACCACTGGAGATTAACCAGCTGAAAAAGTTAATTCTCATTTATTTTCCAGCTAGGACCAGCCACCTATTAGGCCATTGGCTTCCAGGGTTATCCAGAATTAAGTGGGAATTATCCTAATTCTAAATCAGTCTGCCTTCCCGCTTCCATTAATGCGTCAGTGCCAAATCATTTGTCAGCATTGGGCTGGAATATGTGCATGCAAATCACCTTGGACCAAAAGAGGCCCTGGTTACCTCCCAATTCCCAGCAGGGTAGTCAATCACTAGTTAGTCAATAGACAACTGCGCTCTTTGTTGATATGTAGTGAGCACCAATAGACCCTCATGAGCGGTGGGATGAGAACAACAGATGAGAGATAATCCAGCATGACTACCATTGTAATCTGATGTGACTTTGATGACATTGTGCCTTTTTCCCTTCTGCTATCTGGAATAAACGCTCAGTCCCCGGAGCGCCGAGATCCTTGCTGGTATCTGTGATGCGAAACGGGGCCTTTGGCAACATCAGTTAACCAGGTGTTTCCAAGAAATAAGAAATTCCAGTGTGGTGATGACATTACCTCACTGCCGTCCTTGTTCCATTCGCGCAGATGAGTTTTAAAACTCTGCTGTATACCAGACATTTTAACACCGAGGTGCTGGGGTTACGAGACAGGAGGGAAGTGGGTCAGCCTATGACCTGAGTTCTGATGTTCTCCCTGCTGCTGTTGAAATTTAATTAATAACCTGCATAATTTATGGCAGCCTATTTTCCTGGATCTGTGCCCAAGTATACTGAATAGATTGGAAACAGTCAATATCAGAATTTTGGGTGGCTCAGAGCACAAAGGAACCCAGCTATTTAATAGAGGAAAATTGGGCGGACCTGTCTATAGGCATGTGCTGCAATCCCCTTTCATTATTTGCTGCATGCAGATGAGCCAGTGCGCATGGACACACATGCAGGAAAGTATCCACCCCTCCATCCCCAACCCCCATGGTTCCATATTGCAAGGTACAAGTATAAAGAAAGCACTTCTGGAACAAATGGTGATGTTTTCCATTAATCAGGTTTAAATACATGCAAATTGTGTATTTGCATGATGCCACTGATGCGGGGCAGATAGTTTGTTGAGGCTGACGATGGGACAGCAGAACACTGCAAAAGGGGTAGATTCTCCATTTCCTGACGCCGGTATCGGGATTCCCGATCAGGCGGGGAATTGTGGGCTGCCCTAAAAACGGGATTGCGCTGTTGCAGTGTTCTGCTGTCCCATCGCCAGCCTCAACAAACTATCTGTCCCACGTCAGTTGCATCATGCAAATACACAATTTGCATGTATTTAAACCTGATTACTGGACTGGAAGCCTGAATCTATTCCACCCCCCCTCCCCCGCTCCACGCTTTATGGTCCACCCCACACAGCCAGGTGTCATGCAGGCATGATTACAAAGAACAAAGAAAATTACAGCACAGGAACAGGCCCTTTGGCCCTCCAAGCCTGCGCCGACCATGCTGCCCGTCTGAACTAAAACCCTCCAACCTCCGGGGCTCTTGGATATCTCCTTCTGGGCCGGTTATGGTCCCTCAGCTTCTGGCCAATGCTCTTGATGCCACAAGCTCTGGAGCGCCGTCGCAATACCCATCCATCTGCACCCAGGATATGTTCGTCTGTTGCTGGGCTCTCCTGTCCTTCACCTTAATCACGTAAATCACAGTCTGCCCAAGCCTTGGACGTTCTGACACAGGGCTTTGATGTACTATGTCAGGCCTTCCACCGCGGACGCCACCCTTTCAGTGTTAGCCTAGGTGCCACACATTTTCAGCACCATCTCCAGTGCCTGAAGGCAGCTGGAAAGTTGCTGACATCCCAGCCCCGTAGATGTTGGCTGTGCTTCTGCATCTATACCAATGGTGGGATCAACTTTTCCAGAAGCGCAACATCAGTCTGGGCAACAGCTGTTCCTTGGGATTGGACAACCCTCCGAATCTCCACTCCCTCAGGAGTCCCTGCCTTCACCTGATATTCTGCAGTATGTGTGTGGTGCTCACCAGAAGGTGACGTGGCCTCATCCTGCAAGTCAAAAGACCATAGACCATAAGACATAGGAGCAGAATTAGGCCACTTGGGCCATCGAGTCTGCTCCGCCATTCAATCACGGCTGATATTTTCTCATCCCCATTCTCCTGCCTTCTCCCCATAACCCCTGATCCCCTTATTAATCAAGAACCTATCTATCTCTGTCTTAAAGACACTCAGTGAATTGGCCTCCACAGGCATGTCGTAAGATCCTGGGAAGGACAAGTCTATGGGTGACGGATGACTCACTTGCAATAGGGACATCTTCATTGCATTGGATTCTCACTTGTTTGGCTCATGCCAAACTCTATATCAACCACTGCACTTGCCTTGCCACCCTCCCGCTGCACCATCCCACCCCACCTGTGAGTTGCAGGGCCCTTTCCTCAGGGAAGGTGTGTGCCCGAATATCTGCAATGCCCCTTCCCATCTTCTGACACTCCTGGCAATTATGGCCTGCTTTATTCTTTATGACACAGAAAGGACATAGTGAGACACTGGCATGCGTGTTTTATGGGGGAATTATAGCTGGTGGCATGTGTGTGCAAAACATGTGTTGGGGGTTTGTGGAGGGTGGGCTGTAAGGGAGATGTCGACAGGTGGGGTATTATTGGCCTTTAGGGAATTGGGGATAGATGTGAGGAGTGAGGGATGGGAGTGATTTTTCTTATTCATTCATGGGATGTGTGATCACTGGCTGGGCCAGTATTTATTGTCCATTCCTAATTGTTCTTGAGCTGAGTGGTTTCCTCGGCCATTTCAAAGCGCATTTAAGATGCGTGAAGGTAGAAGAGATGCCATTAGTGTGGTGACCTAGCTGAATACAAAATGTGCTCCCAGTGCGGGCAGCCATTTTGAGCGGCCGACCTGATCCTCCATTTTATGTCCGCAATGTGGCAAACGGCATTTGCCCTGCTTATGGAAAAACATGTGCCAACTGTAATGGTAGAAATAATTTTGCAACCCAATGTTACTTCAGAAGAGGGCCTGAATAAACAAAGAGTATCAGCAATATTGATAAAGTGTGCCTAAAGGACACATTTTTTGTCGACATGATCTCCAGCAAAGTCAAGGAGTCTCAAGTCATACCAAATAACAATGTATTTGTACCAATCTGCAGCAATAGTGAATTGTAGGCAGATAATCACAAGGATAAATGGAAAGTGCCATTAAAGATAAATGGCACAGTGATAAAAGTCAAGCTCGACACCGGCATGAGGGCCAACCCCATTAACCTGTCCGATGTAAAACAAACTGCAAATTGAACCAAAAGTAGTTAACAGAAAGGTGTTGTTGAGAGATTACAATGGTAATGTAATTAGGAGCATGTGAGCTTGATGTCGATGTAAAAAATAAAATTTGCAAGTTGAAAATTTCCGTGTTGGCGGCGAGCCACGAATCTTTGATTGGAGTTGAGGCATGTGAGAAGCTGCAGCTAATCAGACAAGTCTATAGTGCAGACAATGCTGCAACAGGCCCTCATCCCTCAGGAGACTCCACACTAAATGATTTCCCTGAAATTTTCCAAGGTTTTGGTACATTACTACACACATATAAGATTCAATTAAAGGAAGATGCGAAGCTTGTGATTCATGTGCCAAAACGTGTACCAGCACCATTAACAGAGGAACTAAAGGCAGAGCTAGAAAGAATGACTGCTTTAGGCGTAAATAAGCGAAGTGAAGCACCCACAGACTGGATGCCCTGTATCGATGGTATCAAAATAAAAGAAGAAACCCAGAAGGATCCATTGATGCAGAAGGTGAGAAGATATCTTCGCGAAGGATGGCCAAGAAAATCCTACTCAAGTTTCTATAATACAGGAGCAGAGTGTTGCAGATGGATTTTTGCTGCGAAAAAAGAGAACAGTAATTGCGAAATCTTTAAGATCGGTGGTTCTGAGGAAAATCCATGAAGGGCACATGGGAAGAAAAAAATGTAAAAAGAGAGCAGAAGACATGGTGCAGGGTTCTCCGACCCCCCGGGGGTTGGCGTGAATCCCGCCCCCCGCTCCCCCCCAAATTCATACCCCCCCCAAAAACCGGCTCTGGGGTTCTTGGGGGGGGGGGGGGGGCGTGGGGGCATTTGGCCTCGGGGCAATCGGGGCCCACCGATCCGCGGGTGGACCTGTGCCGTGGGGCACCCAATCTTTGCGCACCGGAGGCTGTGGTCCTCCGCCACTCCTGATTCGGAAGCGAATCCCTCTGTGCATGTGCGGGGACGGCACTCCTGCGCATGCGCCGACCCGCGCCAGCTGGCGGAGGCCCTTCGGCGCCAGTTGGCGTGGCACCAAGCCCCTTTCCCGCCGGCCGGCGGGGCGCCAAACACTCCAGGGCGGGCCTAACCACTGACGGTGCGGAGGATTCCGCACCTTTGGGGCGGCCCGACACCGGAGTGGTTCACGCTACTCCGTCCCACCGGGTCCCCCCGCTGGGTAGGGGTGAATCCCACCCAACATCTATTGGCCAGGTATCCTCCTGGATATCGACACCATGGTGTGCAACTGCACACGATGCAGGAGAGTGAACGTCTGCACACAGTGCAGGAAGCAAACAAAAGGCACATGGTGCAAACTGTTTCAGTTCCAAGTGTTGCGAGAATCTGCTCTTCCAGAAGCAGAAAGGCAACCACTCTGTAAAATAAAAGGAGGCAAAGGAGAGATTTCAAGCCAAATCTGCAAAGAGGTTTGACGATGAGTCTACGAAAAGTCTCAGACAATTGTAAGGCAACCTCCAGAAGAAGCATGCAACAGTCCTAAAACATCTGAAGAACATATGGAACAAATACAACAAGAGGAAATGAAATGATAATGAAATGAAAATCACTTATTGTCATGAGTAGGCTTCAATGAAGTTACTGTGAAAAGTCCCTAGTCGCCACATTCCGGCGCCTGTCCAGGGAGGCTGGTACGAGAATTGAACCATGCTGCTGGCCTGCTTGGTCTGCTTTAAAAGCCAGCGATTTAGCCCAGTGAGCTAACACAGCCCCAATAGAAGATACATCGATACACGAAGAACATCAAACACAAACAACAAACATTAAAAAAGATGAAATACCTTTGCAAGTTCAGCAGGCACTTAGAAGGTCTACAAGGATAAGGCGCAAGCCAGAAAGGTTGAACTTGTGAAAGATAGGGCAGCACGGTGGCCTAGTGGTTAGCACAGCTGCCTCACGGCGCTGAGGTCCCAGGTTCGATCCCGGCTCTGGGTCACTGTCCGTGTGGAGGTTGCACATTCTCCCCGTGTCTGCGTGGGTTTTGCCCCCACAACCCAAAGATGTGCAGAATAGGTGGATTGGCCACGCTAAATTGCCCCTTAATTGGAAAAAATTATTGGGTACTCCAAATTTATTAAAAAAAAGAAAAAAAAACAAAAAAGAACTTGTGAAAGATCAAACTTGTGAAGATCCATGAAAATTCTAAACATGTAAATAGTTATGCATATCATGGTGAAATGAAAAAATAATCTAATGTATGTAAATAATTTTATTTTCCAAAGGAAAGGGGATGTGATGATATGCATAAAGCAATTCTGTACATTATGTTATACATGACGTCCGACCACTAGGTGGCAGTGTAAACCCACCACATGACCCTATGACTGGGGAGTTGGGAGTATGTCGTGTAGCTCTACAATAATTAGTTAGTGTTAGTAGTTTATTATTTTATTTATCCTAGTTACCTTTATCATGCAGTTGTTTCATAATAAATTATTTAAAGTAGATCTTCTGTAGTGCATCATTCATATTGGCCAGTCTACAGAACATGACAAAAAAGAGGTTACAAATTAAATTTGAGTTTGTATTGGGAAGACGATGAACCAACTTTGTCGCTCACGAGGGGCATTAAATGAGTATGGTGAAAAGGCCAGCCATCTATTGGCTCACCAGCTGAGGCGGTAGGTGGCAGCATGTGAGATAACCCAGGTTAAGGACAAGGGGGGAGGTTTGGCAAAGGCTGCGGACAAGATTAGTGGTGCTTTTGAGGCTTTGTACTGGGGTCTATATATGTCTGAGCTCTTGGACGAGGGCTTGGGATTGAGGTTTTTGGACAGGTTGGACTGCCTGGTGGTGGAGAGGGTGAAGGGGGTGGGGGGGGGGGTGGTTGGAGGTTCTGTTGGAACTGGAGGAGCTTATGGAGTGTATCAGTCCATTCATCCGGGGTAGGCACCGGGACTGGATAGTTTCCCAGTGGAATTTTACAGGCAGGTTGCAGCATTACTGGTGCCACATTCATTGGAGATGTTCAATGACAATCTGTCATGGGGTGAGCTGCTGGCCATGTTGGTGGAGGCGTTGATCTCTTTGATCTCGAGGAAGGACAAGGACCCTGTGGAAAGTGGGTATTACAGGCATATCCACTTCCAGATTTTTAAAAAAAATTCGATCATGGGATGTGGGCATTGCAGACTTTGCCAGCATTTAGTGCTCATCCCTAATTGCCCTTGAGGAGGAAGTTAAGAGTCAACCACTGTGGTGAACCACTTTGCACCTGTATTAGGGGATGTAGGTAGGACCTGCACTACACAATGAGCCCCCAGACGCCCTCTCCCGAGGTATATGTGCCAGTGCACAAGTAGACCAACTCCGAGCCCTGCACGACAGCCTTTGTCACCCTGGGGTCACTCGATTGTACCACCTCTTCAAAGCCCGCAATCTGCCCTACTTCGTTGAGGACGTACGGACAGTCACCAGAGGCTGCCAGATCAGTGCGGAGTGCAAGCCGCACTTCTCCCGGCCGGACCGCGCGCGCCTGGTGAAAGCACCTGCCCCTTTGAACGCCTCAGCGTGGATTTCAAAGGCCCCCTCCCCTCCACCGACCTCAACAAATATATCCTCAGTGTGGTCGATTAATCCTCCAGGTTCCCCTTCGCCATCCCATGCCCCGATATGACGTCTGCCACCGTCATCAAGGCCCTCAACACAATCTTTGCTCTGTTCGGTTTCCCCGACTACATCCACAGTGACAGGGGATCCTCGTTCATGAGTGATGAGCTGCGTCAGTTCCTGCTCAGCAGGGGTATCGCCTCCAGCAGGACGACCAGCTACAACCCCCGGGGAAACGGGCAGGTAGAGAGGGAGAACGGGACGGTTTGGAGAGCCGTCCAGCTGGCCCTATGGTCCAGAAACTTCCCAGCCTCTTGCTGGCAGCAGGTCCTCCCTGATGCACTACACTCCATACGGTCTCTACTGTGCACCACCACAATTAACACACCCCATGAACGTGTTTTTACCTTCCCCAGGAAGTCCACATCCAAGGTGTCGCTCCTGACTTGGCTCGCAGCTCCAGGACCGGTCTTTCTACATAGGCATGTCCGACTTCAAAGGCGGACCCCTTGGTGGACAGGGTACACGCCAACCCCCAGTATGCCTATGTGTTCCACGACGGCCGCCAAGATACGGTCTCACTCAGGGACCTGGCCCCCTCAGGTTCCACTCCCTCACATTTCCCCACCCACGCGCCACCCTCCCCTCCCCCGGCGCTCCCAACATTAGCCCCACCAGGTCCATACCTCCTTCCCCTGCCCACGCTAAAGGATGAGGAAGATTTTGGCACACTCCTGGAGTCATCCGACTACTGGCCAGCACCAACACCGCCAGCACTGACGTCAGCGACGCCAGCACTGCCAGCACCGACGTCGCCGCCACCGTTACGTCGCTCCCAGCGAACCCAGTCAAACCACCGGACTGACTTAACCTCTGACGGGCACCGGAATACTAAAATGGATATTTTTTCACCTCCCCACTGTAAATTATTTGTAAATCTGTATATAGTTCCACGCCACCCCCGCCAGACTCATTTTTAACAGGAGGTGAATGTGGTGAACCGCTGTGTGCACCTGTATTAGGGGATGTACGGTAGGACCTGCACTACAGGTTCACCGGTAGCCCCTGCCGGCTAGCTCCACCCACAAGGAGCCGTATAAATATGCGTGACCTCCTCCTGATCAGCCATTTTCCCAGCTGCAGTAGGAGGCCACGCTTTTGACTGTAATAAAGCCACAGTTGTACCAATCTGAGTCTTTCGTGCAATTGATCGTGCATCAATCACGTTGCTGGGGTTCTGGAGTCACATGTCGGCCAGATCAGGTAAGGACAGCAGATTTCCTTTCCTGAAGGACATTAGTGAACCAGATGGGTTTGGATGACAATCAACAATGGTTTCATGGTCATCATTAGACTTTTAATTCCAGATTTTTATTGAATTCGAATTTCACCATCTGCAGTGGCAGGATTTGAACCTGGGGCCCCAGAGCATTACTCTGATTAAGTAGTCCAGTGTCAATACCACTAAGCCACTGCCTCCCCCAGAAAAAAATACTCCCAGCCGCCTGTTTCTCGGTGCGTAGTTCGCTGGCAGCGGGAAGTACGGCCATAGATCATCCCAGTGCACATGGAATTAGGCATACTCAGTATTGTATGAGCAGAATAAGCAGTCTCCAAATATGCTACTTCCATTTTGTTACCTTTTATATTATGCTGATAAGTAAATGCAACCTGTGAAGTTACCCTTTTTCATATTATCAGATTGTTATGAGACTATTGGTTACAGTATTGTCCTTGTTGTTAAGCTGCACTTCATTTTTTGACTCATCCACGTTCCATTTTAATATTGCAGCTTGAGCAATGAACTGCAGCAAAAATCTTGTTGCAACAAGCAGATCTCTGGGGTCGTCAATGTAACCGCAGACACATAAAAGATTTTTGCTTGCATATCAGTGGAATTCACATATTTTGAGCTGAATGTAAATATTCAACACACAGAATAAACAGAAAAGTCAAGAGCCATTTGTCAGCAGATTACTACCTGGGATGATATGATGTTATCAAAAAAACAAAAACATGCGTGGGGCGGGGAGAGGAAACAAGCAGAGTAAGAATGTAGGAGTGAACACTTCAAGGGACACTATTTGATTCAGCAGTGAAGTACTGCAATATCAATGAGTTAATGTTCCTCCAATGAGCAGAGTGAAATCTTGATATGCTTCTAAAGAACATTTTTAAGGCTTTTCTGTCAATAGTAGAAGCATAGAAAATAGGAGCAGGAGGAGGCCATTTGGTCCTTTTGAGCTTGCCATTCATTATGATCATGACTGATCATCCAATTCAATAGCCTGTCCCTGCTTTCTCCCATACCCTTTAATCCCTTTCTCCCCAAGAGCTATATCTAAATCCTCAAAATGTTATGCTGTCAACTACTTCCTGAGGTAATGAATTCACAGGCTCAGCACTCACTGGGTGAAGAAATTTCTCCTCATCTCAGTCCTAAATGGTTTACCCCGTATCCTTAGACTGGGATCCCTGGTTCTAGACTCCCCACCATCAGAAACATCCTTCCTGCATCTATCCTGTCTCGTCCTGTTGGAATTTTATAGGTTTCTACGAATTCTCCCTTGTTCTTCTAAACTCCAGTGAATATATGACAAATTGACTTAATCTCTCCTCATAGATCAGTCCTTCCATTCCAGGAATCAGTCTGATAAATATTTGCTGCACTCCCTCCACAGCAAGAACATTGTTCCTCAGGCAAGGAGACCACAACTGCGCACAATATTCAAGTGTGGCCTCACCAAAGCCCTGTATAATTGTAAATTTGGAGATACTACATTTAGTTCCCTCATCTAAATCATTAATATATATAGTGAATAACTGGGGTCCCAGCAATGATCCCAGTGGCACCCCACGAGACAATGCCTGCCATTTTGAAAATACTTGTTTATTCCTACTCTTTGCTTCCTGTCTGCCAACCAGTTTTCTACCATCTTAATAAACTACCCCAATCCCATGCGCTTTAATTTTACACGCTCATCTCTTATGTAGGACCTTGTCAAAATCCTTCTGAAAATCCAAATGAACCACACCCACTGGCTCGCCCTCATCAACTCTATTAGTTACACTCTTGAAGAATTCCAGTAGATTTGCCAAGCATGATTTCTCTCTCATATTCTGACTCTGTCCAATCCTGCCACTGTTTTCCAAGTGCTCTGCTATTAAACCTTTTATAATGGGCTCTAGCATTTCCACCACTACTGACATCATGCTTACTGGTCTATAATTCCCTGTTTTCTGTCTACATCCCTTTTTAAATAGTGGAGTTATATTAGCTACTCTCTAATTCACTGGAACTGTTCCAGAGTCTATAGAATCTAGGAAGATGACCACCAATGCATCCACTATTTCTAGGACACTATTCCTAAAGCACTCAGGGATATAAATAATCAGGCCTTGGAGATTTATTGGCCTTCAATCCCATCCATTTCCCAACACCATTTCTCTATAATACTGTTTTCCTTCAGTTCCTCCTTCTCACTAAACCCTGTGTTCTCTAACATTTTTGCTACGTTATCTGTGTCCTCCTTTTTGAAGACAGAACCAAAGTGTTTATTTAGTTAGTCAGTCATTTCTTTGTTCCTAATTATAAATTCCTCTGTTTCTGACTGTAAGGAACCTACATTTGTCTTCACCAATATTTTTCTCTTTACATACCTATCGAAGCTTTTACAATTTTTATGTTACCCACATGCATACTTGCATACTCATATTCTCCCCTCCTTCATCAATCCTTTTGTCCTCCTTTGCTGAATTCTAAACTACTCTCAATCTTCAGGTCTGTAGTTTTTCTTGGCCAATTGTATGCCGCTTCCTTGTATCTAATCTCTAATATCCTTTGTAAGCCATGGTTTGGCCACCTTTCCCATTATTTTTGTGCCAGACAGGATTGAATAACTGTTGCAGTTCAACCATGTGTTCTTTTGACTGTTTGCCATTGGCTATCCACAGTCACCCTGTAAGTAATGTTACCCAATCCATCATTGCCAACTTGTGCTTCATAGCATCATATAATAGAGGAAATACACATTTTTTTTCAATACAGTTTTCTCAAAGTCAAACTCTAAATGTGGGGCTAAACAAACTGTAATCTAGATTTAGGACAAAACAATTGTGCTTAAAATTAAAACACATTCATAGGCTTTCTGGCCCTTGACATCAATTATCCTTAAATTCATGGGATACTGCTAATCAGTTGAAGAGTCCCATGAGACCTATCTAGTCTCTGTCTTCCACAGGTTCTAGTTTTAATCTGTCACCTGAGGAGTTGAGAGGTGTCATATTATATACATACTATGGATTATTTATGTTGCTGTGGTGGTGGCTCATTGATGAGATCTTGAGGTTTGTGTGTTTAAACATAAACACCTTGATAGGTATTTATAGTTGCAAGTATCATCTTGCCTGGTGTTGCTATGTACTCACAGAGTTCTGTCCAAGACTGTTTTCTGACCATGTGACTGCAGGCATCACACTGTGGGCGGTGCACTCCCTAGTCCCACGTTAACCTCTGCTCTGCCGAGCACCTTACATTCTAATGCATGCAGGTACATATCACAAGAGGGAGAGCTGCCAAATGCCAGCATATCCTTTCTTCAAATTTGTAGATCAGATCACATGACATGAGGCCTGACTACGTTTTTAAAATGGAGATTTGTATAACGATGCTGTGGTCCCTGCCAGACAAGCCTAGATAGGAGCTGGGATCCAGGGGAGCCACAAAACATTTATCTTTAATTTTCGGTTGGTGAGGCAGAAATTTTTCTAAAGGCCATAAATGTAATATATAACCCCCCCAACCTCTCCCCTCAAATCAACCCGCTCCAGGGCCTATGTAGCAGGTGAGGCTCTGGGGTTAAAAACTCCTGGGCCTTACCCTTCCAAAGTCAGATGATTTGCTGCCCACAGGATTCCTGCGTCAAGTTAAAAATAGGGGGTAAGCACAAAATATCGTGGTACTTTCATAATTTTAAATAGTTTTATCACTGTCTTTACTTTTGCCTCATGTTGGGACAGAGTTCAGTGGACACTTCCAGTTCTCTGGATCTCAACGTAGGAATTAGGAGCAGAAGTAGGCAGAAGTAGGCAATTCAGCCCTTCGAGCCTGCTCCGCCATTCAATCAGATCATGGCTGTTCTCTTCCTGGTTTCAAATTCACCTCCCTACCAGTTTCACATATCTCTTTAACCCGTTTTTTAAAATCAGAAATGTATCTATCTCCTTCTTGAAACCATTTAGTGACTCAGACTCCACCGCACTATGGGGCAGCGAGTTCCACAAATTCACCACCCTCTGCGAGAAGTAGTTCCTCCTCATTTCAGTTCTAAACTCCCATCTCTAAACCACAATGTGTGACCTCTCCTTCTTAATTATCCATCCTTCTTGTGTGGGCTCAAGAGAGACCGTTTGTAAAGAATTAATCCAACTGAGCTCAAATGCATCAGCTCCCGATGAGCTGGATTTTCCAGTTTCCCAGGACATTCGCTAGTGATGGGATTTTATCTTCCCACCACTTATCAATGGGATTTCCCATTGTAGCCACCTGACGGCGCCGGGATCCTCGATGACGGGGCTGTGCTGTCGGCGGGAAAATGGAATCGCAATGATCGGAGAATTTCGGCCAATATCTCTACTCCTACACATTCCTGCAGGATCTACTATCCAGGAGTTCTGGCGGATTTAATTCTTTGTTCCAGCCTGGAGGTACTCAGGCCAATTGTTTGATCTAGCCTGCTGTCAAACTGAGATCAAATAGCCCAGCGCCTACTGGGGGATTAAATCTGGCAGCAGATGAACAATTGTTTCACTAATGTCTGACACAGGAAATCACAATCTACAACCTTTGCCTCAGGGATGTGAGGTGGATTTGCCCAACATTCAGATAATGATAATCCCTATCCCTGGTGTTAATAACAGGTGTACACTGCAGCTATGAATTAATCTTGCCTCCGTGGCTGAATCTTTATGTCATTTGCCACAAGGATAAAGTACTTCTGAACCTCATTGCTTAGCGGTCTGAGAAGTGAAATAAAGAAAAGGAAAGAGGAGAAAGGGAAAAGATAGGAAATATTCATGCCATTAGGGAACTTGATGGTTTAACTATGCAAGTTTGCACATCAGAAGCACTGTTGGCATAGGGGCTGTAACGGGCCATGGGGTGGATAGAGAGACATTGGATGGCATGGAAGGTATGAATGGTGTGTGAAGGGGATGAGGTAGCATGGGGAGTAGTGGAGGGATGCAGAGGGGTGGGACATTGTGAGGACTGGGGGGCTTTGTGTTATTGCTTTTTTTAAAATCTTGAACACAGTGCAAGAGCATAGAGGCAGCCTTCCACCCAGCCCGCCTCTGCACCCAACAGCCTTTGCATTCATTCCAGGTCAGTGGGCCCAACCCCCAGAGAACCATACTGTCCCAGTATGAAAATCCGATTTACGGTACACTTTCCTCCGGGTCAGGCTTTTTAAGAATTCATTTATGGGATGTGAGTATTGCTGGTTAGGCCAGCATTTATTGCCCATCCCTAGTTGCCCTTCAGAAGGTGGTGATGAGTTACCTTCTTGAACCACTGCAATCCTTGGGGTATAGGTACACCCACTGTGCTGTTAGGGAGGAGTTCCAGGCTGTTGCCCCAGCAACAGTGAAGGAACGGCAGTATATTTCCAAGTTGAGGTGATGAGTGACTTGGAGGGGAACCTCCATGTGGTGGGGTTCCCAGGTATCTGCTTTTCTTGTCCTTCTAGATGGTAGTGATCGTGAGTTTGGAAGGTGCTGCATAAGGAACCTTGGCGAGTTACTGCCGTGCATCTTGGAGATAGCACACACGACTGCCACTGTTTGTCGGTGGGGGAGGGTTTGAATGATTGTGGAAAAGGGAGCAACCAAGCGGCTGCTTTGTCCTGGATGGTGTCGAGCTTCTTGAGTGTTGTTGGAGCTGCACTCATCCAGACAAGTGGAGAGTATTCCATTACACTCCTGACTTGTGCCTTGTAGATGGTGGACAGGCTTGGGGGGGGATCAGGAGGTGAGTTACTCGCCGTCGGATTCCTACCCTTTGACCTTCCCTGGGAGCCACAGTATTAACATGGCTAGTCCAATTCAGTTTCTGATCAATGGTAACTCCCAGGATGTTGATTGTGGGGGATTCAGAGATGGTAATGCCATTGAATATTAAGGGGTGGTGGTTAGATCATCTCTTGTTGGTGATGGTCATTGCCTGGCACTTGTGTGGGGCAAATGAAACTTGCTACTTGTCAGTCCAAGTCTGGATATTGTTTAGGTCTTGCTGCATTTGGACATGGACTGCATCATTATCTGAAGAGTCTTAAATGGTGCTGAACATCATGCAGTCATCCGCAGAAGTCCCCACTTCTGACCTTATGATGGAAGGGAGGTCATTGATGGAGCAGCTGAAGATGGTTGGGCCTCGGACACTACCCTTAGGAACTCCTGCAGTGATGTCCTGGAGCTGAGATGAATGACCTCTAACCACCACAACTATCTTTGTGCCAGGTATGACTCCAACCAGCGGAGAGTTTCCCCCCTGATTCCCATTGACTCCAGTTTAGCTAGAGCTCTTTGATGCCATATTCTTTCGAATGTTGCCTTGATGTCAAGGGCAGTCACTCTTACCTTACCGCTGGAGTTCAATTCTTTTGTCCATAGTTGAACTAAGGCTGTAATGAGATCAGGAGCTGAGTGACCCTGGGCGTCCATGAGCAGATTAGTGCGGAGCTGGGAAATGTCCTGACTTTAAGATCCTCGCGAGTGGATATCCAGACCATATTCAAATGTAAAGAAGGTTACAATGGGGAAGCAAGAATGTGCGCCCTATACCTTGAACGAGTGAAAGGAAAGTCATTTCTTTTTACATAATTTCAGTTCTCTCCACCTTTTGGTCTTTCCTTATTCTCTCGTTCTTTCTAATCATATCACTGCCCTAGAATCATAGAATTTACAGTGCAGAAGGAGGCCATTTGGCCCATCGAGTTTGCACCGACCCTTGGAAAGAGCACCGTACCCAAGCTGACAACTGCACCCTAACCCCGCAACCCCACCTAACCTTTCTTTTTTGGACACTAAGGGCAATTTATCATGGCCAATCCACCTAACCTGCACATCTTTGGACTGTGGGAGGAAGTGAGAAATAATGGTGGGAGCTGGGTGTTGTCAAGGAAAAAATTGTGACTTTGCAAATAGCCTAATAGGGGATCTCAAAAGTCTTGATTGGTAGTGTGATGTCGCAAGGTGTCAGAAATCCACCCTCAGGCGGTCCACCCTTTACTATTGCTCGGTGATCTACTTATATAGTCTAACTAAGGACTTGCAGCTGAACCTCATCTGCAAGATTGACGTGGACATGCTTCCGGGTTGAAGGTCACCAGTTCCTTTTGGTATTGCCGGCAACCATCTTATGTAAGACCTGGCTGCACTCAGCATCCATGTTGAGTGAGAGACGGAAGCGATCTAGAAAGTGGAGGAATAAGTATTTGAAATAACCCCCCTCCATTACCTAGCCCCCTGTGACATCACAATAGTTATAACAGCATTTGCTTTGATTCTTGATTCTTATTGGAACTTCAGTGTAGGATCAATGTCAGTTTCAGTCTGACATTCCTTCAGGACCACACTGATTTGAAGAGATTTGGGGTACTTCAGTCTTCCTGAATGACATAAAAGTCTGAATATAGATGAAAGTTGAGGTGTACAGAATGTATGTCCAAATAGTTTTCATTCATCATTTGGAGCTCCAATGCACTTAATGGAAAGCATTTAGGGCAGGGCCAAGGGGGGAGGCAATTTTGTGGTAAAGTTTGAGGTACATTTGAAGTCAATGTTAGTTTTGCTTGTGCTAGACCTTAATATAAAATTGAAGCTTAAAGCATGGTTGCTGACATCTTTACATCGTGAGAAACAATCATGTTTCTGATTAGTTTTTTACTCCTGATGGCTTCGACCTAACTGTGAACTAGGAGAAAGTCAGCTTCAGATATACTGTTGCGAATCCTTTTGAATCAGTGTATGTTTAATAATTGCATTAGTGGGTCAGCCATTCACGGTGTGTCAAACATGTAAAATATTTGAACAGAATGGATTTGACTCATCTGTACCTTACAATGGGGGACATGTTATTTAGATTACCTTCCAGGTACAGTCGCTGCGATCAAACCATGCATACCAGAGGATCATGAAGTATGCACGTCTCTTTCTCATTCCCTATGTGAACTATAATGCATATTCTGTCTGGCTTCTAAAAATAGCCAACAGTAACTGTCCGTAACCTTTGTGTGTGCTGTGACCTGCAAGAAAGAAACTCATTTTGAAAAAAAAATAGGAAAATATTATTGACTTTTTCCTAATGTGTATTCATTAGTTGTAGTCAGGAAATGGTAACACATTTTATGATGCATTATGTTACTCAGCCATGAGGACGTGTTTCCCACCTGGTAGGAATTGAAACTCACACTTGAGTCAACCAACTAATGACTTAGCCACTTATGAATAGTTTGTTAGTGTATCCTCTTTGGGACAAAGGTGATTCCAAGATGTTATACCTGACAATGGAAGCTCAGAGAAAATCAAGCTGATGTGTCTGACTCTGTGAGGGAATTTAAAAAGCAAGTGGGATGGAGGGGAGGTGGGAATAATTTGGGTGAGCACTAAATTAGGCAATGTCCCTGAAGAGTCTTGGGCTGATAGAAATATATGGCACTGGAGGAAATCCATTGGATGGGATTCTCTGTTTCAGAAACTAAGAGCTGAATTTTTCGGCTGTACACGCCACAAGATTGCTACGGATGGGACGCGGACCATGTAAAGGTCAGTTCACCTTGGACGGCAATTTCCGGTGGCTGTCGGGCGTGGCATAAAAATCCCATCCTAAGTGTTGATGACGGGACAGAATCCATGGACTGGACTTCTATGACAGCAAAATTGGCACCCGTCCCAGAGCAACTCTGGAACCATTAATGGACTAGCACCGATTCCAATGAAAAACGGAGTCAGATTCACCTGACAAGCTGCAGCTGAATTTTAGCACTCCGCTCCCCACACAAACACTCATTCCAGAAAACAAGATGGCACTGTTTGTGCTGGAGCATGCCCATCAAGGTGATGGGTTGGCGGGGCCAGAGGGTACCAAGGGCGGTGGCCTGGGGGACACCCATATGACCCTTGGCATTAAGTTTACAGTGTGAGGTCAGCGATGTGGACAGCCTCATGGCTGTCTTGTGGGCTGCGGCAATGGTATTCTATACCCATCCACCCTGACCCCACGGTCCACCTCCAGGCCGTCCTCTCGACAGCCCCCGGCTCTGGCAGAAGCCCCTAGCCAGCGGCACAACTGTCTGCACATAATACCGATTTTGGACCCCCTCGCTCCCCTCCTCAGCAGCCACGGTGCCTGTTTCCTGATTTTTTAAAATCACGAGTGAAACTCACCATCGGTAATTCCTCTTGGCAGAATGCGGAGCATTGCAGAGGCCCCGGAGAATGATATGCAAACGCTGTTTATCAAGCGTGCGGAGTAGAATGCATTGACACTGCTGTCGAGGCACAGGAGCATAGCATTTTGTCGGGCACCTGGCGCAGGCCACGATTCTCGTCTCAGGCGCAATTCTCCGCCCAGTCGTCTTTCGTGATTCCACCGTCTCTGGACGAAGAATACCGCCTATTATGTCTTAGTTGGCTGAAATAAAGTTATCCTACGTAATTCTACTTTCCAGCTCTTTGAAGGTTAAAGCACTTCAGGTGCATATCCAGATATTTTTCAATTTGCTGAGGAGCTTCACAGCTCCAGGGTCCCAGGTTCGATTCCCGGCTGGGTCACTGTCTGTGTGGAGTCTGCACGTCCTCCCCGTGTGTGCGTGGGTTTCCTCCGGGTGCTCCGGTTTCCTCCCACAGTCCAAAGATGTGCGGGTTAGGTGGATTGGCCATGCTAAATTGCCCGTAGTGTCCTAATAGTAAGGTTAAGGGGGGAGTTGTTGGGTTATGGGTATAGGGTGGATACGTGGGTTTGAGTAGGGTGATCATTGCTCGGCACAACATCGAGGGCCGAAGGGCCTGTTCTGTGCTGTACTGTTCTATGTTCTATGTTCTATGTTTCTGCCTCTACCACATTTCAATGAGTGAGTTTCAGCTCCCACCATCCTCTGGATAGATCAAATTCTCAATTACCCTGTATTTCCTCCAACAATTACTTTAAATCTATGCCAAATGAGTACTGGCTGCTGGGGGATACTTATTTCCTACCTCGGCCTTTCATAATTTTATACATCCAGGTTAAATCTATCAACTTCCTCTGTTCCAAAGAAAATGGACCCAGCCTATCCACAAAAGAATGCAGGAGATTTAGGAGACAGCTCTGCCATCTGATAAGATCATGGCTGATCTAATTGTGGCCTTAATTCCACATTCCTTTCTGCCCTCTAACCCTTGTTGATCAAAAGTCTATCTATAGCTCAGCCATAAATATATTCAATGAATCAGCTCCACTGTGGAGAAGAGAATCCCTCAGACCCTCTGTGAGAAAAGATTTCTCCTTGTCTCAGTCGTAAATGGAAGACACCTAATTTTTCAATACATTGGATCTTCCTCCATGAGGGAAAATATCCTCTCAGCATCCATCTTTTTGTCCCCTCGGCATCTTATATGCTTCAGTCAGGTCACTTCTCAATCTTCCAGACTCCATTTTAATGGCCAGTTGACACAACCTTTCCTACTAAAATAAGCCACTCATCACAAGCATCAGTCAAGTGAAATGTTTTTGAACTGCTTCCAAATGTGGTCTGTCTATTGCCCTACACCCCTGCAGCAACACTTTCCTACTTTAATACTCTATTCCCCTTGTATTAAATGCCCACATTCAATTTGTCTTCCTAATCATTTGCTGCATCTGAATAGTGATTCATTAGCAAGCCACCCAAATCCCTCGCTATAGTATAATCCTGCAGTCTCTCGCCATTCAAATAACATGCAACTTTTTCATTCTTCCTACCAAAGTGAACCAATTCAAGTTTTACAACATTATACCCAAGGCCGGAATCGAATCCGGGTCCTTGGCGGTGTGAGATAGTAGTGCCAACCACTGCGTCCCATGCCACCCTAAATTAGACCCACAGCCACCCTAATATTAGCTACCATACAGTTGGTCCCTTCATCCAAGTCATTGATTACAGATTGTAAATAGTTGAGGCCCCAACACTCATCCTTGATGAATCCATTAGTAATAGTTTGCCATTCCAAAAATAACCCAGGTTTCCCTGCTCTCTGCTTCTTGTTAGCTAACCAACTCTTTTCATGCTAACACGCCTTCTTCCATGAGCTCCCAATTTATTTAGTAACCTTTCTAATTCAATCTTTAATCAGAGCTAAAATTCTCCAAATTCTTGGCAGCATCCTTGTTTCCTCATTACTCTCTCTATTACAATAACTCCCTTCCTGTAATGCAGAGACCAGGGGCGGATGCAATACTTTTGCTGTGGCCTAACAATTCCAGATACACTCCTTGCTTTTATCTTCTCAGCCTTACCTAATAATGGCAAATAGCTTGTGCTACCTTCAGCAATCTTCAAGGATCGATTCCTAACAGCATTGTACCTACACCATAATGGGCTGCAGTGGTTCAAGAGAGCATCTCACCTGCTCAATGCATAATAGGGATAGTCAAAAAATACTGGCCTTGCCAACAACCCCCACTTTTCCAGAGCAGAAAAAAAAAATTTGTGGACAGACTCTCTACTCGGGGCAGCATAGTGGTGCAGTGGTTAGCCTGCTGCTTCACGGGGCCGAGGTCCCAGGTTTGATCCCGGCTCTGGGTCACTATCTTTAGAGTTTGCACATTCTCCCCGTGCCTGCGTGGGCTTCACCCCCACCACTCAAAGATGTGCAGAGTAGGTGATTTGGCCACACGAAGTTTGCCCCTTAATTGGAAAAAATAAATTAGGTACTCTAAACTTAAAAAAAGACATACTCTCTACTCTGCGTGGGTTTCCTCTGGGTACTCCGGTTTCTTCCCACAGTCCAAAGATATGCGGATTAGGTGGGTTGGCCATGATAAATTGTCCTTTAGTGACCAGGGATGTGCAGGTTAGATTACGGGTATAAGTCAAGGTGGACGTGGGAATGGACATGGGTAGAGTGCTCATTCGAAGATCTGTGCAGACTTGATGGGCCGAATGGCCTCCTTCTGCACTGTAGAGATTCTATGATTCTATTCTATGATTCTTCTCTATGTTTTTCAAAACCAATCCACTAATTGTGCATTGCCTTGTCTTGTTTTTCCTTCCCACATTCATTCTCTCACACCGGCGGCAATGTAGCACAGTGATTAGCACTGTTGCTTCACTGCGCCAGGGTCCCAGGTTCGATTCCCGCTTGGGTCACTGTCTGTGTGGAGTCTGCACGTTCTCCCTGTGTCTGCGTGGGTTTCCTCTGGGTGCTCCGGTTTCCTCCCACTAGTCCCGAAAGACGTGCTTGTTAGGTGAATTGAACATTCTGAATTCTCCCTCTGTGTAGCCGAACAAGCGCCGGAATGTGGCAACTAGGGGATTTTCACAGTAGCTTCATTGCAATATTAATGTAAGCCTACTTGTGACAATAAGAAAGATTGTTCTCTGGATTGAATCACAATCGCCAGTTTTCAGCCTGATGACCAATCCACTGATATTGTCTTGCAGTCTACAACTGTTTCCCTCACTACCAATCACATGGCCATTTTTTTGCATCACCGACAAACATCATAATCATGGCCTCTACATTTAAGTTTAAACCATTGATATATCTCATGGATAGCAAAGGACCTTGTCCTGAGGAATCTCGGTGGATACAGCCTTTTGATCATACAAACATCCCAGCCACTATTACCTATTACTTCTTGCTGCTGAGCTAATTTTCAATACAATTTGTTACTTTTCCATGCATCGCTTGAGCTTTTACTTTTCTGATCAGCCTGCCATGACGGACCTTGTCAAAAATCTTTGCTAAAGTGTATGTGGTTAACAGGAAATGCACTATCCTAACCAACACCCCTTGTTATCTTCTCAAATATTCAATCACGTTAGTCAGATATGACATTCACTTAAAAACTCCACGTTGACCGTCCTTGATTAATCCGTGTCTTTCCAGCAGATGACTAATACTGTTTTTTTTCAGTGGTCTTTTGTTCTTAAAAGGTGAAGTGGTGATGTTTTATCCAGGAACCACTTACCAGGAAGTGTGTAATGGACTGCCCAGACATCACAGAACATAGTGCAGAAGGAGACCATTCGGCCCATCGAGTCTGCACCGACCCACTTAAGGCCTCACTTCCACCCTATCCCCGTTACCCAATAACCCCCTCCTAACCTTTTTGGTCACTAAGGGCAATTTATCATGGCCAATCGACCTAACTTGCATGTCTTTGAACTGTGGGAGGAAACCGGAGCACCCGGAAGAAACTCACGCAGACACTGGGAGAACGTGCAGACTCCGCACAGATAGTGACCCAGCAGGGAATCGAACCTGGGACCCTGGCGCTGTGAAGCCACAGTGCTAACCACTTGTGCTACCCTGTTGCCCACGGCAGGCCATTAAAAAAAAATCTCACATATTTTTGAATGAACGTAAAAACAGAGGAAAAATGAATCACTGGAGACCTCTCCACACAGCCATGACACCCTCAGCATCATGATTTACAGAAACTGTCACCTGTCAGAAGCCGAAGCAAAAATAAACAAAAAAGAGGAAAGGAATACTTAGAAAATTCAGGATCGGAGAACACTTATCATGTTTTTTTTTATTATTTCACCTACTTTTTGTACGCCCTAATCTGGAAGTGAGTTTCGCTGAATCCACAAACACCTACTGGCTACTTGTTCCATCGGCTTATTCTCCACTGGAAATCTTTTTAGAAGTTATTTCCTATTTACTTCTCTGTTCCTCTTTAGTTGTCATCTTCTTTTTCATTTTAATTTTTCATTTTCATCTTGGACAAAAAGATGCCAGTCACAGAATGCAGCGCTAATCTTTTCACTAATTATTTCACGCCACGTGGACATTGTTGGCTGGGCCAGTCCTTTTATTGCCCATTCCTAATTGTCCTAGAGAAGGTAGTGGTGAGCAGTGAAGGTACAGCAGTTCCAAGTCAGGATGGTGTGAGGCTTGGAGGGGAACTTGCAGGTGGTGGTGGTCCCATGCATCTGCTGCTCTTGTCCTTCTAAGTGGCAGAGGTCGCGGGTTTGGAATCCACGGTGCTCCATGAACAGCAAAGTCAATGTGATTGTTCTCCAGTCAACCTGGGAGGATAGACATGGCTCGATTGAATGTCTCAACAGAAAGATGGCACCGCTCACAGCACAGCATACCCTCAGTACTGTATTGAAGTGTCAGCCTGGTTTATGTGTGAATGTCTTTGGACTGGGACTCGATCCCATTACTTGACTCAGCAGTATGCTTAAATGTGTGCTCAATTTTTAAAAAATCTTAAGGCCCACATTCTTGTCAAAATGCCAGAGATATGCATGCCTGTGATCACTGGTTCCTGTCCTGCCAAACTGAGTTCAGGAGAAAGTCATTTAATTTTTATTATGGACAAGAACCTCCATTACTAAATAGGCATCATGACTATCTAATAGAGTGGGGAGGCTGAGGGTTTTGTGTGTGTGTGGCCGGGGGGGGGGGGGGGGGGGGGGGAGCTGGGTGGCAGTGGTGGCTGTATCTGAGAGCATTAGAATCATCCTCATTGTTTGTCCTCTCTTTTATAATGGGGATAATAAATTGCCAGATGTTTTACTCACCCTTAAGGATAGAGTCCATGGGCCAAGGGGCCAGTTTGGGTTCCTCAGTGGACCTCAGCCATGGCTGGATAACAAGTTAGTTCACCTGCTCACATTCTCCATACTAACTCCATACTAAGATTATAGAAACTCTGAGTGTTGAACGGTCCGAGTGAAGTATGAAACTAGACACAGGTCCATTCCTGATAATAGGTTTATTCACCGATGGGGTAATACATATCTCTGCCTCTGACCTACCAATAGGCTCATGTCCCAGAAGTCCTCCTTTTGAGTAAACAAAAGAAATAACAATTTAATTAGTTAAAGGGACACTAACAGAAAATCAAAAACAAAGGAAACTTATCAAATTAGATTAAAATACCGGGTGAAATTCTCCCACAAAATTTCTAAGTGTGGTCTCTGGTAGGGAATGTGGTGCAATTCCCAATGGGTGGATCAGCACGATCCAGATCACAATCAACCCTACTTAGAAATTATTTTGGAGCCAGGGATGATTTGCGCTATGGGACCTGAAGAAGCTGCAAGGCCAGATCCTCTAAAGGCTGTCCCATCTCAGAATTACACTACAGTGCCTCCCCCATCCCAAATTGCTATCCAGGGCCCCTCTTCCCTCCTTCAGGCATCTCCTTTTAGAGCCCCTCCATTCAGAGCCTGCCCTTTAATTTCCCAAACTGGCACTACCTCCTGGCACCCCAGCAATAGCAACCTGACACTGCATTGTTGGCACTGCCGGGGGAAGCACTCAGACAGAGCATGTGGCCCTTCTAGGATGGATTTCAGAACAGAAAAGAAACTACAGTTAGATGCACCACCTGCTTTTTTTGGGAAGCACTTCAGAAAAAAGAAAAAGACTCAAATGAGGAAAAACTGCAACCAGAAACACCTGCTCAAAAGAGGAAACACTTCAGAGTTAATGGACCATGAAGAGCTAGAAAAACAAACAAAACAATGTCCTCCTTTGAAATAGCCTTGACCTTCCCATCACAAGTCTTTGAAAAGGTAATGGATCATGAAATTGATTTAAAATAATGCAGTTCAAAGCTTTTAGGCTTCTCAGAAACACAGAGGCTTGAAAACATTAAAGGGAATGAAATTGAATGTGAAAAAAAGAACTTTAAAGGTTTCCAAACGGAAGACTTTAATCTTCATCTGACTGATCTTTGGACTTGACCTGCTGGGGAAAACATCAAAGATTGCTGGGAAAGTGTTAAGGTTTTCAAGGCTACAGAGAAAAGACTTGCGACATGACTCCCACCCTGGGAAAGACAGCCCCTCCAGCCAAGCCCAAGCTCCCCCCCCCCCTTCCCTACCTCCTCTAAAGGATCCCCTCAGCACCCCGGAGGTAAGTGTAGAGAGGGTACTCACTCCCTTGCTCCTCCTTAGTGTCCCTGTTTTTCAGGGTAGGTAGTGAATCATGCCCACGGGACATCCAACTCGGGGTAGTGGGGGGGGGGGGGGGGAGCATCCAGGGAGACCACAATATTCCACTTCAATCTTGCTAATGTGATTGAAATGAATGCTAATGTGTTCTAATCAGGTTCTTGTCATTTCTGGCGAACACATGATCTTTCAGAGGGAGCCGGCTGGGAGACTCACAACGGCCCTGTGAGAATTCAATTTTGAGCCTCATGCCCGATTCAACGGGCCAGACGGAATTATGGCTGGAGCTAATAACCCCAGAGAATCACCCCCATCGTCTCCGGGGCTGATGATGCACTCTAACTCTTGTGGTGCCCACCGATCATGAAAGGCCTCAAGCATACCAACAGACACTGTGTGCTCCATCTCCAAGAACACTTGCGTGCAGTCATAGCCACAGTTGAGGGGCAAGAAGATAGAACAAATGACTCCTTCAGCTGCCCCTTGCCTGGATTTGTTAATGGCCATCTTGGTCAGGCCATGGAGCAGGCAAACAAGGAAACCCTCCATCCTGCCTGCCCACTTCCACAATGGATGGCCAAAGGTCAGGAGCATGCAGCCAAGATGAAGCCGAAAGTTGAGGAGCAATCTCATAGAATAGTCAAGCAGGGGCTGCAACCTCCCATATCCACGGTCCCAGAAATTATAAGTGACCTGGGGGCCCAATAACCTATTTAGTCTCCAATCACATTCTGCTGCTTCATACAACACCCCCCACGCCAAAGGATTCTATCAAATATAAAAAAAAACACAGTTGACAGCCTCTTAAAAGGGCATTGTAATCAAAATAAAACTTTGTAAAGAAAAATTAACAAATTAAATTTAAATTATTTGGGGAGATGATGTACTCAACCCCTATGGTGTCTGGAGTCCTCAAGAGTACCTGCATACTCCCACTCCAGGGACACCTAGGTGGGAGCTTAGCTATAGAAGAAAGACTGACAGTCGGGCTGAAGGACTCCTTCAACTGCTTGCTGCCTGGACCTGTTAATGGCTCCATGGTCAGACCCAGCAGCAGTCTAACAGAGAAGCCTTCCACCCAGCTCACCCCCCTCGGCACCCGATGGCCAAAGATCAGGACTGTGGGGTTGATGTGTAAAATAAATTTAGGAGAAGTCCTCTCAAAAAGTGGAACAGCTGCTGCAACTTCGCGCAACCTATACACTATACACATGGAACACAGACTCCTCAACTCATATAAATTGAACCTACCTAACCTCCTATTGGACTGCCACATGCAGCACCCTCCATGCCAACTTCCTGGCAGAAAAAGTAGTCTATCTTTACATTAAATAAACAGAAGAAATATTAAGCAAATTAACTAACAGCCCCTTAAAGGGACAGTAATAAACCCCAGAATTTTCAAATAATATTTTGATGGGGACATGATGCACTCTAGGTCCTGTGGCACCCGCCAGCCACAGAAGAAGTCAAATGTACCAGTGGAGACTACGTGCTCCCTCTCCATGGGCACCTGGTTGCAGATATAACCATGGAAGAGGGGCACGCAGTCAGGTCAAATAACCTCTTCAACTGCCTGCTGTTTAGACCTTACCTTGGCCAGTCCCAGGAGCAGTCCAACAAGGATGTCCTCCACACTACCAGCCCTCATCCAAATCGGATGGCCAAAGATCAGGAGCGTGGCACTGGAGTCCATACAAGCTTTGAGGAGAAACCCCTTCAAATAATCTAATATGGGTATAAACTTGATTAACCTGCATACACATGGACCATAACCACCTTGAGGCTGCAGCAGCGTCTTTGAACTTTTGTGACACAGGACTGCTGCTTGCAGCACATTTCATACCAAATCTCTAATGAGAAAGGGAGTTTTATACATGCTCAAGATACTTAATTAATCAATATCCTCCACCTGTTTATCCTTAACCTTAATAATACAATTAACACCGGGCCTGAGAATCCCCTCCCTCTGGACACACCCCTTCTTATCCCCCAATCCTTCTTTGGGCCAGGTGGAGAGTCTGTCCCAGACAAAGCTCTACACAAAACATTGGAGAAGGCCAGATGCAATGTTACCTCTAATTTACCTTCTCTGTGCATGACCCATTTCTTATACTGCCTGGGTCTTTTAAAAATTGCCTTGCAGCCTATACCCTCACATTCTTAAAAGAACTGCTGTTTGTGCTTTGCATGGGACATTCCAGATTGCTATACGACAATGTAGCCACAGTGCACCGGACATCTTAGGAAAAGTGATAGCTGCGACTCAGCGTATCCAGGTCTCAGGTTAATCTATTCTCCTCCTGCTGCAATCCCACTGAACCTACAGGGGAGTGCAGCGGAGTGGCCATGGATTTTCTAAGGACTGAATAGTTAAATCTTGAGATACAACAATTTGAAGCTCTGATCTAAAGTGCAACTTTCAGAATGTAGTTTTCTACAGATGAAGAAATAAAATGACAAATTTTGTTTTATTCACCTGCGGTGTGACAAAGCCACTGCACAGAGTTTTAACTTTTATAAGTTTGAGACTATAGTTTATTGCCAGATCTGAGCATTCAGAGAGCCAGCTTGATACATGATGGGTTAATGATAAGTAAGGAAGAAGAAATAAGTTGATCTTTTCATTATTTCTTGTCAAATTGTTTTGTTAAACGCATACGATGTTAAGGAAAGATTTTTTAACATGCAAATTACTCTAGCAGTACTGTCATATATGTTTTGGTTATGATTACAGTAAAAATAAGCAGTCAACCCAACCATTTTTGAATTTCCAGGTATCGTTGATGTCGGTTCAGTCGTACTGTATTTGAAAACTTACATAAATATACCATTTTATATTTTAAGGTACAAGTAAGGAGGGGGTGTCGTATAGTACAAGATCTGACCACTTTGTTACATTGCCCTCTCTGTTGGGGAGGTTTAATTAACGTTGGTTCAATAATGGCTTCCTGCAGCTGAGTACGAGTTGGTCTACTTCGTGCAATATACAATACTTGCTGTTTTGCATAATGACTGTTAACCTTTGGTGCAAATACATCACAGAGTAAGCTCTTTAATTAACCTGTGGAGCAATACCAGACAAAATCCTGCCTGTAAAAATTGATATCACTATTTAAATAAAATTCAATGTTGAGATGAGCAGATTCTTTTGACTTCACATTGCCTTGGATAGAATGTTCCTTTCATTCATAATGCATCGAGGAAATAATCAACCTTCTTCAACAAGGGCGTCAAGTTGCCAGAACAAAAATTAAGCCGGATTGAATTTATTGTACCTACGCAGTTTCCAATACTAGTCTTCTCTTATTGGTCTGGTGGAAAAACTGTGTTATACTACAATTACCTGAGAGAATATCTACTTTCTAAAGCATCATATAACATTGATTTGTTCAGAAACATAGAAATGAGAACATTGTACAAGATTGGGGGAGGGCACGGGGTGAGGGGGGGGGGGGGGGAATTTGGGGGAGTGGTGTCACCATATTGCCACCTCCTAGTTGCTGGACACAAGGCACAACTCACCATGAAAACAAAGACTTTGGCATCTTGCTTCAAGGATCAATTTTATGAATTAGTACAAGCTGGTTGTGGAGAATTCAGGTGTGGAGTTTCTTAGCTTCCATTCCCTAATTGTAAAAATATATTTGAAATCAAATATTTTAGTGTCAAGTCTTTCTCCAAAATTATGTTCCCTTCTTCTTCCCTGGGTCTTCCTAATGTTTCAAACTATGCAAATTCAAATGCCAGAGCACCCCGTTCCACTTCACACCGGGCCACCTGTCTCTTGTTCTTAGGTTTACTACATCTTTGTTGTAATCTCTCCAAGCTACAGTATAATATCCAACACATTTTCCCTCCCTTTTAGCTCTGATCAAGAGTCAAACAAACTCGAAACTTTAACTATGTCCTCTCTCTCTCTACAGATGCTGCCATCCTCCTGCGTTCTCTCCCCTTCCTTCAAAATATGCTTTTATGCGATAAATGTCCATTTCTTTTCTTATCAATCAGTCAATTTTCACCTTCCTATTTAGTTTATTTATTTGTTCATGGGGCATTGGCGTCACTGGCAAGACCACGATTTATTGCCTATTCCTAATTGCCCGAACCTCAGCATTGTACACCCATGTTGCTGTTAGGAAGGGAGTTCCAGGATTTTGACCCTGTGACACTGGAGGAACAGCGAAATAGTACCAAGACCGAATGGTGAGTGGTTTGGAGGATAGCTTTCAGGTGGCGGTGTTCCCAAGCATCTGCTGCCCTCATCCTTCTAGGTGGTAGAGGTTCTGGGTTGGGAAGCTGCTGCCAAAAGAGCCTCGACAGGTTGCTGCAGCGCATCTTGTAGGTGGCACACACTGCTGCCACTGTGCGGTATTATCCTTTCCAATCTGCAGTTATATATATCACTATTGTTAAGAATGGGGAAAATTAAGATAAAAAAAACAAAGTAAAACAAGGAACTGATTCGGGGCAGACGTTTGGAGAAATGAAGAGGTGCAAATATGCCTGTCATATGTGATTAGAGAAAAAAATTGGGCTACAGAGTTGGTAACTTCAAAGTGGAGAGGTAAGGAAATAGATATGTACCTGCCAACAGCCAACTCCATGTGGTGAATAACATCAAAGGGAAATAAATCATATAACTTTAGAACACTAACTAAGGAAAAGGATAGAGAAACAGCTAACATCTAAACTGCATCTAGTTGCAGATATAGGGAAAAATTCCCCACCTCACAATGCTGCAAATGTGGACCATGATCGGGTGGAGAATTGGGTATCCGGCCAAAATCTATGTCCATGCCTGGCGCCGATGTGGGTGCCATGCTCCGGTCTTTCGCTGGTGGCAATAACGAGGTTTGCACCCTGTGCCGGTGGCAGCATGCAAAATTGGCATTTGCATGCATTTAAATGTGATTAGCTGGTTGGACATGGGCGTGAATTACTCCAGGTATTTACATACATAGACTGGGTGCCATGGCTGTGGAGGGGGAGCAGGAGGCTAACAAAACACTGAAAACATTTGAAAACTGTTAGGCTTGCTTGGGAATAACTGCCCAAGCTGGGAGCAGTAGCGGGTACTGGCTTAGTGCCAGGTCTGTGGACTTGGGGTGTCCCCCTAGGGATCAGGCTGGCCTGGCTCAGACCGCCATTGCTGCAGTCTATCTTTTAAATACACTCCTTTTGTGCTACTTACAGGCTCTTGGCTGCTCACACTGCAAGTGCTATCTGTGTCCTTTAAATGCTCAGAAGGCCTGTGCTCACCTGGGAGCCCACCCAGGCATTCCCACTTCTCACCCTCAGGCCCTAGCTGTATCAACAACGGCCAAGCTTAATCAGGAGTCTACCAGGTGTTGGCGCTCCTCAGAAGCAGTGCCCCATTGGAGAAGTGCAGAGGATCAGCAGAACTCACCCAACCAGAGGACTTCTACACCGTGGCCTATGGAACTCTCCCTGGTTCTCTGCCCCTCTCAGGGAAGAGGACTCACCAGTGACCCCCATCCCTCTGGATCACCAGCTGCCTCCTCCTGGTGAGACTGGCAGCACTGACTGCCTCTGCCACCACTTCCCAGGCAGTGGTCAGGAGGGTAGGCTTGGTTCTATGGTCCTCGCTTGGGAAGGGGCTGTCCCTCCGCTCCTCACTGGCATGGAGCTGTGGGTCCACCTCAGATTCCCGACCGTGGAGGTGAGGGAGGGGGCAGGTCTTCTGTGAGCCAACATGAGGTAAGTGGAGCACTTAAAAACAGCTCCAGCTACCAGGCTTTTTGATGCTAATTCCAGCTCCAGCTGTTAAAATGCCTGCTGGGCCGGGAATTGCTTGGAATTCGCACCAGCAGAATGCTGGCCCATTAGCATGTCGTGAAATGCCCCAGAAATAACGGCCCCAATGGGAACGAGAACTGCATGCAAATCAGTCCCAGCGTCAACACTTAGCCTCCCAAATTGAGAATTTCACCTGTAGTCTTCGGAACGAAACAGCCATTTATCACCTTTCGCTGAACCAGAAGACTATTTCCCAGACATGGCCAGCTTAAGCTGCTTGTGATAATTGCTGGATTTAGCTCATATAGTACTTAGAATTGGATATTGTTTGGGGAAAGGAGTGTCTCAGAGTTCAGGTTAATGTAAATAGTTGGGGACCCAGGGATAGTTTCATGTAAAATTATGTGTGTATAGTCATCGGTATACTTAAGTGTCTTGGGTATTGTGATGAATATAAGAAATTGTCATACTCTATCGATTGTATTTTTGTGGTAAAATTATTAAAACTTAGGTTAAAATGCATATAGACAGTTTGTTGCTAGAGCTGTGACTAAAAGTGAGATAATCAGTGATTTTTGCTGGGGAAGTGTTTTGTTAATAGATATAAAAGCCATATTACCTATTTGCAGATCAAGAGTGAATGCAATGTTGTAACAGTTTGAGCTGGCAAATCAAGACACATCTTGTAACAAGAGACAAAAGATTGCCATGTGCTTTGAGAGCAGCTGGTGTAGCTAATGGGAGGGGCCATGTCTGTCTAGACAAAAGAGTTGCTTCCACGGCTCTATGCTAAACAGAAGGTTTTCGGCTTGGTCTTTTTTTAAAAAAATCTATCCAAGGAATTTGCACCAAGATAAGCAAGTGAAATCTGGTTGTCAACTTTATATGTAAGTAGTATTTAAAATATATGGTTTGTTTAATTGGAATGTAGAGGCAGGTTTCAGGAAGCAAGTTAAGATGTTGTATTGGTTAACTGCAAAGTCGTTTTTGTTGCTAATGTGCTTAATGCTGTGTTAAAATTAATTTTTGTTTTAATATAAAAGCTGTCTACTGGTAAGTGTCATCGCTCCTGTGGTGCAGTAACATTTCCTCACAGTTTTGCCAAATGCAAATAGTTGGGTTCTAAACCAGGATCTTAACCAAACTTAGGGTTCTGGGCTGGACCCATAAGAGTATTGTAGTTCTTCTTGTTGTGTGTGTGTGTTTGTCTTTCTTTTAAGTTAATAAATATAATTTATTAATTATTCACCCAATGGCTGGACAGTTCCTCACTGGGTTGTACACCATTCATTATATTCTAACAGTAAAAACACATAGACTGCTCCAAATTGGTGCTCCAAGTTACCCTTCTGGATTTTGGGATACCCTCGCATTTTACATCAGTGTGGTTCATGACACTATATTCATCATAATTGTCTTCAGTATTTTTAACATTAATCTTATTATTTTAAACTTCAGATTAGTTTTAATATCTATTTATTCACAAATCTGACTTTTAACATGTCTTTCCATTCAGTCCACCTCGTATGTGAAAACTTCCCATTGCTGACCCACAAAGACCTGTCCGCTAACTTTTCAGCCCAGTTAATTTGGGTCAGGTTATTTTTTTTACCTTGCTGAGTTTCATTTTTTCTCAGTTCAGCATCCCATAAATATAGCTCTTCATTCTCCTTTTATATTCTTACCTTGAACCTATGGTAATTAATCCCCAATTATTCTAGTCTCACCTGAGTTATTTTTCCTGTTTCAGTTCCCAGAATTAAACTAAGCGATGCTTCTTTTCTTGTTGGACTAGTTTCAGAAACAGGCATGGAATCAGTCTAAGAAAAATATTCCCTGCCTTGATCGGCCACATGCATTACCTTTATTCCTGCCTGTATTGATGTAGATAAGCTTCTGAGGTCCCATGAGGAAAGTAAGGTTGGAAATTGTGGAGACACTGGTCACAACTTTCCAATCCTGTACATGCAAGAGTAGCGCCAGAGATTGGAGGATTGCAATTGTTGCTCCTTCTCTTAAAAAAGGTGCAAGGATAAACTCAGCAACTAAAGGCCTATGGATTGTTCAGAAATGTCACATTTGGATATAGTGTATGCGTCTCATATACCTCAACCCTGTTTTGGATGAGATGTTAAATTGAGGCTGAACTGTTTGCTCAGGTGGCATGATTTCAAGAATATTTATTCTCACATCTGACCAACAGTGTTCCCACAACCAACGTTACCAAAGATCAGTTATCCATCCATTTAATTATGTCTGTGGGACTGACTGCGCCTCCCTGATACCCAGCCCCACCTCCCCACTTATTGTCCTGGTCAGGATCAGCCAATCCAAGATTAACTAGCCATTCAGGCTGATCCTTATTGAACCCAGGGCTACCCTGATTCATATAGTCCAATTGTGTAGTGGATGCTGCATTTTCCCTTTTACACATTTTCACAATTTATCAAATGCATTACAAGACGAATGGATGGTTGAGCATGAAGTTAAAAGCTGACTTAATTTGGGGTTTGTGTAACATGCATAAACCCCATTTAGGTTGATTGATTATAAGCTGTTAATTGCTGTTAATTAATCATTTTAAATCACCCATTGTGATATATATGTACCTAATACTATGGATGTGGTTACTCAATGTGCATTGGCCATTACCTGAACAAAATATAAAGGAAACATTATTGGCAACCACAAAGGGGTGATTAGTTCCACACGTGGCTGACAGAATTACTCTCGTGTACTGAGGTTATATCATGCTGGCTGCATATCAAGTGGGAATATTTATATCCAATTCTTTGGTATGCTTTGTTTTAGAAGTAATGCCAGTATTCCATCATCATTTGCCCCCTTTCTTTTTATTTAACATTTGTGCTTATTGAAATAAATGATAAACAGTGCTGGCATTGCACCTTTCTCCATATCGAGCATTCCCAGGGCAGATATAGTCCAGCTAAAAAGAAAACAAAGACTCCTCCAGCCACCAGCCCTATCTTCCTATCCTAAAAATACACCTCAGCCCCAACTTCAAAAGAGCAATCCCTCCTGCACAATGAGTGGTTCATTTCCTACAGCAGCCTTCTTATTGGTTCACGAGTGAGATTGAAAATGATTGCCAAATTGGGCTTTAAATGCTGTAGACTGATACCAAACTCATTTTGTACAGGATCCTGACAACCGGCAGAAAGAGAACACTTTCATCCCATCAATCTAATCAAAATGTTAACATTGGTTTCAGGGACAGACTTTGGATCTGGTTTTAACTCTGTAAGTGAATTGGTTTGGAGTTAAAATCTTGCCCAAAATGTTAGTCAATGTTGTGTCAATCGGTTCCCTAATTAATATTTTTAACAGGCACTAAAATAATCAGAAGTTCAGCATCCAGGTATGATTCTTCAGAGAAATATACTTTTTGTTGTATTATCAAGAGTATATAAAATGTTTCAGTGTTAATTGCATGTTCTTTATCTAGTTTTTGTTTAGGTTTGGCATCACAATAATTGACATATGTTGGTTGAACAGGAATTCATGTAAAAGGGAGCTCTTTTCTGTGACTATGTTCACTCCCGGGTGTCTCTGGAGAAGCAGTACGCAGTGTCCACCAGTACGCTTCAGGCCTTCCATAACTGGTGGGCACCACGGGTCTTCAGCCTGCATCTTCAGCCTAGAAATCACATTTTGGTTTAATTAGTTAAGTTTCCTTTTGACGTTATGTTTTAGTTATAGTTCCCACCAGTTCTGTCACCGCTTCCTATTTTTGTTTAATTTACTAATTTTCAGAAGAGATTGTAAAGTGCACTCTCTTCTGTGGCTATGTTTGCCCCTGGGTGTCCCGAGAGAGGGAGCATGTGATGTCCACTGGTAAAACTTGAGACCTTTCCTCAATGGGCACCTTGAGGGCTGAAGCGCATCGTCAGCCCCACAAACTGACATTTTAATTTGATTTGTTAAGTTTCCTTTAACACTTTGTCTTTTGTTAGTGCCCCTTTAAGGTACTGTCAATTAGTTAATTGTTAATTTGTTTATTTTATGGGCATTCAAACCCATATAAAGTAAGCTCTTGTTCTCATTTTCCACTGATTAGGAACTTGGAAATGTTAAATAAGATCTGACAGGGGCTGGTTTAGCACAGTGGGCTCAACAGCTGGCTTGTAAAGCAGAACAAGGCCAGCAGCGTGGGCTCAATTCCCGTACCAGCCTCCCCGAACAGGTGCCGGAATGTGCCGACTAGGGGCTTTTCACAGTAACTTCATTTGAAGCCTAATGTGACAATAAGTGAATTTCATTTCATATTTTTAAGAACACTTAAGAGGCGAGTTTAGTGGTATTGATCTCCAGATACCTTGACAGGGGAAGGTAAAATGTAACTCATAAAAAGGATTGGATTTATACATTTCATAATAATCTAGAAAGCAATGTAGAATACATAACTTATTTAACAACTTCATATAATAGTGGTTGAATTATTACATTTTTATATATCAAATGGTATATGTTATGGATAAGAATCAGCCCACATCATTGAGGAATGATTTACATGGAGTCATGGTAATAGTTTCAAGTATGAGAAAACCTTCAGTCCATCCATCCTATTGTTCCCTTATGTTTCTAAATAACCTCCTGCCTTCTTGCTTCATACACGCCTATCAACATTTCCTTCTATTTTTCCCCCTCCTTTATTTAACATCCCCTTAAATGTATCCATAGTATTCTCCACAAATACCCCACGTGGCAGTGAGTTCCACATTTTCACCATTCCCTGGATAAAGAAACTAGGGTAACTTTCAAGCTGTTTGCGTGCATCTCTCAAGTTTACAGAAATCTGGGGTTGTTCATGCTTAGGGTAATGTTCAGGAGGCAAAGAAAGACTTGGATTTACACAATGCCTTTCCTAACCTCAATATGTTCCAAGCTATTTTACCGCCAATGAAGCACTTCAAAATGTCGAAAAAGCCAAAACCAACGTGTGTGTGTGTGTGTGCACAGCAAGCTTCAAGAAAAAGCAATATGTTAATTGATAGATAATCTGTTTTGTGATACGAATTGTGATACCTTTTTATATAAAAGTATTTTATTAGTGAACAAAATACATGAAAATCATTAAACTCTTTACATAAGCAGCTTTACTTGCCTGGTACATGGTGTTATCGTATAAAATACTGATTTATTTTCACAATAGACAGTAATTGGTACTTTCCTTTACAAACACCAGTACTTATATAGTTTTATTTAACAATACCATGTTACTGACAAGTATTAACAACGGTTGGAGTAATTCCAGCAACAAATTACTTTCAGTTCATGTTTCCAACATAGAATAATTGCTGATGAAAAGCATATTGAGAGATACCAAAAAGTAACAACGTAGGGAAAACTGCAATAAATAAATTTTATAGAGAGGATGAGTTTCTTTTCTCTGATCTCCCCTTTCCCAGTCTGTTGCTGTTTTCTCAGTTATGTCTGCAGCAAGACATCTGTTCACATGCATGGAGGATATACAAGGCAATCTGAACACTCCTGTTGACATATTCCTTGTTGCAAATATGCTCTGGCAGAGGCAGTCTGAATGTTATCAGGTCAGCAAAAATAAAACAAAACACCTCCAGCTTATCAAGTACAATTCAACATCAAAATCAGGTTCAAAAGAATGTTAACTTCTCAAGCTGGAGTAGTTCAAGTTTAGATGTGAACTAACTGAGCACACATTTTCAAAATTCTTGTAGGCTTATACAACCTTTTTTTGTGCTCCCCTTAGTTTTGCATTAACTTTCCAGCAGAATAGCAATGCTAAGGAGGCATTTTAGAAACATGAGTAATGATTGATCTTTACAATATTACTTATCTCTCAGACAATCACTGATGTGAGTACATTTTAAATTTTGTATATATAATACATTCTGAACAAAATGCTTTCATTGTGATTAATTTTTCTTATTCAACAATGACCAGTAATTCTTTTCCCTTTTTAGCTTGCCAACAGTTCACTGTGCTTCTTTTTACAAACTAGTTAACAGAAAGATTACCGACACACAGTAAACAGAAGTCCTTGAAGTGTTTAGCATTCAATAGTCCAAGTTTAATCAAGAACAACAGTTAGTAGATATTTCTGTTTGGTATGAAAATCTTCTCCATGAGAAAAAGCACATCAGTTTCTTCCTCATATCTACAGGCTGTTAGCAAGATAACTTTAGCTACTGTTGATACAACAAAATGAATTTGCCTTCAATGCATAAGGTAACTTAACGTATGGGTGCAAATCAGCACATAGGGTGAAAGGTGAAACCTTTGGCAATCAAGATTACTTACACTTGCATAGCTTGTTTCTTTGATTACTTTTTACCTTTTTAAAAGGTGGAATCAAGCAAATTGTATGAACACACATCAGTGGGCTCATGTGCTCAAATAGAACTGATTTGGGTCCACGTGAACAAAGTTTTTTCTCCCCAATAGAGCAAGTCCTGCTGGATGTGGGTTTTCCTTCGAATTTCCCCCACATTAAAAGTCCAATTTGATTCAGGACAGGTTGGAGAGCAGAAAATAAGCATTCCTCAATTGGCCTGAGCCACACTTGCACACCTCTGTGGTACTGATACTGATTGGGCAGCACGGTGGCACAGTGGTTAGCACAGTTGCTTCACAGCTCCAGGGTCCCAAGTTTGATTCCTGGCTTGGGCCATTATCTGTGTGGAGTCTTCATGTTCTCCCAGTGTCTGCGTGGGTATCCTCCCACAAGTCCCGAAAGACATGCAGTTGGGTAATTTGAACATTCTGAATTCTCTCTCCGTGTACCCGAATAGGCGCCAGAATGTGGCGACTAGGGGCTTTTCACAGTAACTTCATTAATGTAAGCCTATGTGTGACAATAAAGATTATTATCTAGTGTATTTTCCTATGTTGTATTAGTGGGATCCTGGCAAGACCTCTATTCGTAATATAATATGGAAAGCCGCACTTTCACCGACCATTCACAGACATGGATAATTTTGACTTTTGGGTGGTAGCATTAAAAAGGCTCTTTTGATATCAAAATCAACAGAAATAAAAATCCAGAGATACAAGATAAGCATCTAAATTGATTACTGTCATTTTGTACTATCATCCAAACCAAATTATCCTCATTATGTCTATGAAGAAGTGTATAATTAGCATACTGTATCTCTCCAGGCAGTGAAAGGCACTTTTATACTGAGTGTCATAGCAGGTATATTGTTCTCCCACTCTGCTGACTGCACTCATTAGAGTAAAGCCGACAAGCTCTGACAATCCAACAGTACTGAGACACCACAGTTTGGCGGGTTGGATAAATTCTCTGGCGGCTGATCCTAATATATTGACCATAGATTGTTTTAATAAGTAGAGGCACCATAGGATGGCTACAGAAGACATGTTCTGCGGATGTGCAATAAATATCTAAGTCTTTAAAGAATGCCAATCTCAAATTATTTTAGTGATGCCATCATTGCTGTGCACGTATAAGATTTGAATGATCAGAACTCTGCAGCAGAGTAAAAACTCTCTTGAGGGATACCTGGAGCCTGAGCACTGAGGTAAACCAATATATAATCAGTAATCTCCTATTTTGATGCCACTAAGTACAATCAATCAATAACTGTTAAATTAAAGAAAATTCCTTATTGCCTGAATGGGACGAAGCAGAATTATTCTTGGACAGCAAAGGAGACATGTAAGCACTACTAGTCAGAATAACGAAATATTGGATTTTTGGACAAACGCCGAGTTCATGTTCTGATGAAATGACATGGACTTGAAACATTATCGCTACAGATAATGTTCTCCACAGATGCTGCCGGACCTGCTGAGTATTTCTACAATTTTCTGTTTTCCTTTCAGGTTTCCAGCGTGTTGCTTTTGTGTTCATTTTAAGAGGCTGAAAGAGCCAGCACTTGAATTCAAATTTAAACAATCTAAATTATTCCAAGTACAAGGCCATCCAGCACAATATGATGGTAACAACCCAAATCTATGTCAGCAATTTCTATGCCATCAAGAGAGGTGCCATTTACAACCACTGTACCAATCCAATTATTGTGTCACGGGTGACCATTTGGTATCCAACTAGTGCTCAGTTCCAGGGCTAACATTGACAAAACCTAAAGCTCATCTCTTTCCTTATCAACTGACTGGGAAATAGACATTGAGCAAGAGTATCTGAAAGCAAACATTGAAATTTTTACTAAAAATATTTACAGACCTGTAATAAGATTACATTTCAAAACTGTCATAATATATCTTTGGTGTGAAAAACGGTTGCCTTTTGTGATAATAATAATTGCTTATTGTCACAAGTAGGCTTCAATGAAGTTACTGTGAAAAGACCAATGACAAATGTGTACAGGACTTGTTTGATAATCCATGCTGCTCAACATTACACAGAAGTGAGGTGATACAGTTGTAATATACCTTTGGTTATCCTGGATACTTTAAACTAATAATCCTGGGATATTATAAACACATCCTTAAATTTAATGCCAATGCCTTTCAATGATCTAAGCAGACTAACACAGACAAGGACCATTTTCAATGAAAACAGATTCTGCATTGAACACAGAAAATAAAATGTATCTCTTAAATAAAATGTAATATAAGAAACTTTGTGATAAGGACAGTTTTAGATCTATGCAATTGGCAGATCAGCCCAGGGGAGGCGACATGGGGAATAATACAAACATTTAAAGTTACGTTGTCTTAATGAGAAGGGTATGTTGCAAAATATTTGGTTCAGTGGGAAGGGGAGGGGAAAGGATTAGTTGCCTATTAATCCTGCAACTGGATTGTTGCAAGCAGGTAATGCAACAGTAATTTATATTTTTATGATTCCAGTAATGCTGGTTAACAGTAGAGAGGTTTGCCAGCTCTTTTCATTAAGTCACTGAAATCTTAAATATTACAAACTTGTCCAATTGACCATGACATCACTGCACTTTAAAAAATAAACAATATATTAAAATCAGTCTGTACTGCTAATACCTGTTCAGAAACTCTGAGCTGAGGCCATCAGAATATCTCTAAATCTGTCAAAAGGTTGACATTAAAAAATATATTTTTCCCCTCCAGGGGGACTCAGTCGAGGTTGTAAGAAGGGGGAGGAGAGACAGCATCTCCACGTGAAACTTTAAACTGATCTCTCCACACATAAGAACTGAGTTGTGCATTCCCAGCACTTGCAGCATCGCTTTCTCGTTTCACCTCCTCTCTTTTGAATTCAGCCACACACACAAAAATAGTCAGCGGGAAATGAACTGCACCGATGCCAGAACCAGAGTTTTTGCAGGAGTCTGGGGAATGTTGTCCAGTCTCAGGAATGTTTGACGAGAGTCTCTGGGGAATGTTGTCCCAGTTTCTGGGGATGTTGTCCCATTCTCTGGGAATGCTGTCCCGGTCTCTGGAGATGTTTGACAGGAGTCTCTGGGGAATGTTGTCCAGTCTCTGGGAATGCTATCCCGGTCTCTGGGGATGTTTGACAGGAGTCTCTGGGCAATGTTGTCCAGTCTCTGGGAATGCTATCCTGGTCTCTGGGGATGTTTGACAGGAGTCTCTGGGGAATGTTGTCCAGTCTCTGGGAATGCTATCCTGGTCTCTGGAGTGTTGTTTTTGGGGGGCGGTGCTATACGAGCTCGGCCGCCCTGCTCTCCCGCGCTCTCTTGCAGCCGTACAGCCACTTGATGACCCTGGCGTTGCGCTCGATGACAGACAGGCTGGAGGAGGGGGTCCGCTCGCCCAGCGCCTCCTCCAGCAGCCGCTCGTTGTCGCCGCTGTGCCGGGAGAAGTCGCTCTCCGAGTCGGGCACGCTGACGCTCCGGATGCGGAGGGCCAGGCTGTCGGAGGCCGAGGTGAAGTTCTCCCGGCCCAGGTCCTCGATCACCTCGGGCTCCAGGCCGCAGTAGGTGAAGAAGCCGTCAAACTCCGAGAAGGCCTTGGAGTAGCGGCAGCTGATGTCGGACTGGGAGCGGTGCAGGCCTCCTCCCCGGCTCCTGGCCGGCCGCTCCGCCGCCCGGGGCGCCTGCGGTGGCTGGGGCTCGCTGTCCCCCGGGCCGCCCTCCTTGATGATGACCTTGGGCACCTCGGGCGACGCCAGCTGCTTGTCCCGGAGGCCGGAGCCCTGGATGAGCCTCCTGACCAGGCTGGGGTTGCCCCTGGCCACGCCGACCTCGGCCCCCTTCACGAACTCGCACTTCTGCCGGTAGATGACCAGCGAGTCCGGCCTCAGGTGCCTCTTGGAGCGGCGGCCCAGAGCGCCGGCCGGCCCCGCCGACCGCTCCAGGGGAGTCCGGAAGAGGCGTCCCGAGCTGGGCGAGCCGGCCGGCTTCTCCTCGCTGCTGCTGCCCTCCGAGGCCCCCGAGCTGCTGAAGCCGGCCGCCTCCTGCTGGCAGCCCGTCGCCTGGCGGCTCTTCACGTACTTGCCCTTGTCGGCTGCCAGCCTCTCCACGGCACTGAGCCGGCCCCGGCTGCTGCCCTCCATCTGCCTGCGGAGGTAGCCCGGCCCCCGGTTCAGGATCCTCAGGGGCAGAGAGGCGCTCACCTCCGGCTGCAGGTTGGCAGAGTGGGAGAGGTCAGTCGGCATGGCTCCCGCTTCAACCCTGCCGCTCCAGCCAGGGGACGCCAACAAGCTCACACTCACTTCAGGAGAAAAGATTCTCATGGAAGCACTCTTTCACCCCCCTTCTCCAAAAAATAAAATAATGTCCAGATTCGCTGTCCTCGACCGTGTCTTTTTTTTGTTGTTGTTGTTGCTATTAATTTCCCAGAAGAAATTCAAAATCCGGTGGAGGGAAGGTGGAGTATTGGCAGCTGCTCTGATCGTGTGTTTGACTTACAGCGCGACTTGCTTGTCATGGACACTGACTTCACTTTTACTGGAGTTGGCTCCCTTTCAACTGATCCACCTTGTTGTGAGGCCGCCCCTCCTGTAATAAAACACAGCAAATCATAGCTCAGCCCCAGGGCCTGTGACGTTAGATGAGAGCAGGCAATGAGTGTGTTATGGAAGAGGGATGGGTCCACAATTATCAACGCTAACATAGCCCCCAGCAAAGCCAACCCCGAATTTATTTACACTGTGTTATGTCAGTTCGCTCGCCTCCCTTTCTCCCCTCCTATCTCCTGCCAGGGAGCAGATTATCACCGCCTAGCAGCAAATCGGTATACTCATTAGGAGTTTGCAAACTAGCACAGAAGATTCACTTTCTTGACGATAAAGGTAAACATAGAAATAGGGCGAGATGCTTGTCATGGCCGTGTTAGTGTTTGTACCAGCCCCCTTTTGCTATTGTGCAGAGTTGTGTTTAAAACAACATAAAAACTACGTTAAAATAACTAAGAACTTTAGTTCAAATGTATGAGCACGTTTGCCACGACTAATACACAGGGCGATTTTACTTTGCATGAGAAATACTAACGGTATATTTGACAGGGTTCTGGTAAGCCCTCTCTAAAGAGCATTTTGCTTCATGTTTCCCGGGGGAGTGAATACCATGCAATGTCAGGGAAATTTCTGATAGATCCTCATTAATTTTACTTTAAAATCAGTTCTACTGGAATCGATTAATGAATTGATGTATAAACACTGTGTAAAGAGAACTTGCAAACTAATAGCAAGTTCACAGTAAACATCCGATTACATTTTAAGGGAATGTCACTGAGTTCAGTGGGAAGGTGACACAGAACATTTAAGTTCCAAGTTGGATAACCTGTCTGGACTCAGTGAGGCAGCGACGTTTGGCTCCTGACTATTAAGGTTTAAAACTTCCCTTGTTTGTTATTTGTAGCGAAAATCAGAATGCTTTCTTTATAAATTTTTCTCAGCGGAAATCCTCGGGGAAGAACTTGACGGTGGTGCCACCTCTGGTCGAATTGCCGCTGATATTTTCAATGTGACAGATAAACGCAGCCTTTTCCATTGAGGCTCATGAATGAAGCAAGGCAACTCAGATAAAGTGGCAGTGATCTGTGATGCTAGATGCCTGGACACAATTCAATGCCTTTTGTATATGTGGGAGGTTTCGTCTTGTCCTTTCAGGGGATGTGGGCGTCACTGGCAAGGCCAGCATTTGCTGCCCATCCCTAATTGCCCATGAACTGACCTTTCTAAGTCATTTCAGAAAGCAGTTAAAAGTCAGTGACATTGTCGTGGGTTCAGAGGCACATGTTGACCAGATCAGGTCAGGATGGCAGATTTCTTTCCCTAAAGGGTCTTAATGAACCAGCTGAGTGTGTGTTTGTGTGTCTAAGGGGGGGGGGGGGGGGGGCCGTAAGAAGGAAATCAGAAAATAGAGATATAATGTAAGTACTTTCAACTATACCTGACTTGTTTTAATATGGTCATAAATAATGCTGGTAAAATCTGGCTTCTTTAATTTTGTGAAGACAACTTTGAGTTGTTAAATTATTTTGTGTATTTTGAACGCAAGAATGTAAGAAATGATTGAATTAAGTAAACACTTAGCCCACTTCTCAATACATTCTGTACAAGTTGCAATGCCTTGGTCTCTCATTAACTTAGTTATCTGACTGAGTAAGTAAAGCATCCACAGAGAAAATTAAAATTTCTGTGAAACAGAAGAAAAGTGAAAATTGCCGTAAATCCATTCTAATCTGCCCACCAAATGACAATATTTATATTTTTATTTTTAATTCTTGCTTTCACATGCTCATGTATTTCTACTGAACCAAAAGTCATTAATGGTAATTCAACACCAGGGAGTTGGTTAATCGACTCCAGTAAATACAAAAGAATGAGTTATTCATGGTTTAATTCCAGGTAACAATTTGCAATATGCAGCTCATTCTGGAATAAACAAATAAATAAATAAGAATAAATAAAAATGACAAAAATTGGCGACGTGGCAAGAATATTAGATCATTTTCAAAGAAGGTCATCACAACTCAGTAATCCACTTTATATATATATTTTTAAATTTAGAGTACCCAATTCATTTTTTTGTCCAATTAAGGGGCAATTTAGCGTGACCATTCCACGTATCCTGCACATCTTTGGTTGTGGGGGTTCAACCCATGCAAAACGGGGAGAATGTGCAAACTCCACACCGACAGTGACCCAGAGCTGGGATTGAACATGGGACCTTGGTGCCGTGAGGCAGCAGTCCTAACCACTGCACCACCATGCTGCCCTTAATGCACTTTATATGGCTAAGAATGGATGTGATATGACAATGCTCCCTCCTACCTTAAAGAGGTGAACATTTATTTTGCAGTCTTGTCGATAAAGGAGCTTGATGTGGCTCTAGAAGGAAAATATAATGTTAAATATAGCTTGTATAAGAGGATGGGCAATGAATACTAATGCATTGAGATTCAACAAAACCAGACATAAAAATGTATACTCCTTGTTACTTTTAGAGAACTATCAGAAAACATATTAACCCAAGTTGTGTGTGGACTTCCCAGCTAAGTTTTAGAAGTTGGGGATATTGTACTTTCTTCACCAGTTCAGATAACATAGTTACTATATCTTCTCTCCCATTAATTGCAGTGTTGGAAATGTTGAGTGGTGGGTACATGAGAGAAAGGGGACTGGAAAAGTATGTTGAAAGGTTCAGATGAGACAGATGGAAAAGAAGGAGGCTTATGTGGAGTCTAAACACCACAGAATCTCTACAGTACAACATGAGGCCATTCAGCCCTCTGGCTCTGTACTGACTCTCTGAAAGAGAACTCTACTGAATCTCACTCTCCTGCCTTATGCCCGTAACCTTGCACATTCTTTCTTTTCAGATAGCAATCCAATTCCCTTTAGAAAATCTCGATCGAACCTGCCTCCACCACCCACCAGTGCAGGATGGTTGGGCTGAAATGCGCGTTTTTATGCTGTGTACTTTATTTAATTATATATTTAATGATCTGTTAATGAATTTATTATTAGCATCATTAATTAATCAGTAACTTCAAATAGAGAAAAACCCTCTCAGAGATTTTCAGCACAAGTCGAATATACTGCAGCCTAATTCTATTTTGATATCGGCCAATAGTGTGGCGCTGACATGAACCTACACCATCAGGGAAAATACCACAACTAATGCCCCCATTAAAAGGATGAATACAAAACAATTGGCCCAGTCAAACTGAAAAAATACATGTGCAGAGCTGAGGAGGCAGGTATATCTTGAACAGTCCACTGATTGCAAAAGGACCAATGGAGACTGTAATGATCATGCTTGAAGGTCACTTAGGTGTAATAATAATATTAATAATCTTTATTGTCACAAGTAGGCTTACATTAATACTGCAATAATGTTACTGTGAAAAATCCCTAGTCGCCACATTCCGGCGCCTGTGGGTACGCAGAGGGAGAATTCAGAATGTCCAATTCACCTAACAGTACGGGCTGAATTCTCTGCCCCTCCACGCCGCATTTCTGTTTCACCCCGCTGGCGGAATGCTCCATTGTGCCAGCTCGTCAATGGGGTTTCCCATTGTGGGGCAACCCCATGCCGTCAGGAAACCCCCGGGCTGCCAGCAAAACAGAGCATCCCACCGGCGGAGAATCCAGCCACACGTCTTTCGGGACTTGTGGGAGTAAAGCTGAGCACACGGAGGAGATCCATGCAGACACAGGGAGAACATGCAGACTCCGCACAGACAGTGAGTCAAGCCTGGAATCGAACCTGGAACCCTGGCACTGTGAAGCAACAGTGCTACCCACTGTGCTACCATGCTGCCCCAAGTGTTCAGTAAGGCTCAGGCAAGCAGCAACAGGAACTCCCCCTGTTGGTTTAATGTTTTCTGGAACTGAGTGCCTGACCCTGTTTCACTGAATGTTCATGAGACCCACCAATATATTTGCCGTTCTTGACAGAGGGAGATGTAACCCATGTAGCTAGGGGAGCATTGGAGCAACTAGAATAAAAATAACATGAATTGATATGGCAATATTAATGTAGTTAAACATTCCAAGGCATTTAAAAAAAATTTTTAGAGTATCCAATAATTTTTTTTCCAATTAAGGGGCAATTTAGTGTGGCCAATTCACCTAACTTGCACATCTTTGGGTTGTGGAGGTGAAACCCACGCAGACAGGGGGAGAATGTGCAAACTCCACATGGACAGTGACCCAGGGCTGGGATTCGAACCCGGTTCCTCAACGCCGCAGTCCCAGTGCTATCCACTGCGCCACATGCCGCCCTCCAAGGCATTTCTTAGGAGTGTTATCAGACAGAACTTCAGCCACTAAAGGAAATATTAGGACTGTGACCAAGGGAGGCACTGCTGCCTCTTGGCACTTAGGATCCAGGTTCGATCCCGGACACTTGTGTAGAGTTTGCACATTCTCCCCGTATCTACATGGGTCTCACCCGCACAACCCAAAGACGTACAGGGAGGTGGATTGGCCATCCTAAATTGCCCTTAATTGGGAAAAAAAACTTTTTAAAAAAAGGACTGGTGACCAAAAGCTTGGTCAAAGGTAGATTTTGCATGTGCCACTTAAAGAAGGAATGAAAGGTAAGGAAATGCAGAGGTTTCAGGAAGGAATTCTGGGACTTCGGGCTCTGACAGCTGAAGCTACCACTGCCAATGTCACTGATGTACACAGGTTGGCCACTCAGTGGGGGAATGCTGGGGTAAAGCAAATACATGCAAGAAGGGCCCTATCGCCAAGGCATGTTGTGCTCAGAAAACCTTTCCTACCCTCAGAATGTGCAAGAAAAAAATCTAACGAGTAGCCATTTATCAACTAGTAGTCAAATCTCAAGATCACTCAAAAGACAACATAACACGGGTGCTGCAGGAGCTGAAGCTAAGCAAAATAATAAGAATAATCTTTATTGTTGTCACAAGTAGGCTTACATTAACACTGCAATAAAGTTACTGTGAAAATCCCCTCGTCACCATACTCTGGCGCCTGTTCGGGTACAAGGAGGGAGAATTCAGACCGTCCAATTCACCTAACAGCACGTCTTTAGGGACTTGTGGGAGGAGACCAGAGCACCCGGAGGAAATGTACGCAGAAAAGGGGAGAACGTGCAGTCTCCACACAGCCAGTGACCTAAGCCGGTAATCAAACTTGGGACCCTGGTACTGTGAAGCAGTAGTGCTAACCACTGTGCTACCACGCCACCCTTGTAAATGCGGGGCTATCAATAACGTTTTTGGGCATCCAAAACTCGAAGGTCATGAAATTAAAATGTAAGTGAATACGGGTGCAGCAGTATCGCTAATACCTGAGACAACTTCTAATCAGAAGTTGAAACATCTGCCTTTAAAACCATCAAATGTGATCCTAAGGTCGTACACTGAAGAGGTTTTATCAGTAAAATGATGCATTATGGAGAAAGTAGAAGCAAATGGACAGATGGTGAAGTTGCCTCTTCACACTGTCCGTGGAAATGTAGTTAACACTGCTGCCTCACAACGCCAGGGACCCGGGTTCAATTCCAGCCTTGGGTGACAGTCTGTGTTGAGTTTGCACTTACTCCATGTGTCTGCGTGGGTTTCCTCCGGGTGCTCCGGTTTCTTCTCACAGTCAAGGTTAGGTGGCTTGGCCATGATAAAAATTGCAGCTTAAGAGAGAGAGAGAAATACAGCACAGAACAGGCCCTTCGGCCCACGATGTTGTGCCAAACTTTTATCCTAGGTTAATCATAGAATTTTGGACACTAAGGGCAATTTATCATGGCCAATCCACCCAACTTGCACATCTTTGGACTGTGGGAGGAAACCGGAGCACCCGAGGAAACCCACGTGCACACGGGGAGGATGTGCAGACTCCACACAGACAGTGACCCAAGTCGAAATCGAACTTGGGACCCTGGAGCTGTGAAGCAATTGTGCTATCCACAATGCTACCGTGCTGCCCTTAAGAAGAAATTAATCTACACTCCATTATTCTACCCTAATCCATGTACCTATCCAATAGCCGCTTGAAGGTCCCTAACGTTTCCGACGTTTAAGAGTCCAGGAATATGCAGGTTAGGTGAAGCCATGGTGTTATGGGGATAGGGCAGGGGAGTCAAGTAGGGTGTTCTTTCAGAGGGTCGATGCAGACGCGATGGGCTGCAGGGATTCTGTGGTTCTATGGAAATTTGCGTGATTGGCAAAGACTAGACTTAACTGTGAAACAGTAAATTAACTAGTAGATTCAAAGAGCAACTTGCAACAACTTCTGATTAAGTATAAGAAGGTGTTCGAAGGTTCACCAGGCTCTATGACTGGAATTGATGTAAACCTAAAAATCAAGCCAGACAGCACACCCAAATGTCTCAAAGTTTGAACCATACCATATGCCCTCGGGTCTAAAGTTGAAGAAGAACTAGAAAAACTAGCATGAACAGGAGTCTGTGAACCTGTTGCTACAAGTGATTGGGCAATACCAATAGTTCCAGTATTGAAACGTGATAGATCGGTGAGAATTTTGCAGGACTTAAAAACAACTATTAACCCAGTATTGTGCACAGATCCATTATCCACTATTGCTGATTGAAGACTTGTTTGCTGGGCTTTCTGGAGGGCAGAAACTCAGTAAAATACATCTTTCAGAGGCTTATTTGCAGATGAAAGTGGTTGCCGAATCCCAGCCTTTACTCACCATGTTGAGCACAAAGGTCTATTTTCATTACAGAAGACTTCCTTCATGAATAACATCTGCTCCTGCTGTTTTTCAGAAGTCCATGGATCAAATTCTAAGTGGGCTGAATGGAGTGCACTGTTATTTAGATGACATACTCATCACCGGTTCAGGTGAACAAGAACACTTGGAGAATTTGGGAGCTACCCTGAAGCGTTTACAGAGCCACAACCTGAGAGTTATAAAGGATGCCTCACCATATGGGATTGGTGCAGTTGTCTCATAAATGTTGCCGTCAGAAGAGGAACGACTGATAGCATCCATAAATTACCTAGGTCATATCATCGACAAAGATGCGATACACAAGAAGCTGAAGAAAATGTCAGCAATCTTCAAAGCACCACATCCTCAACATGTAACACAATTAAGGCCATTTTTAGGATTGATCAATTATTATAGTAAATTCATGCTGAATTTAGCAACACGACTGAAGCCTTTACATCTTTTCTATATGTAAGACAGGCATGGCAGCAGTCAGAAGAATGCAAAAATACATACAATGAGGTAAAATAAGCCTTAAGTCAGAGCTGTTGGTTCATTATGATCCCAAACTTAAGTTCCAACTTGCTTGCAATACCTCACCATGTGGGGTTGGAACAATTGTCTCATACATTTTGCCTTCAGGAGAGGAATGACCATTTGCTTCACAAACTCTTACTTCTGCAGAAACGAATTAGGCTCAGGTAGAAATAGAGGCTTTGAGCATTATTTTTGTTGTAAGAAGGTTCCACCGTTGCCTTTATCGGCTTCATTTCATTCTTTTGATGGATTTCAATCTTGACTACAATCTTTAGGCCTTTTAAAGATATGCCTTTTTTGGCAGCTAGTAGGTTGCAAAGATAGTCGTTGATATTGTCGGCACACTCTTACGATATCCAATATCGTAAGTCAGAGCAGCATTCAAATGCTGATGCTTTGTCACGATTGCTGTTATAAGTCAAGCATGAAGTTGAAGAACATTTAATCAAATCCTGTATTTTCGCTCGTGGATAATGTATCTCTGACTTCATCTCAAGTTCAAAGATACACAAGAACAAATCCAGTGATGGGGTAGGTGATGGACTTGGTCCAAAAAGGAACCATCAGACATTCATAGGAAACATCCAGACCTCAAGCCCTTTATTACATGAAGACTGAAGTTGACAGTGCAGAATCAAATTCTATTATAGGAAATCTGTCTGATTATTCCTTTGTGCTTACGAGTAGAATTCTTGACCAATTGCATGATGGACTTCCTGATGTGATGAGAATGAAGGAACTGGCACGTGGTTATTTATGATGGCCAGGATTAGATGATCAAATTGATGATAAAGTGGGGCAATGTTAATCCTGTGCAAAACTAAGGAATGCTCCACCCTACAACCATCACATCTGTATGAGTGGCTGACTCAGCCATGACAGAGAATGCACATTGATTATGCTGGTCCAGTGGAGGGTCACATGTTCTTAGAGATTAGAGACGCACAGTCCAAATGGCTTGAAGTTGCGATTATGGAGTCAACGACGACTGAGCAGACGATTGAAAAACTGGATGAAATATTTGCAAGATTTGGAACTTCGGAGCAGATTGTTAGTGGAGTGTACTCAGTTTACTTTGAAGGAGTTTGAGGACTAATTGAAGGGCAATAGTATACACTATAGGAAGTCAGGTCCGTATCATCCTACAATGAATGGATTGCATTTTGTGAAATCATTAAAGCATTCTATCAAAGTGTCAAAGGATCAGGGACAATGGCAACAAGAGTGAACAAATTCATAATGTCTCACAGGAACTCTACACGCTACAATGCAGAGTTCACCAGCAATGCTGTTGTTCAAAAGGAATCTGTGTACACAGTTTTATTTAACTCCACCTGATACTTCAGTGATTGTCAAACAACAGCAACAAGAGCAAGTTTCTAGGAGGGAGCAAAACTCCCAAAAGCCTGGGAGAGAAAGTGTTAGCTAGGAGCTATACCACCAATGAGAAATGGGTACCTGCTGTGATCCTAGCAGAGACAGATCTAACATCATACACTGTCCAGACAGTAATGAAAGTGTTTGGCAACATCATGCTGATCAGCTACTTGCTTCACAAAGTGAATTCACACACTTGTCAAGTGGTTCTTCCCTTGGAAAATCTAGAGAGCGATACTTAGGAACAGAGACCAGGCACAGAGACAAGTTCAGATTCTGTTTCTGAGAATTTTCCAAAACTTACAATGACTACCCAGGAAATACCATCTATTGAAGGGAATGAGGGCACTTCCAAGGTCTTGAGTAGCCAAGTTCCAGAATGCCAAGTTCAACCAGAAATAAATAAATGTCCACCACATAAACTGTCTTGTTGAATTGTATTTAAGTATAGAAATAATGCACAATGGATCTGTTATACAAATGTTATTTGTTGTTGTTGCACTAATGAAGTAAAGATGGAGGCGTGTTCTGTATCAGTTAATACATCCCTGCTGGTAAAGCATCCTGTGATGTATTGTGATGTCAGCAGAGGGTTTGCTCGGGCTTTGCAGTTCTCCATCTTGGACTGTATGGACAACACCTCTTAATAAAACCTCTCATTGTGCTTTGAAAGAATCCAGAGTTGAGACACATACATATCTTTTCTATTTGCAGCAACAAAGAAATATAACTGAACTCATCTGAACTACAAATCAGAAGTGGGAAAGACTCGTTTTTTAAAAATCAACCACAGAGATGGTTGTCCTATAACAAGCCTAGCATGTGAAATCGTAACTTCTAGTTTAATACTTGCAGAAGAGCACTATCATCTTTAATTGTAGCCTTTTTGATTGTGTAGCTAACGTAATATTTAGATTTTTCAAGGTGTGTACGTGAATAAATAATCCCCTTTATTTAAACCCACAAAAGTCTGCTGATGGTTCTTTAAGTGCTCACCTGCTAAAGGGGCTTGGCATTCACATATGTACCTCTCTAAAACAACCACACCAATTATAGACAGGAAAGAAAGGGAATTGAGGGTTTCCATTTATCTCCCACCCCCTGTCAGTAACCAGTGGCACAATGGTGCAATAAGGTTACTGATGAGACCATCAATTCACAAGACACGTGATTGGAAGTGAACAGTGGTTTTAATAGTCTTACAACTGAGCCTGCCTGCGACAAGGTGAACTGAGAGCAGGCTTACGACTGCAGTGCTTTATACTTCCGGTTAGTGGGAGGAGCCATGGGCGGAGCCAAGGGTGGAGCCCAGTACAAACTCCTCATCTCCCCCTATGGGCAGAGCCGCGCAACGGCTCGTATACAGTGCGCACAAGGACACAATACACGTAAGGCAATACAGTGTGAATTAACGAGTTATATAATTCACCACATTCACCCCCTGTAAAAAAAATCAAGTCCGGCGGGGGTGATGGGTCTACAAATTGAGACGGTCCGGTGGCCGAGTCGTCCTTTGGGATCGGCGGAGCACCGGGGTTGCAGCCTCTTCGGGTGGCTGGGTGGGGGCGGTCGGCGAGTGTATGATAGTGGACCCCGGGGGTGATTCGGTCCGAGCTTCGTACCCGACTGGTGCAACGGGCGACGGGGAGCGCAGGAAACCTATAGGCACGGGGGCGCGGAGCACAGGCAGTGAACCTATAGGTGCGGGGGTGCAGGGCGCGGAGGGTTGGGTGGGGTGTAGTGTGAGGGGTGCCTCGGCGGTAGTGGTGGTGGAGTTGGATCCTGCAGGCGCCAGGTCCCGGAGGGAGACAGTGTCCTGACAGCCGTCAGGGTATTCGATGAAAGCGCATTGGGGGTTTGAATGGAGTAGGAGCACTCTTTCTAAGAGTGGAACAGTTTTGTGTGCCTGGACGTGCTTCCGGAGGAGAGCCGGGCCCGGTGTCTTCAACCAAGTTGGGAGCGAAACCCCCGTTGTAGTGCCCCTAGAAAAAACAAATAGCCGTTCGTGAGGGGTCTGGTTGGTGGCTGTGCATAGGAGGGACCTAATAGCATGAAGCGTGTCGAGGAGGACCTCCTGCCAATGGGAGGTCAGGAGATTCCTGGACCGGAGGGTCAGTTGGATGGTCTTCCAGACCGTCACATTCTCCCTCCCCACCTGCCCGTTCCACCTGGGGTTGTAGCTGGTAGTCCTGCTCGAGGCAATGCCCTTGTCGAGCAGGTACTGACGCAGCTCGTCGCTCATAAAGGACAAACCCCTGTCGCTGTGTACATAGCTGGGGAACCCGAACAGGGTGAAGATACTATGCAGAGCTCTGATGACTGTGTGGGAGGTCATATCGGGGCACGGGATGGCAAACGGGAAGCGGGAGAACTCGTCGATGATGTTCAGAAAGTATACACTTCGATTGTTCGAGGGGAGTGGCCCTTTGAATTCGATGCTCAGGCGTTCAAAGGGCCGGGATGCCTTTACAAGGTGGGCCCTGTCTGGTCTATAGAAGTGTGGTTTGCACTCCGCGCAGATCAGGCAATCCCTGGTGATGGCTTTTACCTCCTCGGTGGAGAAAGGCAGATTTCGGGCTTTGATGTAGTGGGCGAGCCGGGTGATCCCCGGGTGGCAGAGGTCATTGTGGATGGCTTTCAGGCGGTCGTCTTGCGCGCTGGTGCACGTGCCGCGGGACAGGGCATCTGGGGGCTCGTTGAGCTTCCCCGGTCGATACATAATATCGTATTTGTAGGTGGAGAGTTCGATCCTCCACCGCAGGATTTTATCATTTTTAATTATGCCCCTTTGTGAGTTGTCAAACATGAAGGCAACCGATCTTTGGTCGGTGATGAGGGTAAACCTCCTACCTGCGAGGTAGTGCCTCCAGTGCCGTACGGCTTCCACGATGGCTTGTGCTTCCTTTTCGACTGGGGAGTGTCGAAGTTCCGAAGCGGAGAGGGTTCGGGAGAAAAAGGCGACTGGTCTCCCTGCCTGATTCAGAGTGGCGGCGAGAGCGACCGCTGAGGCGTCGCTCTCCACCTGAAAGGGGACGGATTCATCCACCGCCCGCATGGCCACTTTGGCAATGACCTCCTTGATGCAGTTGAAGGCCTGGCGGGCCTCAGCTGACAGAGGAAAGAGTGTGGCCTTAAATAGTGGGCGGGCTTTGTCCGCATACTGAGGGACCCACTGGGCATAATACGAGAAGAATCCCAGGCACCTCTTGAGGGCCCTGGGACAATGAGGGAGAGGGAGTTGTAAGAAGGGGCGCATACGGTCCAGGTCGGGGCCCCAACTCCGTTTTCCACGACATAGCCGAGGATGGCTAGCCTGGTCGTGCGGAAAACGCATTTCTCCGTGTTATACGTGAGGTTAAGTTTCTGGGCAGTTTGGAGAAATCGATGGAGGTTGGCATCATGGTCCTGCTGATCATAGCCGCAGATGGTGACGCTATCCAAGTACGGAAACGTGGCCCGCAGCCCATCCTGGTCCACCATTCGGTCCATTGCTCGTTGGAACACAGAGACCCCATTCGTGACGCCAAAGGTAACCCGGAAGAAATGGAAAAGGCGGCCATCTGCCTCGAATGCCGTGTAATGGTGGTCCTCCGGGCGAATTGGGAGCTGGTGGTATGCAAACTTCAGATCCACCGTGGAGAAGATGCAGTACTGGGCGATCTAATTCACCATGTCTGCAATCCTGGGAAGGGAGTACGCATCGAGGAGCATGAACCGATTAATGGTTTGGCTGTAGTCCACTACCATTCGGAATTTTTCCCCGGTCTTGACGACCACCACCTGAGCTCTCCAGGGGCTGTTACTGGCGCCCTCTATGACGCCCTCACGTAGGAGCCTCTGGACCTCAGTTCTGATAAACACCTTGTCCTGCAGGCTGTACCGCCTGCTGCAAGTGGCTACGGGTTTGCAGTAAGGTTAGTAAAGAGTGGAGGGGGGGTCGATTTTTAGCTTCGCTAGACTGCAGATAGTGAGTGGAGGTTGGGGTCCGCTGAAGCTGAGTGTGAGGCTTTTGAGGTTACACTGGAAGTCGAGTCCCAGTAAGAGTGGGGCGCAGAATTTGGGGAGTACGTACAGCTGGAAGTTCGAGTAGCTGGCGCCCTGAATCGTTAGGGTCGGGACAGTGCGCCCTTGGAGGTGAACAGAGTGTGAGCCCGAAGCGAGGGAGATAGTTTGCCGTGCAGGGCAGACAGGGAGCGAACAGCGTCTTACCAGTTCGGGGTGTACTAAGCTCTCGGGATTTCCGGAGTCAAAGAGGTCCCGACCTGGACCGTATGCCTCTCCCTCTCCCTCATTGTCCCAGGGCCCTCAAGAGGTGCCTGGGATTCTTCTCGTATTATTACTGTACCCGTTGATTTTAACAGTCATCATGGAGTTGAGGAGGCGTTACGGAAGCGACTGGTCCAACGTGACCGTGCTGAGTTGCGGGTAGTCGGCGGCTCGATCAGCTGTGCTGGAGTGGCCCCGTGATGACTGTCCGCTGAGGTCATAGTCGTCGAGATGAGGTTCAGAGACTGGAGAGGATGGAGCCCAAGGTGGCCGCCCCGTGGATCGCACGTGGCGGGCGGCGAGGAAGATGGCATCCAAGATGGCGGCCCCCATGAGTCGCACGTGGCCGGCCGTGTGGCGGAGGATTGCCAAGATGGCGGCCCCCATGAGTTGCACATGTCAGGTGGGGGCGGAGTCGGCATACAGGCTGCAGCATTAAGGGGCCTGCGGGCCTGTGAGTTTGGGAAGCGAGTGCTCTGGGCTGCGAGAGAGTTTGGAGTAGGAGTTTTCTTCGCTAGGCATACCCGGGCATAGTGTCCTTTGCGACCGCAGCTGCTGCAGGTCGCATTGTGGGCTGGGCAGTGCTGCCGTGGATGTTGGGGCTGCCCACAAAAATGGCACGCTGGAGCTGCAGAGTGGGTGGGTGGCCGCGCGGCACAGGCCTGGGGCAGTCGCTGGTCGGGGGCCCATGATGGGGTCGCTTGGTTTGCGGGGAACGAGGTGAGGCTGCGGAACGAGACCTCCATGGTTGTAGCTAACTCTACAGTGTCCTCCAAGTTCTGGGCCCCTTTCTCAAGCAACCGTTGGCCCACATAGTTGGACCTGAGCCCTGCCACGCATACATCCCGGACAGCGAGCTCCATATGTTGGGCAGCTGTTACAGCCTGATAATTGTAGTCCTGAGCTAAGGCTTTTAAATTGCGCAGGAATTCTTCCAGCAACTCCGCGGGGCTCTGGCGGTGGGTCGTAAAAATGTGGCGCGCGTAGGCCTCGTTGATGGGCCGCACGTACATTCGGTCGAGCATGGCCAGGGCCTCCATATACGAGGTAGTACAGTTAAGTTGAGTAGAGATACGATGGCTCACCCTTGCGTGCAGTAGGCTGAGTTTCTGCTCCTCCGTAGTTTCTGAAGTGCTTGATTCAGCCAGGTAGGCCTTGAAACATCTGAGCCAGTGTAGAAAGATTTCTTTCGCGTCTGCAGCCTGCAGAGTTCTAGTCGGTCAGGTTTGAGGGCTGATTCCATGGTAGTTTTCAAGTTTCCTAAGACTATTAAATTGATGAGACCATCAATTCACAAGACACGTGACTGGAAGTGAACAGTGGTTTTAATAGTCTTACAACTGAGTCTGCCTGCGACGAGATGAACTGAGAGCAGGCTTACGACTGCAGTGCTTTATACTTCTGGTTAGTGGGAGGAGCCATGGGCGGAGCCAAGGATGGAGCCCAGTACAAACTCCTCATCTCCCCCTATGGGCAGAGCCACGCAACGGCTCGTATACAGAGCCCACAAGGACACGATACACATAAGGCAATACAGTGTGAATTAACGAGTTATATAATTCACCACAGTTACCTGCTTGAATCCACAATTACCTTGTGTTAAGTTTCCAATTCCATGTGTGCCAATGTGAGAAGGTGGAGGACAGAGAAGAGGTCAGTAACTTCACTAAACTACTAAGAACGAAAGATATGGAAAATCCAAAATTTAGCCTTCAATCTGAAGTTTGAAGAATCAACCGTCACTGCACTGCTCTCTCCCAGTCATTGTTTTTTCTCGCCTCAAACAAAATTGCTGGTCCCATCCCATCTTTTGCAGGTTTCTGGGTTTGAGTCTAACTTTGCATGATCCTACATGCTGTTTCTATCGGTTAGATAATTTGCAATTAATACATTTATATTGCAAATTCCTGCTACTGATGTTGAAATGAATCTATACACCATTGCATTACATTCTTTTCAGCAGGCTTCCTCTGGCTTTGAAAGAGAGATCCAGACTATCCTCACACCTTCTGCTGGATGACACGAGAATGCAGAAAAGGCAAAGATGTCAGGAATTTTGAATGGAGATCCAAGAAATAGGAAATGGGGAAAATGCTGTAAAATGCAAAGGCCTAGCTCGGAGCAAAATATAAATACATTTGTGAAAATAATTTTGAAAGCTCTTTCAGAACAAGTATGGAGAATTGTTATAATTTTACATAAAAATTACAAGATTTGAGAATTAGGCTGGTTGTGAGGAGGAATATAGAAGGTGCAACTGAATTTTAGAATTTTTATTTTAAGTTTGATCCAAGGCAAACATAAAGCTTTGTGTAAGGATACCATATAGAATTCTTTTTGTAAAGAATACTCTCAGCAATCAGTTTTATTGTGTCCTTTTGTGCATAAGTTTGTCCTCAAAATATAAATGGACTGCCAGCAGAGCTGTCTGTACTGCATTTCCTGCTTTGGCCAGTGCCACTTTCACAGTTTCGATTGATAATAATATTGTCAGTTGCCAAGGCAACAAAGAATTTGCTCCAAATCTTTCTTGACCCATTTAAGTGCCAACAATACAACTGCATTATTACCTTTGACATTAATATTTATGAGGTAACCCAAATCAATTGGTGGTTATCGTCAGCCCATGCTTTCCTTCGCAAGCCTGTCACTGTAACAAGCCCCAACAGGTAAGATAGTATTGTTCGGAGGCACTGCAGGGAGAGCCGAAACAATGAGAACCAAATAGGTTAAATTGGAAATGCACCAGCTGACAAATGATCAATAGCTGACTATGGCCACGTGTTCCAATTAAACCACACTTTGTCTTTCAACCTGGAACTTTTCGAATGTGATGGAAATCTTCTGCACCGAAAATGATTCAGTAGCGACTGTTTTGCATTCCAACGTTCGGCTTTTAACCTGCTTAGGCTGAGGTATGTTGAATGATTGCTGACAGGTACCAGATGTGTTTCTCTGCTCTTCCAAAATATTTGGTGGGATACGTTCAGTATGGAATACCTCTAGTCTCTCAGTAGCATTCAACAGACCTTGAAATGTGTCCTGTTAAACAAATGATCATGCCCAAGCTCTTTATTTTTATCCTGCGATCCTGCAAGAGTTGCATGTAGCTTTAATCCACCCAGTTTTAAAAAAATATTTGTGGCAAATCATATTTGTGCTTACTGCTGCACACATTTCCGTCTTGCAGCACTTTTGATTATTGAAGAATGAGAATAATACTATTGTCTTCAGAATTTAAATTCCCCTGAGGGGCCTCGGCTCCCTTGGGAATCATTGATTGAAGTGGAGGGGGCCTGACGGTGACATTGAATTTTACATGGAGCTGTAGCAGCTTGTTAAAATATTCTCAACCAAACTCCTCTCTCAATGCAACTATACCCAGAAGCAGGTCAAAGAGTTTAGATCCCTCACTGCTCTACACATTGAAAATACATTGCAGTTTATGCGTTTTACATTTGTTTTATACAGAGTTTTACTGGAATAATCACTGGAAACTACACAACAAAATCTATTAGTGAAAACAAAGATCAAAGGTTCTCACCCTGTCACTATGTATTTTTAGCTGCTGTGTTTGAAAATTCTACAAGGACTCAAGACAGGATTCAAAATTTAACCGGACCAGTTTGATGATATTTGAAGCAAGCAATATTTTTGCAGCTATAGTAACAACCATAGAATGAAAATTACCTACAGAACTGAAGGAGGCTATTTTGTCCAGTCTATCTTTTGTGTGTTGTGTTGTTACAGCAAACTCCCCAGTGCCGTGCATCATCCTCCACTACAAGTACTTTGGGCACGTCGAAGCAATGATGCAACGAGGCCATTAAATCTCACGAGAAGCCACTAATGAGATCTCACGAGACGTCATGATCTGGATCACACCCTCGCTGGGTGAGATCCAGATTGACATATTTAAGTGAGCCATTAGGCTCATTTAAATATGTCGCGCCTGATTCTCCCGAGGCCTGGGAACGAATGCCTGCACCTGGGAGACTTTGCTATCATACCATTCAGCAGTGGTCCACACAATGGTGGAGCAGGCATATTGACACCTGGGGGTGTCTCCCAGGCCATCGGAGGCCCCCCGGTAGTCAGGCTCTGGGCAAGATGGTACCCTGGCACTCCCGCTAGCACCCAGGCACCTTGGAACTGTGACCTGGGCACCCTGGCAGTGCCACACAGGAGCATTGCCTGGGTACCAGGCTGGCAGTGCTGTGGTGCCCAAGTGTCAGGTTGCTCATGCCAGAGATTGGGCTTTGGGGTGACCTTCCCTTATGAGGTGTGGCGAGAGGGTCTCAAGGACCTCCTAAGAGGTAAGTTGTGGCGGTGGGCGGGGGGGGGGGGGGGGGGGGGGGGGGGTCAGGTGGCCACAGTGTGGTGTCTGAAGGTGGTCGAGAGATCGGGGCAGCATTTAAAAATCGCGCCCAATCTTTTCCTGCACTGACAGAAATGAGGTAAGTGCATTTCCCGAGTGAGACCAAAATAAAGAAGAGTCCAGTTTGAAAGTGGGTCGCTTTTGGCACTACAGGCACTGAGAAAGACCCCGCTACACATGCCCAAAACAGGTCTCTATTTTCCGGGCATCAAATCGCGCCCTTAGTAATTTATCCCTCCTAAAATTGCATAAGTCTCTGCCTTAATTGTTCCCGGTTGCAAAGCTACCACGTATCCATCAGCATCGCAGATAAGAACTAAAAACTGAGAACTAAAAATAGGATCTACAATTCTGCCTTCGATAGGAGCCATATTTAATAATGTAAGCACAGTTATTGCATTCATCTTCCCAAATTCAAACTCAAGTGAAACCAACTTGCCTGTACCATGACCAACAACCTATCAATTCATCTAACTACAATTTTGTAACTTGAAGGGTTAATCATTTGACCAATGGTGTCTATTTTGGGACAGCTTCCTTTAATTTGATTCAAGTTGCAGATGACTGATTGCTAAGAAAATATGCAATCAAGCTGGAATGGTGAAATGGCTGGAGATCTTGGGGTTTATTTTGGTGAAAGAGTGAAAACAGGTGTGCAGTAAGGCATGCCTGTTTGGAAGTGTGGATTTAGTACACAATTTTGGAATTAATTGGTGATGACCATGACTTGAATGTTAGCTCCTGTCGATGCTGAAACAAACAATTGCAGGCTGGGTACACAAATACTGATTAGTCATATTTTTCCCGGAGCTGTGTATTTAGCCTGCACTCAACCACTTCTGCTGAAGGTGGGGAAATAAGCTGGCTGGGAGAGAAGCAAGAATTGAGAGATAGCTCAGGGAGTGAGAGAGGGTGCCCTGGTTGTCAGATGTGCCACTGCCAATCTCAGTGGAAAGGATCAGATGAGGCAGGGATGTTCTCTACCCAGTGGAGTGGGGAAGGATGCCACAGAGGCAGCTGATACAGTACAAGTGGGAGGAACTTCCCTGGTAGCAGATGGAGCCAGGAATCTTGACCCAGGACATGGTTCTGGGGCTGGAAGAAATTTAAACACTTGACAAGTATAAAGAAAACAATGAATTGTAATATTTTTCTTTTGGTAATATAATTGCTATATTTCTTATGTACTGGAAGACAAGCTGTTGGGGGGATGTAATTATGGTAATTGGAGTAAGAGACAGGGTGACCGCAAGAATCTAAACCGACAGTAAGAAAGAGAACCAGTGGCGTAGTGGTATTGTCGCTGGACTGGTAATCCAGAAACTGAGGGTAATGCTCTGGGGACCTGGGTTCGAATCCCACCATGGCTGATGGTGAAATTTGAATTCAAAAATAAAAATCTGATATTAAAAGTCTAATAATGACCATGAAACCATTGACGCTTAGGGAAGGAACTCTGTCGTCCTTACCTCGTCCGGCCTACATGTGATTCCAGAGCCACAGCAATGTGGTTACTCTTCAGTGCCCTCCGGAATGGGTAATAAATACTGACCATTGATACCCCCATTCCAATGAATGAATAATGGGTTTGACATGTTAATGAACCAAGAGGAACTTCAATAAGAATTTTACATTAGGTAACAATAGGGGTAGTTTTAAAGTGGGTTTAGTTCAAACTCACATATCAGGATAAATAAAAGTTGCAAAATGTGTAGGTAAGATATGGTATGTTTACTTTTTCAAAAGCTAAAATAAAGAAAGACGTTTAATCAGTTTTGAAAAGGAAGCATTTGTAAAGGGACTGGCTGAGAAAATAGTGTGATCAAAGGGAAGAATGCATTGAAGGAAATACTGAAGCCTATAGAACAGTACAGCACAGAACAGGCCCTTCGGCCCTCGATGTTGTGCCGAGCCATGATCACCCTACTCAAACCCACGTATCCACCCTATACCCGTAACCCAACAAACCCCCCCCTTAACCTTACTTTATTAGGACACTACGGGCAATTTAGCATGGCCAATCCACCTAACCCGCACATCTTTGGACTGTGGGAGGAAACCGGAGCACCCGGAGGAAACCCACGCACACACGGGGAGGACGTGCAGACTCCGCACAGACAGTGACCCAGCCGGGAATCGAACCTGGGACCCTGGAGCTGTGAAGCATTTATGCTAACCACCATGCTACCGTGCTGCCCGTCATGTGAGGGGTAGCTGCTGAGGTCTCCCAGGAGACAGCAGGGAAGCTGGGCAGATCTTCCTGAAGACAGTGTGAAAAAGGCCAGACCTGGAGAACCAGTTGCTTTTGGCCTCAGAAGACAACCCCAAGAGAAAAAGGCTACTGTGTGGCAAAGTTACTGGAATTCGAGAGGTTTAAATATCTATAAGGGTTGCTGCTGCACAGAAAAGGGGGAAGTTAGCTCTGCGGATAGGGGACGGTTAGTAAGTTAAGATTTTGGAGTTTTAAAGTATTGTTTACTGTGTGAAGCTGTCCTTATATTCAAGTGTAATTTTATTTTAATGTTTCTTTTTAAAAAAAAAACATTTACTATAAAATCATCACAAGTCGTCAGCGACATTTTCCTGAATTTGTAACCTCCCCTCATCATACACTTGTAAAAAAAACACTTGGCCGCTGTTTCAAGTTTCCCTTTGGGATTTGGGCAGCTCGTATTTACCATTTGCCTCATCAGAGCACAAGAATGATCAAGGTAACATTCTATTTCACAAGCATACTGCTCAATAACTGCACTATCACCAGCATTAAAACCTCAACATGTTTTATCCACCATCTAACTATATACTGACATTGAAATATTCCAAGATATGCATACTGCACAGGCACTACTGACAACACAGGCATATCTCACAGCTCTTCAACTATGCAAAACATCACAATTTCAATGATTCTATGACACGCATAAACACACCTGTCAACACATTCAGCCACGGTTATCACTCTCTTCCGGGACAAGATAATACATGATAGTCACCAGCAGAGTGTGGTGGGAAGTGACGAGGAGGGCTGCAAGTTTGCAGAATAATATTGATGAGTGGAGTCACAGCGAAGCTTTAGAAAGTAAGGGTATCTGATGAGACAAATGCTTGGTGCAATGTAACGCCTCCTGAAAGTTATGGTTAGGGAAATGCAGGAGTCCACCTGCATCTTGGTCTTTGATTTGACGTTGAGCCTATAATCCGGTGTCTGTGTGGATAGGCAGGTCAATACCAATGTCAGTGTCTGATAATGAGGCTCACACTCCCAATGTACTCATTGCAGTTTCCATGGGTGGCAAAGTGGTGCAGTAGAAGCTCAGGCAAACTTCCATGATGTCTCTCGACTCTTCAGTTGAAAGGGGTTATGCAGAATATCTCAGTTGCCCAAAGAGCTGCCCTCCACAAATCATCGGGCTAATGGAAAAGAGGCAATAGCATGGGAATCATGAGCGCAATGCTATTGGGCTTTCTGTGCAGATTCCAACACTGCTGCTCCTCCTCCACCATTACCCTTGCAATTGCACATCGTTAACTGCTGAAACCAATCATAGGATGGTTAAGTAAAAACAGAAATTGCTGAAAATACTTAGCATACTTGGCAGCGCCTGTGAAGAGAGAAACAGAGTTAATGGGCAAAATTGAATTGAACCCACCGGAGCAGGCATGATGGTGGGTGGGCTGGGAGATTCGGAAGGGTGCGCTCCCTTCCAATTACTGGCATCAGGAAAACTGTTCCCAATTAAGTTGAATAGTCCGACATAAGAATCCAGCCCATTAGCAACAGCATGTTAATTCGGCTCATTTAGAGTCAGTTGACACCGGTTATCACTGGACCCACCAGAATTTGAATTAGATTGATTCATAGATCATAGAATTTACAGTGCAAAAGGAGGCCATTCGGGCCATCGATTCTGCACCTGCCCTTGGAAAGAGCGCCTTACCCAAGCCGATGCCTCCACCCTATCCCCGTACCCCAGCAACCCCACCTAACCTTTTTGGACACAAAGGACAATTTAGCATGTCCAATCCAGCTGACCTGCACATCTTTGGATTGTGGGAGGAAACTAGAGCACCTGGAGGAAACCCACCCAGGCACGGGGAGAAAGTGCAAACTCCACACTGTCCCCAAGGGCCGGAATTGAACCCAGGTCCCTGGAGCTGTGAGGCAGCAATGCTGACCACTATGCCACCTTGCCACCTATATTTAGTGGTTGCTGAGGGACTCAATGGAACTCACATGACTCTCCCTGTCAGGCATCCCTGTGGCCTCATAGTGGCTCCCCTGTTGTTAGGCATTTAGTGCCTGATTGAGAGATTCAGCACCAGAAAAGGGGGGGGGGGGACACTAAAAGCTAACCTCTGCCCTTGATTTCGATCCCCCTTGTTCACATTTCTCCAACAACTCCTTCATCCAATGCCCATCTTGCCCCACTTGCATGAACGCAGAGAAAAATCTCTGGCTGGACCTCATTATATAAAGTTTTAGCTGCTGTCCATGAATTTCTTGGGTTGCCATGTGTCATGACATCAGAGGGTATCCCTTGTCACCACCTAACCAGTCAATCACATTACAATGGAGCTTAAAGACCTTTGGGACAAATCACTATGTTATTATAAATGTTTGGTGGTAGCTCCCTGGGTAGTGGGGCATTCATCTCCATGATGTGCTGTGAGTGGCCATAGGCAAGCTGCACATCAAGGAAATGGAAACCTCCATATTCCTGAATGTCTTCATATAAATGACGTTTTTCAGGCTACGTGTGTGTGATGAGTGGACCCTTCGATTACGGGGGAATCGTACAATCTAGTTGAACCCAAAGCTCTCTGCCTTTGGTCTTGTCTGGCAATATAGAATGAAATAGAGTCATTCCTCAGAGCGAATAGAGCTGTGATCCTCCATCCCCCCAACATCCTTAAGGGTAGGCACTGACATGGTGGTATTATCACTGGACTAGTAATCCAGAGAGCAAAGGTAATGGTCTGGGGACCCACGTTTGAGTCCCACCGTGGTTGACATGTGCCTCCAGATCCATAACAATGTGGTTGACTTTTAAATACCATCTGAAATGGGTAGCACAGTGGCGCAGTGGGTTAGCCCTGTTGCCTAGTGGCGCCAAAGTCCCAGGTTCGATCCTGGCCCTGGGTCACTGTCCGTGTGGAGTTTGCACATTCTCCTCGTATCTGTGTGGGTTTCGCCGCCACAACCCAAAGATGTGCAGGTTAGGCGGATTAGCCACGCTAAATTGCCTCTTAATTGGAAAAAATGAATTGGGTATTCAAAATTTATTTTAAAATAATACCATCTAAAATGGCCACTCAGTTCAAAGGCAATTAGGGATGGGCAATACATGCATTCCATGAATGAACAAACAAATATGCCCAGAGGATTGTGATATGTGACTGAGATCACGATCGGAATTCTTCGACCCAGGGCCAGGATCGAACCTGGGACTTTGGCGCCACTAGGCAACAGGGCTAACCCACTGCGCCACTGTGCTACCCATTTCAGATGGTATTTAAAAGTCAACCACATTGTTATGGATCTGGAGGTGAGATTCTCATGTCCGGCCGGCAGCACATGGGCTTCCTGGTCATGTGGGGTAGCTTCAATGGAAAATCCTATTCTCAAGCGGCCGGAGTAGTGAATCCCACTGCCAGCTAATGGTCCTCGTTAGCAACTGTAGTGGGGCAGACTCGCAACGCATAATCCAACCCCACATGTCGCAACCATAAAGCTTACAGCACCATAACAATTGTGTTCTGAGAGATTGACAGGGCTACTGGCAGGCCAATGGGGTTGAGTCTTCCACAAGGTCACAGAAATCTATAATGACCTCAGTAAAGTACAGCCTCCTCAGGCATCGTCCTCGGTCATCTGGCCTCCTGTCTGCCTCCCATTCCTCATCCAGACGATGCCCATGAGTAAGCATGCTCTTGCTCCTGCTGACTCCTAACAAGTGTGTGATAAAGTAGGGTAGCACAGAACTCATTATTTTTCGGTGTAAACCTCAGTGATTTTCTAAAAATTTTTTAATGAATGCTGGAGATTTCTTGACAAAATCTCCCCAAACGTGTCCTGATGTCTCAAAAATTCCATTCAAGCACAGTACCATCCATCTCAATCAGCAAGTGAATGGTGAAGGCTAAACATGGCATTATGAAGTGTTTAAAATTCCTGAGTGACTTCTATACTCGTGTTCAGCTGATCATTGGCCAAAGAGGTCATTATCTGTAATGCTAGCCATCAAGGTGCCAAGCAGTCTTTTTAATGATCGCTAGCAAGTAATTTAATTTTCAATAAGTCCCTTAATGACCATCTAGGCAGTCTTTCCTCGTGCGTATCCGTCAGCTCCTTTACCAAGATGGTGCCATGCGCTAAACAAGGGCAAAACCAGCTTAAATCCCCACCTTGGCCATCTCGGATGTTTTTTAGGACCCAAGTATGAAGGAAAATTTTCACCTCCTTATTTGATCCAGGAAAAGAAAGTTAAAACAGTCTGAAAGTTTAATTACCATTGATTCAATTGTCTGGTAAAGAAGATTGAAAGTCAACATCATAGCGATGCAAACCGTTAAAGGAATGGTTATTATGAGTGAAGATCTTAAAGCATGTTTTTGGGAGTGGAGTTTGGAAACTCTCACGAGACAATCGTCTGGGAGGATTCTGAGGAGAAATCCACAGACATCAATGTGGGTTCAGAGATGAGTGTCTCTTGCCACAATCATCTTGTTTGTTTAAAAGGGGCTTTTTGTGTTAATGGGACTATTGTACTTTAAGATGTACTTTGTAATCTGTCCACCCTAAAACGTGTGTAATTGTTAAGCAAAGGGGGGAGTATTGTATCATAATACAATTTTTTCACGTATAATAAATGTTTTATTTCTTGCTTAAACTAATGAGCAGTCCTGTAACTCTTCCTCCATGTTTTTTTTTTTAACTTACGGCCTTTTGAGCCACAGTTCCATTCTGGGATCTTTCCATCCAGTTAAACACCACTGAGATCATAACAAATAAAGATACAGACTGTCAAGCATGCATTCAATGTTTACTGTGCCACAAAGTATTATGATAGTATGAGCTGTAACTTTTGCCGTAAAAACAACTATGAAGACACAGGAGCAGCAGTCAGCCATTGGCCATTCAAACTGGCTCTCCCAATCAGCAATGGCCTCACTGAATGGTGGAACAAGCTCAAAGGATGAATGACCTATCCCTGCTCCTATTTCTTATGTTTTTTTGTTTAACTGCAGACATTCTGGATCACATTTGCTATTCCACATTTGGGTATCCTTTGATGCACATTCAATTGCACAGAGACGAGAGTTGAATACAACTGAGGCTTTATTACTCTAAGATGTGTGGCCTCCTACAGCAGCTGGTGAAATGGCTGCTGTACAGAGAGCACACATATTTATATTCCGCCTATTGGGCGGAGCCAGCAGGCAGGGACTACCCTCGTACCTGTAGTAAAGGGTCTTGCCACACATCTATTAATATACACAACAGTGGTGATTACCACATTTACCCCCTGTTAAAATTGAGTCCAGCGGGGGTGGCAGAGAACTATATACAGAGGCAAAAAATGTTTTTGAAGTCCAGTACAAGGCGCTTAAACAGTCCCGAATCAATTACAGGTTTAGCCGGTCCAGGGCCTTGATGTGACATTGGGAGCGACACAGTGGTGGTGGCAATTCCGGTGGTGGTCTGATCCTCGCTGACTCCGGGAGCGTGCTGAAATCCTCTTCATCCTCGGGCATGGGCAGGGGGAGGATGGATGGTCCTGGGGGGGTTGCTGCTGGGAGCGCCGGGGGAGGGGAGGGTGGCGCCAGGACGGAGGGGTGTGTGTGTGTGTGTGGAACCTGCTGGTGCCAGGTTCCTGAGGGAGTCAGTATCCTGGCGGCCGTCGGGGTACACTACGTAGGCATACTGGAGGTTAGCGTGGAGTAACTGTAGCCTTTCAACCAACGGGTCCGCCTAGTGGAGTCGCAAATGCTTACGGAGGAGTACGGGTCCTGGAGCTGCGAGCCAAATCGAGCCAAGACTTCCTGGGGAAGGCAAAGAGACGTTCATGGGGTGTGTCATTAGTCGCAGTGCATAGCAGCGACCAAATGGAATGCAGTGTATTGGGGAGGACCCCCTGCCAGCGGGAGGCCGGCAGATTTTATCATTCTTGATCTTGCCCCGTTGTGTGTTGTTAAACATAAAGGCTACCGACCATTGGTCAGTGAGGAGAGTGAATCTCCTGCCGGCCAGGTAATGCCTCCAATGTTGCACAGCTTCAACAATAGCTTGGGCTTCTTTTATGACGGATGAGTGCCGAATTTCGGAGGCATGAAGGGTGCGGGAAAAGAATGCCACGGGCCTGCCTGCCTGATTGAGTGTGGCGGCTAGAGCGACGTCAGATGCGTCGCTCTCCACTTGAAAGGGCAACGTCTCGTCGACTGCGTGAATCGCGGCCTTGGCGATGTCGGCTCTAATACGGTTGAAGGCCTGTTGAGCCTCGGCCGTCAAGGGAAAAAGGGTGGACTGGATGAGTGGGCGGGCCTTGCCCGCATAATTTGGGACCCACTGGGCTTAGTAAGAAAAGAACCACAGGCAGCGCTTGAGGGCCTTGGCGCAGTGGGGAAGGGGGAGCTCCATGAGGGAGCGCATGCACTCGGGATCGGGCCCCAGACCTCCGTTCTGGACCACATAGCCAAGGATGGCTCAGTGGTTTGTGCTAAATACGCACTTCTCCTTGATATAGGTGAGGTTTAGGAGAGAGGCGGTATGGAGAAATTTGGCACGGTTGGCATCGTGGTCCTGCTGACAGTGGCTGCAGATGGTGACGTTATCTAGGTACGGGAAAGTGGCCTGCAGCCCGTACCGGTCGACCATTCGGTCCATCTCCCTTTGGAAGACCGAGACCCCGTTGGTGACGCCGAAGGGAACCCTGAGAAAGTGGTAGAGGTGGTCATCTGCTTCGAAGGCAGTGTATGGGCGGTCCGCCTTACGGATGGGGAGCTGGTGGTAGGCGGATTTTAGGTCTACAGTTGAGAAAACCCGGTACTGTGCAATCTGATTGACCATATCAGATATGCGTGGGAGGGGGCACGCGTCGAGCTGCGTGTACCGATTGATGGTCTGGCTGTAGTCCACGACCATTCGGTGTTTCTCCCCCGTTTTCACCACTACCACTTGGGCTCTCCAGGGGCTGTTGCTGGCCGCGACGATGCCTTCCTGAAGCAGCCGCTGGACCTCGAACCTGATGAAGGTCCTGTCCTGGGTGCTGTACCGTCTGCTCCTGGTGGCGACGGGTTTGCAATCCGGGGTTAGGTTTGGAAATAGGGAAGGTGGGTCGACCTTTAGGGTCGTGAGGCCGCACACAATAAGGGGCGGTAGGGGCCCGCCGAATTTCAGTGTTAGGCTCTGGAGGTTACACTGGAAGTCCAGGCCAAGTAGCAGGACAGTGCAGAGGTTGGGGAGGATGTGGAGGCGGAAGCCGCAAAATTCTATGCCCTGGAACGTGAGCGTGGCTAGGCAGTACCCCCGGATCGCCACGGAGTGGGACCCGCAGGCCAGGGAGATTCTCTGGTTGGCGGGGTGTACCACGAGGGAGCAGTGCCTTACCGTATCTGGGTGGATGAAGCTTTCAGTGCTCCCGGAGTCCAGCAGCCAAGAGGTCTCGTGCCCATCGATCTTCAAACTTGTCGAGGCGGTGGGTAGATTGTGCGGGCGAGACTGGTCAATCGTGACCGAGGCGAGTCGCGGCTGGTCGTTGCTGGTGTTGAACGATGGGGTGCCCGGGGGACACGGGTCCTGGTATGATGGTGCGCCCATGTGCTGTGGGGGAGACAGGATGGTGGTGCCTGATGATCTTGGGGTGGCACCCACGGGCCGTACGTGGCGGGGGTTGACAAAGATGGTGGTGCCCATGTACCGCACGTGGTCCGAGGAGGGGAGGATGGTGGTGCCCACTGGCCGCGCGTGGTCCCAGGAGGGGAAGATGGCGGCGCCCACTGTCCGTACGTGAGCTGTGGTCGGGCGATAGCTGCTGCTCCGCGGGCCTGGCACACCATAGCGTAGTGCCCCTTTTTGCCGCAGGCCTTGCAAAGGGCCGGGCAGCGTTGGCGGGGGTGTTTCTGTTGCCCGCAGAAGTAACATCGGGGCCCCCCGGGGTTGGCTGGCTGGCGCGTGGCACAGGCGTAGGATTGGCTAGGTGAGGCCCCCGGTGGGGAGGCCGTCTGTGGAGTCCACGATGTGTAGGTGGGGTGGGCCGTGCGGTTGGAGGTGTAGGCCTTAATATGGCGCTATCGATGACGGTCGCCTCGCGCAAGCTTTTTGGTTTCTGCGAGGTCGAGCATGGGCCCCTCTAAAAGTTGCTGGCGTATGAGGTCTGACCCTATCCCCGTAACGAAGCGAGGTTCAAATGTTCCGTGGCTGTGATGGCCTGACAGTCACAGTCTCTGACCAGGGGAATGAAGGCACGCCAGAAATCTTCTACGGACTCACCAGGGAGTTGATGACGAGTAGAGAGTACCTGTCTGGCGAAGAGTGTGTTCGTCCGCTGGGCGTAATACTCTTTCAGTAGCGCCATGGCTGCATTGTAGGTCGGCGCGTCCTGGATAAGAGGAAATACATTGGAGCTCAGCCGTGAGTAGAGTATTTGGATCTTCTGAGCTTCTGGAATTGGGTCTGGTGCAGACCTGATATAAACTTCGAAACAAGCTAGCCAATGTTGAAAGTCCTTTTTTGGCGTCGCTTGATTGCGGATCCAGCTGCAGGCGATCCGGCTTGATGCGGAAGTCCATCTTCTGAAAATCCTAGAGTAATAAATTGATGCACGATCAATTGCACTGAGACGAGAGTTGAATACAACTGAGGCTTTATTACTCTAAGATGTGTGGACTCCTACTGCAGCTGATGAAATGGCTGCTGTACAGGGAGCACACATATTTATACTCCGCCTATTGGACGGAGACAGCAGGCAGGGACTACCCCGGTACCTGTAGTACAGGGTCTTACCACACATCTCCACATATACACAACAGTGGTGATTACCACATCCTTTTCTCTGTTGTGAATAAAATGACATTGTTTTCCAAGGGGCTGATTGAGTCACACGTTCTTTACTTTCGCCCGTCACTGTGGGGCATTGCCTTGTTCACATTACAATTTCCATGTTCACATTACAATTTACAAGTTAATCATTAATTCCCTTATGTCAAGAAAGAAGGCCCCTCTCGTAGATTTCCACTGAATTTTGGCCATCTGTCACTGACGAGATTCCTTATTTTGACAGAACACTGTAGCATGCTTCTGTTTGCCCTTTCATGTGCTGTTCGAGCAAGCGCGTTCTGGAGAGGTTTTGCAGTTGTGGGGTTGTCTAGCCTTGGGCATCTGTCCTCTGTTTCAATGTGGAATAGGTCAGGATCCCGGCTTTGCCACTCAGCAAATGTGTTTGAAGCAGACCTGAGTCTCGGTACAGAATTGTTTTTCCAAAAACAGATATTTCAATGTTATTCTCCTTTTCAGATTTGATATTAACTGTCCTGTTAAATCTATTCAAGGCTGATAACCAAAAAAAGAATGAATTAGTTGGATCCAATGGCCTGTCCCCTTGGATTTTTACAAACTACACTGGAAAAGACTGAGTGGCTTTGTTTCTCTTTCACGTTCTTAGTTCAAAATTTATTGGTAACAATATAACAAAGAATTAACCCCAACTCTCAACAAGATATTTACTTTGGAATGGTTTTATGTCTGCTTTGGTAACCATTAAATGTTTGTCATTGAATGTAGATCAGAAATAAGCAAGTGATTAAATGATTATACTGTAGTAAGTTACAAAAAAAAGCAATTGAAGTGTATTTTTCAAAAGGTAATCCTTCAAAGCTGGGACAATTATTTTCTATGTGCCGAGCATCACAGCGGGTGTCAGGTTTCTATAGCACTCGTTGGAAACATATTAATGATGAAAATCAGATTTCAATTCTTTTGTACATATTTTTAAAATACAGTATGTGAATGGAGATACCATCTGACATGGCTAATCTGTCACTATAAACATATTGGGCGGGATTCTCCGTCGGCCGGCGCTAAAACCGGGAAAGACGATTGGGCGACGAATCAGATTTGACGCCGAAATCGTGGTGGGCACCGGGTTCACGCCAAATCACAATTCTCCGGTGCTTCGACTGCGGCGTCAATGCATTCTACTCCGCACGACAGTAAACACTGTTTGCATATCATTAGCGGGCCTGACCCGGTATTCTCTGGGGCCTCAGCGATTCTCCGCCTCCACTGGGGGACATTCCCGGCTGCGAGGTTCACTTGTGTTTTTAAAAATGGGGAAACATGCGTCGTGGTTGATGAGGGAGAGAGAGGAGGTCGGACATGGAGAGGCACGACCGTGGGATGCCGGTGCTGACACTGGCCGGGCTGGCTGAGGTGGGGAGGAGTTGGGTGGGAGGCGGCGAGGGGGGGAAGGGCCGGGGTGTCCCCCTCAATGGGACGAGGCCGATGTCCAGGCACAGACCGCCATTGCCACAGCCTGCAAGCAGCCATCTTGCCATCCCCTGCACAGTGACACCAGCCATATGGGTGCCCCCCACCCCATCACCTCCATACCCCAGCCCCCAACCTCCATCCCACGACGCCTGCAACCCAGCCCCACTTTCCATCCCTCCACCCTACAATCCGGCATATCACTCCCCTAACTGGCTGCCACCCACCAGCCGGGGAGCACGCTGCCCGGCTAAGGGCGAAGGCCACAGTAGCGCTACAGGAAGCCTCGCGTGTACTGGCAGCGCCTGTCATTCGAGGACTTGCTGGACCAGGCATGTCGTCGAATACTCCGGCTGAGCAGGGGTACAGTACAACATATCTGCGGGATCATGGCGTACCTGGCATCGCGGGGGAATGGGGAAGGACACCCGCTTCCGGTGGTCGCCCTGAACCTTTACGCCACGGGCACTGAGTGGGAAACTTTCCGGGGTCTCACATATTTGGTGTACAGATGCATCTGCACCGTCACAGAGGCCCTGTCCAATAGGCACAATGATCATAGAATTTACAGGGCAGAAGGAGGCCATTCGGCCCATCGAGTCCGCACCGGCTCCTGGAAAGAGCACCCTACCCAAGGTTAACACCTCCACCCTATCCCCATAACCCAGTACCCCACCCAACACTAAGGGCAATTTTGGACACTAAGGGCAATTTATTATGTACAATACACCTAACCTGCACATCTTTGTACTGTGGGAGGAAACCGGAGCACCCGGAGGAAACCCACGCACACACGGGGAGGATGTGCAGACTCCGCACAGACAGTGACCCAAGCCGGAATAGAACCTGGGACCCTGGAGCTGTGAAACGATTGTGCTATCCACAATGCATCCATATCAAGGTGGACCAAGCCCACCAGGATGCCCGGGCAGCGGTTCGCCGCCATCGCTGAGACACCCCGCGTCCAGGAGCTGATCGATGGGATGCATGTCGCCCTACGAGCACCTGCAGATGACAGGCTGCTCTTCACAAACCGAAATGGGTTCCACTCGATGAACGTGCAGATGGTATGTGACCATCAGCAGTGCATCGTGCATGTCTGCTCTCGATACCTGCGCAGTGTGCACAACACCTTCATCCTGGCACACCTGATGGTCCCTGGCCTCTTTGAGGCAGCCCCGGCTGGGCAGTTGGCTCTTGGACGACAGGGGTTATCCGCTGCGATTGTGGCTGATGACACCTATCGGAGGCCACAGAACGATGCGGAGATCTGCTACAACGGCCGGGGTGTGATCAAGCAGTGCTTCTGCATCCTGAAGATGTGGTTCAGCAGCCTCGACTGCTCTAGAGGGACCCTCCAGTGTAGCGCTGGAAGGGTCGCACACACAGCAGAGGCGCCACATGCTGGAAGAGGAGGAGGATGAACGCCAGTCCTCATCTGACAAGGAGGATGTGGAGGAGGGAGAGGATGGGCAGAACATGGAGCGTGGGCAGACAGGGGAGACTGCACAACGTGTGCGCCAGGACCAAAGTGCACAGGATGCACTGATCACCTCCAGTTTCACCGAGGGGGGACAGGCCATGGCTCGGACACTGCATCCCACCCCCACCCCTCCCAGCCACGCCCACCCCTCCCCACCTGAAATGCTCGTGATTCCCACTTGCCGCACTGTGGGGTGCGGGTTCTTGGATGACAGTAACAATGTGTGTGGCCGATGTGATGGAGGATGATTTCAACCCATTCTGCGATGAGCTCCACATCCTGGTGCTACCAGTCCTGGAGGCCGACTGCCGTCTTGACCAGGGTCTGCATGCTCGCGGCCATGAAGCACAGCGAGTGGACCACCTCTGTCTGGGACTGTGCCATATCATACTGTGTGTGTGCCACCTCAGCCAGTGACTGTGGCATCTCCCTCTGGGACTGGGCCACCTCCCTCTTTTTATGTGCCATATTGGCCTGCACCTGGGCAATGCCGGCGATGCTCTCATCCATCACCCACTGTGACTGGGCCATGCTCAGGAGCTCCACTTCAATTTCCAGGTGGCTCTAGCACATGGCTGCCTGGGAGATGGCATCCTTGTCTTGGGCCTCGGCCACCACCTACACAGAGAGCCCCTGGCCTTGGACCTGTTGATCCATTGGCTGAAACCTTTGTCCCCAAGGCCTCCACCGCGGACGGTACCCATGTGGTGTTGGCCTGGGTGGCACGAATGGTCGACACCACCGGCACTTGATTGGACTCCTGCAGGTGCTGGATGCTAGCCGACAATCCCTCATATAGTCCCGGCTCTACGCTGGCATCTCCACGATTGATGGGACCATCCGTTCCAGAATCCCGAAACCCTAGTCTCTGGGGTCAGCCTGATCTCCGACCGTCCGCCCCGTTGGGAGTTCCTACCTCCACCTGCTGTACCAGAGCTTGTGTGTGGTGTGCTCCAGAAATTGCCCCAGGAGCCTCTTCGCTAACATGCCCAACCGAGGTGAGTGTTTCTGGAATGGTGGATGGTGTTGGAGATAGCTGTGACGGGAAATCTGTGTAATCCCTGGATTTGAGCTCCGGCATATCCTGGGATTCGGGTCGAGGGCTGTTGTCCATGTCGGTGACTCCCTCATCGCTGGTTGGCACTTGGGGTTCTGGCTGTGGCTGTGGCTAGGGTCAGGGGTGGGGGACACCAGAGGGGCCCACCCCAGCAGCTGCTGTAATGGCCCATGTGTTGTAGGTGCACCCATAGTGCTGTTAGAAAGGGAGTTTTAGATTTCACACATCGACAGTGAAGAAACAATGACATAGTTCCATGTCAGGATGCCCAGTGACTTGGAGGGGAAATTGCAGGTGGTAGTTTTCCCATCCACCTGCTGCCTTTGTCTTTCTTTGTGGTAGAGGTTGCGGGTTTGGAAGCTGTTGTCAAAGAAGCCTTGATGAGTTGGTGCAGTGTATCTGGTAGATGGTATACATGGCTGCCACTGGGCATTGGTGGTGGAGGGAGTGGATGTGCTGCCAATCAAGTGGATTCCTTTGTCTTGGATGGTGTTGAACCTCTTGAGTGTTGTTGGAGCTACAATCATCCAGGCAAGTGAAGAGTGATGCATGATCAATTACAGAAAGATGAGAGTTCGATGCAATCGAGGCTTTATTACACTAAGATGTGCGACCTCCTACAGCAGCTGGCGAAGTGGCTGCTGTATGGGGAGCACACATATTTATACTCTGCCTACTAGGCGGAGCCAGCTGGCAGGGAACTACCCCTGTACCTGTAGTACAGGGCCTTACCACAAAACACCTACACCAACAATATATGTATCAGTGGTGACTACCACATTCACCCCCTGTTAAGATTGAGTCCGGCGGGCGGTGGACAACTATATACAGGTAGACTTTTCAAAGTACAGAGAGCAAAAAAAATTGAGTCCAGCGGGGTGGAGGGGAAAATTATGTACAGAGGGATGGTGTTTTAAAAGTCCAGGTCATCTTACAGAGTCAGTCGGTCCGGAGCCTTGATCTGCCATTGGGAGCGCCGCAGTGCTGGCAGTGATTCCGGTGTCGATTTGTCTTCGGTGACTCCGGGAGCGTGTTGAAATCCTCTTCATCCTCGGGTGTGGGCAAGGGGTCCGCCTTGTGGAGTCGTATGTGTTTACGGAGGAGTACGGGTCATGAAGCTGTGAGCCAAATCGGGAGCAACACCCCGGAGGTGGACTTCCTAGGGAAGGCAAAGAGACGTTCATGAGGTGTTTCATTAGTCGCGGTGCACAGGAGCGACCGAATAGAGTGCAGGGCGTCGGGAAGGACCTCCTGCCAGCGGGAGGCCGGGAGATTTCTGGACCATAGGGCCAGCTGGACGGCCCTCCAGACCGTCCCATTCTCCCTCTCCAACTGTCCGTTTCCCCGGGGTTATAACTAGTCGTCCTGCTCGAGGCAATGCCCCTGTTGAGCAGGAACTGACGCAACTCATCACGCATGAATGAGGATCCCCTGTCACTGTGGACGTAGGTGAGGAAGCCGAACAGAGCGAAGATGGTGTTGAGGGCTTTGATGATGGTGGCAGACATCATGTCGGGGCATGGGATGGCGAAGAGGAATCTGGAATACTCATCGACCACACTGAGGAAGTATGTGTTACGGTCGATGGAGGAGAGGGGCCCTTTGAAGTCCACACTGAGGCGTTGTTTTCTTTCTGTTGCGCCATGGCTTCTGCGTATGTTGGCGCATCCTGGACAAGTAGAAAGACATTGGAGCTCAGCCGCATGTAGAGGATCTGAATCTTCTGAGCTTTAGGAATTGGGTCTGGTGTAGACCCGATGTACGCTTCGAAACAGGCTAGCCAATGGTGAAAGTCCTTTTTGGCGTTGTCTGATTGTGGATCCAGCTGCAGGTGATCTGGCTTGATGCGAAGGTCCATCTTCTGAAATCTTAGTATAATAAAATGATGCACGATCAATTACACAAAGGCAATAGTTGGATGCAATCAAGGCTTTATTACACTAGGATGTGTGGCCTCCTACAGCAGTTGGCGAAGTGGCTGCTGTACTGGGAGCACACATATTTATACTCCGCCTACTGGGTGGAGCCAGCAGGCAGGGAACTACCCCTGTACCTGTAGTACAGAGCCTTACCACAAATCACCTACACCGACATCCTCTATATACAATATATATATCAGTGGTGACTACCACAAAGAGTATGGCTGGCACGTTGGTTCATGGGATGTGGGCATTACAGGCTGTGCCAGCATTTATTGCCCATCCCTAATTGCCCTTGAGGGGGCAGTTTAGAGTCAACCATGTTGCTGGGGTTCTGGAGTCACATGTAGGCCAGACCAGATAAGGATAGCAGATTTCCTTCCCTAAAGGACATTAGTGAACCAGATGGGATTTTACAACAATCGACAATGATTTCATGGTCATCATTAGACTTTTATTTCCAGATTTTTATTGAATTAAAATTTCACCATCTAGTGATGGGATTTGAACCTGGGTCCCCAGAGCATTACCCTCGGTCTCTGTCTTACTAGCCCAGTGACAATACCACTATGCCACTGCCTCGGCACTGCTGCGTCACGGCTCCAGGGACCCGGATTCAATTCCGGCCTCGGGTGACTGTGTGGAGTTTGCACTTTCTCTCTATGCATGTGTGGGTTTCGTCCGGGTGCTCCGATTTCCTCCCACAGTCCAAAGATATGCAGGTTAGGTGATTTGGACATGCTAAATTGCCCCTTACTGTCCAAAGGGTTAGATAGGCTTACTGGGTTACGGGTATAGGGTGGAGATGTGGGATTAAGTAGAGTGCTCTTTCCAAGTGCCAGTGCAGACTCAATGGGCTGAATGGCCTCCTTCTGCACTGTAGGGATTCTATGTTGATGAGGTATTCCATCACACTCCTTTGTAAATGGTGGACAGGTTTGAGGAGTCAAGAGATTAGCTATGATCTTGTTGAATGGCAGAGAAGGCTCGTGGGGGGTGGGGGGGGGGGGGGTGCAATTTAGTATGTTCATATGTGCATACATATGAACATACAAAATTGCCCCCCCCCCCCACAAGCCTTTTCCACCATTCAACAAGATCATAGTTTCTGACCTCCTCTTGAGGCCACAGTATTTGTACGGCTGGTCAATTTCTGGTCACTGATGACTTACAGGATGTTGATATTTTGACCAGACTGCACTTTAACTGCCTCTTTTATGCTTAAAACGTAGCCATCTCTAACATTTCCTTTAGGCCACTCTATTTTGTCACTAGTGTTCAGTTTTTGTTGCTGCTTTTATTGTCTGTGATATGACTACCGGACTGAACAAGGGACTCCAAGAATGCTCTCTGTGTGTGGTCACTGACGGTTCATTGTCTGAAACTTAGATGAGCACCAACATCTCTAATCCATTCTCTGGGCTGAGATTCCATTGAGGGAAGCTACAGTAGGATTACAGATATTATAGCACAAGAAGAGGCCATTCTGCCCCAAGTGCTTCTTTCAATTCCAGCACTCTCCACTGTAACCGCATAGCCCCTCCAAGATCCTTCTCTATTCCTTTTTTTTCAAGCATTTAATCAGAAATATTTTAAATGCAAGGTCAGGTGGGGTAGTTGGGTTAAATTGCCAGGGGGAGGGGGATAGTCTGGGTGCGGGAGGGTAGTCGGGGGGTTTCAGGAGGTGGTTAGAGAAGTATCGGGTGGGTCGGGGTTTGTTGGGTGGTCAGGTGGGTGGTTGGGTTTAGTTGGGGAAGGGTAGTCAGATTGGATTGGGGCATATTTGTGGCGTCAGTTGTGTAGTCAGCCCAGAGTTAGATTAGGTTTTCCTCTGCCTAACATTTCCTGAGTGGCTACTCCGGGAAGTTCCATGGAACTGTCTGAAGTCTCAAACGCTTAACTCAGAATCTGAATTGGAGACATTTGCGGAGGGTCACAGGGAACTGGAGAACTGCCCGTCGGAAGCTGAAAATTCTCATGGCGGTCTGCACGTCTGGATCTCCACAGGGTTCCAACACGCATCTTGAGTTCAATGTCCTGTCTTTGACCAGCATCTTTCACAACCTCAGGATGTTTGAAACAGCTTCCTAGGCAAGGAAATATATTTTGAAGTGTAGTCACTGTGTTTGTGTCAGGAGATGTGGGAATCAAATTGTGTCCTGCAATCATTAATGAAATAAATGACCAAGCTCATTTGCTGATGGAGGGATAATTGACAGCCTGGATTCTGTTGTGTTCTATGACCTTGCCATTGCAATGATGTACACAGAACATCTAGTTGCTGAACCATAACGATGATTTATTGGTGAACATATGGAAAGATATCGAACAGATTCCTACATAGACAAGGTTACTCAATGAGTTCGGTAAACTCTCCTGGAGTAACCTTAATGTGCGAGTGTCCTGTTGTACGCCTTAATGTGCGAGTGTCCTGTTGTACTGGCAGGCTTCTCACACCATGTGACTGATGTCTAACGCCACCAGCTGGTTGGATGTCGCATTACTATGTACAAAACTATTCACAGGCATATCACCACAGATTCCAGGACAACTCTTCTTTGAATCATGCCATGGCATCTTTACAGGTGGGTCTTGATTTAACGTCCGATCTAAAAGACTATCTCCAATAGTGCAGCACTCCTTCAGTACAGCCTGTCTTCTATGACCAGGTCTGTGGAGTGCAGCTTGTAAGTTTTCATGGAAGAAGCAGGGTTTTAGATTCCATGGATTCTGTATCATTAAAACAGAATTTAACTCAGTCACTAATTGTCCTTCCTAAATCCACTTTAAAATGGCATCATTTTAATAATAATAATATTCTTTATTGTCATAAGTAGGCTTACATTAACACTGCAATTAAGTTACTGTGAAAAGCCCCTAGTCGCCACATTTTGGCGCCTGTTCAGCACACTGAGGGAGAATTCTGAATTCTGAGCGGGTACGGGAATTGAGCCCGCGCTGCTGGCCTTGTTCTGCATCACAAACTAGCTGTCTAGCCCACTGAGCGAAATCAGATGTAGTTTGGACTCTAGGAGGTGTACACCACAAAAGCTGGCTCCTGATTAGTACACTGCTAATTTTGGTCCCTTATCCGGTGGTAGATGGATTAAAGTGCGCCTTCTGTCCCCATTGGGAGCTGCTGGCCAATCAGAAGACTGGTTGCTTCTTGTCTCTGCAGCAGCACCAGGCGTGGTGGCACTGCTGAGACTGCAGTGGGTCCCAGAAGAAAGCGAGCTGCAATGAAGCCTAAACTGTGAGGTAAGAATGGGATCTCTCACCATGGGCAGTGTTGACAGGGATAGGGCGATTAAAAATATAGGGTAAGAAGACTAGGGTGGGGGAGGGCGGGGGGGGGAGGGTCTTTAATGGACACAGGGGCTCAAAAAGGAGCCTTGACGGCGACCACGCCTGGCAGGCTAGACACTGGGCGTTGACCTCACCATTGCAGGTGAACCCCCAGCTGAGGTGGGAGGATGCCCTTAAGTGGCCATTATTTGATCACAAATGAGTGGGCCAACTGATGCCTCCCCCGACACTAGTAAAAGCACAATGGGAGCAGGCAGGAAACGGTAGGCAATGGGAACAGTGCCACTGGCCTGTCATCCACTTTTACAATCCAGTCCTGCCTTGCAACACTGGGAGGTTGTAAAATTCCAGCCTTTGATTCTTCCACCAGGAGAAGGCAGCTGGTTGTAACTGTGTCCATGGAAAGAGCTAGCTCACAACCCTAATCTCCCAAACCAAAACAGCAATAGGTTCATAGACGGCACAATATCACAGTGGTTAGCACTGGTGCTTCACAGTGCCAGGGTCCCAGGTTTGATTCCAGACGTAGTTCACTGTCTGTGTGGAGTCTGGAGGTTCTCTCCGTGTCTGCGTGGGTTTCCTCCCACAAGTCCCGAAAGACATGCTGTTGGACATTCTGAATTCTCCCTCCCTGTACCCGAACAGGCGCCGGAATGTGGCGACTAGGGGCTTCTCACAGTAACTTAATTGCAGTGTTAATGTCAGCCTACTTGTGACAATAAAGATTATTATTATTTAAAAGTAAAAGTCAAATGAACCACCTGAGTTGTACTGCTGCATTTTGTTTTCATTACTATTTCCCAAAATGGATAATGAAAGTCTTTGGGGAGTTAAACCAGAGACAAGTCAAGTTAGCAAACAGTTGTTCACTACTAATGGGAGATTCAGCTTCAGAAAAAAAATTGATTGCAGGATTATTTGGACATAATTTTAAAAAGAATGCTGAGGATTTGAGCTTCGCTGGCAATGCCAAAACCTTTTGCCCACTTCTATATATCCTTGAGCACCTGCTTCCTTTTTGAACTGTTGCAGTCCATTCATCCAACAGCTAGGTCGACTGTTCTAGACTCTTGGCCCAGCAACAATGGAATAGTTGAGTCTATTCCCGAGAGGCGATGCAGGAATTTATCGGTGCCCTGGTCAGGCCACATCTGGTGTCCTGATGCAGGGGCCCTTGTAGCAGACAACAGCAACATCAGTGTCAATAGAGGGGGTTCCGAGGAATGATTCGATTGGCAAGGGTTTTTCAGCCTTGAAAGGAATAGCGACCTTAAAGAGACCCATAAAATATCTATCTGGCTAAAGAACGTAATTCTTACTTAGGGATGCACCAGGGGAGCAGGAGAAACTTTCAACAGGCATTAGTAAAGAATTCTTCGTAGAGAGGGTAAGTATTGCTGGAACAGGTTGCCTTGAGGTCATGACATTCAAGTAAATTAAGAAATGAGAGGATGTAATGGGAGGATGTCAGAGTTGAGCTGGAAGGATGAGGGTAAAGGAGCTGAACTTACCCTGTGATCTTGTGAACAATTACAACAAAAATGGAAAATCCAACTTTCTTAGAAATATTTTTAGAAAATAATTCAATAATACCTTTTCATCTATATGAAAATTGTCATCTATACTATATTCCTGGGCAATTAAAAAAACAGTCCACATTCCTTAAGTACCTCAAAGAGGGCGGTATTTGAAACATTAACCATAAGCCATGATATTTACTTTGCCAACTACTGGACATGCCTATTCTATCACATTTAAAAGTGAAGAAAATTTATATTTTACTTTCTCAAATATGTTGAGGTAAGTAGTTTTCCAGTTCTGACAGTCTTCCAACAACTTCAGCAGTCAGCAGTTATGGAATTTGTTTCCCAAAGCTGCACTTATTGCTCACATTATGTGTTTCTATTATGATAACTACAAGGAGAAATCTTGAAAAATCGAAATCGACAGTTTGTGACGCAACTCTCTGCCGTGCGATCGTTGTCTTTTATTCTCTCAGCACAATACTGAAACTATGGAATGGGTAACAAAGCCGTAATCACAAAAATGCACTTTGTCTTTAATCCTGACATCTGCAATTGAGTGGGAAGGAGATACCTTACTGCTATCTAGGGAGGACAGCTATTAACAAAACTGACGGCATAGGTCACCAAGTCTTCTTCAATTCAGTTATATCAGAGGATGCATTTATACCCTTAGAAACATGTCACTCAGTATATACAGAGACTTGCAGGTAAAAGAAGATCCATGACTATTGTAAATCTCTGGATTTCTTTACAAATTCACACTCATATTAAAAATTTGAACATATGTCTTCCACAAGAACTGGTCCATGAAGCTTGGAAAACCAAGGGACCATCCAGTTGTATTTATGATGCGCACTCCCAATAGGACAAGTTCTGCACTGAGAGTTTGGAGAAATAATGTCTGGCAAGCCATGAATACTGGAAATCTCAAAGATAATCAGAAAATTAATCAGTATCCAAGAGTGAAAGAAAAATGAATCCTGCAAGTTCAGATTAATTTCCTCAAAAGTGAGTTGCTCCAATTAGAAAAAGATCTTTTAAAAATTACAATTGGAAAATTAACTTGTACAACTACAATCGCCTTGGCAACAACACCCACATCCCATGAATGAATATGAACAAAAATCATAATTATATTTACAGGAAATTCTGAGTAGTTGATGTTTATTAACCTCCTTTCTTCCACATTTGAGTAATCCAACTTGATCAGATAACAGCATAGATCTCAATGAAAATTGACAGTTTCTATAACTAGTGACTGATTTCCAATGACAGTTTTATCCCAATGTGGTAGTTAAAAGTATAATGCCTATGTTGTGCTGCTTATCTTGGTGTCATTTTTGACAGGATCAGACATTTCACTAGATTCTGCAATATGTCCTATGTTTATTATTATTTCGGGCAAAAGTAGGAAATGGTATCATGAAATACATCACAAGCACTTTTCCACAAGTAGTTAAACTCTATTGCAAAACAACAATGCTTCTAAAAGGATCACTGGCGGTAATGTTGAACTTCCAAAATCTATCAGTGAAAGTGTTCAGTATGCTATTAGTGCCACTCCCTTTGCCCAGCTGGTGCGTCAACACCACACCTCCAAACAAATACCAGAAGGTCTTGCCCGCAGGCTGCTGACTAAGGTACTTGTGGTTGCTGTATAATTGGAAGTGGCAACAGTCCTCTGGTGGATCATCTGTTCACACCACACGAGCACAAGCCACTGTTTAATTGATCAGTGAATTGTGGAAAGCAAGGCAGCAGAAAAATCACTTTGCAGCGTCCTTCTTAGTTAGTTACCTCTCATAAGCTACTGGACTGGAGTCAACTTATTTTCAAGGCCATGCCGTAGATTTTAAAAAGTTGCAGGAGAAATCTTTAGCTGATGTAAAATGACTTCTGTGATTTCCACTGAGTAAATTGCACTCATTTCTGCATTTTGTTTATATTAGTGAAAGCCTTCCAGTAACGAAGTGATTTATTTTTGAATATTCAGTCAAATTAAAATATCTTTATAGAGTTTACGACCCGAGACTTATATCCTCGTAGAGATTTCGTTCAAAACCTATGTATACATTTTCTGATTTACTGCAGCCAAAGTCCTTTGATTATTCTTTTTTTGGACAAAGTAGGAAATGGTATCATGAAATACATTGGCCCTTTCAGCTGGAAACAAGCACTGTTTCATAAACGTTATCGCCAAATCACGATGCCCTCTAAAAGGATCACTGGCGGCAATGAACAATTGATCAGTCAGGACAGTGCAGTCAGCTTTATGTCCATAAGAGTGAGCGAAAGTAAAAATGGAGAAATCAATGAATAGGGGGACATTGACCTCCACTCCATTCCAGATATGTGTAAAGCTCTGCACTTTGAGCCTCGGGTTCTGCATGCTAACCGTTAATTTGATTGCAAATAAGCATTCATTTTTTTAGGGATTGTGTAGGCCTTCGAAAAAACTGGAAAATATTTAATGTTTACACTGCCTCTGCAAAATCTAGTTCAGGCACTCCAACCAACCTACCGACTGCATTCCAAATTATTCAGGACTTCAGGGCTTTTTATCTTTCCAGCAAAAGAGGACGAAATTTGTGCCCTGCCTGCATGGTGCCAGACTAATAGTTGGAAAATCGGTATCTGAATTTCAATAGCAGCTCCCTAGACATTCAGGATCCCCGGTGTGAGAGCAAAGTCAGAAATCTGCCCATTTAGCACAATGTTTTGCTAATTAAGCTGCTTTCATGTTCCATAGTGTCCTACAGCACAATGTATTTTCCTATCTTTATTAAAGTGTTCAACACAGGGCAAACTGACCCCACTGAGCAAATAACTTGCTCAAAGAGACCACTACTGCTCCCGTTCCCTAGCCCCCCAAAAGAAATGCGATTTGATCATTCTTTTAAGCTTTAAATTTCTTTTATTTTAACCATTCTCTCTATTTCTTGATTTTGTAGAGGTGCAGGCTGTCGTCTCTGAAATTCAAATCCGTAAATTTAGCTTTGGCCCCGCAGAAAGGACTGAGCGTCTTAAACCATGCAAACGTAACAGCTTTTGTGATTTTATTTTGTAGCGCTGGGTGCTCACACATGGAGAATAACCATATGGATGTGATGCAGGAAGGTGCAGTGGAACTGCTTCCCAGCCTTGCTCAATGGTATTTCAGGGAAGTTATGGAATGGAAAGTCATTCGGCTATGATTGGACTGTAACAGCCACATGTGGTTACCAGGAACTCACAGCCTGGTGGGGAAACTCAATCTGCTCAATTTCCTCAGACTCCAAAGCTTCTTGCTGTGAATGTGGCAAAAAGCCTGTTTCGCATGCAACACCAGGGTTTCTGTCTCACTTCCAGTCAAGTGACGGCTGTGCAGTGGTGGAAGGTCTGAGGAAATTCATTGTGAATACGTTATAGACTGAGCTCAGTATTTCCCCAACTGACTTCCTGAAAACGATAAGAGTTTTGGCTTTGTCTTATTAATTGTGTTGAAAACAATTGACTAATCAGTGCGAATGACTGATCAAGCCTGCTCCTCTAGGACACAAGCATGTTGTTTTAATCAGTTTAGTTCAATTGGATAATCGGGAATCCCATTATAAACTGATATGATTTGGCACTGCTTGCTGTATGCGGATAAAGCATTGTTGTCTGATTGATACTTATCACACACACAGTCCATGAAACAGTGACTGATGGCATAAACTATGCCTTAAAGACAGGGAAATGACACTAAACATTTTCACCGATAGCTAATTATTGAAAACTCCACAACTAAATCTCTCTGGAGCAAACTACGAACCAGGCATTGGCAAGGCATCCCTCAGGTAAAAAGTACATTAGTGTGGGCACTCGGGATCCTATGTCCTAAATAGGACCCCTATGCAATTTCAGAAACTTACATTTAATACGCATCGTTAATGTAGAATATCAATCCAAGATATTTCACAAATGAAAATCAATGAAAATCAGATAAATTTGTCAAAACTATTGCGGTCAGTAATTTCTAGATTCAATGCCAGAAATTTCACAGAATCACAGAATAATACAGCTCCGAAGAGGCCCTTTGGCCCATCGAGTCTGTGCCAACAAAGGAAAAACACCCGATCTGCCTACCTATCCCATGTGCCAGCACTTGGCCCATAGCCTTAAATGTTATGATATGCTTATCCAGATATTTTTTTTTAAAGACATGAGGCAACCTAGCTCTGCCACCCTCCCAGGCAGTGCAGTCCAGACCATCACCACCCTCTGTGTAAAAAGGTTTTCTTCAAATCCCCTCTAAACCTCCTGATCCTCACCTTGAACTTGTGCCCCTTGTAACTGACCCTTTAACTAAAGGGATCAGCTGTTCCCTATCCACCCTGTCCATAGAATAGAATCATAGAATCACAGAATTTACAATGCAAAAAGCAGTCATTCAGCCCATTGAGTCTGCCCGGCCCTTGGAAAGAGAACCCTACCCAAGCCCACACTTCAACCCTATCCCCGTAACCCAGTAACCCCACCTAACCATTTTGGACACTAAGGGCAATTTATCATGGCCAGTCCACCTAGCCTGCACATCTTTGGACTGTGGCAGGAAACTGGAGCACCAGGAGGAAATCCACGCAGACCCGGGGAGAACGTGCAGGGTCCGCACAGACAGTGAGCCAAGCTGGGAATCGAACCTGGGACCCTGGAGCTGTGAAGCAACTGTGCTAACCACTGTGCTACCATGCCACTATGTCTATGTTCATCATTGTCTTGTGCACCTCGATTAGGTCGCCCCCTCAGTCTTCTCTGCTCCAGCGAAAACAACCCAAGCCTACCCAACCTCTCTTCATAACTAAAATGTTCCATTCCAGGCACCATCCTGGTGAATCGCCTCTGCACCAGCTCCAGTGCAATCACATCATTCCTATAATGTGGTGACCAGAATTGCCCACAATACTCCAGCTGTGGCCTCACCAAAGTTCTATACAACTCCAACATGACCTCCCTACTTTTGTAATTTCAAATGTAAATATTTCAAAGAACAACTGAACATTGCCAACATATTTCCTGTTTCGTTATCTTGTCTAGCAATGATTCAACAGAACTACTGGTAACTTAGCCAGAACGATGGATTTATTAATATACACGTTGTTGAGTAACGATATGACTCTTATACAGACCAAGTTATTACAGAGTTACTTTGGACTATCCTGGAACTATCCTTATATGTGACTGTCCTTGTGTATGCCTTTCAACCTTCTGATGCTGACCGGATGTCACCCGACTGGTGTCTTACGCCACCTGTTGGTGGGAAGTCACACTGCTGAGTATTGATAACATTACCTCCAGGCATATCACCACATCCCCCTTCCTTAGGAGATATTGATGTTTGTGTACAAACATGATTACTATCTTTGCTTTATACATTTGTGATGTGCATAGACAATATAAACAATTTTAACTTGGTTGTCCATAGGCAGGATATGCCTGGTCGGTGTCTGTCCCTATCGCACAGCTCCTTGCCTCACTCACGGGATCTCCCCAGTGATCATTTGAGCTGTTTCCTGCCTTTTTGAAGACCGGTTTGCGTGCCGGTCTCTTACTTTATATATTTTTTACATTGTGCCTTTGGAAGGCATGTATCCGTGATGGCCACACATGCGTCACCAATTTCTTCTTTTTCCATTTCTTCCCACAATGCTGTTTGCTGCTTCATTATATGTCCTCTGTCTCTTCTGCCTCTGGCTTGTCAATCACAACATCACCATCTTCTCCTTTGTTTCAGTCAGTGGGGTGAGCTAGCTCTCCCACTCTTCTCTACTTCCTCTTTCTTGTTTTAACGATCATCTGGCAAGTTCTTTTCTTTTTATGTTTGGGTTTGGCAACCCCTGTTTTGGTGCTGCACCCTGTGCAGATCCTCAGTTGCGACCTCTGGCGCTGGCGTGTCTCCAAGGGATAGTGTGGCCACACCCAATTCTGCACCCTCAACTCGAGGTTGGAGAGCCTCGCTCTCTTGTGCCTGAGTGGAAGTCACATCTATAACTTCAAGTGCAGACTCTTCTTGGCTTGTTGGATCAACAATTAGTGGCTCATCACTGGAAATGACGATGCAAATATTCTCTTGCCCTGATGACCCAGACGATGGGTCATCCTGGTATTGCTCTAGTACATATGTGTGATCCGTTAAGCTGCATAACGATATAGTCATCAGCTCCTCCAACTCATCTTCCGGTGGAGTAGCCTTGAGGATTCGGAAGCACTTAAGAGGCCTGAAACAATTCATCATGAGCCCCTGGAGCAAATCTCTCCAGGATTGGTACAATGTCATCTGTTACTAGCTTCTTCGGGAGCTTTTCCTCCAAGGTATCAGCCATTGCAATCTCACTTTTTATTTTGGAGTGCAGCATCTCAGAGCTCTCACACTTCTCAGTGTCCTATGTGGTCTGGGCATCCCTTGTGATCACCTCGTCATTCCGGCCAAATCACTGGAGCAGCGCTTCTCAGGCCCCTTCATCGAGCTCGCCAATATTCCTGCAAAATGGATTTACGAATGTTTCATATTCGGCTTCATCTGGCTCATCTTCCATGTCTTTATATTCCGCATCATCTTGGAAGTCATCATATATATCTTCGTAATATTCATCATCAGAGTCAGTATTGTCTGTAATAATTTCTCCTGTAAAATGCAACATTGCACACAGAATTATGTGTTTGCGCAGGAGGCAGCCAATTTCAAATTCAGCGTCGAGTTTTGCTGCCAAAATTTTTCTAAACATTCCATGCTGTGGAACTTCAGGGTGACTGAAAAAATTAAAGAATGAGTCATTTGGTACAGTTTTCGAAACTGTTCTGCGAGTACTCCGACCTTTGTGCTTCGGTTTGGTTTTAATTGTTTTCAACATGACATTTTTTCCTTTCTTCCAGTCGATCTTACAGCCTGTGCACCCCATGATTTCTAGGTCGTCAAGGAATAATGATCCAAGCTCATCAGGCAGCGATTCCATCTGGTATACTTTCATAATCATTTCATTTGTAAAGTACTCATTAGGCTTGAACTTAAACTCCAGAGTGAAGCTCCTCGGCTTTTCATGCTCTGAACATTTGATATTTGCATCTTGTAGATGTTTTAATACACACACACACACACACACAATTTACAGTGCAGAAGGAGGTCATTCGGCCCATTGAGTCTGCACCGGCTCTTGGAAAGAGCACCCTACCCAAGGTCAATACCTCCACCCTAGCCCCATAACCCAGTAACCCCACCGAACACTGACGACAATTTTGGACACGCAGGGCAATTTATCATGGCCAATCCACCTAACCTGCACATCTTTGGACTGTGGGAGGTAGCCGGAGCACCCGGAGGAAACCCACGCACACACGGGGAGGATGTGCAGACTCCGCACAGACAGTGACCCAAGCCGGAATCGAACCTGGGACCCTGGAGCTGTGAAGCATTTGTGCTATCCACAATGCTACCGTGCTGCCCAATACAGGATCATCATGCTCCTGTACCATGTAACTGAGCACATACGTCTTCTTGAGGAATCTGGAATGCTCTTTGGCTCTTCCTTCTCTTCATCTGATTGGTCATCCTCTGCCTGGATGTCTGGTGAATCCTAAGTGAATGATTACACTATCATATCTTGCTGGGAACTGTTGAGTTCAGCAGGCCACCAGTCTCCTGGAATGTACAGTCGTTCAACTAGGTTCAGGGATTCACATCCATCCGCTACTATGGATGGACTCGATTTTCATGTCCACAGTAGCATGTACATTGTGTCGTGCACGCAAAGCTCAAGTTCACATTCACCGAACATTCCCATCTCTTTTGTACCGTAGTTTACCGGCAGTCCTGGCCGATCAATGACTTTTGACTGCACGTTCAGCCTGTGCAAAGTGGACCGACTGAGGAGATTGGCTCTCATTCGCATGTTCAAGGTCACATCGTACCAGTGAGTCGTTCAAGAACACTAACGTTTTCCATCTGGTTTTGACGACATCAGGGCCGGGATTTTCCCCTACCCGGCGGGGCGGGGGGTCCAGGCGCAGCGGAGTGGTGCCAACCACTCTGGCCCGGGCCTCCCCAAAGTTGCGAATTCTCTGCACCTTTAGGGGCTAGGCCCGCGCCGGAGTGGTTGGCACCACGCTGACTGGCGCCAAAACCGGCGCCAACGGCCTTTGGCGCCTGCCGCCAGGTGTCGGGGCTGGCCGAAAGGCCTTCGCCGGTTCGCGCATGCGCCGGTGTGTCAGCGGCCGCTGATGTCACCACCGGCGCATGCGCGGTAGGGGGGGTCTCTTCCGCCTCCGCCATGGTGGAGGCCGTGGCGGTGGCAGAAGAAAAAGAGTGCCCCCATGGCACTGGCCCGCCCGCCGATCGTTGGGCCCCGATCGCGGGCCAGGCCACTGTGGGGGCACCCCCCGGGGCCCGATCGCCATGCACCCCCCCAGGACCCCGGGGCCCGCTCGCGCCGCCAATTCTACCAGCACCAGAGGTGCTCCAATTCCCAATGGCGGGAGAGGCCTGTCAGCGGTGGGACTTCGGCCAATTGCGGGCCGGAGAATCGCCGCGGGGGCACGCCGATTGGCACGGGGGGCACGCCGATCGGCGCGCGATTCCCACTCCCGCTGATTCCCGGGTGGCGGAGAATTCCGGCCACGGCGGGGGCGGGATTTACGCCGGCCCCGGACGATTCCCCAACCCTGCGGGGGGGTCGGAGAATTCCACCCCAGTTGTTTTCTTACTAACGTCGTTATTTTTTGAGATTATATCTTCATCTTTATGGGTTGGACTCTTCCGGTCCTTGGTTGCAATGAAATTGATGAAGAACTGTTTGTCTGGAGACATCCCATTAACTGCGTCGACTGATCTGCTTGGGTCCCCTGTAGGATGCGAAAAACAGTTTCGTAAAATGACATGACCACACCAGACTTTTCCAAAGGCTGGACATTGCTGTGGGCCATGCTGATTGCCACATTTCTGGCACAAGATGGTGGCTCCTGTTGGCTGCTTAAAATGGCCACCCGCACTGAGACCACATTTCTTGATGATGTGGATCATGATGTGGATCACAGCACTAATGGCACTGTATTCTTCCTATAGGTTGGCGCCAAACTGCTTCGAATTGAGTGTGCTTATTTGCTGTGCAGTTAACTCGCTCGCATGGCAAACCTTTATTGTTTGTTCCAATATCAAATCTTCTTCCCGCAGCAACCGCTCACAGAGCTTACCATTTGATAACCCAACCGGATCATTGAAAATTTCAGACTACTGAAATTGCAGGACTGGGCCTCCAGCCTCAAGTCAGTGACAAAACCATCAAAAGATTTGCCTGGTTTCTGGAAAATGTATCCCTCAAATGTTTCATTCTTTTTGGGGGAGCACTGCCGATCAAAGTACCCAATTACTTCATCATATCTCTTGCTCTCCTCCTCATTGTCAATAGCAACAGTATCAGATATTTCTATTGCTTGTGGACCCGTCAGCAGCCACACAATTCACTTTTCGTCAGGCTGTGCCTGCAGGCCAAGGGCCAAAACAGAGAGCTTAAACTGCTGCTTGAAGACTCACGAGTTTTTGTCTATGTTACCCGATACTTGAAGCTGATGGGGTGCATTTAAACCTTCCACCTCGAACTTCAGTGTCTATTATTGTGTTGAGTCGCTAATGGTTGCTGTTCACCAGGTCAGTTATTCAGCCAATTTAATTTCGCCTTTCATTCCAAATGTTACCTTAAAATCTTCACAACTGCTGGTACCACATTGTGGTCCGTGCTCTTGTCTAGCAATGATTCTGCAGAACTGCTGGTGCCAGAATGATGATTTATTAATGTACATGTGGTTGAGTAACTATACAACTCTTAAAAAGACCAAGTTACTACAGAGTTACTTTAGACACCCCTGGAAGTGCCCTTATGCTTGACTGTCCTTGCGTATGCCTTGCAACCTTCTGCTGGTTGCCGGATGTCACCTGACTGATATCTTGCGCCACCTGCTGGTGGGAGATCACACTGCTGAGTATTTGTAATGTTATCTACAGGTGGGACCAAGAAATCCAGAGGACCCCCGATATCAAGGGATATACAGGATTGGATAAGAAAAAAAAGGGGGCTGAAAACCATGGATGCTCTAGAGGAATGCAGGAAGTGCAGGGGAGTACTTAAAAAAGAAATTAGGAGAGCGAAGAGCATTAAAAAACTGAATGACAAAATAAAGAAAAATCCAAGGTGTTTTATGAGTATATTATGGGCATGAGGGTAACCAACACTTAAAAGTGAATAAAACCCCAGGCCCAGAGGCCCAAAAGCACCTGCTTTTGAAGAAAGGGAGGAGATTGCAGGAGTTCTAACATTAATTTTCAAATCCTTGCTGGCCACAGGAGAGGTGCCAGAGGACTGGAGAATTGCAAACGTACCATTAATCAAGAAGGAAAGTAGGAAAAACCAGGCAATTACAGGCCAGTGAGTCTAACATCAGTGATAGGGAAATTATTGGAAAAAATTCTGAGGGGCAGAGTTAATCTTGACTTGGAGAGCTGAGGATTACTCAAGGATAGTCAGCATGGCTTGTCATGTCTAACACATTTAATTGAATTTTTCAAGGAGGTGACTAGGTGTGCAAATGCGGGTGGTGCAGTTGATGAAGTCTACATGGACTTCAAGTGAGGTTTTGACAAGGACCCGCATGGGATTCGGGGCAAATTGGATCCAAAATTTGCTCATTGGGATGAGGCAGACGGTCAAAGGTTGTTTTTGTGATGGGAAACCTGTCCAGAGGTGTACTGCATGTATCAGTGCACATTAATGATATCGATATGAATGTGGGGGGTGGGGGAGGTGGGGGGGGGGGGGGTGGTGTTGGTGGGAATGATCAGTAAGTTTGCAGATGACACAAAACTTGATAAGTAGCGAGGAGGCAGTCTTAGATTACAGGACGATATTGACAGACTGGTCAGATGGGCAGAACAGTGACAAATGGAATTTAACCCTGAAAAGTGTGAGGTAATGGATTTCGGGAGGACTCACAAAGTTCTATACAACTGCAATATGTCCTCCCTGCTTTTGTAATCTATGCCTCGATTGATAATGGCAAATGCCCCATATGTCTTTCTTACCACTGCCTTCAGAGATCTATGGACAAAGATGCCAAGGTCCTTTTAGTCCTTGGAACTTCCTAGTGTCCGGTCATTCCTTGAATATTTCCTTATCAAATTACTCCTTCCAAAGTGTGTCACCTCACACTTTTCAGGGTGAAATTAATGTGAACAGTTGGAGTCCTAGTACAGATCCCTGCGGTACCCCATTAGTGACTGCCTGCCACTCAGAAAATTCCAACTCTTTGCTTACAGTCTGCTAAAGATACTACCTGCAATCCCATGCGCTTCAGCTTTACATTGTAGCCAGCCAATCTCCCATCCATGCCAATATTATACCCCCTATACCATGAGCTTTTATTTTCCGCAATAACATCTGATGTCATCAAATGCATTCCTGAAAGGTCTGGTTCTAATTTTTTGTCATGGGCCACATAACTGGCATCAAACCCGCCCAAATCTGAGCATGTGTAAATGCCGAGCTCTGGCTCTGTGGGACCCAGGAATGGGCTCCTGATGTATGAGGATCAGGAATAGTTTCCTTCTGTTCTTCCCACCTGTCCATCCTGTCCTTGGGATCATTTCAGTGCATCATTTCCATTGATTGTGCTGCTTTGAGCCATGTGAGTGATTCATGTAGTGTCTGCTGACCTGCTTTTGTTGGTACGGTTCCAGACTCTAGACCCCAGTAATCAGCAGGCACTGAGATTTCCATCTCCAATCCGTCAGTCTGCCATTGTTAATCTGCTCATTGCTGCCTCGGGAGGGGTAGGGGGGGAGGGGTGGGGTGGCTGATCCTATTACCGGCTCCACCTTATTGTTCAACAGAACCAAGGAGCAGAGGGGACAATGTAAAGTTACAAGCTGAACTGCCCAAATACCCACTGGGGATCCATTCAGCATGGATTGGGGTCCACTCCAATTCCTATTCCTAGCTATGGTGTTAACTGGGCTGATTGGCCTTATTTTAATTTGTTTGTATCCTTTCTTCTTGCCTCGTGCTTCTGTTTTCTTGGCTAATAGACTGCAGGGTTCAATGCTTTGAGACAGAAAGCATACAATCCTCTTTACTCGAGAGCTCTGCACCACACCATCAGCTTTCAAGGTTGTGCAATCAGACATAACAGAATTGGTATCTTTCATGCCTGTGCATCTCTTAAAAACATAGAGGCTTCGTCATCATCAATAATTTCTACCATCTGGTGCAGCATTAATGCTTGTGCCTCCAAGCACTGGAAAATGCTTTGATAAATGTGTTTCTAAAACTCAAATACGTATTCACCTTTTTGGCCATTTGCTGCTGTCTTGTCTAAACTTGAAACATATGGCAAGTTAAATCATGCAGCTACTGCTGGCCCTGTTCCTGAAAAGTGCACAGGCACAGATATTTTCCAAACATTGGAGTGATGAGTTCCCCTGAAGTTGCTTTCTGTTCTTTTTTGCTCCACCTTTGGTGCTAACTATAGCAAGGGGTGGTTTCTTATGCTGTGCTACCTCACCTCAATGAGCAGGCTTAATATTTGAGTGTAGACTGTATAGGCAAGTCAGTGAGCTATTCAGCTGGGGAGTGATCACAAATTGAGCCAGTTCCTATTTGTGAGTACTTGCATTGTGTACTTTCTTAGCAGCCTCCCTCTGCTGGTAGATTTGTGTATGGTAGCCTCAAGTAGACAAAATGCACATTGCAATTTTCAACACATTACATCTGCCTTCATGCCAGATTGTGCAGTGTCTTAACCCACTCCATCAAAGGTGGTTTCTCTAAAGTTTCTAACCATCTTTATTGGAAAAATTAGAATTAGGCAGGGAACTGAAAAGATACGTGGTGTAGTTTGAATGGAGCAGGACAACTCCAATTCAATGCTGAACTAAGTCACCTAATCCAGTTGAAAGTGCCTCGGACTAGGAAGGGTTTAAAACATCCTTGACTCCAATTCAAGCATTTTTCTGTGAAATCTTTATGGATGGGGGGACTCGAGCCCCCTCCACAAACCTCTGCCCCCACAAAGTACTTGGATCTACTGAGTTCTGGCCTTGCATCTGCCTCCTGGGTCTGCCATTAAGTTTCAGCCCCAGTTAAAACATGCAAATTTTTAAAATTCCTTTTGCACTGTGGGAAAATTAGCTGAGGGAGATGTTTGGGAGCCTCTCACTTAAAACCAAAAGATAGATATTCACCTCATCTTCACCACTGCAGTAATTTCAGTGAGGGGTTGGTGGGCTTAATTACAGACTGAATGTGGTCTCTCTACCTCTATCTCTCTCCATGCACATCACCCGCAGCCCAGACATAGGGTGATCCACATTCCTCAGCAGAGCTTTGTCAGCTGTGCCTGGTCTCCAAGGAGGATTTGTCACAGAACCAATCCACAGCTTTGTCAGCTAGATTTTTCAATCAACAACTTTTGCCATGAAAAAATGTTACCTCATGAAGAATTAATAGCTCAAGTCCGCTTATTTCAGTGCCGAGATTCATCCCGCTATTCACCGGCATTTTGCTGTCTTTTTGGGCTTCAGCAAGTTTCTCCTTGTCAAAGCCACACTTAGGTTCTTTTCCTGCATGGGGGAGCTGGGCTCGCCAGCAGGACCAGTTCCTCGCAAATCTTGGCAGCATTTTGAATGGCAACCGTGATGTCTACACCCCCTATCAGGCCTCACCCCCCCACCACACACACACACTTTCAGACCTCACTCCTTACCCCCTCCAACCTTTTCTTGGCCCCTTGAAACCCCCATCAGTCCTCCTTTTATGGGAAAGGCCCTCCCAGGCCCTGACCTCTGGCAGTGACAATCTGAGAACCTTGGCACTACCAGCTTGGAAGCCTGACAATGCCACCAGGGCACCTTGGCACTGCCAGGGTGGCGCTGTCAGGGAGCCAAGCTGGCAGTGCCATGGTGCGCAGGTTCCAAAGAGAGTGCCAGGGTACTATTCTGCCCTATCCCTGACCACCCAGGGCTTCATAATGGCCTGTGAGACTCCCGAGGTACCATCACGCCTGGTCCACAGTTGTGGAAACCAGTGCTGTACGATGCCCAGTTGATGTTTTGCAGGCTCAGCTGTTGATTCCTGGAGGCCGGGTGAATACAGCGTCCAGATATTTAAGTGAGACTAATGTTTCATTTAAATCTCATTACCTGGATCACACCCAGCAAAGACGTGATCCAGATTGCGCTGGGCGGAGTTGGTCATCTGACTCACGATTGGCCCTGCGCCCGGCATGGTGTCCGATTTGGGTCTCTCGCGGGATTCACCCATTGCGCCTGATTCTGCACCGGGCACAACACAGCGGCTGATTTGTGCCCGAGATCTTTTTAATTTGAAAAGTAATGGAAAATTGACAATGGCAGTGATTATCTAGCGATATGTAATTCACAGAACAAATACACGGCCATTGGCCTAAAAGATATTTGCCACTTTTTATGCTCCATACAATTGGGTGCTATGCCAGTGGTTAGCCTGTCCCACCCTCAGGTATTTTACCCATGGCAGGGAGGCATCAGACAACCCACCGTAGACCAACTGAGGCATTTAAGTGGCTAATTAGTAGCCACTTATGGGCCTCCAGCAGCTGTTTGAATTTTCCTGCAATGAGAAAGGCTCACAGCAGGTATCCAGGCTTACTAGAGCTGTCAAGCTGGTACATGGGCTGGGGGTTGGTTACCTTCTGGTAGGGGCACCCTGTGACTATCTGAGGTCCCACCCGAGGTGTGAGATCTCCCCCACGTTGGAATTTTGACTTGTCACCCCTTGCCCCAACCCCTTTGTCCTCACTTTCTTAGATCCTGTCAGCCGGCCCCATCAATACTGCAGATTCACCTCACAATCTGGGTTCCATTGCTAAACACCTCTGGGAAGTGTTGCAGTACCAACAGTGACCATTACTCCCAGTGACACTGCTGGGACAAGAGAGTTGCCAGTCATTTGACTGGCCAGCAGTTCTCTGAGGTGGTACTTCTTTTGTCGAGGAGAACACTCAGGTTCAGTCGACCAGGCTGGATGGAATTGAGGTTCAAAAGGAGGAGGTGTTAGCAATTTTAGAAAATGTCAAAATAGATAAGTCCCCTGGGCCAGATGGGATTTATCCTAGGATTCTCTGGGAATCCAGGGAGGAGATTGCAGAGCCTTTGTCCTTGATCTTTATGTCGTCTTTGTCGACAGGAATAGTGCCGGAAGACTGGAGGATAGCAAATGTTGTCCCCTTGTTCAAGAAGGGGAGTAGAGACAACCCTGGTAATTATAGACCTGTGAGCCTTACTTCGGTTGTGGGTAAAATGTTGGAAAAGGTTATAAGAGATAGGGTTTATAATCATCTTGAAAAGAACAAGTTGATTAGCGATACTCAACACGGTTTTGTGAAGGGTAGGTCATGTCTCACAAACCTTATTGCGTTTTTTGAGAAGGTGACCAAACAGGTGGATCAGGGTAAAGCTGTTGATGTGGTGTATATGGATTTCAGTAAGGCGTTTGATAAGGTTCCCCACGGTAGGCTATTGCAGAAAATAAGGAAGTATGGAATTGAAGGTGATTTAGCGGTTTGGATCAGTAATTGGCTAGCTGAAAGAAGACAGAGGGTGGTGGTTGATGGCAAATGTTCATCCTGGAGTTCAGTTACTAGTGGTGTACCGCAAGGATCTGTTTTGGGGCCACTGCTGTTTGTCATTTTTATAAATGACCTGGAAGAGGGTGTAGAAGGATGGGTTAGTAAATTTGCAGATGACACGAAGGTCGGTGGAGTTGTGGATAGTGCTGAAGGATGTTATAGGATACAGAGGGACATAGATAAGCTGCAGAGCTGGGCTCAGAGGTGGCAGATGGAGTTTAATGCGGAAAAGTGTGAGGTGGTTCACTTTGGAAGGAGTAACAGGAATGCAGAGTACTGGGCTAACGGCAAGATTCTTGGTAGTGTAGATGAACAGAGAGATCTCGGCATCCAGGTACATAAATCCCTGAAAGTTGCCACCCAGGTTAATAGGGCTGTTAAGAAGGCATATGGTGTGCTAGCCTTTATAAGCAGGGGGATTGAGTTTCGGAACCACAAGGTCATGCTGCAGCTGTACATAACTCTGGTGCGGCCACACCTGGAGTACTGCGTGCAGTTCTGGTCACCACATTATAGGAAGGATGTGGAAGCTTTGGAAAGGGTTCAGAGGAGATTTACTAGGATGTTGCCTGGTATGGAGGGAAGGTCTTACGAGGAAAGGCTCAGGGAATTGAGGTTGTTTTCGTTAGAGAGGAGAAGGCTGAGAGGTGACTTAATAGAGACATATAAGATAGTCAGAGGGTTAGATAGGGTGGACAGTGAGAGTCTTTTTCCTCGGATGGTGATGACCAACACGAGGGGACATAGCTTTAAATTGAGGGGTGAGAGATATAGGACAGATGTCAGAGGCAGTTTCTTTACTCAGAGAGTAGTAGGGGTGTGGAACGCCCTGCCTGCAATAGTAGTAGACTCGCCAACTTTAAGGGCATTTAAGTGGTCACTGGATAGACATATGGATGAAAATGGAATAGTGTAGGTCAGATAGGCTTCAGATGGTTTCACAGGTCGGCGCAACATCGAGGGCCGAAGGGCCCGTACTGCGCTGTAGTGTTCTATGTTCTATGTTCTATGTTCTCTTGGAAGGGGCAGAAGTTGCTCCTCAAGACAATGAAAGGTCCAAGATGTTTATTGGATGTGGGGTGAGATGGCCGAGATTTCATGAATGTTTCTGAAAAATACTAATTTAGTATTTTCTCCTCATCCTCAACTCTACAAAACTTTCTTTTTTGCAATTCTAACTTTGTTTTTAGTTACATTTTTAAATTTTATGACACTTTTATAATGCTTGGATTTTCTCATCTCATGATTCAACTTTACTTACATTTTTGTTATTTTTTTGGATGCAACACTATTTATATACTCTTTAATATATTGCAAACATTTCAATGTGCTTTACATTAGCAATTATCTCTGTAGGGCACTGGATGTTATGATGGCAACATGGGGTATCCAACACTACTAGTAAGAGTAGTGACGCGACATGAACTGCCAGTCAAACTGTTTTTATTTTGCCACTATTTGAGGGAAGAATGTTGGCTCAGAGAACGTGAGAATACTAGTTCCTCGATTACTTTTCAATTTCCAACCGGAAAAGTAAAAAGAATTTACAATCTGAGATTGCAGCTTTGCCTCCAACACTTCACAGTGTAGCTGTACTGTGATGGAGCTATTATTGGGTGGAAGAGAAGTTCCGATGCAGCTGAAGTGTTTAATATTCAGGTTTGAGCAGAATATGGTTTGCTGCCTCTGTCAACACACGGAAGATTGAGATGGAAGATCATTTTTGATTATTATTAATGAAAAACATCAATGTTAATCTTCTTATTTGTGTTGGTAATTTGTTTTGGAGGTCTGCCAACTCATTAGTAGAGCTTTGGATATTCTCTGCTCTGTTAAGGTTTTTCAATGACGGATGAATGGTGTAGCGCTCTGCATAATCTCGTTAAGTTTTCATGTTCATTCCTCAACCCCTGTCATTCAGAATGAAAAATTCATACTGTTCTATGATCGCTGATGGCAGCCCCCAGTATCCTTGCGGCCCATAGGTAAAATCCTGCTGTAGCAGTGAAAATTAAAATAATATGGGTGACATAGCAGCACAGTGGTTATTACTGTTGCTTCACAGCACTAGTGTCCCAGGTTCTATTCCCAGCTTGGGTCACTGTCTGTACAGGGTCTGCAAGTTCTCCCTATGTTTGCATGGGTTTCCTCCGGGTCCTGTTTCCTCCCACAAGTCCCAAAAGACTATTAGGTAATTTGGACATTCTGAATTCTCCCTCAGTGTCCCTGAACAGGCGCCGGAATGTGGTGACTGGGGGATTTTCACAGTAACTTCATTTCAGTGTTAATGTAAGCCTACTTGTGACAATCAAGATTATTATTATTATGGGAATTCAATGAATGCCATGTGTTCTTCAATGCCATTTCTTCAGTAAGACTTGGGATCAGTGGGTTTCAATGTTCAAGACAATTTAGTGGCTCCAATGAAATTATTGAAATTTTATTGCATGATTACAGCTGCCATCACAATAAGCTTATTAAATGCACAAAAACACCAATTTTAAATCCTATTCGCCACAAAAAACGGGTTGTGTGGAGAACTCACTTTCCTGTTCTCACAACATATTCACCTGTTTATCCTTAGATATAAGGATACACAAACTGGGGGCTTCATAACCAATCAAGAATCAGGTGCCAAATATGTTTCTTGGACTTTGAAGCCATTTTAATCCTGAGGTTGCCTGAGTTATGCAACAAGATCTAGGTGAATAGTTAGAAATGTATCAATGGTTTCCTTGAGAGGAGCAGGAATATAGCCCAGGGCCCTAAAAGGAATAATTGGACCTCCCTTTGTCAGGATATCCATCACTTTGGCGTAGGGCAATGGTTGATTCAGATTCGCTTATCACTCTCATTCCTGGGGGCCATTTCCCCAGGTTCCTGTTTCCCATTCCCACTGCTCCTCCTGCCTCTCACTGCTCATCTTCAGGGCCCTGTTTGACAGCTAAGATTCAGGAGGGGGAAGTTGTGATTGGGTGAACTGGGAGCTGGAAGTTCGGTGAGAGTAAGGATTAGGGAGAGAGAGTCTCAGGGAATAGCAGAGACCATGAACCCAAAGAGTGGGCTGTGGCAGAATGGGTTAAGGAGCAGAACAGGCTGTGAGCCCAAAGGGTCAGCAGTGAGAGGGTTGATTAGGAAGCGGGAGAGCTAGATGGGGGGAAGCAATAAGGGACAGCGTCAGGGAGTGTGACAGGCCGTGCCAAAATGAAGTCAATTGGGTGATGCGGTTCAATGTCAGGCCAGTGCAAAACAACTTTAAAATAAAACTCATGTCACTAAACAAGAATATAGACCTCATTAAATGACCAAAATTGAGGCAAAACAATTTAAAACAGGGCAATTTAAAATGGGGGCTTATGTTATGAGCTATTTACATAATGCTTTAGTGGCATGTGAATTAGTTTACAATTGTGTTGCTACTGCAGCTGAATCTGTACAACAGCAAAACATAACTATCATAATATATGTATTTTATCATTTCTTTAAATTAACACCCTTAACCAAATATTAAATTTTTATTCCCATTGTTCAGTCATGAAGGGCACCAAGGCTGTTGCAACAATATTTTTGCCTGGTTTGAGACAAATGGACAATCAAGTTTTGTGCCTCAACTATAGAGCTGTGGCAAACAGGAAAGGGTTTTGGCCACAACCTGGCTAAGTGAGCTTGACTTAGTGATAATCAGGGTTCAGGAAGAGGCCATCCAAATGCAAGCTGAAGTGATGTGCGAAACATCAAAAGAAGTGCCGGGGAAGAAGCCCGCAAAGACAAATAATCCCAAAGGCCTTTCCTTGACCTCCTCTTCTCCATAAACACCTTCAGTGTTATGAGACATGTTTTCCATGTCGCAGTGCATGAAGTAAATGTTGGTTTTATCAGTGCATCTTTCTGCATGTGTGCCCACAATCAACAGCTGCTTTAAATAAGTTAGAAGTCTGTGGTTGATCTACTTGATAGTTGTTGAACAATTGCTTTTTAAGGTTGACACCTCACACCTCTGTGAGAATGTGGAAACATGATCGGCGAGGCTAATATCCTGCACTCTGTGACTTTAAAGTCCATTTCATCCTAACTTCTCACTTTTAATTTCTCCCTTTCAATTCCCTCCCTCCTCTTTGAGGTTGGTGATTTTTGCGGCATCCCATTCTAATGACATCTATACCTTCTGCCTCCATCCCCAACCATCAGTTCTTCAAGGATCAGTCTAGACAGTAAATGTTGCTAAATCATTCAACAATAGAAACTATTAACCACAACCCTGTCCTTATCTCACATCTAAACCTGTATACTTTAGCAGATGCCATATTGTGTAGTGATCACGAGTGGTATTCTTAACTGATCTTGCCCAACTCAGGGTACAGATACCAGCTATAATGCACCTAATGTGTACCAGGTTCATTTATTAAGGGAATTTCTTGATAAACTTTTTTAATGCTGTTTTATATTTTCCTTTTGTTTTGGTTTCCCCATGCTTTGCATCACATTGAAGGGCTCGACCTAATTGACCTTGACCTTCCCAACTCAGAGGAGAGTAAGATAATAGCTAACAGCCACTCTGCTGAGAACTATCTGGCCTGTTTTTGCTTCGCCCAACAACAATAACATGCATTTATATAGAACCTTTAACATAGCAAAGTGCCCCAAGGCCAGGTTATCAAACAAAATTTGCCAGAAAAGAAGGGATTTTCTTATGAGGAGAGTTTGAGTAGGTTGGGCCTGTACTCACTGGAGTTCAGAAGAATTAGAGGTTACCTTATTGAGACATAAAAGATGCTCTGGGGACTTGACAGGGTAGATGCTGATACGTTGTTTTCCCTTGTGGGAGGTGTGGTGATATGCATCACTGTAAATACACAAGGGGTTAATGCACATACACTGGAACTAAATAAACACTAAAGGGAGCACCAGAGACATCATGACATGCAGACATACAGCTAATGAACACATAGAATAGGACACAACCAATGGGCAGTCAAGAAACCCAGAGGTGACACTACCATAAGGGGGCAACCCATATAAAAGGACAGGGCACGCATGCTCTTTCACTTTCCATAGGCGACACTCAGAGAGAAGGACAGGGGTGGATCAGGAAGCATCATACCTACCGCATGGCTTAGAGCAGACTGGTTAGTTAGACTGAGATACGATAGCAAGATTAGCAGGAGAGTCAAACTCAAATAGGAGAATTGTTAACTGTTCAATAAATGTGTTAAATCTATCTCCAAGTCTGAACTTTCCTTTGTCAGAGTATACATCAAGGAAGAAGCTTATGCTACATGAAGAAGCATAACACAACAGGAGGGTCTTGGACTGGAGAGCATAATCTAATAGTAAGGGGTTGCCCATTTAAGGCAGAGGTAAGGGGAAATTTCTTCTCTCAGAGAGCAGTGAATCTTAGGAATTCTTTGCAGAGAGTTGTAGAGACTGGGTCATAGAATCGTAGAATCATAGAATTTACAGTGCAGGAGGAGGCCATTCGGCCCATCGAGTCTGCACCGGCCCTTGGAAAGAGCACCCTACCCAAGCCCACACCTTCACCCTATCCCCATAACACCTAATCTTTTTGGACACTAGCATGGCCAGTCTAGCATGGCCAGCCCACCTAACCTGCACATCTTTGTATTGAGGGAGGAAACCGGAGCACCCAAAGAAACCCACGCACACACGGGAAGAATGTGCAGACTCCGCACAGACAGTGACCCAAGCCGGAAATTGAACCTGGGACGCTGGAGCTGTGAAACAACTGTGCTAACCAAATGTGCTACCGTGCTGCCATTACCCATACCGTGCTGGGTCATTAAGTATGTTCAAAGCTGTGATAGATAGATTTTTAATCAGTAAGAGAATCATGGGTTATGGGGATAAGGTGGGAAAGTTGAGGAAAAGCGGGAGTTGAGGATTATCATATCAGATCAGTCATGATCTCATTGAATGGCAGAGCAGATTCAATGGGGTGAATGGCCTACTTCTGCTCCTACGTCTTATGGTCTTCCAGAGTTTGGAGCCTAGGCAGCTGAAGGCACGGCTGCCATACATGGATTAATGGAAATCGATGATGCACAAGGGGCCAGAACTGCCCAGATGCCATCTGATACTTTAATCTGACTCATGGTATGCAATATAACCTGCTTATAAGGTGAGTGGGGAAATTATACAAAAGTAAGAAAGATTGACCACAGGGCATAATTTAATGCAAACCAGTTCTGAAATATGCCAGGATAACCTGACAGCAGACAAATTCAAAATAACAAATGTTACATATTCAATCGTGTGCTCCTATTGCAGTTTTAGCCATATGTACATATGCAACACATGTACCAGTGAATTCCGTTTGGAATTGTTCAACTTGAATATAGAGCAAAGAGGGAGAAATGGGATTCAGGTTCAGATCAGCCACCGTCTAATTGAATGACAGGTTAGGCCTACATGCCTGGAAACTACTCCTGTTTCTAATGTTTCTGGAGTTACATCCAGCGTAACTAAGGCTGAAGCATAAATCAACATTCCCCATTTCCCTATTTGAACTTGGATAATAGCACTGGATTTCGGTCCAACTGAGGCATTGATATATTCCAATAAGGGTCCCATTGGTTATATCCAATTATCTGTTCACTTGATGTATGATTAACCTTGAATTGTCCACTTTAAAGATTCTGCATTTTGATGCCATGGTCCAAGCTGTCAAGACAATGGCCGGCCTTTCTGAAGACACAAGGGCCCAGATTTACAAAATAGTGAAGAAACTTAAAACATAATAATCCGCTGATGGCTGGAATTGAGCCTTTTATTTATCCTTTCATGGGAACTGGGCATCGCTGGTTAGGTTGGCGTTTATTGTCCCGCCCTAATTGCCATCGTGAAGAAGTGGGGAGCTGCATCTATGAGCCGCATTTGAGTCCATGTGGTACAGGTGCACCACAGTACTGTTAGGAAGGAAGTTCCACGATTTTGACCTAGCGACAGTGAAGGAATGGAAATATAGTTCCAAGCCAGGATAGGATGTGATCCAGGTGGGATTGTACGAGTGGTGGTGTTCCCATGTATCTTCTCGATGGTAGAGGTTGGGGATTTGGAAGGTGTTGTCGAAGGAGCCTTGGTGAGTTCCTGCAGTGCATCTTGTAGATAGTACACACAGCTGCTGCTGCGCGTCGGTGATGGAGGGTTTGAATGTTTGTGCAAGGGGTGCCAAATATGTGGGCTGCTTCGTCCTGGATGGTGTTGAGCTTCTTACGTGTTGTTGGAGCTACAATCATCCAGGCAAGTGGAGAGTATTCCATTACACTCATGACTGTAGACAGTGTAAAGGCTTTGGGGAGTCAGAGGGAGTTACTCGCCACAGAATTTCCAGCCTCTGACCTGCTCTTGTGGCCATGATATTCATATGGTTCGTCCAGTTCAGTTTCTAGTATCAATCTAAATGAAGTTAAGGCTTCTTGAACAGTTTTCAGGCAGAAAAACTAAAGCCCTTATAACGAGCAAATGTGAATATGTTTACCAGGATATTAAGGTGTCCACACAGTTAAAGAACAGTTAAGTTTCTAATGTAGTCTTGTTAAAGCTTCTGTGATGTTTGTAAAGAAGAAAAAAAGAAAGACTTGCATTTACACAGAATGTGTTACAACCACTGGCCGTCTCAAAATACTTTGCAGCCAATGGATGAACGCCGAGAAGGACAAGGGTAGCAGATGCAGGGAACATCACCACCTGGGAAGTCCCTAACAGCACTGTGGGTGTACCTACATCTAATGGACTAAAGTGATCCAAGAAGACAGCTGACCACCACCTTCTCAAGGGTAATTAAGGATGGGCAATAAATGCTGGGCTAGCCAGCGATGCACACATCTTATGAAAGTATAAATCCTAAAATACTTCTTGAAGTATAGTTACTATTGTGATTGTAGGGGATGCACGCAACAAAGTCTCAGAAGCAGCTACGTAATAATGATCATTTGTTCTTTATTATATTAATTAAGGGTAAATATTGGCCAGGACATCAGTATAACTCCCCTGCATTTATTTAAAATCATGCTATGGGATGGCAGGTGGGGCTTTGGTTTCATGTCTCAGCTGAAAAAAGGCGCCTCCATCAGTGCAGCACTCCCTCAGCACTAAACTTGAGCATCAACCTTTATTTTTGCACTCAAACCCTCGAGCTGACTTGAATGTTGAGCCTTGTGATTTAGAGGTAACTACACTGAGTTCAAAAATGCATCAAAATAATTTATCTCATTGGAGCAGTCGATTATTACTTTTCTCCAACTTTTTACACCCCACTAACAGATGCTCACTCACATTGGGGATATGGCTCCACAGGGAGCACGGTAGCATGGTGGTTAGCATAAATGCTTCACAGCTCCAGGGTCCCAGGTTCGATTCCCGGCTGGGTCACTGTCTGTGTGGAGTCTGCACGTCCTCCCCGTGTGTGTGTGGGTTTCCTCCGGGTGCTCCGGTTTCATCCCACAGTCCAAAGATGTGCGGGTTAGGTGGATTGGCCATGCTAAATTGCCCGTAGTGTCCTAAAATGTAAGGTTAAGGGGGGGTTGTTGGGTTACGGGTATAGGGCGGATACGTGGGTTTGAGTAGGGTGATGATTGCTTGGCACAACATCGAGGGCCGAAGGGCCTGTTCTGTGCTGTACTGTTCTATGTTCTATGTTCTAGGGCCCAACATCACTCTGGTACTTTTTCCAGAAGAAGTGGTCATTCTTCATATATGATTCCAGGAGCTGAATGCAGGGGGGGTATTTGACTGTGAAAGGCATTGCAGCAGATCCTATCACAACCAGTTAGAGATTGGGACTGAGTGATATTTCTTTCTCTCCCCAGATGCTGAGGCCAATTGTATCCCATCAGTACTGCCCGCCCAGTCAAGGTCAGATAATTCAAGGCTGATACTTTCCTTGTATGGCTTAACGTTATACCAGGCAGGGAATTTACCATTGAGCCATTGTGAGAAATATAGCAATTATTTTCAACAAGGTACGTAGCAGTCAGTATTTCTGTGGTGAGCAACAGGGAAATAGAATGTTGCAAAGGAAAATACATCTGCAGTAAGAACCAAAGATGCTGGAAATGCTCCGCAGGTCAGGCAGTATCTGTACAGAGAACAGAGTTAACGTTTCAGGTAGATGACCCGATAGAACAAAGTTAAGTCAGTGGAAGGGATGAGCGCAGGAAGGAGAAGGTCTGTGAGATACAAATAAGATGTGAATGGCTACACAATGGTCTGAATGCAACATGAAGGGATAAAGAAAGAAACAAGACAGGACTAACCCAGGAAAAGAAAGAAAGTAGAGAAAAACACAGAATGAGATGGAGGCAGACGTTATCTAAAGGTCTCGATGTTGAGTCCAGAAAGCTGTAGAGTGCAGGGATGAAAGATGAGGGGGGAATTTTCCGGCCATTCTCACCAGGGGGACCTTCCGATCCCACGGATGTTGAACCACGACACGGGTTTTCTGGCGACAGGGGGGGGGGAATTCAATGGGAAATCCCATGAAGAGAGGCGGGACCAGAAGATCCGAACACTGGGTAAAGGTGGACTGTCTCCCGCCACCGAGAAATCCGCAGGAGGTACAGAAAATCCCCCCCCCCCCCCCCCCCCCCCCCCCCACACACACACACAAGGTGCTGTGAGCTTCATTGGAGCAGGCCAAGGACAGAAAGGTCAGAGCGGGAGAAAGGAGGAGAATTAAAATGACAAACAACCGGGAGGCCAAGGTCATGCTTCTGGATTGTTCTGCAAAGTGGTCACCTAATCTGAAAATAAAGCAAAACTGGGCTGTTAACTTATTTTAAAAGCAAAATACTGGGGATGTTGGAAATCCAGATTAAGGACAGAAACGCTGGAAAGGCACAGCAGGTTGTGCAGCATCTGTGGAGAGAGAAACAGAGTTAAGGGGCAGGAAATACCTCCCCCCACTCCGCGGGTTTTGCGGCAGCAGAGGCATCATCCAATCCCACCGCTGTCAGCGCGGTTTCCTGTTGTTTGCACTCTCCGCTGCCCAGGAAAAAGCTCGCCGTCGGCGGGACCAGAGGACCCTGCTGCTGGGAACAGCCGGAAAATGCTACCCAAGGTTTTGGGTTCCTATAGAAGAGTCATTCAGACTTGAAATTTAAACTCCACAAATGCTGTCAGACCTGCTGAGTCTTCCCACCATTTTCTACAAAAGTTTGTTAGTTTTACAGTTCCGTATGTGTGTGTGTGTGTGTGTGGGTGGGTGGGGGGGGGTCATAGGGGCTTTATCCTTTAGAATCTGTTATGGTTGTACATAAAAATAATGACTGTGGCATAGTCAAGGTACACAAAATACAGCCAGACATAATAAAAACACCTTCAGATTTCATAGACTGGTGGAAACGGGGAGGGGGTGCGGGGGTATTGTAGAAAGTCCTCCCTCATAGGAGAAAAATGGTTGGAATGCCTTTCCGACAAATTATTAATTTTTCTGGCATTGTCAGAAAGTACAAACACGCACGACTTCAAATGCTGAAGGCACTCAACTTGGTAATGTATAACTCTCGCTATTCACTGAAGCATCTCCACTTCACTCTCTTGCTGGGCTATATTTTCCTTTTTCTGTGAGATGGAAGACTGAATGTCATGATATGGTACCTTATCTTGGGCGCGATTTACCCGAAACATTTCTATGTCCGGTTTTAGTCGCATTTAGCGGGGTGTTTCTTGGCACCTGCAGCCAAAGGCACTTTGCTGCTTTTCTTTTGGCTTCAGTGAGTAACGTCCTGTTGAGGCCGCACTTATGTCACTTCCTGTACTCACAAGCTCAGCTCGCCAGTCCAGGACAGCTGCTCACGGATCGGGGCAGATCTTTCAAACCCCCCTCAGCGACCCCACCAAGGCTTCCTCCCACCCCCTCACCCCTCCACCCCTGCCGCACTACATCCAACTTACTTCTTCTGGGGTCCGCTAGCCTCCTCTCACCTTACCCCTTATGAGCAAGGCTCCCCGGGCTCGACCCCTAGCACGGTCAATCTGGCGCCAGGGCAATATCAGGGTGCCTGGGTGGCAGTGCCAATGTGTCAGGCTGGCAAAGCTAAGGTGCCAGTGGGTATGCCAGGATACCATCCTGCACAATGTTCGACCACCCAGGGGTCTCCAATGGCCTGGCAGACACCCCCTCCCCACAGGTCGAATCCAGTGGATGAATGTTGAAATGAGCTTAATGGCTCAGTTAAATATGCATATCTCGCCCAGCGAGACCCAGATTGCGATGGCTCGCGAGTCTCTGTTAAATCTTTCAAGACATTCTGAGCGTTACGAATCTCCTGAGAGTTCTCTCGCAAGATTAACGGCCTGATCCCGACATCAAGTTGGACCTGACCAGGCCGTTGATCGCGCCCCATGTCTCTCAGAGAATGTACCAAAGTACAATAACTTAGCTTAAAGCGCAGCCACTTAACACCATCCTTCCCATCCACTGCCCTTTCTCAGTGAAAACCGATATTTGATGAGTTATGATTCTAACATTGCTGGCTGCCTTTTAATAACTTGTCTGGGTGTCTTGAAAGTATTGGCAGCGTATTTTACCACAGAGTCAGCATCTGAAATGACACATGGGGGTGGAAATGACCTAGCACTGGCCTGGCAATACAAACTGGGCACAAAGGGAGATGCCCATGTAGAAACAAGTATAGGACTGAGGCTAAATCAATATCAAGCCTCAGGCATCATTTAAATTAGACCAGCGGGTGGCAGCTGCCAACTGCACATTCCCGTCAAATTTGCCATCAGTAACCCTCAGGAAGATCCTTGGGGGTGGAAGGACGTGATCGAAAAAGGTGAAGATGATCAGGAGATGCACTTAGGAGAATGTAAAAGAGGAAGGCGATGACGAGGAATCAAGCAATCGAGAGTGGGGAGATATTTGGGGGTGTCAAGTGGAGGTGCCCGTGGGGAGGCAGGCAACTGGGAGCACAAGTAAAATAGGATGGAGAGGTGCTAAGGAACGGGAAAAGTGATGAGGAGTTGGAAGATAATGGGAGCAGGATATTGGGTTAGGGCAGGAGATTGGGAGGCGGCGGATGATTGGTCGGGAAGATGATTGGGAGGTGGCAGGAAATTGGGCGAGGCAGACGTATGGGAAGGAGGATGCAATTGGGAAGGGGCAGGAGATTGGGAGGGCAAGCCATTGGGAAAAGGCTTGAAATTGGGGAGGGGCAGGAGAATGGGACAGGCAGGAGATTGGGGAGAGGGCAGGAGATTCGGGAGGGAACAGGAGATTGGGAAGGGGGGCAGGAGATTGGGGAGGGGCAGGAGTTGGGGAGGGTGCAGGAGTTGGGGAGGGGGCTGGAGTTGGGGAGAGGGCTGGAGATTGGGAGGCGGCAAGTGATTGGGAGGGGGCGGGTGATTTTGAGGTTGAATGTGGTTGGAAATAGGCAGGGTATTTAGGAGGGGGAGGGCATTGGGAGCTTTGTCGAGAACAGTGATAGGATTTTCCGCACAATTTGTTGTGTGTGTTGCGACAGCAGAAGTGGCCACCATTATCTAGCAGCAATATCTTCTGGTCCTGCCATTGGGTACAGGCTGCCCCCCCCCCCCCCCCCCCCCCGCCTGCAAAACTGGTATTCATTGGGCTCAAGAATTAAATGCAATTTGTACCATCCTGCAAGTTCGCATTTTCTTGGAAGTGTCACTGATTCGTGATCAATATGTGAACCTTTATTGATTATTATTTCCACTCTAACCTAGGCATGAGGTTAATTTGAATGTTACGGGTCAGCTAATGAAATGAAACCTGTGATTTCTCTGCTCTGTTTGACTTATGCAGCATAGGAGGGCGGTACAGTGGCGCAGTGATCAGCAGTGCTGCCTCATGGTGCCGAGGACTTGGGTTCAATCCTGGTCCCGGGTCACTGTCTGTGTGGAGTTTGCAGATTTTCCCCGTGTCTGCATGGGTCTCACCCCCACAACCCAAAGATGTGCAGGGTAGGTGGATTGGTCATGCTAAAAAAAATTTTAAGCATATTTTTAAAAAACAATTACGGTGCGGAGTTCACTTAACAAAGGAGTCATTGGGCATTCTGTGCTCCAGTGCAGCAAGAAATAGCTGAATGTGTTTCACTTGATTTTTTTCTTGATAATCAATAGACAAAACACAGGTATTTTTTTGGGAAATATTTAACTCCGCTACATGATTCAATTGGTCACTTACCCTGATCCGCGCAGTCGCTTGATTTATTAACAAGGAATCATTCGGTGTAATCTTAATTTCTCTTATCACACTTCCTATTTTATCACATTAAGAGAAATAACTCCTGTTTTCCGTGTAAATGTCTGAGATATTGCTTTCTTGTGCCGATATGACCCAAGAATGATGACTGACCCATGACCTACCAAGGTTAATATGAGCAGGCGGGGAATAGGAATGGAGCAGATACCAGGGTCAATCCTAATGCTTGCTCACCTGCTGGTGAAAATTAATTGAAGTCCCAATAACATGCAAAAAGAAACTATAATCCCTCCCCATCCTAAAACGCAGAATACACAGTTATCATTTTATTAAAAACAAGGAGTTAGAAATTACATCGAGAGATGTTGCAAGCAATGTCGCTGAAAAATTGGACTGCCCCATCTGATATTGAACAATTGGTAACCTCAGTCTTTATTCAGTATCATCTCTATCTGAACGGCATCACTGCTATTTCTGAGCCACATCCACAGGGCTAGCAACTTTGACCATGTGTAAATCCAGGGGGAAGAATTGGTCAGAATAAGGAATGGGGTAAATTCAGTTCAAATCTCAGGAATCCTTAATAACTGTCATTTGCACTTCGTAGGATACAAGTAAGAGGGAAACAAATCATGTTTTTAGTCTCTTAAGTTTAAAACATTTCGAGATAGCTTCCTTAAATGCTACCTTAAATGCTGCCTAATCCATGGCTGAAGTGTTTTCTGTCTGTCAGCAATATGCTGTGTTTCCCATGATGTGATCATCACTCACACTCTGTTAATAATGCATATCGCTGACTCTGTCTAACCTCCCCAGGAGAAGTATTTTAACTTATGACTGTCTGTTTTGCACCCACAGAATGGTGGGAGGGCTCTGAATTTTGCATTGCAATCTGCTATGGTCGACCTGTTGCATTAGAAATGATGTTAGTTCATGTGACGTTTTGTTGTTCTGAGTGCTCGGTGAAAAAGGTAGCAGGCTGTTTCAGTATGCAAATTGGTTGTAGAACTGCTGAAAGTTAAATTCAGGTACAAATGGGCAGATCTTGTGCTGTGCACATTCTTGCTGGTTGCACCAGGTTTTGCACAGCCCAATAAAGGGCCCAAGAAATCTTTGGGCACAGGGGAGGGAGGAATGTTTCACCTATCCCACAACCAAACTCTAGCCTGCTGCTGGTAAGCTCGAATCCTCCATGTGATCACTTCCTCCTCTTCCTCGACCCCCCCCTGCCAGTTAACTCCATGCAAGTGGTGGCCTATGTTGCACCCTTTCTGAACAGTGAACTGCAGAGTGCAATCTTTGTGGCCCACAGACCACAGACATTATTTAAAGGAGGTCTGGAGCCAAATGTTTAAGTGCAAAGAGCAGCGTTTTAAAAACCCTTTCCCAATGTGTCCCCATTTTAATGTCTTGTGTGACCCCAGAGTGGAATTGGGGCGAGGAGGGCTAGTGCAGTGGGCGCGGTTGTTGAGTGTCCCGGGAGGCTGCTGGTGTTGGAGATTTGCTGAGTTGGGGGAGGATGAATGGTTGACCTGGGCTGGTGGGGGGGGGGGGGGGGGGGGGGAGGGGGTGACGGACGACGACAATTTAAAACTGCTCTGTTTTCCCTCAAAAAAAAATCAATGATGCACTTTGGTTAAGCTGACAGCAAATGAACCTCAGAGAACAGCCAGTTAAGCCACTCCCACCAAAAGAGGGAAAAAGGAACATTTAATGGGGTCATACAGCTATCGAAACTCAATCTGAGCTCCACTGCATGTAGGGTTGTCTCAAAGTCATATCTCATGACAACACTGTAGGTCACGATGCAGTCTGGGAATCTCTGGCATAGTGTTTCATTAACCCCCCCCATCCATTTTGGGCACAAGACCCATTTTTCCCCTACAACTCTCTGGAACTTGAGACAGCAACTGTTATAGAATCATAAAATCACTACAGTGCAGAAGGAAGCCATTCTGCTCATCGAGACTTTACCAACCTCCTGAAAGAGTCCCCTCCCTATCCCCATAACCCAATAACCCAACCTCACCTTTTGGACACTAAGGGGCAATTTAGAATGGCCAATCTGCCTGCACACCTTTGGACTGTGGGAAGAAGCCAGAGCTCCCGAAGGAAATCCACGCAGGCACAGGGAGAACGTACAAACACTACAGAGACAGTGACCCAAGGCTGGAATTGAACCCGGGTCCCTGGCGCTGTGAGGCAGCAGTGCTGCCCACTATGCCACTGTGCCGCCCACACGTGACTCCACACGTGGAGACTGACGTTGAGGTTAAATTTGATTCAGATACATTATGGAACTTTTAAGAAGCAATATGCACACCTTTGCCTCTGATATCTGACAGCTTCTATTTGGTAGATGTGCTAACATTACATATTAATTCCTAATTTAATGTTTGACTGTGAATCAACTGAGGTCCCTAGCAACTATTTTTGGTGTCACCCCTATTTTATTTCCCATGTCATCCTTTACTTCCTGCCGGCTGGCGGAGGATGGCAGAAAGACTTTTGTGACAAATAGGAAGATGATAGTGAAAGAGGTAATATCATCTGGCAGGGGTTTCAGGGTCAATAAATATCAGGTTTCCAGCACTTCAGTCAGCGTTTCCCACTGTGCTGCTCAGATCAAAGCGGACAGGTTGCCAGCTAAAGATTAAACAGGTTTTCGAACTAGATTAGCCAGAGCACTGTTGCAACTCACAAGGCTAATGTTTAGCAACATAATTAGGATTAATGGCAAAACAAACAGTGTTGCAAGGGTACCATCTGCCAGCTTGGTATTTTTTCAGTCCTATTTCGAGCAGTGGGTAGATGAACTTCTATGTGCATTACTGTGTGTGAGAACAAATATAACACAAACTTATTGCTCCTTAGTCCTACCTTCAGTGACGTTGCAGTAAACAATGGATTCCTCCATTTCCTACATTATACTGTAATAGTGCCTGCAAAGTGCTTTGGGATGTCGCAAGTTGCGAAAAGCACTATATAAATGCACAACTTTCTTTCTTTCTTTCCTCGAGCAAGACTGGGATCCACTGGAAGAGTGGATTCCACATATTTCTCTGGAGGCAGCTGAACAGAGGGACAATCTCAAGTTAAATCATTTAGGACTGAGGAGACATTTCTTCACTCAAAGGGTTGTGAATCTTTGCAGTTCTCCAACCCAGAGGGCTGTGTGTGCTTAATTGTTGATTGTATTTAAGGCTGAGATACCGATTCTCAGTGAATCAAGGGGTACGGGGAACGGACGAGAAAGTGGGGTTGGAGCCGAGCATCAGGCATGATTGTATTGAATGTTGCGCCAGGCTTGAACGGTCACATGCTCTACTCCTGCTCCTATTTCTTACAGCTCATCAATACGTAATATAACATAAATATAAAGGACCTTGCTGTCGGAAGTGAAGCAAGCACCGTTCTCTGTTTAACTCAACCTACCCAAGTAGGCCAAATAAATGGTGCCGAGCGGTCAATTGTATGGACTTAGTTACATTCTTTTAAACTATTCCCCCAACATTATAACTCTTGGGGCCTCACGGTAGCATGGTGGTTAGCATCAATGCTTCACAGCTCCAGGGTCCCAGGTTCGATTCCCGGCTGGGTCACTGTCTGTGTGGAGTCTGCACGTCCTCCCCGTGTGTGCGTGGGTTTCCTCCGGGTGCTCCGGTTTCCTCCCACAGTCCAAAGATGTGCGGGTTAGGTGGATTGGCCATGCTAAATTGCCCGTAGTGTAAGGTTAATGGGGGGATTGTTGGGTTACGGGTATATGGGTTACGTGGGTTTAAGTAGGGTGATCATTGCTCGGCACAACATCGAGGGCCGAAGGGCCTGTTCTGTGCTGTACTGTTCTATGTTCTATGTTCTATGTCCTCCCTCACCTCGTCCCTCCACTCTTCATTACTCTGACTTCACCATTTTAGCATCCACCACAAACAATAGTGTTTTTAAAAGCATTTTTTCTTTTGTTTTGCTTTCACTGAACACTGACCTATTAACACATTCTGCTATCTTTCCTTTTTGCAGAACCTTGTTTAGTCCTTACCTCTGCCATCAACACGCCCTTTATCTTGTGTCTATGACATCTCTGTCAATCTGACCTACCTCTGACCTTCTATTCTGCTCCACCTCCTCGCTGCAGCTATATAATCCATCACATTTCTACCCTTCCTTAGCTCGGAAGGTAAGCCATACAGACTTGAAACGTTCACTCTGTTTCTCTTTTCATAGACGCCGACAGACTTCCTGAATTCATCCAGCATTTACTATTTTTATGGCAGCGTTTTAAACTTCCTACATGTGCCATATTCTGGAATTCATGAAAACCCACCTGCCTCCTCACTTCTTAATCCCCCTTTTAAGTGTTTTCTTAAATTCACCATATAATCTAATCATGGGAAAGGATCATCTCAATGAGCCGGGTCTTGTCCTCATCTGATGGTTGCGTTCACTCCTTTGCCAATTGAGACCAATTGAGAGGCACCCCACTGTTGCCCCAATTAAGATCAATTAAGACAGCACAGTGCAAAAATTGAAATTATGACTGCCGTAAACCATCTATTTGTAGGATAAATGCACTGTGCTACCAAGGGAATATAAATATGGAGGGTCATTTTTAAAAATGGAGTAGCTTCAACTGCTGGGAGTGCACATTCACAGCTTGCGTGCGCCTTCCACAAACCCCTCCCCCAACCCCTGTCCAGAATTTTCCATGGCTTAATTAAACTCAGGAGTTAATAGGTATCTCCTTTTGGTGAGCTAATCGCTGTACCACATGGCCCCAATAGTACATAACATGATGCTGAAATCTGAACAAACAAAAGTAGAAATAATAGACAAAACAGGCTTCCAGAGCAACATCCTTCAATGATCTGCAACCTGCCGGTGAGAATAGTGCTGGTTTGAAAAAAACACAACAGAGAGCACAGTGGTCTGAAAAAATGTGTGCATTTTTGTTTCTAGTTACAGATCAGGGAGGTTGAAAAGAAATTTTTGCACAGTTCCTTCACCCCTCATTTCTCCTAAGACAAAAATCTTCTATGCAGACACAGCAACTAAACCATAGCTTTTCAATCATGCTGTTAGGTAAGGAGAGCTCCAATCGCACCTGCAGCAACCACATAAATGAAGCTATTGTCTAGACATGAAGTAAAGTTACTGTAATCCGGAATATGATTACAGGTAGCAGTAAAATGCAGGTATGCAAGACATTTTAAGACTTAAATTGGATGCGTTCTTAAGAGAACCGACAATGTGTCGTTACCGAGAATGGAAAAAAAAGTATGATCCTATTTTACTCAAAAGGGAGTTGCACTTACTGCAAAAGGTACGTATTTTTCATATTAATAGAAATATTCGTATCAGTGGAGGAGTCCAGAACAAGAGTTCATAATCTTGAAACTGGAGCTGGGCAATTCAAGAAGCACTTATGCAGACAAAGGGGAGTGGAAATCCGAAACTCTCTCTCCCCCAAAATACTATTGAGGTTGGGTCAACTGAAAATTTCAAAAATATGGTTGGTAGATTTTTGTTAGGCAAGTTTCTTAAGGAGTGCAAAGCTAAGGTGAATAAATGGAGTTATAGTGTAGATTAGCCATGATCTCATTGAATGGTGGGATGGGCTCGAGGGGCTGGATGACATGCTTATGTTTCCATATTCCTAATAATTAATAAAAGATTACATAACAAACGTTACATAATTAACAAGCCTAGCAGGATTAAATCTACACGACATCCTTGTTAACCTGAAAATACAAATATTAAAACGTTCTGTATTTCTTTATAAAAAAGATTGACCAGGTTCCATTTGCCAATGCCATGAGCTGGATTCTCCGATTCTGAAACTAAGTGCTGACGCCGACGTGGGAACAGTGGCGTTTTACGAAGGACAAAATGCAGCAAATCGGCCATCGATCCCCTGTCTGGTGGGGGGGCGGGGGGACGGCTAGCAGGCACGCAGCGTAGAGAAGCCGGCTCTAGCTGCAGATATGGCTGATGAATTGCCGGGTCCATGGCTGCACATACGCATGGCGGTGGTCTGCAGTGGCCGCGGCGTGCAACATGGCGGCGGCCGCACGCGCACCCGGCCTGCCAAATAGTGACCGTTCTTTGCCAGGCTCGCCACCCCGGACCACCCTCCACCAGGGCCCCAGCCCCCGCCAAAGCCTCCCCTGCCCGTGGATCGGCTCTCACCCCCTCATGCCCGATTGTGGTAGTGCTGGATATAGTCCGCAGCCGCCACGCCGGGTTCCTGAAAATAAGTACCACGTGTGACCAACGCCTTTGGGAACTCGGCCCATCGGGGGCGGAGCATCGGGGAGAGGGCCTCAGATAACATCAAGAGGCCGTCCTGACGGCATGCGGCATACTCTAGAGTGCGCTGTTTTGGAGGGGGCAGAGCAGATTTCCTCCCAAGGTGGATTCTCTGGCCGATCGCTGAATGCCATTTCAGCGTCGGAGACCGGAGAATCCCATCCGCACAGCTTTCTTGTACCCTAGATGAAATTCCCTTCCTATCCCAGATCTACTCTTCATATGTGCTTTAATGCAAAAGTGCAAAATCTGTCAAAATACACCAAGAAAGAAATGAAAATGCTGGAATTTTGAAAGGACTGGGATCGCAGAGCAGGCCAATTCCCCATCTGCGAGAAAGGATAAGTTCTTGTTTGAGGTCGGAGGTTTTTGTTCCACCTGAAATCTAAAATTGCCATTCACTTTCAGGTGCTAACTGAACGTTGCTACTTTTCCAGTATTTTCCTACCCAATTTCAGAGCTATCCTAAATGTTCCATTTTTCATGGGTCTTCAGGAGCCACAGCTCAGCAATAGCCCTGTCACTACCAGTCATACTTTTCTCTCTGTTACTATGATACCACTTACATTGGCAATGACAAGCATGAGTCATCTGAAACCTTCAGAAAGGACTCAGAAAGAGAAAAAGGATGACAGTAAATTTGCCCATGTAGCGCCACTTCAAACTGCAGCAATTTCCTGGTGGCTGCTATCTACATGGCCCATATTCTGCAGTGCTAGCATTGAGAAAAGCCAAGCAGTTTGCACAGATAGCAACCCAAAGTGTTGTCCGCCACTGGGGAATCAATGAAGTTGGTGTAGCGCCACTTCAAACAAATCTTTCCTCCCTTGCAATTATATTGAACCTTTCATAGCTTCAGGACATCCAAAAGTGTTTTATAGCCCATTAAGCACTTTGAATTGTGTTAACTATTGTAATCTAGGAAGAGTAAATATTCTTGTTGATGCCCTGAAATGAACAAGCCAAGTATCAACAATACATAGCATAAATTGCCACTAAACTAGGTAGCAAACTCAATAATCAGCTAGGTGATTATTAAGGATGGTGATAGTAAGAACTGGGGCGGTGGCGGAAAGAGGGGGGGTAATAATTTCTCCTGATGCATCAATGGATTAATGGATAAAAGTTTACTCACAACCCCTATGTTGAACAGATCAGAAATTCAATGCCGACTTCCGGTTGCGGCTATGACCAGCTAAGTCGCACATTTGGCAGCTCCTGCGACAAAGGTGTTTAAGGGCCGATTGGAGGGCCCCGACGGTACTGTAAAGACGAATCCCGGTGGGGGAAGGCTCCCTGAGGAGAGTGAGACCAACTTTATGGTCGGTACTCGGAGTGGGGCGACAAAAAAAGCGGCAGCAGCTCCCCGGAAAAAGCGGGGGAAGAGGACCAAAATGGCGGCCGGTGGCGCACTAGAAGATTGGAGAAAATGGGCGGAGGAGCAGCAGGCCGCTCTCCTCCGGTGTTTTACGGAGCTGAAAGTGGAACTCTTAGAGTCTATGAACGCGACGACCACAAGGCTGATGGGGGCCCAGGCGACCCAAGAGGCGTCGATAAGAGAGCTGCAGCAGGAGATGACTGCAAGGGAGGAGGAGGCCACGGTCCTCGTGGGAAAGGTGGAGGTGCACGAGGCACTCCACCTGAAATGGCAGAGCCGCTTTGAGGAGCTGGACACTCGAATGAGGCGGAAGAACTTGAGGATCCTGGGCCTAGCAGAGGGCCTGGAGGGGCCTGATCTCCCGAAATATGTAGCGGAGATGCTGAGCTCCCTGATGGGAGAGGGGGCCGGTCCATCGCCCCTGGAGCTGGAAGAAGCATATCGGGTCATGGCTAGGCGGCCTAGGGCGAACGAGCCCCCGAGGGCGGTGCTGGTGCGATTCCAGCGTTTCTGTGATCGGGAGAAAGTGCTGAGGTGGGCCAAGAGGGAGAAAAGCAGCAAATGGGAGAATTCGACGGTGCGGATATATCAGGACTGGAGTGCGGAGGTGGCAAAGCGGCGGGCCCGGTTTAACCGGACGAAGGCGGTGCTGCACGCAAAGAGGATCAAGTTCGGAATGCTGCAGCCAGCGCGCTTGTGGGTCACCTACAAGGACCAGCACCATTACTTTGAGACCCCAGAGGAGGCATGGACTTTTGTTCGGGAGGAAAAGCTGGACCTGAACTAGAACTTGGGAACGCCGGCGGTCGAGGCCGCCCGAGTACCCTTGACTGATCAAGTGGCCCATGTCTTTCTTAGGCCAGGTCGGAACTTGGTTAAAGTTGATGGATCGTTTGGTTTCTTTGAAACTTGTGTTATGGGGGGTTTCTTTGTTCCTTTTTGTGTGTCTCTTCCCGTTGCCAACTTCCCTTAATTATTGTTGTTGTAGGGGGGGCTTTTTTACTGTTTTTTGATCTGTTCTTTAAGGGTTATGGTTACTGTTCTGTTCGATGGAGGGTGATGGTTAAATACGTTATTATTGGGTAGTTATTTAGTTATGCAGGCATAGTTATGTATTTATGTATTTATTTGAGATTTGTTATTTATATTGTTATATTGTTAAGTTGGGGAGGCGGGACGGGGGGGGTGCAAGTTGGTTATGCGTGTTTTCTTTTTCTCTTTTTTCTTCCTCTCGTTTTAAGGGGGCTTTTTTATGGGCTTGGATGGGGACGGGGGTGGAATTGAAGATGGCGGGGTAGGGTGTGGCCGGGCGAAAGCGCGGGCTTTCCCCTGTTTCCCGCGCGCGGGACGGAGGAATGGGGAGGAGAGAAGAGTGGGGTGTGGCCAGCAATGGCGGCTTTTCCCGCGCTGAAGCGGGGTCAGAGAGGGATGGCAAGGGAGGTGGGAGGCCCCTCCCCCCCCACATCGGGAGGAGTCGGAGTGTGGCAGGGGCAGCCGGGTCAGCGAAAACCAGCTGACTCTCGGGAGTACGATGGTGGATACACCGCGGCTAGGAGGGGTCCTAGCCAGGGGGGGGGGAAGGGGGGTTAGGGGGGGATACCGGGTTGCTGCTGGAAAGGCCGAGGACGGGAAGGGAAGAACGGGAGGAGAGAGGGGGGGGGGGGGGCCATCGCCATGGGGAACGGGTCAGAAGGGGAGGGTCGACCCGGGGCGAACAGGGGACAGGACATGGCTAATAGACAGGGGAAAGGGACGGGTCGCTCCGCGACCCGGTTGATTACTTGGAACGTGAGGGGGCTGAATGGGCCGGTCAAGAGATCAAGGGTTTTTTCACACCTAAAGGGACTGCAGGCGGATGTGGCAATGTTGCAGGAGACTCACTTGAGAGCAGTAGACCAGGTACGCCTGAGAAGGGGGTGGGTGGGACAGGTGTTCCACTCAGGCTTGGACGCAAAGAACCGGGGGGTGGCGATTTTGGTGGGAAATTGGGTGTCGTTCGTGGCGGCGCAGGTGGTAGCAGATAAGGAGGGTAGGTACGTGATGGTGAAGGGTAGGCTGCAGGGAGAGAATGTGGTGCTGGTGAATGTGTATGCCCCGAATTGGGATGACGCGGGTTTTATGAGGCGCCTGTTGGGCCTCATTCCGGGTCTGGAGGCAGGGGGCCTGATCATGGGGGGGGACTTCAATACAGTGCTCGACCCTGGGCTGGACAGATCGAGTTCCAGGACGAATAGGAGGCCGGCAGCGGCAGAGGTGCTAAGGGGGTTCATGGAGCAGATGGGGGGGGTAGACCCTTGGAGATTTGGCAGGCCAAGGGCGAGGGAGTATTCTTTTTTCTCCCACGTCCACAGGGTGTACTCCAGAATAGACTTTTTTGTACTGAGCAGGGGGCTGATTTCGAGAGTGCAGGACACGGAGTACTCGGCCATTGCGATTTCGGACCATGCACCACACTGGGTAGAGGTAGAACTGGGGGAAGCACGGGACCAGCGCCCGTTGTGGCGCCTGGATGTGGGGCTGCTGGCGGACGATGAGGTGTGCGGAAGGGTCCGGAAGGGCATTGAGAGATATCTGGGCACGAACGACACGGGCGAGGTGAAGGTGGGGGTAGTCTGGGAGGCCCTGAAAGCAGTGATCAGAGGAGAGCTGATCTCCATAAGGGCACACAGAGAAAGGAAGGAGAGGCAGGAGAGGGAGAGACTGGTGGGGGAACTTATAGAAGTGGACAGGAGATATGCGGAGACACCAGAGGAGGGGCTGTTGAGGGAGCGGCGCAGTTTACAGGCCCAGTTTGACCTACTGACCACTAGGAAGGCGGAGACGCAATGGAGAAGGGCACAGGGCGCGGTCTATAAGTACGGGGAAAAGGCGAGCAGGATGCTAGCACACCAGCTGCGCAAGCGAGATGCAGCCAGAGAGATTGGGGGAGTGAGAGAGAAGGGAGGGAACGTAGTGCAGAAGGGGCAAGAGGTGAACGGGGTCTTCAGGGATTTCTACAGGGAATTGTACCGGTCTGAGCCGCCCAGGAGGAGGGGGGGAATGGAGAACTTCCTCGATAGATTGAGGTTCCCAAAGGTCCAGGAGGAACGGGTGGAGGGGTTGGGGGCGCCGATAGAGCTGCAGGAGCTAGTTAAAGGGATAGGCCAGATGCAGGCGGGGAAGGCGCCGGGGCCGGATGGGTTCCCGGTGGAATTTTATAAGAAGTATGTGGACTTGGTGGGTCCAGTGCTGGTGCGAGCCTTCAATGAGGCGCGAGAGGGGGGGGTTCTGCCCCCGACAATGTCACAGGCCCTGATCTCCTTGATCCTGAAGCGGGACAAAGACCCTGTACAGTGCGGGTCCTACAGGCCTATCTCCCTCTTGAATGTAGATGCCAAACTGTTGGCAAAGGTCCTGGCAACCAGAATAGAGGATTGTGTGCCAGGGGTAATCCATGAGGACCAGACGGGGTTCGTAAAGGGACGACAACTTAACACAAATGTCCGGAGACTGTTGAATGTGATTATGATGCCAGCAGTGGAGGGGGAGGCTGAGATAGTGGTAGCGCTGGATGCGGAGAAGGCATTCGATAGGGTGGAGTGGGAATACCTGTGGGAGACGCTGGAACGGTTTGGGTTTGGGGAGGGATTTATCAAGTGGGTGAAGCTGCTGTATTCGGCCCCGATGGCGAGTGTGGTTACAAACGGGAGGAGGTCAGAGTATTTTGGGCTCCATCGAGGTACCAGGCAGGGATGCCCCCTATCCCCCTTACTATTTGCATTAGCGATCGAACCGTTGGCGATGGCACTGAGGGGTTCAGGGGGGTGGAGAGGACTGACAAGGGGAGGGGAGGAACATCGGGTATCACTCTATGCGGATGATTTGTTGTTATATGTGGCGGACCCGGAAGGGGGAATGCCGGAGGTAATGGAAATACTAGCGGAGTTTGGGGACTTTTCGGGTTATAAATTAAATGTGGGTAAAAGTGAGGTCTTTGTGATACACCCGGGAGATCAGGGGGAGGGAATTGGGCGGCTCCCCTTTAAGAGAGCAGTAAAGAGCTTCAGGTACTTGGGGGTGCAGGTGGCAAGGAACTGGGGGACCCTCCACAAGCTGAACTTTTCAAGGCTGGTGGAGCAGATGGAGGAGGAGTTCAAGAGGTGGGACATGGTACCGCTGTCGCTAGCAGGGAGGGTGCAGTCAGTCAAAATGACGGTCCTCCCGAGGTTCTTGTTTCTGTTCCAGTGCTTGCCCATCTTTCTCCCCAGGGCCTTCTTCAAGAAGGTAACTAGCAGCATTATGGGCTATGTGTGGGCACATGGCACCCCTAGAGTGAGAAGGATTTTCTTGGAACGGAGTAGGGACAGTGGAGGATTAGCGCTACCCAATCTTTCCGGATACTACTGGGCGGCGAACGCATCGATGGTGCGCAAGTGGGTGACGGAGGGGGAGGGGGCAGCTTGGAAACGTATGGAGAGGGCGTCCTGCGGCAATACAAGCCTGGGGGCGCTAGTAACGGCACCATGGCCGCTCCCCCCCACAAGGTACACCACGAGTCCGGTAGTGGCGGCCACCCTTAAAATCTGGGGGCAGTGGAGGCGACACAGGGGGGAAGTGGGGGGTCTGATGGCGGCGCCACTGAGAGGGAACCACAGATTTGTCCCGGGGAACACTGGCGGGGGATTCCAGAGCTGGCACAGGGCGGGCATCAGGCAACTGAGGGACATGTTCATAGAGGGGAGGTTTGCGAGCCTGGGAGAGCTGGAGGAGAAATTTGAGCTCCCCCCGGGGAACACGTTTAGATACCTGCAGGTGAAGGCATTTGCCAGACGACAGGTGGAAGGATTTCCCTTGCTTCCCGATAGAGGGGCGAGTGATAGGGTGCTGTCAGGGGTCTGGGTCGGAGAAGGGAAGGTCTCGGACATCTACAAAATAATGCAGGAGGTGGAGGAGGTATCGATAGAGGAGCTGAAAGACAAGTGGGAAGCGGAGCTGGGAGAGCAGATAGAAGATGGGACATGGGCGGATGCCTTAGAGAGGGTCAATTCGTCGTCGTCGTGCGCAAGGTTGGGCCTCATCCAATTTAAGGTGCTGCACAGAGCCCATATGACGGGGACTAGGATGAGTCGGTTCTTCGGGGGTGAGGACAGGTGTGTTAGGTGTTCGGGAAGCCCTGCGAACCATGTACATATGTTCTGGATGTGTCCGGCACTGGAAGAGTTCTGGGAGGGGGTGGCGGGGACGGTATCGAGAGTGGTGGGAACCAGGGTCAAACCAGGGTGGGGGCTAGCGATTTTTGGGGTTGGGGTGGAGCCTGGAGTACAGGAGGCAGGGGAGGCCGGAATATTGGCCTTTGCGTCCTTGGTAGCTCGGAGAAGGATCTTGATTCAGTGGAGGGACACAAGGCCACCAAGTGTTAACACCTGGTTAAACGACATGGCAAGCTTCATCCAATTGGAAAGAATCAAATTCGCCCTGAGAGGGTCGGTACAGGGGTTCTTCCGGCGGTGGCAGCCCTTCCTTGACTTTCTGGATCAGAGATAGGAACTGGAGGCCGAAACAGCAGCAACCCGGGGAGAAAGGGGGGGGGGGAAGGGAGGGGGGGGGGGGGGATAGCAACGAAGGGAGCACGTCAGCGGGGGGGCGCGGGCAATGACTGCCCGAGGCCATCGGCAGAAAGGGAGAAACGGTTTGGTTGCTAGACTGGTAGCGCGGGGGGGGGGGGGGGGGGGGGGGGAGGGTGGGGGGGTGCGCGCGGGGGAGGGCGTGGGGAGGATTTTCCAGGGGGGATTTGTTGTGTTATAATTTAAAATGTAGTAGGGGTAAATGTTTGTATCGAAAAATTTCAATAAAAATTATTTAAAAAAAAAAGAAATTCAATGCCCAGTTTGTGTGTTTGCTGACCTTATCTAGGATAGTGATCATCTCGCTATACCATTGGGCTTAATGTCCCTGAGCTAGCGAGAGGATATTCAGCAAGAGCTCCAGGTTTTCAGCATTATGTAGCCCCTCTTTCTTCACAGTGCCTAAAAGCCGATGATGGAACTGAGCTCAATGATTGAGCCACCCGTGATGGAATAGCTTGCCCGACACAACTGCCAAAGTGCACATGTGAAGGGAAGTCACTTGAATAATCATCATGGACAGGGGAGAAAGGAAATAAAATTAGATGAATAAAGAAACAGTGAAGAATTGACAGTTGCACTGAAGAAAGCAACCTCCTGACAGAATTAATACACATTGCAAGGACGAATAGAGGAGTTTGGCGCTCGATGTAACTTAGCTTTGAAGCACTCAGTGTTAACACTGGGTGGAAAAATATTCCAAATTTTTAATCCCACAATAGTGACAATATTATTGCGATATTAAGATATAATTACTCCATTTCATTACGAGTGGGCATTGATTCAAACATGAGTTCTCCTGTTTAATGTGCGTCACACAATTTGATCGATGATAGTCTGTTCCATTTTACATTACAGGGCCAAATATTCTGTAAAATGATTGGTGAAGTGGGAGTTTATTCAGCTAAGATCTTAATAATTTATTGCATTGCAACAAGAGTCACCTTGTTGATTTATTGAACAATTTAATCCAACTGGTAGTGGAGAGTTCATGTAGCCAAATACATATTATTTTGATTGATGTTCTTTTGAAGTAACACGAGGTACATTGGCGCTACATTAAGCACATATTTTCAATGAACACCAAACACTCCCTTCCTCAGTCTGTAAACAATGAAACATTATATGCTCCATGCACAATTTCTCTTTCTTGGCTCCTAGCTTCATGTGGATTTGAGATAATTGGAAAAAGATCCAGAAGTGACATGTGAAAGTTTTTTATAACAAGGCAGCGCCTTGTTATCTGAAAGGATAGTCGAAGCAGATTCAATAATAGCATTCAAAAGGGAATTGGATAAATAATTGAAAGGGGAAATTTGTGGGCCCACAGGTTTAGAGCAAGGCTCAGGTGAGTATGTATAGAGAGAGGAGCTGGGAATCTTTTGAAACATTTTTGACCTGTCTTTTCCTGGAGTTATTTTTTTTTTCCGGAGAGCTGCTCTTCTGTTTCTTCGATGGGTGTACAGTGGAATGTTGGGCAGAAATTATACGCCCCAATCTCGCTCTCGAGAGTTTCCTGGACCATAAGGTTACTATCATTCTCATTCTCAGCATGCAGTTAAAGCCCAGCTGTATAAAACTAAAGTGAAATGGTCCATGTCTGTTGATCACCTGTTCGGCATGTTAGGAACCCCACTGATGTTAGGCACAGTTGCAACCCAAACTCAGAAGGGTAACTTGGAACGCCGGTTCTTAAGAATGCATTTTGTTCGATTTGGTATAATGTGAGGAAAGATGTGCAAACCAGTGAGGAATGGGCCAGACTTGTTGTAACCATTCAAATAAAATAATGTTTATTAACATGTCAAAGCACACCAACAAAAAAGGCCACAATACAAAACAAAGGTATACCTAACTGTAATAACGGCTACACCCATGCATCATATTTTGGGATTAATCCTGTTCCCATCTATTTATGTTCCTGAACTCTGACACATGACCCTTGTCTGAAAACAACATACCAATGGTTTAACATTATGAGCTAAGCCCAGCAAATACCACGCACAAGTTATCATTAAGTTTAGGAACCCTTTCTACGGTTCAGTGTAGTTTATCCCTGAGGTTTTCAAATCTTCATCTTCTAGCCTCAAATTCTGCTTTCTGCCAGAACTTTTCTTTTCACCTTGGCATGAACATAGAACATAGAACATAGAACGATACAGCGCAATACAGGCCCTTTGGCCCACGATGTTGCACCGACATGGGAAGTCAAAAACTAAAGGCCATCTAACCTACACTATTCCATTATCATCCATATGCTTATCCAATAAACTTTTAAATGCCCTCAATGTTGGCGAGTTCACTACTGTTGCAGGTAGGGCATTCCACGGCCTCACCACTCTTTGCGTAAAAAACCTACCTCTGACATCTGTCCTATATCTATTACCCCTCAATTTAAGGCTATGTCCCCTCGTGCTAGCCACCTCCATCCACGGGAGAAGGCTCTCACTGTCCACCCTATCTAACCCTCTGATCATTTTGTATGCCTCTATTAAGTCACCTCTTAACCTTCTACTCTCTAACGAAAACAACCTCATGTCCATCAGCCTTTCCTCATAAGATTTTCCCTCCATACCAGGCAACATCCTGGTAAATCTCCTCTGCACCCGTTCCAAAGCTTCCACGTCCTTCCTATAATGAGGCGACCAGAACTGTATGCAATACGGCCGTACCAGAGTTTTGTACAGCTGCAACATGACCTCATGGCTCCGGAACTCAATCCCTCTACCAATAAAGACCAACACACCATAGGCCTTCTTCACAACCCTATCAACCTGGGTGGCAACTTTCAGGGATCTATGTACATGGACACCGAGATCCCTCTGCTCATCCACACTGCTAAGAATTTTACCATTAGCCAAATATTCCGCATTCCTGTTATTCTTTCCAAAGTGAATCACCTCACACTTCTCTACATTGGGGGCAGCAGGGTAGCATGGTGGTTAGCATAAATGCTTCACAGCTCCAGGGTCCCAGGTTCGATTCCCGGCTGGGTCACTGTCTGTGTGGAGTCTGCACGTCCTCCCCCTGTGTGCGTGGGTTTCCTCCGGGTGCTCCGGTTTCCTCCCACAGTCCAAAGATGTGCGGGTTAGGTGGATTGGCCATGCTAAATTGCCCGTAGTGTCCTAATAAATGTAAGGTTAAGGGGGGGGAGGGGTTGTTGGGTTACGGGTATATGGTGGATATGTGGGTTTGAGTAGGGTGATCATGGCTCGGCACAACATTGAGGGCCGAAGGGCCTGTTCTGTGCTGTACTGTTCTATGTTCTATGTACATTAAACTCCATTTGCCACCTCTCAGCCCAGCTCTGCAGCTTATCTATGTCCCTCTATAACCTGCAACATCCTTCCACACTGTCTACAACTCCACCGACTTTAGTGTCGTCTGCAAATTTACTCACCCAACCTTCTGTGCCCTCCTCTAGGTCATTTATAAAAATGACAAACAGCAACGGCCCCAGAACAGATCCTTGTGGTACGCCACTCGTAACTGAACTCCATTCTGAACATTTGCCATCAACCACCACCCTCTGTCTTCTTTCAACTAGCCAATTTCTGATCCACATCTCTAAATCACCCTCAATCCCCAGCCTCCGTATTTTCTGCAATAGACTACCGTGGGGAACCTTATCAAACGCTTTACTGAAATCCATATACACCACATCAACTGCTCTACCCTCGTCTATGAACATGGTCATAACTGCTTACCAGTTGTACCTCTCTTCTTCACTACCCTCTCCCATCCCTGTCAGTCCATATAAACCCAGCTACTGGCATACCATATTTCCCTTTTATTCTCCTTGTCTAACCTTAGAAGCCAGGCTTTTTGTATATAAATGCAAACTGTGTTCTTGTGTCTCCACTTTGAACGAATCTCTTCTGCAGTTTTAACAGATACAATTCTATACTCTATTGTTCCCCACTTCACTTAAGTAATTACCTGTTTATCCTGCTTCTAAGCTAATTCACATATCAAAATATCAGCAGACAGATGCACTCTTAACAATTCCTCTTTCATCTCAATCTTCAAACATTATTTTATCCAAGCTTCTTTAATCTTTATTATGTACAATTCTTAAATCTTTACTTCATTCAAGTTTCTTGATAGGTATTGCAGGCAGCCTTTTCCACCACCTTGCTCATATTGTGTATTTGGCGTGGTTTTGTAGTGCCATGTGGCTCCACTATATCAGTCGCATGTTGTTAACGTCTAACAATGCCGGGAGCACTCCCACTGTATCTTTACTTTAATTAGAAAATTAACTGGTTTTCACTGCATGCCCACCCACAACAATCATTTTCCCAAACAACCAGAACGAATTGGCAACAGTTGAAGTGTATATGTGGAAATTACTTGACATTTATATATGGTCAAGGCAGCATTTTTGAAAAGGATGAGGAGCATTATTTAGCTCATTTCACTTAAGAAGCTGATTGCAGAAAAATGAACAGGGCAGATAAACTGATTAGATAGTCACGTAACTCTTCTTCCCTCCCCACATACACTTGTGAGACTGAATAGCGAAATGTGCAGCCTCTTTATAAACTTAGCTGAATGGCCCACGTTAACTGTGAGTTTTCTCTGCATTGCAGATCTTTAATGTTTAGAGCTGTTATCAATATTGAAACTTATGGGGGGGTGGGGGGCGGGGGGGGGGGGGGTGATTTCCAGCCCGCGATCGCCGCTAGGGAGAATGGCGACACAGGCAGAAACTCCAGAGAGAATCAGGAAACAGGATTCTCTCCTGGGAGATCTCCTTTCCCTGTTTTTCCCACCCCCTCACCGACGACGTTACGATTTTTATCCCCAAAAACAGCGGGAACCTCAGCTAAATGGATTATCATCCATTTTCATATCATTAATATCCCCCCCCCCCCCCCCCCCCCCACAACATAATCCCCCTCATTAAATATTCATACCTCGCCAACGTGATGTCACATCGAAGAGGTTTACAACAGCTTTATAAAAATGAGAAACAATTGACGGGTTGCGTCTGGGGGTGCAAAGGTAAGTGTAGCTCCTGGGGGAGAGGGACATGCTTGTCCAGTGCCCTAGTACTGCCCTCTGACATCAATCGTAACTGTCAACCTGACAGTGCCAACCTGTGCCAGTACCCTCGAGGGAGCCACTTTGGTTGGAGGGTTACCATTGGGGTGGTGTGGGTGGGGCGGGGGAGAGAAGCGCGGGCTGTGAGGGGGAACCTGCAGGCAGGGGGGAGGCGGGCACCATTGGGGCAGCGCGGTAGCATTGTGGATAGCACAATTGCTTCACAGCTCCAGGGTCCCAGGTTCGAATCCGGCTTGGGTCACTGTCTGTGCGCAGTCTGCACATACTCCCCGTGTGTGCGTGGGTTTCCTCCGGGTGCTCCGGTTTCCTCCCACAGTCCAAAGGTGTGCAGGTTAGATGGATTGGCCATGATAAACTACCCTTAGTGTCCAAAATTGCCCCTGGCTGTTGGGTGGGGTTACTGGGTTATGGGGATAGGGTGGAGGTGTCGACCTTGGGTAGGGTGCTCTTTCCCAGAGCCGGTGCAGACTCGATGGGCTGAATGGCCTCCTGTTCTGTAAATTCTATGATAATCTATGATGAAGAGGGGGAATGTCAGTGATACTGCCACGTTAGTGGTTTTTATTTAAAGAGGAAACTAGTCTGTGCAGCTGGAGAACGACACAGCAGTTTTAATTCTGAGCCTGAATACTTTGCCAAATTCTAGTAAGATTCCGCCCATGATAATTTCCAACTCAATAATTTAATAATAATCTTTATTGTCACAAGTAGGTTTACATTGCAGTGACGTTACTGTGAAAAGCACCTAGTCGGCACATTCCGGCGCCTGTTCGGGTACACAGAAGGAGAATTCATAATATCCAATTCACCTAATCTTTCGGGATTAGTGGGAGGATACCGGAGCACCTGGAGGAAACCCACGCAGGCACGGGGAGAACTTGTATACTCCACATAGTCAGTGACCCAGCCAGGAATCAAACCTGGGACCCTGGCGCTGTGAAGAAACAGTGCTAGCCACTGTGCTACTGTACTATTCCCAGTTGAATAATGTACATTATTACACGACGTTTTTATTACTTTAAGAGTTCCAAAATACATATTGTTCTGGCGAGGAGCAGACCAACCTATCAGAATGCAGAATTAAAACTTTTACACTATGGGAACTTCAATTTGTGAATATTAGAACGCACAGAAAATTAAAAACATCCCTTTAAATGATCTAAAGTAAAAAGAAATCCAGCAGGTAAATTTTTCACAAGCTTGGCTGTGTACACAGTCACAGTATCTCAAGTTGATCTTTTTCATACAGAAGCCATGATGTTTAACAGTTCTAAAACAGGAATCCTTTTGTAAATGGAAGATAAAGCCAGCATGTAACTACTTCAACTTATCTTCATATTTTAATCAATGGCAGCCTTCAGCCATTTTATGTGAGGCTGCCTTTGGGACTCGGATTCAGGTGTGGAATGCAACCAACCTGGGAACTGAGCACAGATATTCCAGGGAATGCATACAGCACCCCAGTTTTGGCAGCATGGCCTCTGCAGACAGGCATATCTGAAGAGCCTCTGAAGATTTTTATTTTGGTGTCTGCCTGGCAGATAGCAAGTAAAATTGAAGTGTCGTCACCTTAATCAAGGTGGTTGAGCAGGAAGGTCAAAGTACCCTTTCAGGTAGATGGGAAGGTAAGCTAACAGGCTGGGTAGTTCTCATAGAGGCCTGGCAAGTGGATGGGTGGAATAGCATCCTGCGTGGGCTGGCAAACCACCCACAAAGCATTTAGTCTGGGTGGGTTGGTAATAATGCTGGGTGGATTAAGACAAACTTGGAAATAATGGATGGGAGTTGGGAGAGAGGAGTTATAAATAATTCTTCTTTTTGTTTAGAAATATAGAGTACACAATTTTTTTTTTCCAATTAAGGGGCAATTTAGCGTGCCCAGTTCACCTAACCCGCACATCTTTGGGTTGTGGGGGTGAGACCCACGCAAACACAGGGAGAATGTGCAATCTCCACACGGACAGTGACCCGGGGCTGGGATCGAACCTGGGTCCTTCGCGCCTTGAGGCAGCAGTGCTAACCACCCCGCCACCATTATGAATAACTCTTAAGCTGCAATGAGCACGAGGCAGTGTCAATCTGGCACATGTGAGGGGCAACTTCAGGAAAATAAGTTTGGGCTGTTGCAGGGTGATAAGTGATGAGCACAGGATGGAACCAACATTTTTTTGTTTGTTCATTGGATCTGGGCTTCGCAGACTGGGCCAGCATTTATTGTCCATCCCGAATTGCCCTTGAACTGAATAGCCTGACAGGCGATTTCAGAGGGAATTTATGAATCAACCACATTGTTGTGGATCTGGAGTCACATATAGGCCAGACTGGGTAAGGATGGAAGATTTCCTTCCCTAAAAGACATTAGTGATCCAGATGGGTTTGAACAATCGACAACGGTTTATGGTCATCATTAGGATTTTTCTATCCAGATTTTTATTGAATTCAAAGTTCACCAATTGCCCTGGTGGGATCGAACCCGAGTCCCCAAAGCATTATTCTGGGTTTCTGGATTATTCGTCCAGTGACAATACTACTGCACCACCGCCTCCCCCAAATGATGTGTATTTATTGGGAGTACCAACGTGAGCTACATGTACATGCACACATTTTCATTCAATCAGTTTCAGGAGGCAGTGTTCAAGGAAACTCGAAACTTGTAAAAGATGCAAAAAATGACATTTTGTTGGTAATTTTTTTCATTTGGTAATTTGCTTATTTTTGGTTCCCCAACAGGGATTGTGACAATACATACACCAGAGTTTTAGGTGATCTCATTACAGACAGAATATGTGAAGTTGACCAGGAGAATATCAATCGAGCCTGGCAAAGAACACATAAGTGTAATGCATGTTAGTAGGAACACAGAATATGCTCCAATTATTTAAGAACAGTCCTGGTTTCTTTTGGCTCTTCATGTGACTGAAGTCTTCATCCTTGATGCCATTCAATAATTGTCTTCTGTGCCCTCTTTAAGACCTTGATATCTTTCCTAAAGTGGTGCCCAGATGTGGCCCCAGTGGCTGAGCTGAAACCTAACCTGTGTTTACGAAGATTCAGCATGACTTCCTCTCTTTTGTACTCTATATGATTCAACTAATAGTTTATGATCTTTAAGTCTTTTAATAGCCTTTTCTACCTGTCACCTTTAGTGAGTCTGGTTTATGTACATTTGTAGGTAGGTGTCTGTTTCCTATGCTCCTTTTTAAAACTGTATTATTTTGACCTCTTCATTCTTTCTGCTCTCCCTGACTCAGATTTCCTGATCTTATAACCCCCGAGATTCAGATCTTCAACTCCATGTCCCACACCGCACCCCCACCCCCACTGCTCCTCACCATGTTACTGATCTTCCAACAAATGAAAACATTGTCCTTATATCTATCCCGTTAAACCATTTGATAATCTTAATAAGCTATAGCCAGCGCCGGCCCTAGGGTTGCTGGCGCCCCGGGCAAGCTGAACTTCGGCGCCCTTGGGGGGGGGGGGGCCGAGGGGGGGTGGGGCCGGGGGGGGGGGGAAACCGAGGGGCGGGGGGGTGGACCCGAGGGGGGGGCGGACCCGGGGGGGCGGATCCGAGGGGGGGGGCGGACCGCGGGGGGAGCGGGCCGAGCGGGGGGGGCGGACCGAGGGGGGGGCCGCCCTGGGGGAGGGCGGCCACCGCGCATGCGCTGGTTGGCACCTGCCCAACTGCGCATGCGTGGGACCCAAGTCTCTGGCGACCCCTAGCTCATGGCGCCCCAGGCGACTGCCCGAGTTGCCGGTGCCTTGAGCCGGCCCTGGCTATAGCAGGTCACCCTTATTGCCCTCCAGCATGCAATAGTGGGCATTTCTGGGGCTGGAGAGAATCCCACGAAGACGATAATATCAGTCACGTACGAAGGGAAGGCCAATATTTTTGAGAGGGAGGGATCAGGCACCTTAAGACAGTGGTTGTGGGGTCATGTGTTGGGGGACCAGCAGGGTAGATACAAAGGAGGGGTACCATTTTTGTTGTGGGGGTGGGCGACTGCCCTTAATATGCACAGGGCACCCTCCAAAGGAGGTACCATCCTATTCCCTGCTTTTTCACCAGAGACGGTGAGAAAAGCGCAGACCATTCTCATCCGCCTTCCAGTGCCAACTGTATTATGGTGGTGGCAGAGGAATCAGGCCTAAATTTTCCCTTAATTGGGCCGTTAGTAGTCTCAATAGGCCTATGGGTAGATGGGCTAGTGAGCAGCTGACCCACCTACCGTCTTATGGGGAATGGGTCAGGGCTGGATGGACAGGCAATGGGCCTGCCACCTGACATATTTAAGTGGCCTGCCTCCAAAAATACACCCGTCGGGACTATAAAATTCACCCCATTTACTGTTGATTTCTCCACAGATGCTCCTTGACTTGCTGAGCTTTTCCCAAACTTTCTGCCTTTACTTCAGATTTCCAGCGTCCACAGGATTTTTCTTCTGCACAAATATCATTCCTTCAAGCCCTTCTTTTAGGCTTATTTTCTTTCTGTCATATCAAATACTAACGCGCAAAACAGAGTAAGAAAACCATTCAAAGTAGTTTCCATGAATGAACACAGTGCTCTCAGGCCAAAATAAATGAGGAGGTCCAGTTTAAATGAAATTTCAGGTTAACCTTAGAAGGGAATGAATATGCAAGCATTGAGGGGTGGGATGTATTTATATGTACTGATGGAGTTGTGGTAAACTACAGATGTAGGTTCACACTTTTTAAGTGGCAACTACATTAAAGCTCGTTCAGCTTACACACATACATTCCAACCTGCAATCCTCACAAATGCTCACTGACTGTCATAATATACACCAGTATATCATGGTGCAGCCACACACACTGATGGACACACAGTGGGACCAATCAACACGCAAAACACCGCAGCCAATCACCAGTTAGAGTACACTCACTATAAAGACAGAGGGCATCAGTTTTCCCGCTCATTCGGGATGCAGCCTCTCAGAAGGACAGAGCTTACAGCTTACAGCACAGATCTTCACCATGTGCTGAATGCATAGACTGGTTAGGATAGGCATAGGTCTTTTGTTTAATCTAACATCTTCATTAACCCACAGTGAAAGTATGTTCAACAGTTTCTAGCTTAATAAAATAGTGTTGTACTATTTTAAGTGTTGGGTAGCCTGCATGTATTCCACGGATCCAGAGCACCCAACACATCATGGTACCAGTAGTTGAGGGATGCCGGGCATGGTCAATTCTTTAGGGAAATTCATCCCTAACCTCGCCTCTCATACCACGGCTCTCAGGAACCTGGTCAGGAAGACGACAGACTTCCAATTGCTCCCTGCCCACGAGTGCGAATGGAGGGAACTCAAGGCAAAACTAACCACGGCCACGGTCTTAGCTTTCTTTGATCCAGCAAAGGAGACCAAAATTTTGACCGATGCCAGTCAATCCGGCATTGGAGCTGTGCTCCTTCAACGTGATGAGGCCTCATCATGGGCCCCCGTTGCATATGCGTCACGTGCGATGACCCCCACGGAGCAGCGCTACGCGCAGATAGAAAAGGAATGCCTGGGCCTTCTGACTGGTGTTGTTAAATTTCACGATTATGTCTACGGACTTCCTCAAATCACCGTCGAGACCGACCATCGCCCACTGGTCAATATAATACAGAAAGACTAGAACGACACAACGCCTTGCCCTCATGCTGACCTTGCCCTGGACTATGCAGAGCTCCCTGTCACTCTGCCTCCCCCTGACTGTGACACAGTCCAGCCCGCTCCTAAACCGGCGGCTCTCGACCCACCCTTGAGGCGGTCAACCAGAATTCGTTGCCCACCTCAGAGATGAAATTTCTGAACTTTTTGAATTTATGGACGCTCTGAATTGTTTTGTTGCCTTGTTTGATCGTTTTCCTGATTTGTATATAATGTTCATCTCGTTACTTTTGTTGCATAATGTTTCTCTGCACCAGGCACCTTCCCTTGTAAATAGCTTAGTTCTTATGTACATAGTCCTGTAAATATGTCTTTGCACCCCACACGTAGTTAAGAACATTATCACCACACATTATTTATTGCCACAAACATACATTTTTTTATAAAAGGTGGAATGTCATAATATACACCAGTATATCATGGTGCAGCCACACACACTGATGGACACACAGTAGGACCAATCAACACGCAAAACACCGCAGCCAATCACCAGTTAGAGCACACTCACTATAAAGACAGAGGGCATCAGTTTTCCCGCTCATTTGGGATGCAGCCTCTCAGAAGGACAGAGCGTACAGCACAGATCTTCACCATGTGCTGAGTGCATAGACTGGTTAGGATAGGCATAGGTCTTTAGTTTAATCTAACATCGCATTAACCCACAGTGAAAGTATGTTCAACAGTTTCTAGCTTAATAAAATAGTGTTGTACTATTTTAAGTGTTGGTAGCCTGTCTGTGTTCCACGGATCCAGAGCACCCAACACATCAGTGACGATCACAAAAGTTCATATCTCGTGTATAACTCTTGATTGTAAGCCAAGGAGATGTGAAAACAAGTTGTTGCATGGACATGTACCGGAAACCAGAGGTATACACAGCAGATGAAATCCAAAACTTAAGTACAAAACTGATGGTGCAATTCTAAAAGGTTCAGAAGAATACTCGCCTGTGAAATGTTGAAATCTTACATGAGTCATTTAACTTGGCATTACTTTCTAGTCGCAACCCAATTCAATTTTGTGCTTTTTTTTCCTGAACCAGTTGAAGCTGAATTCCTCAGAACTTCCCATTAGTGTTCTCCTCCACTCCAGAGCACTGCTCCGGAATTCTGCCCACCAACATTATGTCCCTTCTATTTTTGCTTCCTCTCCTCTCTCAGCATTACTCCCACCTGAGTGTTTCTGATATCTGAAGTGATTCTGTGTACTCTGGGTGGGATTTTGCCAGTGTAGCGCTGCTGAAAATGTATGCCACTCCTGTTCTCTTACTTTTATCTGTTTCCCACGCGACTACAATTAAAAGTTAAAGTATCGGTAGCGTTCATGGGAAACACATGTAATTCTGTGGCGGGGGAAACGTCCCAGTGGTGAAACCCACTGTCGACTGATAATGCTGCAGCTACAGGTGAGCTATAAACGAGCCTTCGTATCACACAGAGGCTCTGATTCCTGGCCACAACTTTCCTGCCCTAAACTATTAACGTTATAACATATTCTTATGGCGAGCACAGAGGTCGCACCGATGGTTTTGTTTTTCACATTTATATTTCACTTGTAAATATTTCAAATTACATTGGTTTCACTTTATTCATGTGTGCATAAGCTGAGTTAGAGATCAAAATGTACTGACAAGCCTCATGGCTAGCACGCATTGATGGTTACAGAGGAGTTAGGTACATCTCCTTCATTGTGGAAAAAACAATGCTGTGTTTTTTTGCCCACTCTTTACTAAATGTTATTGCTCGAGTCCAGTGTTGTATTCACCACTCTGTGGAACATGGCTGAACTTGCTAGCCCTCCCTTCTATGCATCCAGAAGGACATTGTCCGAGATAACTCTCCATGATGATAATTGAAATGTTGCAGGTGAACTCAAATCCCTGGAAGGACTCTGACAGCCAACACCCTGAGACGGACACACATTTGTACAATACTGACATTGCCCTTTAGGCCCCTTATTTTCTTACCTGGACTGTCTGTCCCCACTACATCCAGGGTGCCAGGTCCTTCTCACTTCACTCTTCCAGACCTCAGACCCCACCCTTTGTCCTTCCTTGTATCGCTGCTCTACCTCTCCGTGCCTCTGACCCCACTCCAACAATGCCCTTCACTACTGATTCTTCCTTGCTGGTTCCGAGATGCAAGCTACCATTTTCCTGCTGCCCTCTCCCATGCACAGAGTTCAACAAGGAAAACTTTGCGGTGAGGCACATCCAGAGTGGGAATTTGAAACTTGGTAATTTGGTGCAGTGAGGTAATTCTGTGCAGAGTGGGAGAAGGTGCTTTTTCCCTTCTGTTTTGTTCTCTCTCTGTCTTCTGGCCTGTAACTGTTAATCTGCAGAGAGAGAACCAGAGAGCATCTGAGAACCTGGAAATGTAAGTGATTTTTATTACCTTTTCAAATTGTGTGTGGGGGGGGGGGGGGGGGGGTTGAAGTGACATCACAGTAAGGCTGTGACCTGATTGGCTGGTTGGGAATCTACACTAAATTTAAAAATTAAGCATTGTTAAACTAATTAAACATAATTACTTAATTAATTATAATTTAGAGGGGCATCTAAGCCAGGGATCAGAGAGTACTGTATTTAGCTTTCACATTTGTAGTAGAAATCTAGTGTCAGGAAACATATAATTAACAGTAACTTTTTTTTGTAACTTTTAAATTTAATTTACTAATTAATTGACGCAATGTCAATTAGAGGGGTGCAGTGCTCTGACTGTGAGATGTGGCAGGTCCGGGAGGCTTCCAGCGTCCCGGATGGCTTCATCTGCAGAAAGTGCACCCAACTGGAGCTCCTCACAGACCGCATGGTTTGGTTGGAGCAGCAGTTGGATGCACTTAGGAGCATGCAGGTGGTGGAAAGTGTCATAGATAGCAGTTATATAAATGTGGTCACACCCAAGTTACAGGCAGAGAAATAGGTGACCACCAGAAAGGGAAGGCAGTCAGTGCAGGAATCACATGTGGTTGTCCCCCTCTCGGACAGGTATACCCCTTTAGATAATGTTGGGGGGGATAGCCTATCAGAGGAAAACAGCAGCAGCCAGAGCAGTGGCACCACGGCTGGCTCTGATGTTCAGAAGGGAGGGTCAAAGCGCAGAAAAGCAATAGTCATGGGGGACTCTATAGTCAGGGGCACAGATAAGCACTTCTGTGGACGTGAAAGAAACTCCAGGATGGTATGTTGCCTCCCTGGTGCCAGGGTCCAGGATGTCTCCGAACGGGTAGCGGGCATCCTGAAGGGGGAGGGCAAACAGGCAGAGGTTGTTGTACATATTGGTACTAACAACATAGGCAGGAAGGGGCATGAGGTCCTGCAGCAGGAGTTCAGGGAGCTATGCAAAAAGTTAAAAGACAGGACCTCTAGGGTTGTAATCTCGGGATTACTCCCTGTGCCAGTGAGGCTAGAAATAGGAAGATAGAGCAGCTAAACACTTGGCTAAACAGCTGGTGTGGGAGGGAGGGTTTCCATTATCTGGACCACTGGGAGCACTTTCGGGGCAGGTGTGAACTGTATAAGAAGGACGGGTTGCATCTGAACTGGAGAGGCATAAATATCCTGGCCACGAGGTTTGCTAGTGTCACACGGGAGGGTTTAAACTAGTATGGCGGGGGGTGACTGGAGCAATAGGTCAGAAGGTGAAAACATTGAGGGAGAACTAGGGAGTAGGGCCAGTATGGCTCTGAGGAAGAGCAGGCAGGGAGATGTTGCTGAACACAGCGGGTCTGGTGGCCTGAGGTGCATATGTTTTAATGCAAGAAGTGTTATGGGTAAGGCAGATGAACTTAGAGCTTGGATTAATACTTGGAACTATGATGTTATTTCCATTACAGAGACCTGGTTGAGGGAAGGACAGGATTGGTAGCTAAATGTTCCAGGATTTAGATGTTTCAGGCAGGATAGAGGGGGATGTGAGGTGGAGTTGTGCTACTGGTGAGGGAGAATATCACAGCTGTACTACGGGAGGAAACCTCAGAGGGCAGCGAGGGTATATGGGTAGAGATCAGGAATAAGAAGGGTGCAGTCACAATTTACTACAGGCCTCCCAACAGCCAGCGGGAGATGGAGAAGCAGATAGGTAGACAGATTTTGGAAAAGAGGTAAAAACAACAGGGTTGTTGTGATGGGAGACTTCAACTTCCCCAATATTGACTGGGACTCACTTAGTGCTCGGGGCTTAGACGAGGCAGAGTTTGTAAGGAGCATCCAGGAAGGCTTCTTAAAACAATATATTGACTATCCAACTAGGGAAGGGGCTGTACTGGACCTGGTATTGGGAATGAGCCCGGCCAGGTGGTAGACGTTTCCGTAGGGGAGCATTTCGGGAATAGTGACCACAATTCAGTAAAGTTTAAAGTGCTGGTGGACTAGGATAAGAGTGCTCCTAGAGTGAATGTGCAAAATTGAGGGAAGGCTAATTATAACAATATTAGGCGGGAACTGAAGAACCCAGATTGGAGGCAGATGTTTGAGGGTAAATCAACATCTGACATGTGGGAAGCTTTCAAGTGTCAGTTGAAAGGAATTCAGGACCGGCATGTTCCTGTGAGGAAGAAGGATAAATACGACAAATTTTAGGAACCTTGGATAACGAGAGATATTGTAAGCCTCGTCAAAAAGAAAAAGGAGGCATTTGTCAGGGCTAGAAAGCTGTGAACAGACGAAGCCTGTGTGGAATCTAAGGAAAGTAGGAAGGAACTTCAGCAAGGAGTCAGGAGGGCTAGTAGGGGTCACAAAAAGTCATTGGCAAATAGGATTCAGGAAAACACCAAGGCTTTTTACACGTACATAAAAAGCAAGAGGGTAGCCAGGAAAAGGGTTGGCCCACTGAAGGATAGGCAAGGGAATGTATGTGTCGAGTCAGAGGAAATGGGCGAGGTACTAAATGAATACTTTGCATCAGTATTCACCAAAGAGAAGGAATTGGTGGATGTTGAGTCTGGAGAAGGGTGTGTAGATAGACTGGGTCACATTGAGATCCAAAAATATGAGGTGTTGGGCGTCTTGAAAAATATTAAGGTAGATAAGTTCCCAGGGCCTGATGGGATCTACCCCAGAATACTGAAGGAGGCTAGAGAGGAAATTGCTGAGGCCTTGACAAAAATCTTTGGATCCTCACTGTCTTCAGGTGATGTCCCGGAGGACTGGAGAATAGCCAATGTTGTTCCTTTGTTTAAGAAGGGTAGCAAGGATAATCCAGGGAACTACAGGCCAGTGAGCCTTACATCAGTGGTAGGGAAATTACTGGAGAAAATTCTTTGAGACAGGATCTACTCCCATTTGGAAGCAAATGGACGTATTAGCGAGAGGCAGCATGTTTTGTGAAGGGGAGGTCGTGTCTCACTAACTTGATAGAGTTTTTCGAAGAGGTCACAAAGATGATTGATGCAGGTAGAGCAGTGGATGTTGTCGATATGGACTTCAGTAAGGCCTCTGACAAGGTCCTTCATGGTAGACTGGTACAAAAGGTGAAGTCACACGGGATCAGGGGTGAGCTGACAAGGTGGATACAGAACTGGCTAGGTCATAGAAGGCAGAGAGTAGCAATGGAAGCGTGCTTTTCTAATTGGAGGGCTGTGACTAGTGGTGTTCTGCAGGGATCAGTGCTGGGACCTTGGCTGTTCGTAATATATACAAATGATTTGGAGGAAAATGTAACTGATCTGATTAGTAAGTTTGCAGATGACACAAAGGTTGGTGGCATTGCGGATAGCGATGAGGACAGTCAGAGGATACAGCAGGATTTAGATCATTTGGAGACTTTGGTGGAGAGATGGCAGATGGAGTTTAATCCTGACAAACGTGAGGTAATGCATTTTGGAAGGTCTAATGCAGGTAGGGACTACACAGTGATTGGTAGAACCCTCAAGAGTATTGAAAGTCAGAGAGATCTAGGTGTACAGGTCCACAGGTCACTGAAAGGGGCAACACAGGTGGAGTAGGTAGTCAAGAAGGCATGCGGCATGCTTGCCTTCATTGGCAAGGGCATTGAGTATAAGAATTGGCAGCACGGTAGCATGGTGGTTAGCATAAATGCTTCACAGCTCCAGGGTCCCAGGTTCGATTCCCGGCTGGGTCACTGTCTGTGTGGAGTCTGCACGTCCTCCCCGTGTGTGCGTGGGTTTCCTCCGGGTGCTCCGGTTTCCTCCCACAGTCCAAAGATGTGCGGGTTAGGTGGATTGGCCATGCTAAATTGCCCGTAGTGTCCTAAATAAGTAAGGTTAAGAGGGGGGAGGGGGGAGGGGGGGGGGGGGGGTTGTTTGGTTACGGGTATAGGGTGGATACATGGGTTTGAGTAGGGTGATCATTGCTCGGCACAACATCGAGGGCCGAAGGGCCTGTTCTGTGCTGTACTGTTCTATGTTCTATGTTCTATGTTGCAGCTGTATAGAACCTTAGTTAGGCCACACTTGGAGTATAGTGTTCAATTTTGGTCACCACACTACCAGAAGGATGTGTAGGATTTAGAGAGGGTGCAGAAGAGATTTACCAGAATGCTGCCTGGTATGGAGGGCATTAGCTATGAGGAGCGGTTGAATAAACTCGGTTTGTTCTCACTGGAACGACGGAGGTTGAGGGGCGACCTCATAGAGGTCTACAAAAGTATGAGGGGCATAGACAGAGTGGATAGTCAGAGGCTTTTCCCCAGGGTAGAGGGGTTAATTACTAAAGGACATAGGTTTGAGGTGCGAGGGGCAAGGTTCAGAGTAGATGTATGGGGAAAAGTTTTTACACAGAGGGTAGTGGGTGCCTGGAACTCGCTGCTGGAGGAGGTCATGGAAGCAGGGACGATAGTGACATTTAAGGGGCATCTTGACAAATACATGAATAGGATGGGAATAGAGGGATACGGACCCAGGAAGTGTAGAAGATTGTAATTTAGTCGGGCAGCATGGTCGGCACGGGCTTGGAGGACCGAAGGGCCTGTTCCTGTGCTGTACTTTTCTTTGTTCTTTGTTCTTTTGAAAGCTGCTGACCTTAGACAAGACTGCACAAAGCTGAATGATGACCGTAACCTTAATAAACGTGAAGCAAGATGTCTTGAGGTCTCTTGTGCCACTGACTTTATCTTGAAGGTAGGACGCATTTAAAATTTAAAAAAATCTAATGAACATTCAATTGTGTTTTCACTGGGAACTTGCCACAGGCTGGCAAGCCACGGACATCATCTCTGCACCTCAACTCATCGTGGAGAGCCAAAGTTTCACATTCGGCCAAATTCAATCAGATCCACAGACCATGTTTCCCATTCTATTGAGCTCCATAAAACAGCCCTCATAGGTGGAAGCTCCAATTCTGTTGAGCCTTCTCACCTGCAACAGTTACTTATTTGTGCTAATTTACTGGCTTGAATGCTGAGTGCTTTGTAAGCACCTCCATTAGTGATAGGCTTTGCTCAGAGCGGCTGTAGAAACACTGTGGGCCGAATCACACTGACTTATAAAAACAGATGCTGACACATGGACACCGGAACACTGATATTCAGAGTTATACATGGATTGTAGGCACGTGCAAAACTAAATTTCTTGCGTCAGATTTGCCAAAGAGGTGAATTCCACAGTGTGCCCCATTAGTTAAACGGTTGCCTCATCCATCAGTTTTGTGCTTCAAATTTGCGTGAGTTGATAACGGTGCCACAAACAATTTATTTCTTTCATCAATGATGTTTCTAGATTGAAAAATAATCACGGGGAAATTCAGAGAAAAGTTAAGAGGGTGAATTACAATCAATTCAGGTGCAGGATTAATCAAATTTTAAATTGTAGCGACCTCAAGGAACAATTTAATACTTGCTGAAATGAGACTCCATAGTTTCAATTGTTCCCTTTCTGGGCCAGGTAGGTCCAGTAGCTTTACAGGGTAAAGTATTTCCTTATTAAAAGGGACTTCATACTGTTAAATACCAACCCCATTGTGCTCTGGCAAGTTTAATAGAAACTTAATGTACAAAATGCAGCAATTTATGGAAACTCACAGGAAAGTTCGGGCAAGCAGCCATTTCAGAAAGGGTAAAAATGGGGCAGTACAAATTATAAAGTAAACTGCAGAGATCCTCAGCTCAAGGGCATCTTTTCTTTTTGCTGTAGATAATTGAAAGGGCTCACACATTAATTTTGCCGTTATTTTGCCAGCAAATTCTGGCCCACAATGTTTCGGCAACCTCTTGCCCCAATCTTTATGAATTTTCCAAGGTCCTCCACCAATGTGTAAGTGATAATGGGTAATATAAACTTCCACCTTTAATATTTAATAAACTGGATTTCGGTCGTGCTGTTTTCATCGTAAAGCACTTTGTGAAAATTATTATGCAACAGCAAATCTTTCTTCTTCTTGCTTTCTCTTATCAAATTGTACAAATAATGTGTATTGTGATGATCATTCGCTGTACTTGCATAACTTCATCCATGTGGCCATGCCCGAACCAAACTGAAGAAACAGGCTGCTCATTCTGTGAGTTGATTGCAAGATTGGCCCAACATGTGGAAAAAAATCAACACATGCTTGGAATGGGTAGGACTGGAATCTTCCATTGGCACGTAAATATAGCAGCTCATGGATGAGGTGAACTGCCAAGGTAGGGAACCTGATGTGTAATAATGTTTGAATACTTTTCACGTGTGTCAGCAGCAGCCAGATACAAAATCTGTAAATATGACCTGCTCACTTTAAAAAAAATTGAATTAATTTACTCTCTTGAATGCTGAGCGCTTTGTAAGCACACCTGCAGTAGAAATCACATTCCTTTCAGATGGAGTATGTCGTAGGAGCTTTATTTGTTAATGAATTCATGCAGCATCTTTTGTGTACATCAATCTTTACCTCCACTGAAGGCTAATGTACTGGAATTCCAGTATAAGTGTCACTGTACCTTGTTGTAACCTGTAGCTATCAACATTAACAAGGCTCCAATTTATAAATAATCTAAACCTACACAGTTTGGTTAACAAGAGGTGCGATTTTACTACCCCGCACCAATCCCATTGTGCCAGGAACATTGTGGGGGATGCCTAATACAGGCTTCGCGCCGGGCGCCAAACCGTGTGAGAGTCACCTGACCCATGGCAGCTCCCACAATCGAGGTCATGCCTTCGCTGGGTGTGATCCATATAATCATATTTAAAGGAGCCATTTGGTTAATCTAATTATGCGCTGTTGGTTTGAGACCACATTCCTCCCGGCTCCTGGGAGTCACTGGCCACACCGGCGAATCCTCAAACATCCACCAATTAGCCCTGGTCTCCACAAGCGGAGAACAGACACGATGGCCACTCCAGGGTCTCATAGGCTATTTTGGCCCCCGGAGGTCTGGGACAGGACAATGCAGTTCCCTGACACTGCCCTCACATATGGGCACCCTGGCAGTGCCAACCTGCCAGGGTGCCAGGTCAGCACTGCTAGGGTGTCAGGGCGGTGTAAGGGTGCCAGGGAGCCAGGTTGGCAGTGCCAAGGGGTCGGGCCTGAGTGGCCCATGAAAGGGGATTGAAGGAGGGTCTGAAGGGGTATCATGCAGTTTGAGGGCTGGTAAAGGGGGATCCTGAAATGGGGGGTCCTGAAAGGGGGGGAAACTGAAAAGATGGCCCTGAACAATACAGGGTTGATCTCACCCAGAAAGCCGAAGAGAAACACACTGCCAGTCGCCCCGGATGTGGAAATGAGCCGGTTCTTTAGATAGTGGGAGAGGCCGAAATCAGTTTCCCATCTCACCTGCCCACTCCTGTTGGCAGAGATCAGGATCCCGTCACAGCGTGGCGAGAAATTAATAATAACCAATCAAGACAAATCTCCATCCCATTAATGGGAAGGATCTCCTATTGAACGGTCACCTGTGATCTAACCGCCTCCAAATGAGCGGTTATGCGGGCGCCATTTAGAATACCTATTTCAAAATGCGAAGCTAGCGCAATGGCTGCTGTGGGGATCGGAGGAGAAGCCATCGTGGAAATCAGGGAGTTCGTCCGGGGGCGGGAGTGGGTCAGAATTGTTCGGGGTGGTCACCGCTGGGCTGGAGGAGTGTGAGGTGGTGAAGGGGATGCAGCGCAGCATCATTCCACCCCCGGACCGTGTACACCCATAACGGCGGCAGCTCCAGCTGCTGCCTGCCAGTCCCACTGAACAGCCACGTGACAGAGTCCCATCCGTGGTAAATATGGTGAATGTGACTTTAACTCCCACTGACTGTGGCAGCCATTGGCCGCACAGCTGAAGTCAATTGCTAGTGGGGAATTCGAAATTCTAGTAATGCAAGCACTTCACAGTTTCTAAGTGAATTCCCATGGGTAGATGTGCCATGAAGCCGGCGAGCATTCCAATCAGACTGTGAGACCTGGACACTTTGCCTGAACACCGGAGGCATTAACACCACAGAGGCAGCAGCCAGCATCTGAAAACCCAGGAGCTCCCACTACCAAAGGGTGGGTCTATAGACCGGAGAGGGAACCAACAGCTAGCCCAGGCAACGGTCCCAGTGGGTGTCTGGAGTACAGGGTCTGGTGTCCAGTGCCTCGGGGCCATGCTGCAGGGGTGCATGTGCAGAGGGTGTGTTGGATGGCACCTTGAGTGATGTCAGGTGATGTGAGGTTGGGGGAGGCTTGGAGAACCCGAGGGTACCAGGATGGGAGCAGCATCGACAGAGGCCCAAGATGGCGGCCCATGTGCAGGCCTGCGCCCCACACTATTAGGCCAGGGAGGGACCCAGAAGGGGAGGCCAGCGATGGCCCAAGGTGTACAGGCGTCGCAGGTCATTCAAGCAGATGATGGACCGGTTGTGATGCAAGAGGCTCCGCCTCAACAAGGAGATGGTCTGGTTCCTGTGCCATGTGTTTGCAGACTTGGCACCACGTGGAGGAGAAGGCTCCCCGCACCCAGTGGCCGTCAAGGTCACTGCAGTCCTGAAATTCTATGCATCAGCAGCATTCCCAGGATTGAGTAGGAACTTGTATGGCATATCCCAACCAACAGCCCACAAGTACTTCTGTGAATTTATGGATGCCCTGTTTACCAGGACAACCAACGACATAAACCTTGACCTGAACAAAGCCCACCAAGATGCCTGGGCAGCAGGACTCTCCATCATTGTCGGGATACCCCAGTTCCAGGGGTCAATAGATGGCACACATGTCCTTTACCTATAACAGGCGGTCCGGGAGCGCCTTTACTCAACAGGAAGGAGTTCCGCTTCCTGAATGTCCAATTTATGTGCGATCACCATCTCAAAATAATGCGGCCCATGTGGCCACCCGAGTTGTCATTGAACAGTGCATGAGATTGCTTACCATGCAGTCCTGGAGGGTGGCCCGCTTTGTGGTGGTCTGCTGTGCCCTCCACAACCTGGGGTTGATGTGCTGGAGATGAAGGAGGAACATGTAGCCATCTTCAAGGAGGAACCGGATGAGGAGGGGCTGGAGCACGAGCCCAGGGAGGACCCGAGGGACCAGCCAGAGGATGGGGAACAGGTGACAGTGACTGCGAGGGTCTGACATTCCCAGAGCACCAGGAAGGCCCTCATCCTCACTCACTTCTCAAAAGTCATGGCTTCGTCCATCATCTCTTCCCGTACCCGCTTCCCACCCGCCCACCCTTCCAGAAGCCCCCCCTCCCCTCAAATCGCTCTGTTTCACCTTCCCAGGGTCTGTGTAACATCACTCCAGGGTGATGGGCCTGTTTCAGCACTGTTACCTTGTCTATATACAAGGCAGGAGGGTGATGATAACCTGCAGTAAGGTGAGCTCTGTACTCCTCTATGCCATAGTCTGACTCCTGTCTGTCTGCTGAGTGTGTGCTCACACCCATCACCTGCACATGGTATAACAGGGGAGGGGCTGCATGCCGGCCGGTAATGCTGAATAATGTAACAGAGGCGTCATATGTTTTGGGTGAAACATATAATAATGGGGTGTTTTACTGACGAGAAGTTTAGTGTCCAGTGGGGTTCCGCAGGGATCAATGTTAGTGGGCAGCACGGTAGCATGGTGGTTAGCACAAATGCTTCACAGCTCCAGGGTCCCAAGTTCGATTCCCGGCTGGGTCACTGTCTGTGCGGAGTCTGCACGTCCTCCCCGTGTGTGCGTGGGTTTCCTCCGGGTGCTCCGGTTTCCTCCCACAGTCCAAAGATGTGCGGTTAGGTGGATTGGCCATGCTAAATTGCCCGTAGTGTCCTAAAAAACAAGTAAGGTTAAGGGGGGGGGGGGGGGGTTGTTGGGTTACGGGTATAGGGTGGATACGTGGGTTTGAGTAGGGGTGATCATTGCTCGGCACAACATCGAGGGCCGAAGGGCCTGTTCTGTGCTGTACTGTTCTATGTTCTATGGCTTGCAGTCAAGACCCCAGCCGTCCTTAACCCTCGGTGGTGTCACCCTTGCCCCCCCACCCCCCCCCCCCAACACCCTCTCAGTGATCCTCTATCTGCAGGAGAGGTGCCGGAGGACCGGGGGAATGACCAATATGGTACCATTATTCAAGAAGGGAGGAAGGGATAAACCAAGAAACTTCAGACCAGTCAGTCTAATCTGAGTAGTGGGGAATCTATTGGAAGCAGGTGAGGAAGGAGCAGCGCTCCGAAAGCTCGGGTTTGAAACAAACCTGTTGGAGTTTAACCTGGTGTTGTAAGACTTCTTACTGTGTTCACCCCAGTCCAACGCCGGCATCTCCACATCATTCAACCAATAGGTCAGTAAGATAGGACACGACCAATGAGTATTCACGATACACACAGAGGTGACACTACTCCAGGAGGACATTACACCAACCCATATATAAAGGACACAGCACACATGATCTTCCTCTTTCCAGTGGAGACACTCAGTGTGTACAGACAGGGTTGATTTGAAACACATCACACCCACCCCCGGATTGTAGCAGACTGGTTCGTCAGTCTGAGTAGCTACAGCAGGATTAACAGGAGAGTCGAATCCAAGTAGGAGAATTGTTAACAGTTTAAATAAATATGTTAAAGCTATCTCCAAGTCTGAACCTTCCTTTGTCAGAGTGCACATCAAGGAAGCAGCTTATGCTATGTCAAGAGCATAACAAAACAGTGACCAGGTGTATAGATGAGGGAAATGCATTTGAAGTAATTGACTTGGACTTCAGCAAGGCTTTTGATAAGGTCCCATGTGGGAGACTGAAGCTAAGAGCCCATGAAATCCAAGGAAATTTGGCCAATTGGATCCAGAATTGGCTGAGTGGCAGGATGCAGAGGGTGATGATTTTGGGGTGTTTTACTGACGAGAAGTTTAGTGTCCAGTGGGGTTCCGCAGGGATCAATGTTGGGGCTCTTGCTGTTTATGGCTTATATAAATTATTTAGACATGAATGTAGAAGAGTTAATCAGTAAGTTTGAAGATGATACAAAAATTGGTGGGGTGGAAAATAGAGAGGAAACTTAACTTTGATTACAGGAGGATATAGAGGGGCTGGTCAGATAGGCTGAGCAATGGAAAATAGATTGGGAGGAGGGAGCGCTGGAGGCCGACCACTACATTTTCCCACTGAGGTGTGTGTCCCTGCGCTGGTGGGAATGGCAGTCATGATGCTATGATGGTGGCATCCTCGGAGCTCTACTCCAAGGTGTTCTCTTGGATGACGGTTGGGGGAGGGGCGGCACCCTGGATGGGCAGACACCATCCGATGGAGATCCTGTGGGAGAATGGACATGTGGTTAGTGAGAGGGATGGGTCATGAACAATGTACGTGTGACTGGGTGGGGGCCGATGGATACTCACCTCTGCGGCGTAAGCCAAGCTCAATGCCACTGACTGATCTTTCCTCGGCCACCCCTGCAACCTTCAGGGCCGTTCCTGGAAGGAGGTGTGGACCCTAAGGTCTGGCATCCCATCCCCATCTGGGCCCTCTCTCATGTCTTGTGGGCCAATGTCTCCTACGGGGACACAGAGGGGGCATCATGAGATGAATGCATCAGCATTGGGAGTGGGGGAGTGTGTGGCAGGGGACAGACGAGTGCACCACTGCTGGGCATGAGTGCTGGGTGCAATGGTGCACCGAGATACGTCGAGGTATTGTGCTGGGGGTGGGGGGGTTGGGTCGGCGTCAGGGGCAGTGATGTAGGGGGTGTGGCAGGTGCGACCGGTGCCAGGGGGCCAATGCAAACTCACTCGAGTGGTCGGTGGGGGTCATGATCTTCTCACGGCAGTGGGTGCCTGTCCTCCTGGTGACACTCCCCGAGCTGACGGGTGCTGTCACTGTCTCCCAGGCGACACTGGCTGACCCTCCAAACCCCTCCTGGGGCAACGGGTTTTCCCATTAGTACTCAACCGTTTCCATGAGCCTGGCCAGGTCAGCATCCCCGAATCCCGGTTCACGCGGTGGCATGGCTGCGAGATGTCTGGGGTTTGCTCTGCGGGATCGGTTTAAGTGCTGCTGCTTCTAGTTGGGGGGGGAGCTGCCGGGCCCGTTCCTGGTTAATCAGCTGGTGGGACAGTCCTTTGTGGTGTGAAGCCCGTGGGGCATCATTAAGTGGTCTAATTAATGGATCGGCTGTCAAGAAATAATCGGCATTTCCCGCTCGCTACCACACTTGCAACACATTTGGTTAGATCGCACCCTTAGTCATTTTTTGAGTGAACTGCATCCAAGATCTTTGGGCTTTAATAAGCTTTGGTGCTTTCTACCCAAATAAAGATCAGTGCAGCTTTTATGGCTATTAATCCCACTTACCCGAACAAGAAATCATGTCAGATCCTCCCTACATCTTTGTGCAAGATTATAAGTATTTTTAAATTCTGTGGAAAATCCATACAGCTGAGTAGGAATCATAGAATCATAGAATTTACAGTGCAGAAGGAGGACATTCGGCCCTTGGAAAGAGCACTCTACACAAAACCCACACCCTATCCCCGTAACCCAGTAACCCCACCCAACTGTCTTGGACACTAAGAGGCAATTTATCATGGCCTATCCACCTAACCCACACATCTTTGGACTGTGGGAGGAAACCGGAGCACCTGGAGGAAACCCACACAGACACAAAGAGTGCAGTCTCCGCACAGACAGTGACCCAAGCCAGGAATCGAACCTGGGACCCTGGAGCTGTGAAACAACTGTGCTAACCCCTGTGCTACTGTGCTGCCCTAGATTACATTGATTATTGGAAGATTATATTGCAGTCAAAATTAATGTATTGCTTTAGAATCATCGAATAATGCTGTACTGAATGGGGTAATTGGGTCAAACGAGGCTGCATCATCTGTTTCAGAAAGCGATCTTTTAGCAAACCCCCTTCCCCACACTCTTTCCCCATATCGCTATGTTATTATGATTCCAGACCAGACCCCAACTGGACCAAAACCCAATATTTTAGTTTATTTTGTAAGACTATGCGAAAAGAATACTTTGCTCCAGGGATGATTGCATGGAAAAATAGGGATTTGGTATTTTTAAAACAAAACTTTATTGTTAACACAATATTAAACTCTTTAACATCACAGTCAAAAAGAGCTTACAAATACCCCTCAAACAATTCGACTCAATACAGTAAATACAATACCCTTAATTACTATTTCTATTTCCAATTCAACAACAAGAACAGAAAAACATACAGCTCTCAACCATCCTACATCCCAATGACAGAGTAAAACTCTGGCTGGATGTCTTCAAAAAGCTATTTCAACTAGTTTGTTTCAGCTTCCACCTTGTCCTCAGAAAAGTCTCCACTGCTTTGAATACTATTCATCTTTTTTAACTATCCTACTGTGAGAGCAAAATACCTTACTTGTGGTCTAAAGGGATAGCCAGACCAGAACTCAACTCAAAACATTTCTCAAAATGTCTGAATTCCTTAGCTCATTCTCCCCAAGGTGAAACACAAGGTGAAACTCCCCTGGGATTCCCTGTAGTCCAACAAAACTGCATTAGTCCAGGCTTTTTACTCTGGTCAAATTCAACTTCGGCTCCTAAAAGTTCTCTGATCTTGCAAAACAAGATTCTTTAAAAAAACATGACCACTGCAGTCAAACACTCCACCCCAGGATTGTAACCTTTAAATTGCCAAATATTTGTAATCCAATATATCTAAAATCCTGCATTCATCACAGCATTTGTTTCTCTTTCAAATTCTCAAATTCCATTTTCAAGGTTCTGACTGAAACTGCATTCACCACTTTATCAGAAAGTGCATTTCAAATCCTAACCATTCATTGCACAGAAAACCTTTCCCCATACTGCCTCTTGTTCTTTTGTCAATCATTTAAAATCTGTGTCCGCTGCTATCTATCCTGAAGAAATCGGAAACAGTTTCTCTTTATTTACTCACTGCAAACCTTCCACTACAAAATCCTACACATTACTGCCAGCAATAAAAGTATGAATGCATTTGTATGGTTTTCTTCTGTTACTTAATTTGGCACCGGTGTTAACTCAGCCATATTAAATAGGTTAATACCCATGCTAAAACAGTAAAGGAACTCCATACAACAACAGTAATTTATATAGCACTTTTGATCTGCTGAAATATCCCAAGATACTTGTATCTGTTAATATCTAGTTGTTGTTTGCCTGTACCAGTCAAAATGCAGACCTGTAATCATGAGCATTTGCTTTCCTTGCGCACACTTTTCAAATCTCTACCGACTCTTAATTTATAATCAATCAGCATAATAACAAAGGGCCATTTACAGCAACTGGCTTCATACTTAATCTCGATTATGACAGTCTGAGAACATTATGAATGTCCTTGTCTGTAATTTATGATGTCATGACTCAATCAGGCCTCTACACGTTTGCTATCCTTGTTTCATTGACATTCTGGTGGTGTTTAAATGACACATCACATTTATGTTAATTTATATTGATTGTTTATTGTGGTTTGTATAGTGTAATTGCAGCAATTTGGGCCGTGTGTCTACAGCATCCTCCACTGTGTCTTTAAACCAAGATGTGCCAAGCATTTATGTCAACTTGAAATGTGTGTTTATATTCAATTAGACACTCCATTACTTTGATTTGCAGCTTAATTGGCTAGAGGTACAGGCCACCGTTTTCTTCCGGGGTCAATTTATTACCAGAGGAATATTGGGGTGGGAATTCAACTCTTGGAAATGATCCAACTCTAACCTACTTTCCTGATTCAGCAGTTATTAAGTAATACAACTCCCAAACTCAGGGTCCCCACTTCAAGGGAAGGAGCCCACTACCATGGGGGAGAAGGGTATAGCAATTCAGCAGTTCAACCAGAGCAAGAAGAACTTGAATAAAAATGTCCCAAAGATCTGACGGGGAAGCGCATTCAAGGCCGCAGATAGAGACATGGGCCGGGATTCTCCCCTACCCGGCGGGGCGGGGGATCCCGGCTTCGGGCCTCCCCAAAGGTGCCGAATTCTCTGCACTATTGGGGGCTAGGCCCACGCCGGAGTGGTTGGCGCCATGCCGACTGGCGCCAAAATCGGAACCAACGGCCTTTGATGCCCACCGCCCGGCGTCGGGCCTGGCCAAAAGGCCTTCGCCGGTCCGCGCATGCGCCGGTGCGTCAGCTGCCACTGACGTCAGCACCAGCGCATGCGCGGTAGGGGGGTTCTCATCCGCCTCCGCCATGGTGGAGGCCGTGGCGGCGGCGGAAGAAAAAGAATGTCCACATGGCACTGGCCCGCCGGCCGATCGGGTCGGAGAATTTTGCCCATGGTTTGGAATCTGGGAAGAAACGAGGTGCAATGGTTAGAACTGCTGCCTCACAGCGCCGAGGTCCCAGATGCGATCCTGGCTCTGGGTCACTGTCCATATGGAGTTTGCACATACTCCCCGTGTTTGCGTGGCTTTTGCCCCTACAACACAAAGATGTGCAGGGTAGATGGACTGGCCATGCTAAATTGCCCCTTAATTGGAAAAAATGAATTGGTACTCTAAATTTATCAAAAGAAAAGAAAGGGGGTGCCCATGTGCTACTGACTCCTCTTCTTCTCATAGGCAACCTCCCTAGGTCATCTATCACTGCCCTGGCTTTATCCCCAACACTCTCCTGGAAACCTTTGGCATTATTTTTTGTACTAATCAAAGTGGTGAGTTTCTGGGCCTGTATTCTCCACTGTATTTCCATGCTGCCAGATTATGATGGATGCATTAGGCACCTTCCCCACTGGATAAATCCAGCAGTAGCCCGAGAATCCACAAAAGCTCTGGAAGGTACAGGAATCCAATGAAAGCCCCCCCCCCCCCCCCCCCCCCCCCCCCAGCCCAATCTTCCTTAATATCCTCATTCATTCGATTTTGGTCAGTTTAGTGGAGAAAATGGATCCTCACAGAACAGATGGACGATTTTAACTTTGTGGATTACTTGGCTTTATTATCCCACAACCACATTTAAATGCAAGATAAAACCTGGCACGACGCGATGATCGCCCAAAGTTGACCTTACCATCAATATAAGGAAAACAAAGATAATGCGAATAAACGCTAGGACTAACAACCCCATTAAGATAAGGAACACCAAGTTTGATGAAATAATTTCTTTTACCTTTCTGGGTAGTGACGTATGTACTACCAGTGGGACAGACGAGGATGTAAAGATCAGAATTGGGAAGGCTAGAACAACATTTATCACTCTCTCTAACATCTGGAAATCAAGTAAGATCACCAAGGCCACAAAGCTAAAGATCTTCAACTCCAATGTAAAGTGAGATCTCTTTTATGGCTCTGAAAATTAGAGGGCCACCAAAACAATGTTGGCAACAATCCAATTCTTCATCAACAGAAGCCTCAGAAAGGGATACACTGGGCAAATACCATCAATACGGTTAGCCTTCAACAGGAGACAAAACAAGACCCAATGGTCCTCCAAATCAAGAGGCAAAAGTGGAATTGGATAGGCCATACTTCAAGGAAACTTTGGAACAACATTACACAGCTCTCACATGGACCCACAAGGAAAGAGAATGCAAGGCAGATCAAGAAACACATGGAAGCAGGATACAGAAAAGGAGATGAGAATCAAGGCTAATACATGGCAACAACTGGAGAGAATGGCCCAAGACAGGAATAGATGGTTAGAATTTGTCCATGGCCTATGCTCCATTAAGGAGTGAAAAGGATAAGAAGAAGAAGAAGAAGACATGGAGAAAAATTCAACCAGCTATCTTAATTTGCAGCCCAACCACAGACCAAGCGAGCAATGGAGGCAGGAGAGGCAGGTTAAGTTGGACAGGTTCACCAGGACAAGTCAGTCCAGCAAGGCTGAGGGTGCAAGCAATTGAGAGACTGTGGCGGGGTGGTTGAGGCCAGTTCCTTACACTCTAGGGCAGGGAAGGGCTTGTAGCAGGTCACATTAGGTGAAACAGCCATGTTTGATGCTGTCTTGCTGCTTTTAAAACAGCAGGAATCAACTCGGGGAAAGAGAGACCAGCAGAAAGCCATTACTCCAGCTACAAGTCAACTACGCAGCAGATAATAAACAACCATAGCTTGAAAGTAGGAGATGGACTCTCCCTAACTTGTTCCAGCATCAAGTTGACCTGAGAACCAACATCCTTGAAAATTAGCTACAACAAGCCTTGCAGATGACTGTGAATCCTCTGCTTACAACACCTTCACTTCAACTAAAAGCATCAACTCATCTAAGAAGACCCTGTCCTGCCAGAAAAGAGAGACTGAAACAATTATACTCTGTAATTGAATTGTTTTTTCTTCCTGTACCAAACCTTTATGTAATAGTGTGAGTGAGCAATAGTGTGAGTGAGTCAAGTGAGTGAAACAATCCTCTGAAGCAAGTGAGGGATAGTTAATAAAAAAAAAAATCTCATTATAAAAGATTTCTGCTAGAATAATTTCAATTGGGACAATCACAAGAAAGTCCTCTCAGCTCATACACAAAGCACACTGATCACAGATGGTAAGAAACACATAAAAGTCTGACCGTGACATGAACAATGATTTTTCCAGATATGTATAGGTTAAATTATATTTAGGCTACAAATGATAACAGCCACGCACAAATGGTTCTAGTTATTTCTTATTTCAAATGCTGAACTGATTCAATTTAGATTCAAAGGTAAATTGAATGATGACTACATTACAAAAATACATTATTGGGTGCAATGCACATTGGGATACGCTGAGTCCACGAAAGATGCTATATAAATGCAAATTATCTTTTTAACATGCAAGTCCACTTTCTATTGCTGTCCAAACAAGATCAATTCCAACCTGAATTGGATATCAGGTGAACCTTTTGACATGTATTCACCTTTTGTTGCTGTCAGAAAACTTTATCTCAATCTCTGTGGCATAATTGAAATTGTACAACCCTGGTTGTATGATAATGGAATTGCTGATTTGATTGATATACCTCAGTGTGCCCTGGTGTTGCAGATAAATGAACTTGAGTCCTAGGGCCTGACTGAAGACTGTCACACGAATAGAATAAGGGGCATTTTCAAAAAATACTGAAGTGCGTGCTCTGAAAATGAACGCACTGCCTCATGCCCATTACGCATCTTCCACTCCATTCCCTCAAGTCCTTCTTCACCATCTGCTGTCTTCTGGTTTTCTGACTCATACCCGGCTCACAGAACTTCTCTACCTCTCCACCATTAACCATTCTTGGAGCTCAGCCAAGCATTCAAAATGAAGCCATCTGAAAAATACATTTCTAGACATCTGTTGGACCTATGTCTGTTAATACAAATGCCATATGGCTTCATTTCCAATGCTAGTCTGAGCTGTTAGAATGGCTAATGGATTGATCTCTGCAGGAATCTGTTTGCACAGTCAGAAAAGGGAATAAAAGCTTTGTTTGGTTGTCAGATTTTAGGGGTTGTAATAAGCTATTACTTCTTTGATGATTTTTTCAATGCCTGTTTGTTTATTTGGTCAAGATTAAGAAGTGTGAAGAGGATTTTTTCACTGATGATGTGAAAGGCTGTTTGAATAATATTTAATGCTGTTGTAAAGTGAGCTGTTTTTCTCAAAGGAGATTTCAAAAGCAAGTTTGCTTATTTTGTCAGTTTCAAGTTCTTCAGTGGTATGCCAAACTTGTCAATGGTTCATTGATTCTGTATGGCAGGACCCTGGGAAGTATTGAGGATCGGAAGTACCTTGTGTGCTGTACACCGTCTCTTAAGGTAGCAGAGCAGGTGGATATAATAGTTAAGAAGGCATATGGTATACTTACCTTTATTAGCCGAGGCATAGAGTTTAAGAGCAGGGACGTTGTGCTGGAACTGTATAAAACGTTGGTTAGACCACAGCTAAAGTATTGTGTGCAGTTCTGAAATCCAATTATAGGAGGGATGTGATAGCACTGTAAAGGGTTCAGACAAAGTATCATCGTGCATTATTGGCTTTGTCTTTATATGCTGTGTTTGTGTAGCCCACCTCTTCACTCACCTGATGAAGGAGCTGCACTCCGAAAGCTGGTCATTCCAAATTAACCAGTTGGACTTTAACCTGGTTTTATAAGACTTCTTACTGGGAATATGCAGACAACGGTTTTAAAAACTGGTTCTGCCAAGCAGAATTAGGAGAAGGAGGAGGAAAAAGAAACATCAAAGTCACCTAAAAGCACTGTTGCAATGAAGCAGGAAAGATCTCTCCATCCCCCTCTCTCTCTCTTTGCAGCAAACAAAGTGTAAACCTGAACCAAGTCAACCCCAGAATTCCAGAGGAAAACGACTAACTCCAAACAGCTGCAACGTTCAACAATGTACACTTCACAGACAAGCAAACAACTTCAGTGTATATTATTTTAACTTTTCAATTGGATTCTACCTTACTTACTTTTGATATATGTGTGTGTGTAGTTGCAACTTTATTATTTTTCCCCTGATTTAGTAACTAATATATTTACTCTGCTTTGACACAAAATAACCTAGTTTGATTGGTTCCTTTTAAACAAATAAATACATTTGGATTGGAAAAGGCATTTATGGGGAAAGTACATTTAAAAACCTTTGTTGAGGCCAGCTGAGGAAGTTGACTACAGTATAAGCGGAGTCAGCTCAATCCTCCCCAGCCGGGCATAACACAAGTCTGTTTCCCTCATTAAGGGATCTCAATTTATCTTACTGTTCTATCACTGGAATCATTTATTTTTGTTGCTGTAATGAACTCCAATTGGCTTTATTGGTTGGCCAATTGGAGTATGAGCTCCCTCAATGATAGCTCATTGAGGGGGCCCATATAATCACCTGTGTAGGCTTTGTAAGCCAGTCTTAAGTTGACTGGACTGCTAGCAGCACTGTTTGTAACTGCTCCTGTAATATCGTTATTGTAAAAAAATATTGGTGTGGTGACGGAAATCCTGCCTCCCGTGGATTACTACAGTGGCGACGAGGTAAACTACGAATTTTGCAGAGACCAGCTGCCGCACTCGGAGGGTAAGCCTTGCCATTTTAAAAATGCCGTTTTTTGAGAGGTTAGAGGCATTCGACCTGGCTATTGAGGACTGGTCCCAGTATGTGGAGAGAATGTGTTACTTCTTTCGGGCAAATGATATACTGACGGACGAAAGGAGACGGCTTATCCTGCTGTCGGCGTGCGGACCTTTCGCTTTCGCCATTATACGTAGTCTGACTTATCCCGATGCGCCGGACACGCAAACTTTCCAAGAAGTAACGGAATTGGTGAAAGAGCACTACGACCTAAAACCACCCCTCATTTTGCGTAGGTACAGATTCTACACAGCGAAGCGGGAAGACAGGGAGTCAGTCACAAATTTCTTGACCTGCCTGAGAAGGCTGGCGGAAAAATGTGAGTTCGGCCCGACGCTAAATGAAATGCTGCGGGACCGGTTAGTGTGTGGTATAAACAACCTCACAATACAGAAACGCCTGTTGGCGGAAACGGAGCTAGACTGCAGGCAGGCGTTACAGCTCGCACTGTCCCGAGAAAAGGCAGCAAATGGGGCGCAGGAACTACAGGGCACGCCAATGGAGGTAGATACCTGTGAGAGGGACTACCACAACGGGTCCTGCTACCAGATAGCCGCTCTCAGGAAAAACCTGAGGAATAGAGGGAAAAAGGAAAACCCCAGAATTGCCCCCAAGTCTTCCAGGACTAACTGGAGACAGAGGGAAGTACCGGCTGAGGCTCCCCCAACAGAGAAGGACCGTTTCTGGCACCAGACAGAGTGGGGTAACAACGACAGAAACCCTAGAAGGAGGTGGCAAAAGAGGAATAGCAGGTGGGGATGCAGGGAAGTACACAACCTAGACGCCCCATCCTCCTCCGAAGGGGAACAATTATATAATATTACAAGGAAGAAAGCAGAACCCATTAGGATTACCCCACGGGTGAACGAGCGGCCGGCAATAATGGAAATAGACACGGGTGCGGCCGTATCAGTAATGGGAGTGGCAGCATTTAGAAAAATCAAAGATGGACTCCAGCCACTAACCCTAACAAAAACATCGACAAAACTTAAAACCTACACGGGGGAACCCCTGGAAGTTCTAGGCACGACTCATGTACCTGTGGAATATGAGAAACAATTGCTCAGATTACCATTGACGATAGTAGAGGGCTCCAGACCGAGCTTAATTGGACGGAACTGGCTGAAAGACCTAAAATTAGATTGGATGAAAATTTTCCAGAGTGGAAGCGGGCAGTTGAGTGGAGTACTCCAAAAATACCCGGAGGTCTTCCAGGAAGGTTTGGGGGAAATCATAGGCGCCAAAGCAACTTTGCACGTGGACCCAGAAGCCCTTCCGAAATTTTGTAAGGCCAGGCCGGTACCTTTTGCATTAAGGAAGAAAGTAAATGACGAAATAGAAAGGTTACGGCGCAACGGCATTATCAGACCAGTACAGTTTTCGGAATGGGCAGCGCCGGTGGTACCAATTTTGAAGCCAGACGGCTCGATACGTCTCTGTGGAGATTTAAAACAGACAGTAAACAAATATACACTGCTGGACAAATACCCAATCCCGAAAATAGACGACCTATATGCCAAATTGGCAGATGGGCTTTTGTTCACGAAACTAGACATGAGCCATCCTGCAGTTAAAACTGGACAAGGGCTCCCAGAAGTTCGCTACGATCAACACCCTGAAGGGCTTTTTTCGTTATACTAGGCTACCTTTTGGAGTGTCATCAGCCTGCGCTATATTCCAGCGTACGATGGAAAATATTCTGCAGGGACTACCGCAGGTGGCGATTTATTTGGACGATGTCTTAATCACGGGTAGGACAAACAGGGAACACTTAAGGAACCTGGAGGAAGTGCTCAGGCGTTTCGCAAAGGCAGGCGTACGGCTAAAAAGGGAAAAATGTGTTTTTCTGGTCCCACAAGTGATGTACCTGGGATATAAAGTAGACGAGTCAGGCTTACATCCATTAGAAGACAGAGTAAGGGCAATAAAAGAAGCCACAGTTCCCACCAAGGTCCAGGAGTTACGATCATTTCTAGGGTTGGTAACCTATTATGGAAAGTTTATTGAGAATAGGGCGTCCATCCTAGAACCCCTCCACCAGCTACTAAAAAAGGGGCAAGAATGGAAATGGTCCACCCGCCAAAACCGAGCATTTAGGGACATTAAGGAACAGCTGTCATCCGAAAATGTCCTAGAGCATTATGACCCAAGGAAGGAGTTGGTGGTCACTTGTGATGCATCCCCCTACGGGGTAGGAGCCGACTTAGCCCATAGAGGAAGGAATGGGGTAGAACGGCCAATAGCCTATGCTTCGAGGACCTTGGCGATGGCTGAGAGGAAGTACGCCCAAATCGAGAAGGAAGGACTGGCGGTGATATTCGCAGTAAAATAATTTCACCAGTATCTGTACGGGCGGAAATTCACCATAGTGACGGACCATAAGCCGTTATTAGGGTTATTAAAAGAAGACAAGTCAATACCCCCCATTGCATCAGCTAGAATCCAACGCTGGGTGTTGCTACTGGCGGCATTTAGATACGTTCTGGAGCACAGACCGGGAACGCGAGTAGCACATGCAGATGCTTTGAGCAGACTTCCCCTCCCGGACACTCGGCCACAAATACCAAAAGTAGAGGAGACAGTAATGACTCTAAACTTTTTGGACACCCTACCAGTAGACGCACAACATATTCGGTTGTGGACGCAAAAAGACCCAGTTTTAGCCAAGATGAAGCATTTACTGCTAACGGGGAACTGGAAAGACCAGTGGAGCCCCAGATGCACCCATACTGGAGCAGAAGGGATCAAATGATCATGGCTCGGCACAACATTGAGGGCCGAAGGGCCTGTTCTGTGCTGTACTGTTCTATGTTCTATGTTCTAAATAGCCGTAGAAGACGGTATCCTATTATGGGGAGCCCGGGTAATCGTCCCAGCTCAGGGCCGTCAGGCAATCTTAACTGAGTTACATCACGGACACCCAGGGGTGTCTAAAATGAAGATGCTAGCTCGAAGCTACGTTTGGTGGCCAGGTTTGGACACAGACATAGCAGCCTTGGTACGTCAGTGCCAGGAGTGCCAACAGGGGCAAAGAGTGCCACCAGCGGTGCCATTGCACCCGTGGGAACGGCCAGGCAGCCGGTGGACCCGCCTGCATATTGACCACACCGGCCCTTTCATGGGCTCAATGTTTTTGGTGATAGTGGACGCCCACTCCAAATGGTTGGACGTCCACCGGGTAAACACGGCAAGCACAGCATCAACAATTGAAAAGTTCAGAGCCTCATTTGCAACACATGGACTTCCGGAGGTATTGGCGTCGGACAACGGAACGGCATTCACAAGTGGGGAATTTGGAAAATTCCTGAAGGAAAACGGAGTCCGCCACATCAAAACAGCCCAGACGGCCTGGCAGAGAGAGCGGTCCAGACACTTAAAGCGGGACTCAAGAAGCAGCCGGCAGCGTCAATAAACACAAAGCTCTCCCGCTGGCTGTTTGATTACAGGACCACACCGCATTCCACAACGGGCATACCGCCAGCTGAACTCTTAATGGGAAGGCGGCTGCGAACGAGGCTGAGTCTCCTTTTCCCAAATTTAACGAGGAAAGTGGAGAAACAACAGGAGGCCCAACGCAGGGGGCATGATAATAGTCGGCAGCAGAGACATTTCCAGGTGGGAGCACCGGTTTGGGTCAAGAATTATGGGAATGGACCAACGTGGGTCAAAGGCACAAACAGGGCCCATATCCTATGAGGTTTCAATAGGAGGTAAGGTGCTGAAGAAACACATAGACCAAATAAGGGCAGCGGAACCACACCTGGAGGCAGGCGAAACAGGACCGCCTCAAGCTGGGATAGCCCAGACGGAAAGGATACCCACACCCCAGCCCCGAGCAATTTCTCCAGACCCCGTCATCCAGTCATCAGAGTCGGAGATGGATACACTCGACGAGGCCTCCCCGAGGAGGAGGAAGAACAACTTCCAAGGAGGTCATCAAGGAAAAGACGGGCACCTATAAGGTACACCCCGCCCACATCGAAGAACGACCCGGCGGACGACACAGAGGTGACAGACCCAGACATGAGGAGCAGGAAGAAGCTCAGAGGAATGCAGCTGGCAGGAATTCCTCGGACCTTGGGGGGGAGGGGTGTAATGATCTCCAATTGGCTTTATTGGTTGGCCAATTGGAGTATGAGCTCCCTCAATGATAGCTCATTGAGGGGGCCCATATAATCACCTGTGTAGGCTTTGTGAGCCAGTCTTAAGTTGACTGGACTGATAGCAGCACTGTTTGTAGCTGCTCCTGTAATATCGTTATTGTAAATAAATATTGGTGTGGTGATGGAACTCCTGCCTCCCATAGATTACTACAGTTGCATTTGACGTTTATATTTATTTCTGGTTTTATCTTTGTCTTCATGCCGTTCAGAACAATTTTTGGATCTTTGTTAAGTTTTTCACGATCGGTTTTACAGAGATTGATCGGTGCATTTAGAATCCACCTTCTTTGAGATTGTCAAATCATTTATGGTCATGTTTGTTTTGCTTCTCCTACACACATGTATTGATTGATAAGTATTTATTCTTAATTCCCTATTAAAGTGCAAATACATACATGGCGCCGAAGGGCCTCTGCCGGCCGGCACGAGTTGGCGCATGCGCGGGAGCGCCAGCACGTACTGGCATCATCCCCTCACATGCGCAGAGGGCTCCGGTGCAGAAGGATAGATTGCCCACACGGCACAGGCCTGCCCGCGGATCAGTGGGCCCCAATCGCGTGCCAGGCCACCGTGGGGGCACCTCCGGGGGCCAGACCCCCCCCCCCCCCCCCGTGTCCCCCAAGAACCCCAGAGGCCGCCCGCGCTGCCAGGTCCCGCCGGTAAGGGACCTACTCCAATTTACGCCGGCGGGACTGGCAAAAGACAGGCGGGACATCGTCCCACTGCGGGCCGGAGAATTCGGGCTCCCCAGCGCCCATTGAGTCGTGCCGGCCCTGCCAATCTACAAGGCGGGCGGCGCGACTCCTGCCGGGCCGATTTTTGGGAGGGGCGGGAGAATTAGGAGGACCGCGCGGGCGGGATTCACGCCGACCCTCGGCGATTCTCCAACCCGGCGGGGGGTCGGAGAATCCAGCCCCAGAAATACGAGTAGCAATAGACCATACAGTGTGCTCTGTAATTCTATAAGGTCGTTTCTGATCCTCGACCTCACCTTGACTTACACTCCCTCATCTGTGACTGTCAGAAAAAATCTTTGCTTGTACATATTTGATACACACACAACACAAACACACACAATATTGTTGTTACCATAACGTTTCTTGTAAGTACTGAACATTGCTGGCAAGATCACCTTTGTTGTACTTTGCTAATTGATATGCAAGCAGCTTCTTTCCCTGTCATTGTCTTTTAATGACAAGGCAGCAGCTTTCATTGTCAGTTATTTTTCATATAGCAGATCGCTTTGAGATTGAGGTCACTTTCACAATTTGCCATGATGGAATTTGAATCCAAGACATCTGGGCTGTGAGTACCAAAGCCAGTATGAGAATGTACTGTGCAGTATCTTGCTGCTTTGACTGCTTATGTCCCTCAATATTTACTTTGCATATTATTTGTGCTTTACCACAGTTCTGTGTATTTTACATGGCAGAGAATAAAATGCACATATTCAACTTGAATACTTTCCATGATTTTGATTTTCCTTTTTTTATGGAATACATTTGGTAAATGGGTTATTGAAAAATATACATAATCGACAATAGAAATTCCACAGATCAGGATAAGAAGGCTTTGAGTTCAAACTGCCTGCAGCCTCTAGTTTGCATGTTGGATCAGGTAAAAGGTATGCTGTTCTGTCAAGCGCGACTGTGCAACTCGCTGGCTGTGTTTTGCATAATGAGAAGTTTCTTCATGTACCACACTGCTCCTTTCAGTTAAGCAGCATTGAGTGTAAACAAACTAAACCAATGTTGAGTGTAAATATTAATCAAAATAAATCTGCAGAAGTTTTCCCCGGAAAATATTTTCACCTATTCAAAATGTCAAATTACCCACACGGTACAAAGCTTTGAAACAGAAAAAAATACTAAACACTGCTTTTCACTACAAATTGATTTCTAAATCAGCTTTCTGTTGATAGCTCAGTTGCCTATTGCATGTTTTGGTGTAAAGCAGAGCAACACAAAGCAGTAAAGGAACAGATTAGACTGCATTCTGGAACTGATGGCAGGGTTTATCATAGAATTTACAGAGCAGAAGGAGGCCATTCGGCCCATCGAGTCTGCACCGGCTCTTGGAAAGAGCACCCTACCCAAGGTCAACACCTCCACCCTATCCCCATAACGCAGTAACCCCACCCAACATCAAGGGCAATTTTGGACACTAAGGGCAATTTATCATGGCCAATCCACCTAACCTGCACATCTTTGGACTGTGGGATGAAACCGGAGCACGCGAAGGAAACCCACGCACACACGGGGCGGATGTGCAGACTCTGCACGGACAGTGACCCAATCCGGAATCAAACCTGGGACCCTGGAGCTGTGCAGCAATTATGCTAACCACAATGTTACCATGCTGCCCTTAAGTGAAAAGACTGCTCACCCAGACTCAATCTCACAATGTTGAATGTCATGTTTAAACCTGAACTGAGCACGAATCCAAACAACCAATTTCAGGAACCAGCAAACACCACTTTGTTCAGAAAGGGGGACCTTCAGATGGAACAGTCTGCTGCTTCCTGCAACGATGCAGCATGTTACCATTCCAAAATTCTTCACTCCTTCCCCTTGGTACCATTATTGGAATGCACTCTATATTATTCTCCAAGTCTGAATAAAGATTGTAGACTTCCAGTTAACACAAATACTTTATTCAGTGGGTTTGTTCTGTTTCCAGAGTTTAACTAGATATAATCCAGTCAAGAGGTGTGACCAGTGAAGCTAAGGTGAGCTGCCTATGCTGAGCTGTCTCTGCTGCTGCTGCTCACTAGCCCTGTGCTTCTGAAAGAGGCGGATCCTCCCTTGGGCTGGACCATTTATACCTGTCTCTGATGCTGCTCTCTAGTGATGCTGTGGCTGATATATCTGTGATGCAGTCCCTGGTGTATGTGCAAATGTATGTACAGATGTACAGATCACTACATCCCCTCCCCATTTTATTTGACATGTTTTCTAGACTGGCCTCAAGAAAACTGTACATAACAAGAGATGAGAATATGCAAAACTGCACACTGTGAAAATGATAAAAGTAATACAGAAACAATTAACTGTGTTGTGAGTCCATCGTGAGAAATGTCCATATTCATCTTGTGCGTGTGTTGCAATGTTGTTACAAATATAGACTGGCGTTGTGTGGCGAGGAACGTCCTGTGGACAAATGGACTCGGTCAAGTCCAGTGTGGGAAATACTGGTGTTGTAGGACTATTGTTTGACAATGTAGGACCACAGTGCCTCCTGCCTGACCACCGTGGCTAGCTCAGACCATCCGCCTTCTGGGTCCCTGATTCTGACAATGTAATTTATGGTCAGTGGCTTGAGTGGGATCGCATGTTGATCATAGTATCATTTTTGTTTGGAGCGGAGTGCCCGCATTTCATCAAGAACCGGTGCATTGCCGGGGTCTCGGAATTGCTTTGCCGGTAGGGTTGTCCGGATGTATCTGCCGAAGAGCATTTGCGCTGGCGCCAGTCCTGAGCTCAATGGGGTTGCTCAGTACGATAACAGAGCTAGGTTGATGTCGGAACGTGACTCAGTCACCTTGCTGATGAGTCATTTAATAATGTGAACACCTTTTTCCCCTGTTCCATTTGATCGTGGATAGCGATTCTGTGTTACACCGTTGTCCGACCTCGACATTTTCCTGTATTTGTGGTATTGATTCTGTTTGTCATCGTTTGTGAAATCTGTTTTGCTTGTTTGTTCTGGAGCAGATGTGAATTTATGAGATTCTTTATCATGCCATGGCATGTCTGTAGTCTTGTCATTGTTTCGCAGTGTGCTGTTGCATTGTCCTTCATGTGCAGAGTTGTACCATGTTGTACAGGTCATTCTTTCATTGTTGTTGTTTCTGTTGTTTCTGTCTTTGTTGTTTTCGTTGTCGTTCTTGTTTTTATCGTTTCTGTCTTGGTTGTTTTCATTGGCATTCTTGTCGTTCTTGTTGTTCTTTTTGTCGCGCTTTTTGGTTCTGTTTTCGTTGTTTTCGCTTTTATTCTTGTTCTTTTTCTTGTCGTGCTTGTTGTTTCTGAGATGCTTCTTGTTGCTTTTGCCGTTCTTGTTGCGCTGCATGTTGTTTTTGTTGTTGCTATTGTTCTTGTTTCTGCTGTGCTTCTTGCTGTTTTTGTTGTTTTTGTTGCACTCAGTGAGTGTGCCATGTGGATGATTTGAGTAATTGTCACAGTTATTGGTGTCAGTATCCTTTGTGGTATCTGCTACATTGAGCGTTTATTCTTGAGAATTGTGAGAATGATCTGATGTTGCATTGATGTTGGTGACATCAGTCATTTGTGGTGGATTCGATTCCTCTTCTTTGCTTCCTTGGTACTCCTCTTCGAGAGTTATTTTTGGTTCACTTGAATCATCATTGATTTCTAGGTGCTCCTCTTTTGGAGTCCTCTCTGGTTCACTTGAATCATCACTGATTTCTTGGTGCTCCTCTTTTGGAGTCATTTCAGCTTCAGTTGAATCATCTGTGATCTCTTTGTGCTCCTTTTCTGGAGTCACGATCTTTACGATTTCATTTTGTTGTGGGTTGGGGTGCTCCTTTTCTGGAGTCAAAATCTTCAGGATTTCTATTGACGTGGTCTCTCTGGACTCTTGGTGCTCCTCTTTTGGAGTCAAAATCTTCACAATTTCATTTGACGTGGTCTCTCTGGACTCATGAGTAGCCGTCCTCTGATTTTTGAGTGCTTCTGTACAGACGAGCTGAGATATGTCAGTCTCGCTGTGATCCTGCACACCCTTATGGGAATTGTGATTTCTTCATCATTTGTCTCACATACAGTGGGTAGACATTCAGTGTCTTCCTGTTGGTTAAATGATCTGGGTAGACTTTCATAGTCTTCTTCTGGTGGCTCAAATAAGCTTAATAGATCTGATGTGTTATCTGTGTTGGTCTAACATTGACTGCAACTGGATGCAGTAAAACGAGAAACAGGCTTCCGACACAGGAGATGGTCCAACACTGTTTTATTGAACCTGTTGATTGCTGTACATAATCTGCTGTGGGTTGACACTCTATTAACCTAACTGATAACCTCCTACTGGCTTGACCAGACTAGCTCTCTATCACATGATGATGATGATCATTGGCCTGTGCACTGCGTCTATCTCCCTAGCCGTGTCCTAAGAGAGAAGGAGAGCCTTAATGCCCTGTGGGATTTATAGTGGTGGTGTCCTGTCTGGTGATTGGTTGTTCTGTGTTCTGTGTGTTCATTGGTTACCCTGTGTGTCAATCACTGCCTGTCTGCATCTCATGATATACATGAGTGGATATTATGACAAGATCTTCATGGTCTTGTTCATGCATGGCATTCACTAGGGCGTGTTTGCTTGCTTCCATTTTTGAGTCTGCCATCAAGCTGTCTGTGGAGGCTTGCGTCGCTCTCTTTGTGGAGGCTTGTGTCGCTCTCTTTGTGGAGTCCTTCATCGCTTTTTCTGTGGAGTTTGTCATTGCTCTCTCTGTGGAGTCTGCCATCGCTCTCTTTGTGGAGTCGTGCAGTGTTCTCGCTGTCGAGTCGATCTGTGCTCTCTCAATGGAGTTGTTCTATGCTCTCTGTGTGGCGTCGTCTTCGTCTTGGGTATTGCTGTCATCCAATGTATCGACAATCTGCCATGGCACCATGGTATTGGATTCATCTACCATGAGAAGAGTCATGTTGAGCTTTTCAACCGTGTTGCTGATGCTATGATCAGGATCTACAAATAACTCAGCCATGTCTGAGCAGTATTGTGCGTATTGTTCGATAGACCCCAAACCATCACTTTTTGTTTCAGAGTTTTGATCGTTCTCTTCATGTTCAATGAACAAATCATCTTCTTGTGTGGAGGCTGGGGCCCTTCGTGGTGTGTGGACTACTCTCTGTTTCTTGGCGTCAGGCCGCAGCATAATCCTGCACTCACGAGTCGGGATGTCATATATGCTGGGCTGAAGAATCCCCAATCCAAAGAACTCATCATCGGGGTACTCTTCACGGTACAATACCTTGAGTTGTGGTTCGGATATGGTACTGGGGTAGCCATCTTCCAAGATGAAATCTTTGTCTGTGTCGTAGTCTACAAGGACCATATCATCTTCTGGGGCAGTGCTAACTGCTTGTTCCAGGGTTTTGTGAAAGTTATTTTCAGCTGCTGGTCTAAGTTTGGGCATTATTCTGTGTTTTGAGACAAGAAAATTGGGTTTTGCAGCTTTAAATTTCTTTTTGTTCATTTTCGTGCATTTCCCTTTTAAGTGGGCGTGGTCCTGGTCCTCTGATGTCATGATGCTCGTGACATCATGCGTAGGACTCGATTGCCCATGTGCACTCTGAGTTTCCTGTACTGTGCGCTCTTTTCGCAACTGAGCGCGTGTAGCTCCTTTCTTAAGGTGGCTGCCACTCATAACCCTCCAATTCAACCCTGCCTCCGCCTCATGGTGAGTGTTCGCGCCATTTTCACCTATTTTGTTTTCTAAGTGATGATTCTGTGTTTGTAGAGACACAAAGTATTGATTTTGTTTTTGGTCATAAGCAAGGCATATTTGTATAGCGATTTCTGGAGTTCGATACTTATTTTGTGAAAGTTCTTTCCTCAAATATGTATCAGATAGGCCAGAAATTAATTGGTGCATTATCACAGTGTATCTGAAATCAGCATAATCACAGCCTTGTGGTATTAACTTGAAATTTGTAATAAAATCAGAGATGCGCCCTCCGTTTCTCTGACAAGAGTTAAATTTTTCCAGCATCTCACCAGACTGACTGTTACAGCGTTCATCAAATTTCTTGAGTATAACGTCTGCTTTGGTGTTGTCCTCACCTTCTCAGTAACTAAAGCAGTTATAGATTTCTCCAGCTTCATGCCCTCCTGTTGAGAGTAGTAGAGCTATTTTTGTTGCGTCAGAGGCAGTGCTTTAATCATTAGCTGTGGTAAATATTTGGAACAGCGGTTCAAACATTTTCCAGTTATAACTTAAATTAACAGTTGTTTCCAGCTGCCATGGAGTTCCAACAAGTTCCATCGAATCAGTTAGTCGTCGAGGATCCATTTGTTGCGAAGTCTTCCACAGTCGAATATCCGGTTTAAGTTTTTCTTTCTTGCTGGTGTCTAGCTAGCTTTCTGAAATCACTCCTGGTATTATATGTTATTCTCTAAGTCTGAATAAAGATTGTAGACTTCCAGTTAACACAAATACTTTATTCAGTGGGTTTGTTCTGTTTCCAGAGCTTAACTAGATATAATAGTCAAGAGGTATGACCAGTGAAGCTAAGGTGAGCTGCCTATGCTGAGCTGTCAATGTCTGCTGCTGCTCACTAGCCTTGTGCTTCTGAAAGAGGCGGATCCTCCCTTGGGCTGGACCCTTTATACCCGTCTCTGATGCTGCTCTCTAGTGATGCTGTGGCTGTTACATCTGTGCTGCAGTCCCTGGTGGATGTGCAGATGTATGTACAGATGTACAGATCACTACACACTCCTCCCTTTTTGGTCCAATGATACAACCTAAGAGGTCATTTCCAGGGTGCAATGGCAGGCAGATACCCCACCCCACCACAATTTGAATGGTAAAGTGGCCCATTCAGAATTTCAGTATTGTTAAGCCAGTACTGTTGTTATTTTAAATACACGGATTATTACGGTTGACAAAGTAATGGCATGCAAATGCATCAGCATGTGTAGAGTAACATAACACACAATTGTTATGTGTAAAGGCTGAAGCATTTACTTGAAATTTTACAAGTGCTAAGGCAGCTGGTTTAAAATTGGGCCTATTGGACAAGTGTTAATTTGAGGCTGAGAACGAGAAAACATTACAATTAATCTGCATATTTGCACAGTGTGAAATTTCTCCTCAGCAAGTATTGTCCAAATAAAAAAATAAATGTTTAGATGAGCCCACCAGAGCTCCAAGACATGGTTCAGCCCTGTGGTCAGATGTGGGTTTGTTCCCAGTGGCTGAGTTATAAATGATAACCGCACTGATCTGTTGACACACTGAAGCCAGGATCTCTGTTTAGATGGGAGGGTGAGTCATCTGCAGATTACCCTAGTGCAACCTCCGTCAGTTGCATCATTTGAGGCCAGGAAGTGGGGACATTAACTCACACTCCTGGCTGGAATAAGTGAATTTAGGATACTAGAACATGAGGAATGAAACATTATATTTTTCAAAGTACACCTTTGCAAAACCCTGACCCACCCCATAAAACACAAAATAAATTCCTATAATTGATCCTGCCAACAAACACTGTTAAATGAATTACATTTCTTGCATCCTGCTAACTCTTGCACATTTTAAATACTACATGTCTGCACCACAAATGATTGAGTCAGAGCTGAATTAAGGACAGCTCTGCCAACATGTAATTCCTATTTTAATTAACTCTATAATTTCATAGTTTATTTTCAAAACCATATGCCGTCTGTAATCTTAGGCTTACAAGGCCCAATGAATATTGTAGAATGTCTAAAATGCTCGCACAGCAGTAAAGGATTAAAGGGATATGGCAATGGGGCAGGAAAGTGAGGTTGAGGTATATGTTATGTTATCGACGCCTGGTAAATTCACAACAGTGGCTAAGAGACTGAACCTGAGCCATAACATTTTAGTTTTTAAGGCAGTGCAGAAAGATTGATTTAATAATAATAATAATATTTTATTGTCACAAGCAGGCTTCAATAAAGTTACTGTGAAAAGCCCCTAGCCGCCACATTCTGGCACCTGTTCGGGGAGGCTGGTACGGGAATTGAACCCGCGCTGCTGGCCTTGTTCTGCCTTACAAGCCAGCTGTTTAGCCCACTGAGCTAAACCAGCCCTTGTTCTTCCAGGAATGATAATATAAGAAATATGGCTTGGTTATTTTATAAACAAACTTTATTGAAACAATAGAAAAGGAAACAATATTTAAACTTTTAAACTTCAAACCGAACAACAGCAGATTATATGCAGTTTCTTAACCTTAACACATGAGTTCCCATTAAACAGCACTTTATGAAACATGCACCTCTCATGCCACTTACACCAGAAGACAGAGGCATACTTGCACTTTCAAAGTAATTGTTCTGTTAGGGATATTTGTTCAAAAACATTTTCCAAACCCTGCCTCGGTGCCAACTTTCATGACCGCTCTCGGTCAATTTCCAAAGCCTTCCCCTCTGTAACTTTTGAGACCTCTCTTGATCGATTTCCAAAGCCTCATTCTCTGTAATTTTCATGACCTCTCTCGGTCACTTCCAAAGCCTTCTTCTCTGTAACTGTTCAGAACAGCACTCTTTTTCTCTCTCTAAGCCATGTCCAGCCCCTCAAAAAAATGTTCTCTGCTGGAGTTCCCAGGCTTAAACCCATCAGTGTTATCTTAGCTGTTTGATATCCCACTCCCGTTTATACAAAAGAACAGAGCCCTGCTATTGATTATGCAGCCAATTTCCCATTGATGGACAAAAAGACTCTACAATGGGCTAATTGCTGGTCAGACAGGAGTGTCCCGAAGAACAGTGGATCTGTGACATCCTGTGTATTCCCACAAAAGCTTAAGTCTGACTGGAGTAATCTAACTCGTCCAGGTGTGGGCATATTCCTGTTAGCAGGTTTTTCCCCTCAGTCTATTTCACCCCAAAATTGCCTGCTACATTGGGGTCTCATTTCTGGACCCAATTTCCTAATATCTCCTTCATGTAACAGCTCAGCTATGATCTTATTGAATGGCAGAGTAGGTTCAGAGGGCCACATGACCTTCTTTTGCTCAGGTTTCTGATGTTCTTCTGTCATTAAATCTTAAATCTTATTCACAACAAAGATTTTCTAATTACATTTCCAGCAGAAGTGTTTGACTTTTAAAACTGTACATCTTATTGAGAATGTTATTACAGTTTGGTCATCATTTCTGATCCTTTGGAACTTGCGAATGCTAACAGCTCAGTTTGTCACAAGCTGTCACTATACTAACCTGTTTCTTTCCCCAGGTTCCTTCCACTCACCTCATCTGTGACCTCAAAGTGTGCATGTAACCTGCAACAACCAAACTTACTACTGAGGCAGTGGGATGGCAATTACTTTTAAAATTGATAAGGAGAAGATAGAATCCACCATGGACCTTTGGATTTGGGTTGGGACAGAGGGAACTGCAATGCTGGTTAAAAGCTTTAACACATTTGGGACAATTCACCTCATCGTTAAACTTTTGTGTGAAGAAGGAGTGCAAGAACTGAAAAACGCACCACTAACATAGGACCATAGGTTCAAGAGTAGGCCATTCAGCCTGTCAAGCCTGTTCTGCCAGTCAATACGATCATGACTGATCAGACACTTCAGTCCCTTTTACCCACACTATGCCGATAACCCTTTACTTTATTGTTAATCATAAATCTATAAATCTCTGTTTTAAACATACTCAATGACTGAGTTTCACCGCCCTCCGGGGTAGAGAATTTCAAAGATTCGCAACCCTCTGAGTAAAGACATTTCTCCACACCTTGGGCCTAAAAGGCTTCTCCCTTATTTTGAAATTGTGCCCCCGGGTTCTCGACTTCCCAACCAAGGAAAATATATCCATCCGCCCTCTCTAACCCTTTAGGTATTTTGTAGGTTCCAATGAGATCACTTCACATTTTTCAAAAGTCGAGAGAATACAGGCCCAGTCTGTCTTCATAAGACTGTCCTTTCATTCTGGAACAGGTTTGGGGAATCTTTGTTGCACTCCCTCTATGGCAATAATATCCTTTCTGAGGTAAGGGGACCAAAATTGCACACAGTACTCCAAGCGCTGTTTAACAAAGCTTCTATACAATAACATAAAGCAATTGAATGATGGACAGCATGGACAGAAAATAATTCATTAAAAAGACAGCATCTGAGGAAATTTAAAGGCAAAGTGGAGAGTTAAAGGTAATTAAAAGCACTCAAAGGAAGTAATAATTAAAAGTGGATATCAGACTAAAGTAAAACCAAAAGAAACTCTTGAAATAAAAGATCAAAACCAGAGACAGAAAATATAACAAAAAATCAAAATGGTTGACAGGAAGAAAACAAAGCTACAAATCAGGGGTATATTTGCAATGGCAGGTTCACAAAGAAGGAAAATAGAGACAATAGCATTGGGGGAAGAGATGTGAAAACTGTTTTTTCTTCCATAAGTTTAAAGAAACAGGTATGGCCCCAAAGAGATATGTGTAAAAATGTACAAGGGCAGACAGGGGTGCTGAGTGCATTAGGGATTGAGGTGGCCAGGGAGTACAAAGGAAGCGGAAGATGCAGGCTAGCATAAGGCCTCATAAGCCAATCTTTGTGGACTGGAATGGGAGACAGGAACACATGTCAGATGCCCACGCTCTGAAGGAAACAAGTATATGGAGACACTGAATCAATTAAAGTTGGTTAAGAAGAACTTGTGGGTCTACCCAACAGATTATCTGAGTAGACAGATACCAGGTGTAGTCCAAACTGCAGAATGTTATACGGTTACAGAATAAATGATAGAAAACCTGAACAAAATGGGTTTGCGAGTCACAGAAAGATTGAAGTTGTAAGTCATTCTTTACATAGGATTCGTTGATAGACATGTATGTCATAAGGACAATATGTAGAAGACAGTGAGCTTTGTGAATACAGCAGTACATAATGAAAAAGGATTAAGAATGATAGTGAAGGGGCCACTTAGGTAGTAGATAGTAGCTTGGGTTGGGGAATGGATATGTGTGCCCCAATAGTCACATGGATGAGAATTAGTTCAAAATTACAAGATCAAGGATGCGAAGTAACCTTCTCTGATATCTCAGCAGGATATTTACCAAAAGGATTGAGGAGATAAAGTAGTGCTGCCAGAACAACAATGCTGCATACGTAAATAACCAAGAATCCTCCAAAAAGAACAATAAAACACAGATACAGGAGCTCAGTTGGCTAGACAGCTGGTTTGTAATGCAAAACAAGGCCAGCAGTTTCAATTCCTGTACCGGCCTCCCCGAGCAGGCGCCGGAATGTGGACTAGGGGCTTTTCACAGTAACTTCATCATTGTGCCAATAAAAAGATTATTAGTATTATTATTAAAGGACATTAAAGGACAGAAAAAAAGGCTTTCTATGAACATTGAGGTATTGCTGAGAAGAGAGGCATGCTGCAAACCTTTCACCTGGTGTTCATCCGGACAAGGGCAAGAATATCAAATTTCAAAAGCAAGACCTTGGGAATCATTGGGACATGGGCCTATAATCACATCAAACATCATGGCCGGGATTCTCCCTTACTCGGCAGGGCGGGGGGTCTCGGCGTTGTGGAGTGGCGAGAACCACTCCGGCGTCGGGCCTCCCCAAAGGTGCAGTATTCTCCGCACCTTTAGGGGCTAGGCCCACGCCGGAGTGGCTCCCGTTCTGCCGGCCGGCGCGAACGGCCTTTGGTGCCCCGCCAACCGGGGCCGAAAGGCCTTCGCCGGTCGGCGGACGTCCGCGCATGCGCCGGTGCGTCAGCGGCTGCTGACGTCATACTGGCGCATATGCGGGGGGGGGGGGGGGGCCTACATGGCCAGCATGTAGGAAAAGAGTGCTCCCACGGCACAGGCCCGCCCGCTGATCGGTGGGCCCCGATCGCGGGCCAGGCCACCATGGGGGCACCCCCCGGGGCCAGATCGCCCCGTGCCCCCACCAGGACCTCGCCGCCTGCCCGCGCCGCCAATCCCGCCGGCACCAGACATGCTTTGATTCCCACTGGCGGGAGAGGCCTGTCAGCGGCAGGACTTTGGCTCATCGTGGGCCGGAGACTCGCCGCGGGGGGCCCGCCGGCCGGTGCGGCGTGATTCCCACCCCCGCCAATTCCCGGGTGGCGGAGAATTCGGGCCACGGCGGGGGCGGGATTGGCGCCAGCCCCGGGCGATTCTCCGACCCCCCGGGGGGGGGGGGTCGGAGAATTCAGCCCCATATTCCTCCGGCTGTTCACAATAAGCAGAGTACAGATTGTATTCAACCAGCACGTACTTGCAAAACACAAAACAAAATGTCTACAGTCAGATGTGATTCTGTGATTGGGCAACACTTACTGAACAATCCTGAATACACTAAAAACTACACTAACAATCTATGATGGGCAGCACAGCAGCGCAGTGGTTAGCATTGCTGCCTCATGGCGCCGAGGTGCCAGGTTCAATCTGGCTCTGCGTCACTGTCTGTGTGAAGTTTGCACATTCTCCCTGTGTTTACATGGGTTGCACCCCCACAACCCAAAGATGTGCAAGGTAGGTTGCTTGGTCACACTAAATTGCCCCTTAATTGGAAAAAATGAATTGCATATTCTAAATTGAAAGAAAAAAACTACACTAACAATCAATTTGAGGAAATTTAAGCTCATAACATGGCTAATCTGCTTGCTAGAAGCAAGATACATTCATACACAGGAACTCGTTCTCTGCAAATAAAAGGAACATGATCAAGCCTTGTGCCTTTTTTGAATCCTTACAACACCAGGTTAAAGTCCAACAGGTTTGATTTGAATCACTAGCTTTCGGAGCACTGCTCCTTCCTCAGGTAAATTAAGAGGTCGGTACCAGAAACATATATACAGACAAAGTCAAAGTTGCAAGATGATACTTTGAATGTGAGTCTTTGTCTTTTTTGAATAGCAAGGGATCTATAATTCCCTGTTGTTTTCTCCATAGCAATGACACAACCAAACAGAAGCAACTTGACAACCAATCAGAGCCCTTTCCTCCAGGAGTAGATATTGTTGTGGTAGTATGAAATCTGGCATCCTGATGAGTGTAAGATGAAAAGTTTCATCAAAATATATTTCTTTTGCACAATTTTCAAGTTCTGTACTATCAACCTATCTGGTAACTATTCTGTTTGTATAATGTTGAGGTTGCAACAGGTGTAGTGGTGAGCACATCTGGTAGGTAATCAGTTCCAGATGGAACATCAGAGGTTGGAAGATGACCAACAGGAAGGTAAGGGTGCAAAGATTCAGAGAGAAACATTTTAACTGGAGAACAGAAATAGGCAAGAATAGTAGGAAAATCTACAGAATATTGGATATTGTTATGAAGCTGGGCTTGATGCCGAATAATGATGTTCAATCGATTGTCTGGAAACCTGAATTGAACTTTTAACACAGACTTTTCAGAAACACAGAGACTGGAGTGACTTGAAGTCACAGCCCAATTTGAATTACTGTACATTCCACATTCCAATTCATTGGAGTGGAGTCAGTCTTTCTGCACAACCTAATGACTTCAGGGGACTGTTAAGGACTCATATCTCCTGTCTCATTTGCAGGGCACCTATGGCAATAACCTGAGACATTCAACTGTTGGATAGGAGCCATTGAGACGAATCACTTGGACAATTGGACCCTGGCATTCAGACATGAGCTAATCAAGTTACGTTTGGAATACACAAAGAACATTTAAATCCCAGTGGCAGTTGGAAAAGGAAGGTCACATGACAAGTCAACCCCTTGTATGTTTTAAACACATGGTTCACAGCCAAACTGAGGACAAGCAGCTCAGGGAGAAAACCTAAGTGGGGTCCTTCCTGCTTCCATCTTTTTCCAACCTATTTGGTAAACTTCGAGCCGTGTTTGCTAACATTATCAACCGGGGCAACCTGTTTCAGACTGACTTCTTCACAAATCCAACCCAGAAGTTTAATTGAGGCATTGAAGAGGGCATGGATGATTATTTGAATTGAAACAATGAACATGGGTACAGGAGAATTGCATTAAATCATAATGCTCATTTGGAGAGCCGGTGCAAACATGAGAGGCAAAATGGTCGCCTTCTACGGCATAATGTAGTGATATCTTCGTTGTGTCGTAATTCAGTGACTGACCACTAGGAGTCTCATTAGTATATAAGTGAATGTTAGAGTCAGGTGACCTCAGACTGAATTGGGAACTGGAGAGAGGTTGCTAGTGCACGATCATACTGCTATACATTTATTTTGTATACAGTTGACACCACAGTTAATGGTAATAAATTATTTATAGTTTTAGCTCCAAATGTTCTTGTCGGATGGGCTGATTTATATTACAAGAACATTACACATAACACCTCTGTGATTCACTGTCATTCCTGAAGAACCTATTCAATCATCTACATGTTTAAATCATAAACATCAAGAACATCAGATTCAATCTGAAACTAGCCGAGTCACCAAACTACAAACTACAAAGAAGAACAGTAAGAAGTCTTACAATACCAGGTTAAAGTTCAACAGGTTTGTTTCAAATCACTAGCTTTCAGAGCACAGCTCCTTCCTCAACTCCTTCCTTCACCTGAGGAAGGAGCTGTGCTCTAAAAGCTAGTGATTCGAAACAAACCTGTTGGACTTTGACCTGGTGTTGTAAGACTTCTTACTTTGCACACCCCAGTCCAACGCCGGCATCTCCACATCATGGCTACAAAGAAGAATGCCGTGGTACTACAGGAAATGCAAAACATTAAAGCAAAACAAAAGCAGTGTATGATAGAAGTCTAGAACTTTACCACCTCTGAGTAATAATGACATTGTGAGAGTAGAAGATTCAGGCAATTGGTCGAGAAAAGCCATTGTACTTGAAGAAGTAGCACCTCGTTCCTATAATGTACAGACAGAGGAAGGGTTGGTTTTAAGAATAAATCATTGCGCACTCTTTAAAACCAGAGAAAACTTTTACAACTCTCTTGCCTTTTTTATGACACTAATTTGGCCAACCTATCCTTTTATAAGTCTCTCATTTGTGTTTGCAAGTGTGAACTTCATGTGTGTGTGTGTAAGTTTATTATTTTACTGAGCACGTTTTACATATAATAAAGCTGACCTCTTTCTTGCTAAACTGAAGAAAACCTATTGCTGCTTTAATGATCACAGCATGCAAGCAGATATGTACTCATCGGATTGACAAGTATCCTTTTCAAGCAAACAATGACCTGCTGTGGTCAAACGTGAAGAATGCAAAGTGGGGAAACCATATCACCCATCTTCACCTGATCATAGCAATATAAATAAATTACATGAATATTAGAAATAAGAAGTTAGAAATGAAAGTTGTTGGGAACTCAGATGTGGTGGATAGCCATGTGTAGGCAGAAATATTGAAATTAATATAACATTCAGGAATATACATCGTTTTTTAAAAGGCAGGTTGGAAAGTTAATGAGCTGGTATTACTCCATACATCAGAGACACCTGGAAAATAATTGATCATGTGCGAATTGTTGTGGCCATCTAAAATGGCCTCCCACAAAGCATGATGGGAAATGTGGTCAAGCTTGGGACACAAACAAGCTGCAGTTTATATATTTGCAAACTGCAGCTCAGACTTTATGCAGAAACTCACACCTGCAAATGGGCCATTAAAGGCAATTAAAGGAACAATGGAATTATCTTGTCCATCACCTCGTCTCCCAGGCTAAATGGCACCAAGCCCATGCTCAGAGCACTCCCCGGATTGGCCAGTGAGTGCCCACCCAAAAGTGATGTGGAAACCCCTGATTGGATGTGACTGATCAGAGTATGGAGCCCGAGGAATTGATTGACAGTGACCCAGAAACCGCCCACAAAAGGGGCTGGGAAAACATAAACTGATTAAAAGGCAGCGCAGGCCTGCTTTCTCTCTCTTTTCGGTTCTTGTGCCTGACATCCGATTGCAGAAAAACTACCGACATCAGCCAAGTTCAAGGACCCGCGACATCTACCGAAGGACGACCATCAAGCACAGACAACGTACCTGAGTTCCAGCCCACAGAAGTTAGGAAACATGCCGGTCATTTCCAAGTTAAGGTAAGGTTGTTTAAGTGTGATAGTTAGTCTTAGAATCATAGAATTTACAGTGCAGAAGGAAGCCATTCGGCCCATCAAGTCTGCACCGGCTCTTGGAAAGAGCACCCTACCCAAGCCCACCCTTCCACCCTATCCCTGGAACACAGCAACCCCATCAAACCTAAGGGTAATTTATCACGGCCAATCCACCTAACCTGCACATCTTAGGACTGTGGGAGGAAACCGGAGCACCGGAAGGAAACCCACGCAGACACGGGGAGAACGTGCAGACTCTGCACAGACAGTGACCCAGCGGGGAATCGAACTTGTGACCCTGGTGCTGTGATGCCATGGTGCTAACCACTGTGCTACCGTGGTGCCCTAAGTGTGCATATCTTAGTGTGCATGAATACGTGATTACTTAAGTATACAACCTTGTGTTTAATAAATAAACTGTGATTGAACTGAAATTCATGTGTGATTATTTGTCCAACATACGGGTTAAGCACACACTGTGATTGTAAAAAAGCAACATTCTCTGGTGACTCTGATGGACTTCAATTAGAAGTAATTTTGTTATTCCTAAGGATCCCATGAAATTTATCAATTAGTTTAAAAGCAAAACCACAGGTGTGAACTCCGTATTGGACAAATCATCGAATTTATGGTAATCCTACCTATATAGGGTGACCAGAACTGAACACAGTATTCCATGTGTAGTCTTACAATGTCTTCTACAACTTCAACAAGTAGTCCCAACTCCTGTATTCAATATTCTGACCAATAAAACCTAGCATGCTGAATTCCTTCTTCACCTCATATTTATTCAAATTAAACTCCATCTGCCATTCATCGGCCCACTGGCCCAATTGGTCAAGACCCTGTTGCAATCTTATAGAACCTTCTTCACTATCCACTATGCAGCCAGACCCGTGTGGGAGCACCCCGGCTGCTCGGCCCGCCCTTCCCCTCCTCTCGCCCTGCCCTGACAGGCCCCCCCCCCACCGTCGCCGCCAGCATAGCCGGTGTCCGGGTCAACAGACCGCAGTCACTCTGCGTCATTTCCTACCTTTTCTCTCTCGCTCATCAGCCAGGACGCCAGGTTCATGATTTTTATAACCACAAGTGAACCACGCCATGTGGAACTCGGCCCATCGGGGTTGGTGAATTCCGGAGGCCCCGGAGCATCGGGCATCACTTCCGCTAATGATATGTAGTCCGCGCAGCGAGCGATGCATTTATGTCATTTTCGGGGTGCCGGAGCATCCCGATTCGGTGTCAAACCGGCGCCTACCGCAATTTCAAAGAGAACAAAGAAAAGTACAGCACAGGAACAGGCCCTTCGGCCCTACAGACCACGCTGCCCGTCTACACTAAATTCTTCTACACTTCTGGGGTCCGTATTCCTCTACTCCCATCCTATTCATGTATTTGTCAATACGATCCTTAAACATCACTATCGTCCCTGCTTCCACCACCTTCTCTGGCAGCGAGTTCCAGGCACCCACTACCCTCTGTTTAAAAAAAAACTTATCTCATACATCTCCTCTAAACCTTGCTCCTCGGACCTTAAACCTATGCCCCCTAGTAATTGACCCCTCTACCCTGGGGAAAAGCCTCTGACTATCCACTCTGTCTATGCCCCTCATAATTTTGTAGACCTCTATCAGGTCGCCCCTCAACCTCTGTCGTTCCAGTGAGAACAAACCGAGTTTATTCAACCGCTCCTCATAGCTAATGCCCTCCATACCAGGCAGCATCCTGGTAAATCTCTTCTGCACCCTCTCCAAAGCCGCCACATCCTTCTGGTAGTGTGGCGACCAGAATTGAACACAATACTCCAAATGTGGCCTGACTAAGGCTGCAACATGACTTGCCAATTCTTATACCCAATGCCCCGGCCAACGAAGGCAAGCATGCCGTCTGCCTTCTTGACTACCTTCTCCACCTATGTTGCCACTTTCAGTGACCTGTGGACCTGTACACCTAGATCTCTCTGACTGTCAATACTCTTGAGGGTTCTACCATTCACTGTATATTCCCTACCTGTATTAGACCTTCCAAAATGCATTACCTCACATTTGTCCGGATTAAATTCCATCTGCCATCTCTCCACCCAAGTCTCCAAACGATCTAAATCCTGCTGTATCCTCTGACAGTCCTCATCGCTATCCGCAATTCCACCAGCCTTTGTGTCGTTTGCAAACTTACTAATCAGACCAGTTACATTTTCCTCCAAATCATTTATATATACAACAAATAGCAAAGGTCCCAGCACTTATCCCTGTGGAACACCACTTGTCACAGCCCTCCAATCAGAAAAAACCATTCCATTGCTACCCTCTGCCTTCTATGACCTAGCCAGTTCTGTATCCATCTTGCCAGCTCACCTCTGATCCCATGTGACTTCACCTTTTGTACCAGTCTGCCATGAGGGACCTTGTCAAAGGCCTTACTGAAGTCCATATAGACAACATCCACTGCCCTACCTGCATCAATCATCTTTGTGACCTCCTCGAAAAACTCTATCAAGTTAGTGAGACACGACCTCCCCTTCACAAAACCGTTCTGCCCCTCGCTAGTACGTCCACTTGCTTCCAAATGGGAGTAGATCCTGTCTGAAATAATTCTCTCCAGTAATTTGGCATCGGAAGCTACTCTCCGCCCAATCGCATTTCGCAATTTTGGTGTCGGCAAATGGAGAATCCCACCCATTATCTCCTAACAGGGGCTGGTTTAGCTCATTGGGCTAAATCGCTGGCTTTTAAAACAGGCCAGCAGCACGGTTCGATTCCTGTACCAGCCTCCCCGGACAGGCGCCGGAATGTGGCGACTAGGGGCTTTTCACAGTAACTTCATTGAAGCCTACTCGTGACAGTAAGCGATTTTTTTTTTAAACTATACATACCACACTGAGACTTTGCAAACAATTCTAAGATGAGACATCAAAATTAAATTGACTGTTTTGAAACAATAACTGCAACAGACATGAACTAATACAGTCCCTCTGGAATATACAATCAGCTAGTCACTTCAAGGGAAGCCCTGCCAAACAGATAAGAGGAATGAGTGAAAAGGCCAATGCTGTACTGAAACAAGCAGTTGGAGCTGAGAACCTTCTCTCTCCTTTTCTCTGGAAGTATTGTGCCCAGTTTATAATGGAGAGACTTTATGGTCTCTCTGAATAGTCTTTCTTGTTTGTAATAATTATGATCTCTGGACTGAACACCCAATTCTCTGTTAAATTAACTTCAGTTTGATTAAGTTGATTGTAGAAGGACCTCATGTATGTTAAAGATAACTTTGCCATTTATCTTCCAGTTCCGTCACAGTACTTTGTTATATAAAATAGCAGTGATGGCTTCCCTTCCCCCCAAAATACAAATGTGCCCCCCATGACAAGTCGGAAAATCCCACTTCGCACTAAGGAAATAATGACTCAGCTCCCCACAGTGTACATGCATGAGGGTGACCTGACACCCACCGCCACAACCCCACAGCCCCTATATCAGAGCCTCCAATCAGAAATCCCATCAGAACTACGATCAGAGACCCCCAACTGAAAACCCCAACTGAGACCCCCCTCAGAGACCCTCTTCTGAGACCCCCAGCAGATAAATTCTTTCTGCTGTGACAAAGAGTACTTGAAAGCATTAGCTGCTTTTGTCGTGGTGAGGAACTGTCAATCACAGCAAGAGTGTTTATAAACATTATGATTAGCAGTAAAGCAGGGTTTTCATAGAATTTGCAGTGCAGAAGGAGGCCATTCAGCCCATCAAGTCTGCACCGGCTCTTGGAAAGAGCACCCTACCCAAGGTCAACACCTCCACCCTATCCCCATAACCCAGTAACCCCACCCAACACTAAGGGCAATTTTGGACTCTAAGGGCAATTTATCATGGCCAATCCACCTAACCTGCACATCTTTGGACTGTGGGAGGAAACCAGAGCACCCGGAGGAAACCCACGTACACACGGGGAGGATGTGCAGACTCTGCACAGACAGTGACCCAAGCCGGAATCGAACCTGGGATCCTGGAGCTGTGAAGCGATTGTGCTATCCACAATGCTACCGGTTCTGAGATACATTCAAGCATGGAGGAGAAGATAGATCAACAATCCACAAAGCACCTCTGGAGTAATAAAACTTTTAATCACTGGCTAATGTAATGTATTGCTGTGTGAAATTGAATGGAAGATTTGCATTTCAAAGGCTGTCAAGAGATTTGAAATCTTTGAAGTGTAATTGGCTTTTGAAGAAGCCTCTTGTAGCTGACTCTTGAACTGACTCTTTAGCAGTTGCTGCTTTAAACACTTTTGCCTGAGGGAACAGATATCTGAAAAGGGTAAGTGAAGATACAGTGATTTTTCACTCTACTGCCTGGACTGCTCTTCAGTTTTCAGGCAGGGATGACACATGGGGGGGGGGGGGGGGGGGGGGGGGGGTCTCTAAAAGGGGTATCCGCTCGGGGTCTTTGATGGAGGTCTCTGCTAAGGGGATCTGATGGGGATCTCTGATGGGTGTCTCTGCTGGAGGTTCTGATGGAGGGCCAAATGGGGCGTCTAATGGAGGGTTCTGATGGGAGGGTCTGATGGGGGCTGGGGGCTCAACGGGGGGGGGGGGTTTACCCATATGAGTGGGTGCTGCGAGGGGGATGAACTGTAATTCCCATTGTGGGGGAGTGGATTGCCCCTACTTGTCAGTGGGAGGTGGGCAGGATTTGTGATGTGGAGGGAAGGAGGGGCCTTCCGATGGACTTTGGCGGCTACCTCAGTTATGCACAGATCATCTTGACTCTCCTCTGTGTCCACTCCGTCAGGGCCATGCTTGGGCAAGCTTGCACCAATGCATGAATCAAATTGAAATTGAAACCGGTGATTTGCATTCTCCCACCAGTGCTGGGTGGGTAGCGTGCTGAGGACACCAGCAGGGATCAGGATATCGCAACGGGAACCCGTCTTTCGGTGGACGCTCCATTCTCTGCCCGATCAAGGGGCGCGATTCTCCCAGAGAGGGAGAAATCGTAAGGCTGGCGTCAAATCCGGGCGGGTTTGACGCCAGCCTCCCCCTCCCCGACCGGGAACCGATTCTGGTCCCCGGTCGGGGCTAGCATGCCGCCGCCGTAAACTCCGGCATCGCGGGCTTAACGAATTTCGTTAAGCCCGCTTGCCAGAGTTTGCGCCGGCTGACGCGTCACATGACGTCAGCCGCGCATGCGCGGATTGGAAGACTCCAACCCGCGCATGCGCGGATGACGTCATCGCGCATTTGTGAGAAACCCACGCATGCGCGGGCCGGGATGCCCCTCAGCCGCCCCGCGAAGTGATACAGCGGGGCGGCGGAAGGACAAAGAGTGCGCGGGTATCGGACCCGCTGCCCGCGATCGGTGCCCACAGATCGCGGGCCCATGGCACCCTTGGCACGGCCGTGGTACTGCCCTGCCAATCAGTGCCATGGTTTTAAAAATCGGGACTTTACGGCCGTTTTTACGAACGGCCAGACCAGGTGTGTTTGCCGTTCGTAAAAACAGCCGTAAAGGGCTGGGAACTCGGCCCATCGGCCAGCTGAGAATCACTGCTGGCCGTAAAAAAACGGCCAGCAGCGATTCGTATCGGGAGTCGGGCGTGGGGGGGGGGGGGGGGGGGGGGGAGAATAGCGGGAGGGCGTCAGACTAGCACCGTCGTGAGTGCGGAGAATTGCGCCCAGGATTTCCGATCGCAGAGGAGGGCAATGGAGAATCCTGGCCAATGTCTGTTCTTTTTTCTTCTTTTATCTCCTTCACTAATGTCTGTTAAGATTACAAAGTTAACTTTCCTCCAAATTGCTGCTGGTTCATAATCTTACAGTAAGTGGAAAACTAAAAAAAAAAACTCTTAAAAATATAGACTGTACTATCAGGCTTATTTCAGTTTCAAAATAATTACTGTGAGTAAAACCAAATACGAATGTAGACCTTCCTGTCTTGTGTAAACCTGACTGCATCATACTTGAGTCATTCCCAGTTGATGATGCTTTCAAAAGTTTGGATTTTGCCTGCAGCGAATTTAAGCTCCTTATTCAGCCATGACACTTCCCAGGAATACTGGTGTCATAGTCTGGATGTTGCCCACTTATAAATGTAAATAAGATCATTCTTTCCTGTGGGGAATTAAATGCAAACAAATCTGTACGTATCTGCACAAATGCGACCAGAATAAAGCACACTCCATTTTGGGCATATCTCTCTAAACCTCTGTAAACAAATAAATGTCACTGTCCTTAGCCGTTTCCTATGACTTGGCTGAGTATTTTTAGATTGGCTCTTGCCTAACTGCCAAGTTAATTGATAGTTAAGTTGAACTATCATTCGTGGGCATATGTCACAGCTGTTAGCCATGTTGCTATGATGTACTCTCTTCATTACATTACATAGAAAATGAGTCGGTCAAACACTTGTCCCACATTGTCAAACATTGCAAGAAAAGAAGTATAAATAAAGGCAGAAAGAGCTGAACACTCCTTCTGTGGGTGGGACCTTATATCACAGCTGACTATCCGTGTGTGATGTAACATTAATACATAGCTGGATCCCTACATGATTATTTTGCTTGTCTGACCACATGATTGTGACAAATCACAGAATTAGCACACACAGCTAACAGATGAGCTTGTTTGTTCGTTCTCCCACCTGCATAACATTATGTTAGTCTTCCCGCAGTCCTTCAAGCAAGATTAAAGTTAAGCTTTAATCCCCATGCGGAGAAGATTTGGTAAATGTTTAATCCCCATGATGGGAAGATGAAGCAAAAGTTAAGCTTTAATGTCCAGGGGGGAAGATTTATCTTGTGCTCAAAAGTAGAACAGTTATATGCTCTACATTTAGGAAATGTGAATAAAGGGAATGTTAACTTTTGCTCATTTGATTTATAAATGCATTTACAGTTTGTTGCCCAGCACTGGATATGTGAATCAGACAGCTAATGAAAGTAGCTGAGCTTGAGTTGATTAGGTTTTATTCAGAAAATGAGCAGAATAGATATAGGTTTAAGTTGTGTATCAAAGAATACGTTTCTGCTGGTTTAGCATCACGTGATGTGTAGTGATGTCAGTAGGGTGTTTGCACGACCTTTGGGCAGATCACCATCTTTTGAGTGTATGAGCAACACCCTCATTGTGTTTTACAAGGACCTAGAGTGTGGGCACTTCCATTACTTTTCTCCTTGTGTCAGCAAAGAAATATAACAAGAGAGAAAACTGGTGACAATGATCGAGGCAGGGGAAAATAAATCACTAAAATAAACCAAACAGTGAGACGGCATCAGGAGCAACAGAAGATGCTTGGGAACGGACTCTCGCATACACAGACGTCAGGCGAAGCACTTCCACCGATGCTGAAGGTTTAAACTGCAAGTCGGGGAAAATAACAGTAATAATAATTTTTATTGCACAAGTAGGCTTACATTAACACTGCAATAAAGCTACTGTGAAAAGCTGCTAGTCATCACATTCCGGCACCTGTTCGGATACACAGAGGGAGAATTCAAAATGTCCAAACTACGTAACAGCACGTCTTACGGGACATGTGGGAGGAAACCGGAGCACCCGGAGGAAACCCACGCAGCCACGGGGAGAACGTACAGACTCCACACATACAGTGACCAAGCCGGGAATCGAACCTGAGACCCTGGAACTGTGAAGAAACAGCGCTAACCACTAGGCTCCCATGCGCCTGCATTGAAGTGAGCTGGCTGCTGGCTCTGCATGGGCCATTACTCGAAGGAAAAGTTGAACGAAGTCCGACGAAATGGAAAAAAAAATTCTAGTTGCTGGTTAAAGGGGATTGTTTGTGCCATATTTTCCTTAAAAATGGAAGGGAGGAAGTCGTTTGAAGTGTGGACCCTAGGAGCTGGGATCCGGAAATGGCAGGAAAAACAGGCGCCATAGATGAATTTGATGTGGATTAAGAGGCATGGAATTCTTATGAGGAAAGATTCCAATTATTTCTCATAATAAATCATGCACCGGAGGACCTGAAGTTGCAATACTTCTCAGCTCTGTAGGCTGTAAAACTTTAATGCTGCTGCAGAATTTAGTTCATCCAGCAACACCAGATGAGTCCCACATTGAATTAATGAAAATCTTAGAGGGGTATTCCTCTCCTGGACCGTTATTGACTGTAGAAAGGTTTTGGTTCCACCGCCTTAATCAGGAAGGTGAAAGTATTTTGCAGTTTGTACCATTCTTAAGAAGGTTAGCTAAATATTGCGAATTTGGTGCAACAGCTAGATAACACTCTTTGTGGACTGGTTTGTGGACTCCGCAGTGAAACTGTTCAGGGGAAGCTGTTTACTGCAAGTGATTTCACTCTAAAAGCTGCTGTGGGAGTTGCTGCATCTATGGAGCTAGCAACAAGAGAAGCTTCACAGATAGGGGGCTGGAGCATCCACAAAATGGATACCACAAGAAACAAACCTGCAAAGAGGCCACCATTTTTAAAATTATAAATTTAGAGTACCCAATTCATTTTTTCCAATTAAGGGGCAATTTTGCGTGGCTAATCGACCTACCCTGCACATCTTTGGGTTGTGGGGGCGAAACCCACGCAAACACGGGGAGAATGTGCGAACTCCACATGGACAGTGACCCAGAGCCGGAATCGAAACTGGGACCTCGACGTCGTGAGGCAACAGGGCTAATCCACTGCACCACAGTGCTGCCCCGCAAAGAGACAACCATGTCAACGATGCACACAGGTTGGGCTCGCGGCAGGGAATGCTGGACTAAATTGAATATATATAAGAACTGTGGCATTATGGGCCATATTGTCAAGGAATGTTGGGCTCAGAAAATTTCTCCTACCCCAAGATTGTGCAAACAAATAAACACAGGTAAATAATCTAGTTGTGTCTACCAATTAGTGGATAAAGCTCATGATCACTCACTGCAGCAGGAACTGAAGCTCAGTGTCATGTCAATGCAGGGTGATCAGCAACAGTTTTGGACATATCCAAAAATCGAAAGACTTGAAATTAAAATGGAAGTGGACACGGGTGCAGCAATATCGTTAATACCTGAGACATTTTATCATTGTGCAGAATGCTGAACCTTCTGCATTTAAAACCATCAAATGTGATCCTTAGGATATACATTGAAGATACCATTAAAATAATGTATTATGGTGAAAGTAGAAGCAAATAGACAGCGAAGGTGCCTCTTCACGGTGTCCGTGGAAACTTTCCTGCTCCATTTGGCACAGCACATATGGCTAAGATTAGACTTAACTGGGAAGCAGTAAATCAAACAGTGAACTCAAAGAGCAACTTTGCAACAACCTCTGATGAAGTATGAGAAGGTGTTCGAAGATTCATTAGGTTCTATGACTGGAGTTGAGGTACACCTAAAAATTAAGCCAGACAGCACAGTCAAATGTCTCAACGATAGAACCGTTTCATACGTCACCAGGCCTAAAGTTGAAGAACTAGAAAGATGAATATGAACAGGAGTCAATGAACAAATGATTGGGAAACACCAATTGTTCCTGTATTAAAACACAATAGCCCTGTGAGAATTTGTGAAGATTTTAAAACTACTATTAACCCAGTATTGTGCACAGATCATTATCCACTGCCACTGATTGACTTTCTGGGGGACAGAAATTCAGTAAAATTGATCTTCCACAGGCTCATCTTCAGGTCAGTGTGGTTGTCGAATCACACCACTACTCACCATATTGATGCACAAAAGTTTGTTTCATTACAGAAGACTTCCTTTCAGAATAACATCTGTGCCTGCACTTTTTCAAAGATCGATGGATCAAATTATTTTTTTTTTTTTAAATAATTTTTATTGAAATTTTTCGATACAAACATTTACCCCTACTACATTTTAAATTATAACACAACAAATCCCCCCTGGAAAATCCTCCCCACGCCCTCCCCCGCGCGCACCCCCCCACCCTCTCCCCCCCCCCCCCCCCCCCGCGCTACCAGTCTAGCAACCAAACCGTTTTTCCCTTTCTGCCGATGGCCTCGGGCAGCCATTGCCCGCGACCCCCCGCTGACGTGCTCCCTTCGTTGCTATCCCCCCCCCCCCCTCCCTTCCCCCCCCCCCCCTTTCTCCCCGGGTTGCTGCTGTTTCGGCCTCCAGTTCCTATCTCTGATCCAGAAAGTCAAGGAAGGGCTGCCACCCGCCGGAAGAACCCCTGTACCGACCCTCTCAGGGCGAATTTGATTCTTTCCAATTGGATGAAGCTTGCCATGTCGTTTAACCAGGTGTTAACACTTGGTGGCCTTGTGTCCCTCCACTGAATCAAGATCCTTCTCCGAGCTACCAAGGACGCAAAGGCCAATATTCCGGCCTCCCTTGCCTCCTGTACTCCTGGCTCCACCCCAACCCCAAAAATCGCTAGCCCCCACCCTGGTTTGACCCTGGTTCCCACCACTCTCGATACCGTCCCCGCCACCCCCTCCCAGAACTCCTCCAGTGCCGGACACATCCAGAACATATGTGCATGGTTCGCAGGGCTTCCCGAACACCTGACACACCTGTCCTCACCCCCGAAGAACCGACTCATCCTAGTCCCCGTCATATGGGCTCGGTGCAGCACCTTAAATTGGATGAGGCCCAACCTTGCGCACGACGACGACGAATTGACCCTCTCTAGGGCATCCGCCCATGTCCCATCCTCTATCTGCTCTCCCAGCTCCGCTTCCCACTTGTCTTTCAGCTCCTCTATCGGTACCTCCTCCACCTCCTGCATTATTCTGTAGATGTCCGAGACCTTCCCTTCTCCGACCCAGGCCCCTGACAGCACCCTATCACTCGCCCCTCTATCGGGAAGCAAGGGAAATCCTTCCACCTGTCGTCTGGCAAATGCCTTCACCTGCAGGTATCTAAACGTGTTCCCCGGGGGGAGCTCAAATTTCTCCTCCAGCTCCCCCAGGCTCGCAAACCTCCCCTCTATGAACATGTCCCTCAGTTGCCTGATGCCCGCCCTGTGCCAGCTCTGGAATCCCCCGCCAGTGTTCCCCGGGACAAATCTGTGGTTCCCTCTCAGTGGCGCCGCCATCAGACCCCCCACTTCCCCCCTGTGTCGCCTCCACTGCCCCCAGATTTTAAGGGTGGCCGCCACTACCGGACTCGTGGTATACCTTGTGGGGGGGAGCGGCCATGGTGCCGTTACTAGCGCCCCCAGGCTTGTATTGCCGCAGGACGCCCTCTCCATACGTTTCCAAGCTGCCCCCTCCCCCTCCATCACCCACTTGCGCACCATCGATGCGTTCGCCGCCCAGTAGTATCCGGAAAGATTGGGTAGCGCTAATCCTCCACTGTCCCTACTCCGTTCCAAGAAAATCCTTCTCACTCTAGGGGTGCCATGTGCCCACACATAGCCCATAATGCTGCTAGTTACCTTCTTGAAGAAGGCCCTGGGGAGAAAGATGGGCAAGCACTGGAACAGAAACAAGAACCTCGGGAGGACCGTCATTTTGACTGACTGCACCCTCCCTGCTAGCGACAGCGGTACCATGTCCCACCTCTTGAACTCCTCCTCCATCTGCTCCACCAGCCTTGAAAAGTTCAGCTTGTGGAGGGTCCCCCAGTTCCTTGCCACCTGCACCCCCAAGTATCTGAAGCTCTTTACTGCTCTCTTAAAGGGGAGCCGCCCAATTCCCTCCCCCTGATCTCCTGGGTGTATCACAAAGACCTCACTTTTACCCACATTTAATTTATATCCCGAAAAGTCCCCAAACTCCGCTAGTATTTCCATTACCTCCGGCATTCCCCCTTCCGGGTCCGCCACATATAACAACAAATCATCCGCATAGAGTGATACCCGATGTTCCTCCCCTCCCCTTGTCAGTCCTCTCCACCCCCCTGAACCCCTCAGTGCCATCGCCAACGGTTCGATCGCTAATGCAAATAGTAAGGGGGATAGGGGGCATCCCTGCCTGGTACCTCGATGGAGCCCAAAATACTCTGACCTCCTCCCGTTTGTAACCACACTCGCCATCGGGGCCGAATACAACAGCTTCACCCACTTGATAAATCCCTCCCCAAACCCAAACCGTTCCAGCGTCTCCCACAGGTATTCCCACTCCACCCTATCGAATGCCTTCTCCGCATCCAGTGCTACCACTATCTCAGCCTCCCCCTCCACTGCTGGCATCATAATCACATTCAACAGTCTCCGGACATTTGTGTTAAGTTGTCGTCCCTTTACGAACCCCGTCTGGTCCTCATGGATTACCCCTGGCACACAATCCTCTATTCTGGTTGCCAGGACCTTTGCCAACAGTTTGGCATCTACATTCAAGAGGGAGATGGGCCTGTAGGACCCGCACTGTACAGGGTCTTTGTCCCGCTTCAGGATCAAGGAGATCAGGGCCTGTGACATTGTCGGGGGCAGAACCCCCCCCTCTCGCGCCTCATTGAAGGCTCGCACCAGCACTGGACCCACCAAGTCCACATACTTCTTATAAAATTCCACCGGGAACCCATCCGGCCCCGGCGCCTTCCCCGCCTGCATCTGGCCTATCCCTTTAACTAGCTCCTGCAGCTCTATCGGCGCCCCCAGCCCCTCCACCCGTTCCTCCTGGACCTTTGGGAACCTCAATCTATCGAGGAAGTTCTCCATTCCCCCCCTCCTCCTGGGCGGCTCAGACCGGTACAATTCCCTGTAGAAATCCCTGAAGACCCCGTTCACCTCTTGCCCCTCCTGCACTACGTTCCCTCCCTTCTCTCTCACTCCCCCAATCTCTCTGGCTGCATCTCGCTTGCGCAGCTGGTGTGCTAGCATCCTGCTCGCCTTTTCCCCGTACTCATAGACCGCACCCTGTGCCCTTCTCCATTGCGTCTCCGCCTTCCTAGTGGTCAGTAGGTCAAACTGGGCCTGTAAACTGCGCCGCTCCCTCAACAGCCCCTCCTCTGGTGTCTCCGCATATCTCCTGTCCACTTCTATAAGTTCCCCCACCAGTCTCTCCCTCTCCTGCCTCTCCTTCCTTTCTCTGTGTGCCCTTATGGAGATCAGCTCTCCTCTGATCACTGCTTTCAGGGCCTCCCAGACTACCCCCACCTTCACCTCGCCCGTGTCGTTCGTGCCCAGATATCTCTCAATGCCCTTCCGGACCCTTCCGCACACCTCATCGTCCGCCAGCAGCCCCACATCCAGGCGCCACAACGGGCGCTGGTCCCGTGCTTCCCCCAGTTCTACCTCTACCCAGTGTGGTGCATGGTCCGAAATCGCAATGGCCGAGTACTCCGTGTCCTGCACTCTCGAAATCAGCCCCCTGCTCAGTACAAAAAAGTCTATTCTGGAGTACACCCTGTGGACGTGGGAGAAAAAAGAATACTCCCTCGCCCTTGGCCTGCCAAATCTCCAAGGGTCTACCCCCCCCATCTGCTCCATGAACCCCCTTAGCACCTCTGCCGCTGCCGGCCTCCTATTCGTCCTGGAACTCGATCTGTCCAGCCCAGGGTCGAGCACTGTATTGAAGTCCCCCCCCATGATCAGGCCCCCTGCCTCCAGACCCGGAATGAGGCCCAACAGGCGCCTCATAAAACCCGCGTCATCCCAATTCGGGGCATACACATTCACCAGCACCACATTCTCTCCCTGCAGCCTACCCTTCACCATCACGTACCTACCCTCCTTATCTGCTACCACCTGCGCCGCCACGAACGACACCCTCTTTCCCACCAAAATCGCCACCCCCCCGGTTCTTTGCGTCCAAGCCTGAGTGGAACACCTGTCCCACCCACCCCCTTCTCAGGCGTACCTGGTCTACTACTCTCAAGTGAGTCTCCTGCAACATTGCCACATCCGCCTGCAGTCCCTTTAGGTGTGAAAAAACCCTTGATCTCTTGACCGGCCCATTCAGCCCCCTCACGTTCCAAGTAATCAACCGGGTCGCGGAGCGACCCGTCCCTTTCCCCTGTCTATTAGCCATGTCCTGTCCCCTGTTCGCCCCGGGCCGACCCTCCCCTTCTGACCCGTTCCCCATGGCGATGGCCCCCCCCCCCCCTCTCCTCCCGTTCTTCCCTTCCCGTCCTCGGCCTTTCCAGCAGCAACCCGGTATCCCCCCCTAACCCCCCTTCCCCCCACCCCCCCCCCTGGCTAGGACCCCTCCTAGCCGCGGTGTATCCACCATCGTACTCCCGAGAGTCAGCTGGTTTTCGCTGACCCGGCTGCCCCTGCCACACTCCGACTCCTCCCGATGTGGGGGGGGAGGGGCCTCCCCCCCCCCCTTGCCATCCCTCTCTGACCCCGCTTCAGCGCGGGAAGAGCCGCCATTGCTGGCCACACCCCATTCTTCTCTCCTCCCCCTTCCTCCGTCCCGCGCGCGGGAAACAGGGGAAAGCCCGCGCTTTCGCCCGGCCACACCCTACCCCGCCATCTTCAATTCCACCCCCGTCCCCATCCAAGCCCCTAAAAAAGCCCCCTTAAAACGAGAGGAAGAAAAAAGAGAAAAAGAAAACACGCATAACCAACTTGCACCCCCCCCGTCCCGCCTCCCCAACTTAACAATATAACAATATAAATAACAAATCTCAAATAAATACATAAATACATAACTATGCCTGCATAACTAAATAACTACCCAATAATAACGTATTTAACCATCACCCTCCATCGAACAGAACAGTAACCATAACCCTTAAAGAACAGATCAAAAAACAGTAAAAAAGCCCCCCCTACAACAACAATAATTAAGGGAAGTTGGCAACGGGAAGAGACACACACAAAGGAACAAAGAAACCCCCCATAACACAAGTTTCAAAGAAACCAAACGATCCATCAACTTTAACCAAGTTCCGACCTGGCCTAAGAAAGACATGGGCCACTTGATCAGTCAAGGGTACTCGGGCGGCCTCGACCGCCGGCGTTCCCAAGTTCTAGTTCAGGTCCAGCTTTTCCTCCCGAACAAAAGTCCATGCCTCCTCTGGGGTCTCAAAGTAATGGTGCTGGTCCTTGTAGGTGACCCACAAGCGCGCTGGCTGCAGCATTCCGAACTTGATCCTCTTTGCGTGCAGCACCGCCTTCGTCCGGTTAAACCGGGCCCGCCGCTTTGCCACCTCCGCACTCCAGTCCTGATATATCCGCACCGTCGAATTCTCCCATTTGCTGCTTTTCTCCCTCTTGGCCCACCTCAGCACTTTCTCCCGATCACAGAAACGCTGGAATCGCACCAGCACCGCCCTCGGGGGCTCGTTCGCCCTAGGCCGCCTAGCCATGACCCGATATGCTTCTTCCAGCTCCAGGGGCGATGGACCGGCCCCCTCTCCCATCAGGGAGCTCAGCATCTCCGCTACATATTTCGGGAGATCAGGCCCCTCCAGGCCTTCTGCTAGGCCCAGGATCCTCAAGTTCTTCCGCCTCATTCGAGTGTCCAGCTCCTCAAAGCGGCTCTGCCATTTCAGGTGGAGTGCCTCGTGCACCTCCACCTTTCCCACGAGGACCGTGGCCTCCTCCTCCCTTGCAGTCATCTCCTGCTGCAGCTCTCTTATCGACGCCTCTTGGGTCGCCTGGGCCCCCATCAGCCTTGTGGTCGTCGCGTTCATAGACTCTAAGAGTTCCACTTTCAGCTCCGTAAAACACCGGAGGAGAGCGGCCTGCTGCTCCTCCGCCCATTTTCTCCAATCTTCTAGTGCGCCACCGGCCGCCATTTTGGTCCTCTTCCCCCGCTTTTTTCGGGGAGCTGCTGCCGCTTTTTTTGTCGCCCCACTCCGAGTACCGACCATAAAGTTGGTCTCACTCTCCTCAGGGAGCCTTCCCCCACCGGGATTCGTCTTTACAGTACCGTCGGGGCCCTCCAATCGGCCCTTAAACACCTTTGTCGCAGGAGCTGCCAAATGTGCGACTTAGCTGGTCATAGCCGCAACCGGAAGTCGATGGATCAAATTATAATTGGGTTGAAAGGAGTGCAGTTTATTTTATTTAGATGACTTTTCTTTCAGTTGTTCATGGGATGAGGGCGTCGCTAGCTGGGCTAGCATTTATTGCCCATCTCTGAGAGCATTTAGGAGCCAGCCATGCTCCATGCTGTGGATCTGGAATCACATGGAGGCCAGATCAGGTAAGGACAAGAGTGAACCAGATGGGTTTTTACAACAATCGACAATGGTTTGATTAGACTTTTAATTCCAGATTTTATTTTTTATCAAATTCAAATTTCACCATCTGACATGGTGGGATTCGAACCTGGTCACCAGAGCATTACCCTGGGTCTCTGGATTACCAGATCCAACGACAATACCAGTGCGCCACCGCCTCCCCACATATTCATCAATGATTCAAGTGAAAAGAAACACTTAGGAGAATTTGGAATCTACTCGGAGAGTTAAAAAAGAAAAGTGTGAACGAGAGGCCACAGAGATAGGTTCAGAGGCGGTCGGTTTAAAACTGAGATGAGGAGGAACTACTTGCCGCAGAGGGTGGTGAATTTGTGGAACTCGCTGCCCCATAGTGCGGTGGAGTCTGAGTCACTAAATGATTTCATGAAGGATATAGATATATTTCTGATAAAACAAAACAGGTTAATGGGATCTGAGGAACAGGTAGGGAGGTGGATTTGAGACCAGGAAGAGATCAGCCATGATCTGATTGAATGGCGGACCAGGCTCGAAGGGTTGAATGGCCTACTTCTGCTTTTAATTCCTATGTTCTTTTGTGAATTTTTCAAGTCACCATAAATTACCTAGGTCATATAATCGACAAAGTTGGCTTCTACAGGAATCCAAAGAAAATTCAGCAATCTTAGGAACACCACGTCTTCAAAATGTGACACAATTAAGGTCATTTTTAGGATTCATCAATGACAAAGAACAAAACGAACAAACAACAGTACAGCACAGGAACAGGCCCTTTGGCACTCCAAGGCTGCGCCTATCTAGACCAACCGCCTGTAACTTTCTATACCTCGTCTGTTCATATGTCCATATAGATAAGTCTTAAAGGTTGCTAATGTATCTGCCTCAACCACCTCACTTGGCTGTGCATTCCAGGCCATCACCATCCTCTGCGCAAAACAACACCCTCCGCCCATCTTCACTGAACCTGTCCCCCCTCACCTTGAACTTGTGCCCCCTTGTAATTGTCATTTACGCCCTAGGACAAAGTCTCCAACTGTTCACCCTATCTATACCCCTCATAATTTTATAAACTTCTATCAGCTCACCCCTCAGCCTATCTAGGGAGAATAATCCCAGTTTATTCACTCTCTCCTCATGGCTAATACCCTCCATATCAGGCAACATCCTGGTAAACTTTTTCTGCACTCTCTCCAAAGCCTCCACGTCCTTCTGGTAGTGTGGCGACCAGAATTGGACACAGCATTCCAAATGTGACCTTACCAATGTTCTGTGTAACTAACATCATTTGCAAAACTTTTTTACTCAATGTCCTGTCTGATGAAGGCAAACATGCCATATGCTTTCTTTACCACCATTTCCACCTGTGCTGCCACTTTTAAGGATCTGTGGACCAGCACGCCCAGATCCCCATGTATGTCTATGCTCCTGATGGTTCTGCCATTTATTTTCTAGCTCCCACCTGAATCGGAGCTACCAAAATGTATCACCTCACATTTGTCTGGGTTAAATTTCATCAGCTATTTCCCAGCCCAATTTTGCAGCCTATCTATATCCTGCTGTATTCTCTGACAATCTTCATCACTATCCTGCAATCTTAGTATCATCCGCAGACTTGCTTAACAGACTGGCTAAGTTTTCTTCCAAGTCATTTATATCTATATTACGAACAGCAGAGGTCCCAGTCTCTCTCCCTCTGTTGGTTGTTAGATTAAAAATTAAATGGTAGCTAGACCCTTAATAAAAATTTACTGCTGTTGCTTTCACGGAAAGGCCCCCAGATAGGTCTCCTGGTTACGACAGATTAGTATAACATATGAAATCTAGCTTGCTACCCTCTCGCAAGTGTGAGAAGAAAAAAAAGCAAAAAACTCTTACCTTACAAAATGTAGCTCAGAACCTACTCCGGTGAGCCTAGAAATAAAAGGGTTAAGGACATGAGTCACCTGACTTATAGAGAACCAATCAGGAGCCGCTCTCTCTTTTGAAAGTCTGACATCTGCAGAAGGTTCACCTGATGCTCAATTTAAACACTTACCGGTCGCGAGGCTTCGCCCTCCGGACACTGCTCCCGCAATTGCCGGCTGCTCCTGGGATTCCTGTAACAAGTTCCCGAGCGAGACTCACTTATTATGGTAAATTTGTGTTGAATTTAGCAATACAATTAATTCATTTACATTCTTTGGTATTTGCCAAAAAGGCATGGCACTGGTCAGCAGAATACAAAAGTGGGCAGCATGGTGGCGCAGTGGTTAGCATTGCTGCCTCACAGCGCTGAGGTCCCAGGTTCGATCCCGGCTCTAAGTCACTGTCCGTGTGGAGTTTGCACATTCTCCCCATCTATGTGTGGGTTTCACCCCCTCAACCCAAAGATGTACAGGTAGGTGGATTGGCCATGCTAAATTGCCCCTTAATTGGGAAAAAAGAATTGGGTACTATAAATTTATTAAAGAAAATACAAAAGTGCATACAAGGATGTAAAATAAGCCTTTACAGAAGTCAGAAAAGTTGTTTCACTATGATCCCAAACTGAAGTTGCAACTTGCATGCAATGCCTCACCCTATGGGTTTGGTGCACTAGTCTTGCACATTATGCCTTCAGGAGAGGAACGACTGATAATATTTTCTTCACAAACTCTCTTACTAGCGCAGTAATGAATTACGCTCAGGTAAAAAAAAGGCTTTGAGCATCATTTTCGGTGTAAGAAGGTTCCACCATTACCTTTATGTTCGTCATTTTACTCTTTAGATAGATCATCGACACTTGGCCACAATCTTTGGGCCATATAAAGGTATATCTTCTTTGCCAGCTAGTAGATGAAAAGGATGGTCATTGATATTGTCGACACATGTACAATATCCAATATCAAGTCAGAGCAACATTCAAATGCTGGTGCTTTGTCACGATTGCTGTTACAGGTCAAGCATGACCCTAAAGAACATTTCATCAATATTTTATATTTCTCACTTATGGATAGTGTGCCTGTGACTTCATCTCAAGTTCAAAAATATACAAGAACCGATCCAGTGATGGGGAAGGTGATGGGCTTGGTCCAAAAAGAAGTCTGTCAGACATTCATCGGAAAAATCCAGAACTCAAGCCCTACATCACAAGAAGACTTGAGTTGGCAGTGCAGAATGGAGTTCTATTATGGGGAATCTGGGTGATTATTCCTCCCTGCTTAGTAGACAGTGTGGTGAATTATAAACCTAGTAATTCACACTGTGTTGTATTATATGTACTGTGTCCTTGTGGGCTCTGTATATGAGCCGTTGCGCGGCTCTGCCCATAGGGGGAGATGAGGAGTTTGTACTGGGCTCCACCCTTGGCTCCCCCATGGCTCCTCCCACTAACCAGAAGTATAAAGCTTTGCAGTCATGAGCCTGCCGCCAGTTCATCTCGTCGCAGACAGGCTCTGTTGTAAGACTATTAAAACCACTGTTCACTTCCAATCACGCGTCTTGTGAATTGATGGTCTCATCAGACAGTAAGTAGTAGTAGTAGAGTCCTTGACCAACTGCATGATGGACATCCTGGTGTGGTGAGGATGAAGGAACTGGCACACAGTTAGTTTTGCCAGCCGGGATTAGATTCTCAAATTGAAGAGAAAGTAGGGCAATGTGCAGAACTGAGGAACACTCCACCATTACAACCATTCCACCGGTGGGAATGGCTGACAAAACCATGGCAGACAATACACATAGATTCTGCTAGCCCATTGGATGACCAGGGAGGATAGCTTCTCTTCAGGAGGTTAACTGATGTGGTCAGAGGCGTGGGAGTTAGATTGGATGTATCTGTGATTTGTAGAAGGAACAGGCTTATTGGGCTGATTGTTTCCTTATGTTCTTATTTTTTTTGTACCAATATTGCTTGTGGTAATTGCTTTTGGAAATTATTCTTTCACCTTTTGATCCGACTCTGATAGTCTTCCTCTTGTAATTAAGTGACTTGGTCACTGTTAGTGCAACACAACAGGTGGGTTTTCCTCTCCCACCCAAGTTAATGGGCGTTTGAATGGTTCACTGCATTTTCCAGCCCCATCACCTCCACAACAATTAAGCCCAACCTGACTGTCAAAAGACAATGAAGAATTATCACCTGAAGCAATATGATAATTGCAATTAGGAGGAGTTATAGTTAACTGCAGTCTCCTTGAGCCTTGCTTGATCCCCTGACTAGGGTTCAGTCCAGAGGACGGGTTAGAAATATAGCATACAGCCTCTTTATAATTTTTAATGTACCTCCTGAAAGCAGATTGGTTATTGGCCCAGCAAACACACCCCCATGCCCCACCCCTCCACCTTCTTCTGTTTAAACTGGAAGCGGACATGTTGGAGGCAGGTTACGGTTGGGTTTGAGACTTTTGAAAAAATTTAATCTTCATTAGTGTCACAAGTAGGCTTACATTAACACTGCAATGAAGTTACTGTGAAAAGCCCCTAGTCGCCACACTCTGGCGCCTGTTCGGGTACAAAGAGGGAGAATTCAGAATGTCCAAATCATCTAACAGTATGTCTTTCGGGACTTGTGAGAGGAAACCGGAGCACCCGGAGGAAACCCACACAGACACGGGGAGAATGTGTATGACCTGCACAGACAGTGACCCAAGCCGGGAATCGAACTAGGATTTAACATTCCAGCTGACAAGGACCCACTTTTTTGAAAAAATTGTAATTATTACACTCTAAGTGTACAACAAATTTCATAAGTAATAAATGCAGCTAAGTAGAGAATGAGTTGGGTTTTGTGGTCAGCAGTTAGCAAGTGATACCTGCCGTGCATTAGGTCTACATTTGGTCATTGACTTTCTTTGGGGATGTGTGCATGGCAAATTGCTTCAGCAACCCATCCAAAAAGCACGTCACCTTCTGCAGGGCATCGAGACCTGTAGGAATTGGACAAGCAATCACGTGTCTCCTTAATCAATCAGATTGAAGAATCATCAATACATAGAGAGTCGGAACTAGTCACTGTCAGTTAGAATAATGAATGTTCATATTTACTGCCATAAAGAGAGAACTGACATTTATGCAGCAATGGTCATCGAACATAACAAACCAAAACAATGAAGAAACTCTGAGTCATGAAAGAATGTCACAATCACCACTATTCCTGCTTAATTAAGTTTGAGCAATCACTGACTTCCTGCCAAAACCTCTGACACCATGTACTGTAAATATAAGTCAGCGTGTTTGTTCACAGACACACCCCTGCAGATGGACAATTCGTAACCCGACTAAATCCATATTACCTGCAGAATGTGATGCTCCCACTGCGTACACAGGGGGAAGGCTCACTCTTTTCATTCTTCACCACATTACTTTGGGAAAACTCTTTGACCTTGGCTTGATGTAAGGATATAAGAACATAAGGAGGAGTAGGCCATGTGGTATTTTGAGCCTGCTCCACCATTTAGCACAATCATGGCTAACCTTCAACCTCAATTCCACTTTCCTGCCAATACCCTTTGGTTCCCAGAGAGACCAAAAATCTGTCTCTTGCGGCCTTAAGTATATTCAATGATGAAGCATCCACTAGCCTCTGGGGTAGAGAATTCCAAAGGTTGATAATCTGAGTGAAGAAATTTCTCCTGTCCAAATTGATTAGCCCTTTATCCTGAGTCTGTGCTCCTGCATTTTAAATTTTCCAGCTAGGGAAACCAGCCTCTTAGTGTCTATGCTTTTGAGCATCTTCAGAATGTAATCCAGTGGCTTCTAAGAAAAACTTCATTTTATTTTTACTTAAGCAATGGTTTTTGCCGAAGGATTTTAAAATAGAAATCGGGACGTGATTTACCTGGCCTATTAGCCGTGGGGCAAATCCCGTCATGGCCAGTAAATATTGCTGGAGGCCATAAACAGGATTTGCCCCGGTGAGATTTTGGAACGTGAGCTTCCCAGGTCCTCCCCGATGATGGGATTAGATTCATGCCCAGGAAGGGCATGGAACTGATTAACATGAATTCAAATCCATTAGCATCTACTTAGCGGGGTTAATGTCACATCTTCGGCCCTCATCGAATCTTCTCATCCACCAGGCATGGCGTCAGGCTGGCGTGAATGTTTACTGCTTTTTAAAAACATGATTCAGGTGCCATGACCTCCAAGAGGGAGTTAGGATGGGAGCACCACTGTCTCCATTGAGCACCACCAGGGAGTCCAAAGGGACAGAGACCACTGAGCAGCTTCGGTGAGGAGTGGGGAGTTGGGGGGGTTTGGATGCGGGGATCGGGAGTTTCCAGGGAGCTGGGGGGGGGGGGGGGGGAGAGTCAGGGATTTTCGGTGGGGCTTGAGAGGTTTTGACTCCAGAAGAGGAGCACCAAGAAACCAAAGGTGATTCAAATGAACCAGAAATAACTCCAGAAGAGGAGCACAAAGAGATCACAGATGATTCAAGTGAATCAGAAATGACTCTAGAAGAGGAGTACCAAGGAGGCAAAGAAGAGGAATCAAATCCACCACAAATGACTGATGTCACCAACATCAATGCAATGTCAGATCATTCTCACAATTCTAAAGAAGAAACGCTCAATGTAACAGATACCACAAAGGTCACTGACATCAATAACTGTGACAATGACTCACATCATCCAAACGGAACACTCATTGAGCGCAACAGGAACAACAAAAATCACAAGAAGCAGAGCAGAAACAAGAACAACAACAACGAAAACAACATGCAGCGCAACAAGAGCAACAACAACAAGAAGAAGCACTGCAGAAACAAGAACAATGACAGTAACATCAAAAAATACAACAACAACAACAAAACCAACAAGAAGCATAACAAAAGCAGAAACAACAAGCACGACAAATACAACAACAAGAACAACAACAACAAGAACGACAACGAAAATGACCAAGACAGAAACAACAAAAACAACGGCAACAAAAACAACAAAGACAGACACGACAGAAACAACGACAATGAAACAACAATCTGTACAACATGGTACAACTCTGCACATGAAGGACAATACCACAGCACATTGCGAAACAATGACAAGACTACAAACATGCCAAAGCATGAGAAAGAATCCCACAAATTCACATCTGCTCCAGAACAAGCAAGCACGCCAGCTTTCAAGGCAGATGACACACTAGATAATACCGTAAGCACAGGAAAAAGTCCAGGTCAGGCAACAGTGTAACACAGAATCACTACCTGAAAGTATAGAAAAAAGAAGAAAGTCTAAATCAGACAACAAAGTGATTCGACCATTTGAACACCTCATGATGACTTGATGGTCACTTAAACACAAGAACACTGACGACGTTCACAAAGAAATAATGGCATCAACATCACCACTTCAACAACAGAAGAAGAAAGCAACTCAACCAAACAAATTCATAAAGTTTGGACTCACAATTTGTTTTATTAAGATTGGACTCATAAATATTAATTGGCTTTGTATAATCATCAAGATCATCACAACTTGTACATAACATCATTTGTCTACCTATTTCACGCAAGCAGAAAACAACCTAAGAGACTAAATGTATTCACATTTGTTGGACTAACTCATTGATTTTATGTAATGCATTTGCAAACTGTATCCATTATGTTTGTTCATCATTCTTTACAACATACAGAAAATATGTAACATGAAAGAAAGGGGGATGTAGTGATCTCTATATGTGCATGTACACAAGGGATTAATGTGTAGTCAATAGCACCACATGATCACTAGAGGGCCAGACCAACAGGGTATAAAAAGGCAACCACATTGGGTCTCTCTCTCTCTCTCTTTTGGGTGCAATGTGACCAGGGCAATAGCAGACTAGTTCAGATGGCTAATGGAGTAACGTATAGTTACCGTAGTTAGATCTTGTTAACATTATTACTAGTATCAAAGTTAAAGTAAATAACTCATGCAATTATTGATATATTTACTCAATAAACCTTTTGTTACTACTGGACGAGTTTGAGTCTTCTTCATTGAGATTCAAAAGACCACATCACTAACCAAGGTTTGAGTAGCACCTGTTACCTACCACACAGGTAACAAACAGTGCCCTCTAACGTTCCTGAGACTCATGCTCGTGACACCATTGGCCTCAAGAGTTAACCAAGAGTTAACCATTCACAATGTCCGCTCCCCACAGTCTCAAAGTTTAGAAATGGGATGAATTCTCAGCATTCAGAGTTTAAAGCTTAGTGGCACGGGATCAAGAGGCAATGGGGTCGCTTTTCTGCCAGGTTCCCAACGCCTGCCAGTCAGGACCCAGCAAGATGGACATAACCATCCAGTTGACCTTCAACAGGCAGGATGAGGGAGCACGTGAGCCTCCTGTAAGAGCCCCAGTGGTAGTGAGCTTAAGGGAGGTGAAACCCAGATGGAAGGCGGCAGGTTAGTTTAAGTGGGCAAGGGCGTAGGCCAGGGTCAGTCATGGCCTAGAGATGGGAGGGCAACGGAGCTGTTAATGTGTGATCGTGCCAGTGAAGATCTGGGACTGGCTGCTACAGGTCTGGAAGGCCAATGGATCAGGGGAGATAATGGTGTCAACATCTGTGACACCGACCTGACTCTCTCTCTCTTATATCTCGCAGGATTCTGATTTATATCGGCATGGAGCCAGTAGAGCTGGTCATCCTACTAATCGATGTGCTAGAGGAGCACAGACTCTAGCAGCAATGTGTAGTGGCTCTGGGAGAAGACCCTACAGAGCAAGACCAGGGGCTGCAGGACAGGATCAGGGCCAGAGGCTGCAGTAGTATTTCACAAGCATCGGCCCATAAATGTATCCATGAGGTGAGGGATACGCACGGGCTCTGGACTACATTCACTGTGACCTGGCCCAGGTCCGGCAGGATGAGAGGGTTATGGGCTTTGGACGCATAACTGGTCTGCCTCAGGTGCAGAGAATGATTAACTGCACCTATGTTACCCTCTGTGCCCCATGACCTCAGTGAATTCCCTTAATTAACCATAAGGGGTTTCATTCCCTCAATAACCAGCTGATCTGCAACCATCAAATGCGTTTCTGTAACATGTGTGCCCATTTTCTATGGACTGTGCAAGACAGCTACATCTTTGGCTAGCCACAGGTCCCTGGAATCTTCCAGGCTCCAGGGGTGTACCTCTTCCCTTTGTGGACCCCAGCGGAGGCCAGGTAGAGTGAGGCTCACAGCGCGACCTCAGCTGTCATCGATCGGTGCATTGACCTGTTCAAGATGCATTCTGCTGCATTGACGGGTTCAGTGGGGCCCTAAAATACAGCCCCTAGACGGTCTCCCGCATTGGCGTGGTCTGCTGATCCCTCCACAACCTGGTGTTGCATTGGTGGGGAGGAGTTTCCTGAGGATGACCTCGAGGAGAGGAACGTGTCTTCGGACAAGGAGGACTTTCCCGTGAGGGCACTGTGGAAGAGCCTGCTGAGGAGCCTGAGGATGGAGGCCTGGCAGGGGCGAGGGTGCAAATGGGCAGGAGGGCTAGGGATACCCTCATCGCCTCCTGTAACATCTCCTCCGAGGTTGCGACAAGGGTGGGCGGTGGGATACTGCTGGTGGACAGGCCAGGCTATTCGGATGATGTTTCTGCAAGGTAAGGGACATGGTATTAGTACTTGGCCAGTTCAAGCGTTCGTACTACACACAGATTGGTCACCTGGATGAAAGTACAGTAGCTTCTCACTTTTCTCTTGTAGGCCCTCATTCGTCTCAAAATAGGTCCGGCCTTGCTCCTGCCCTGAGAGAAAAAGTAGCTTTCTGGCTGACAGCGTGACCCCCCCCCCACTCCCTTCCTCCAGGACCTCATGACTCGATTGTGGCCGAGATAGCGATAAGCAGAGTTCTGGGCAGGGGAGTCCTTGAGTGCCTGTTGCCCGGTCACTGCAGGAGGGCGGTGATGACTTGCAGTGAGGAATGGTCTGTAATGCTCCTCAACCACTGCTTATGTTTGACTCGTGTCTGTCTGCTGCTGGCGCTCTAACTCCCCTGCTCATGTCTGAGTGAGGTTCTGCCTTACGTCCCTTTGTCCCTTTGCTCTAGAGGGGGATTAAGGACAAGGGTCTAGGGTGCACTGAATCATGCCTAAGTGCTATCATTGCGATTGAAACATTGGCACTGAGGGGGCGTAACCATGTGGTGGACATGGAGGCCGACTGAGAACACCTGCCTCCCAAAGGGGAGAAGCATTATGGGCTGGGAGTAGGTGATTCTGAGCTGTTAAGTTGGTGAGCAACAATAATATTTAATATAGTGCCAGTAACAATGTCCCCCTACTGCTAGATTTGCTGGGCACTCCCAGGGTCTCCTCGGTGGAAGACCCCAGCATGTGCTCCAGCGGATTCTTCTCCCTCTGGGTGCTCATGTGCGCCTGAATTACTCCATAGGATGGAAGGGCAACTAGAGTGAGATCCAGAAGCCTCAACATCATCTCGAACCGCTAGTCCTGGTGGCCCACCATTGCCTGAACCATAAGGTTGAAGCCATGGTCCTCTGGGACACAGCCACTCGATGGAGTTATCCTGTCATGGATCTGACCTCTTTCCCCCCCAGGTTTGCACTGAGGGTGCCATCCTTGCATTATTGGCCTGGGTGCCATGCATTGCCGGCACCATCTCCTGCGACAGACGGCTGTGGGACTCCTCCATTCGGCCTTACAGTCAAAGGAGTGTCACTGACACCCCTTCCAGGCATTCCCGCTCTGCCGTTCATCTCATGCAGCTGAGGGAAAAACATGTCCAGAGGCACGGGGCCTGGCTGGGGCACAGCTGAGTCCTGGGATCCAACAGACCTCCGACTGTCCTATCCCTGGGACATTTCCTGCCTCCACCTGATATGCATCAGAAACAGAGTGGTGCTCACCAGATAGTGACCCAGATGCCTCCCTGCTAAGATTGCCCACCTAGGTGTGTGACAGGTGGACAGTGTTGATGATAGCCATGAATTTCTTTGGTGTCCTCCTCCGACACCCCCTCCCAGGATGTGACAAGAGACATTGCTGGTGGACAGGCCAGTCTATTCGGATGATGTTTCTGCAAGGTAAGGGACATGGTTTTAGTACATGGCCAGGTCAAGGGTTCATACTACACACAGATTGGTCACCTGGATGAAGGTCCAGTAGCTTCTCACTTTTCTCTCGTAGACCTACATCGCTCTCAACATAGAGTCTTGCTCCTCTCCTGAGAGCTTCAGCGCTCTCTCCTTGAAAGGAGTCAGGGCCTTCAGCTCAGGCATCTCAACACACTTCTTCTCCTGGCCATTGTGGGCAAGCTTATCTTGCAGGAACACCAATGGAGATGATATGAGCTGGCCGCCTGGGGTCAGATGTCAATTATACTTGGCATGTGTGTGCACAGCACGTATGCAGGGAGGGATTCTGAAGGGGGGTGTGAAGAAGCTTGTGGGAGGTCGGGTGCTGGGGCATTGCGAGTTGGCAGCATGTGGGTTGAGGGTCGATGGCAAGGTGGATTGCAGAGAGGATCCAGGCAGCACTTACCCTAGTAAAAGGTCATTCATCTTCTTGTGACATTACACCCCTGTCCTCTTGTGCAGCCTGCTGACACTGACCAGTGCCGTGACCAACTTCCAGGCAGGGTGTTTTATCTTGCTGGAGGATCTCCTGCATGCACGAGGGTACATTGTTGCCCATCTCTCCTCCACAGCATCCAGTATATGGGTGAGAGCCCACTCCATGAGTTGAGGAGCTGTTTTCCTCGCTGCCATTCGCCTGGCTTGAATGGGAGCAAGTGCAGTGGAGCCGCTTAATGCCCCCTGCATTGAAGTGCTCAAATGACCACCCGGAGCGGAAGAATCAGATGCTTTGTTTTTCAGACACATTTGTTTTCAACGTGGGGAATATTTACTTCAAAGTGCCTAAAAATGGCAGTCCGGATCGTGCTGCCAGGGCTGGTGGGAGTCACACCAGTTTTTGTGACAAGAGTGACGCTTGACCAAATTTTGGGAAAATTCCACCCTTTAAGTCTTTAATCTATATACAACCACTTTGTGAATGTAGTCACTGCCCCCATTGACCAGATTTTCTTGTTATGAATCTGTTTCATCTCAAACAATACAATTTAAGAAAGATATTTACAGCTTCTGCTTGAAGTTACTATGATTCACATTCTAGATTAAAGAAAGCCATTCGGAGATGCAAAATAAGTAGATTTTAAGGAGAAAAGTGAGGTTCATAGGAGCTTAGCCAGTGAAGTCCAGAGTGCGAGGCTTTAGGCAGCTTGAGGCACAGCCAGTAGTCATGACTGTTGTGAAGGGAGGAGAATTTTAAATGTAGGAAATCAAAATGACACAATTAGATTATGTTTGAAAGACTTTGGACTGTATACTGGGCTGTGACGCCTATAAAAATTCAACATTCACACATCTGATTTTGCCTCGAGAAGCGAATTCGAGAGATGAACAAGGGTTACGATGATGCTGCATGGTTCTTCATTAGTGTTTGATAGTAATTCATACTCTTGTGTATAAATGTATAGTCGCTACCATATTTTCATTAGGACGTTTTCATTTAGCATCTATTTCAATCTCCATAAAATTGCTTGCGTTTTCCCGTCTCAGCTCATCTGACACTGAAACCCTCATTCTATAGAATCCCTACAGTGCAGAAGGAGGCCATTCAGCCCATTGAGTCTGCACCAACCTTCTGAAAGACCACTCTACCTAGGCCCACTCATGAGCCCTATTCCCAAAACCCCACCTGCACATCTTTGGACACTTGAGGGGCAATTTCAGCATGGCTAGTCCACCTAATTTGCACATCTTTTGGACATGCCTTTGTTACTCCAGACTTGGCTATTCCGGTACACCCCTGGCTGGTCTCCCACATTCTACCTCCAGAAATGTGAGATCATCCAAAGCGTTGCTGGCCCGGTCTTAACACCCTCCAGATCCTGTTCACCTATCACCTCTGCTCACTGAACTGCAATGGCTCCCAGTCAAGCAACATCTTGAATTTAAATTTCTGTTCCTTGTTTACAAATCCCTCCATGGGATTTCCCCTTCCCTCCCTCTGTAAACTTCTCAAGTCTCGCACCTCTCTGAGAGATATCTGAGCTGCTCACATTCTGGCCTCTTGAACTCCATGATTTAAATCAATCCACTATTGATGGTTGTGCCTTCAGTTGTCTGAGCTCCAAGCTCGAGAATACCCTCCCTAAACCTCTCTGTACCTCTGCCTCACATTTTGCCTTTAAGACATTCCTTAAAACCTATCTTCTCAAGCTAACATGCCGTTTGGTGTCTGTCATATTTTGTTTTATAATGCTCCTATGAGGTGCCATGGGATGTTTTATTGCATCAAAGGAATTGTACAATAATAACTTATTGTTTACAGTAAAAGAAACAGAGATAACAGAATGCGCAATGTTCCAATGATAGGCATCGTAGGGGGAAGTAACATTGAAAAACACTGACACCATTTGCCGTGAGCACAGGTTGACATTCTTGTTAAAAAAAATATTTACTTACAATATTGCCACATGTAATAGAGCAAATCTTCAACATCACTTTGTATTCCCTAATGCTGACACTGAATTGGCGATTCTATTTTGGCCCATCGCAGGGCATTATTAGTTTAAATTTTCATAATTAATCTTGTCAGACAGATCTTACTTCAAGCTTATATAATTTGGGAGATGTTAAAAGAATGGTTCTACAATGTAGCACAAATGTATATACAAAGGAAACTTGCACTGGATATATTTTACCGCAGGAGCTTTTTTGTATTTGTTACTCACCAGCTTACGTATTGGGACTCAACTCACAAACTAGATAAAAATGTGATCTCCTTCCATGGAACTGTTCGTACATCCTTTATTTTCTTAGAAACCACATTGATCTAATATGTCAGGTTGTATCGTGGAGCCAAATTCTGGTCTGCTAGAGTCAACGTATCTTCACTTTACCTGCCCTTTACGGTCAACGTTCCTTATTTCCTATTGAAAAATTAATGATTAACTTTCTTTAGAACCTGGTGTACTTGGTAACACCTAGAATTACGCAACTTTCAGGCTCTTGTAGACTTTCATTAACCTTCAATTCATGCAGCAGAGTGAATGCATACTTTAATAAAGTATTTAAGCTACTTCTTGCTGAGGTAACAAAACAAATAAGTAATCATTATTGAAAGATATGACTTTGATATGAACAGCACAAAATTCTGACATACATCTCACACTGTAATGAAGAGTGCAGGAGAGCATGCCAGGGGCAGAACAAGGTCTACCTAAAAATGAGGTGTCAACCTGGTGAAGCTACAACACAGAACTACTTGGATGACACAAGTAACATGTCATATACAGGGCTAAGTGATTCCACAACCAACGGATCAGATCTAAACTCTGCAGGCCTGCCATATCCAGTCTTGAATAGTGGTGGACAATTAAACAACTCACTGGAGGAAGAGGCTCCACAAATATCCCCATCCTCAATGATGGAGGAGCCCAGCACATCATCATGAAAATAAGGCTGAAACGTTCACAACAATCTTCAGCCAGAAGTGCCAAGAGGATGATCAGTGTCGGCCTCCTGCAGATGACCCCAGCATCACAGATGCCAGTCTTTAGCCAATTTGATTCACCCCACGTGATATCAAGAAACAGCAGAATGCATTGGATACTACAAAGGCTTTGAGCACCAACAATATTCCAGCAATAGTACTTGTACTCCTGAACTTGCCGCATCCCTAGCCAAGTTATTCCAATACAGTTACAACATTGGCATCTACCCGGCAATATGGAAAATTGCCCAGCTATCTCCTGTACACAAAAAGCAGGACAGATCCAACCTGGCCAATTACTGCCCCATCCGTCTACGCTCAAGCATCAGTAAATTGAATTGATTCTAGAGGTGAGATGTCAAGGCAGCATTTGACCAAGATTGGCATCAAAGAACCTTCAATAGCACCTTCCAAATCTGCAGTCTCTACCAGGGGACAGCAAAACTGGAGTCAATAGAATGAAGGGGGAAAGCTATCCACTGGTTGGAGTTCATACCTGGCAGAAAGGAAGGAAGGTTGTGGTTGTCAGAGGTCAATCATCTCAGTTGTAGCACACAATGGCAGGAGTCTTCGGCCCAACCACCTTCAGCTGCTTCATCAATGATCTTCCTTCTATCAGAAGATCAGATGTGGGAATGTTTGCGAACAATTTCACAATATTCAGCCAATTCACAACTCCACAGATGCTGAAGCAGTCTGTGTCCAAATGCAGCAAGACCTATACAATATCCAGAGTTTGGCTGACAATTGGCAAGCGTACCACACAAATGTCAAGCAATGACCTTCTCCAACAATAGAAAATCTAACCATTTCTCCTTTGCATTCAATGGAATTACCATCACTGCATCTTGACTATCAACATCCTGGGGGTTACCATTAACCAGTAAATGAACTGAAAGGCTGTGGTTACAAGAGTAGGTCAGAGGCAGAATTCTGTGGTGCTAAGCTCACCTCCTGACTCTGGAAACCTCTTCAGCACCAGAAGGCACGAGTCAGGAGTATCATGGAATATTTATCACTTCCTCAAGAAGTTCAACACCATCCAAGACAAAACAACCTGTTTGATTGATGCACATCCGTCACATTAAAACATTCACTCCCTCCACTACTGACACACAATGGCAGCAGTGTGTCCCATCCACAAGATACACCGCAGCAACTCACCAAGACTCCTTCAATAGCACCTTCCAAATCTGCAGTCTCTACCAGGGGACAGCATCACCTGCAGGTTTCCCTCCAAGCCACACACCATCCTGTCTTGGAAATATTTTGCAGTTCCATCATTATTGCTGGGGAAAACTCCTGGAACTCCCTTCCTAATAATGCTGCAGGTGTACCTACACCACATAGACTGATGCAGTTCAATAAGGCGGTTCACCACCATCTTCTGAAGGGCAAGGGAAGCACGGCAGCACATGTGGATAGCACTGTGGCTTTGCAGCTCCAGGGTCCCAGGTTCGATTCCCCACTGGGTCACTATCTGTGCGGAGTTTGCACATTCTCCCCGTGTTTGCGTGGGTTTTTTCCGGGTGCTCCGGTTTCCTCCCACCGTCCAAAGACGTGCAGGTTAGGTGGATTGGCCATGCTAAATTACCCTTAGTGACCAGAAAGGTTAGGAGGGGTTATTGGGTTACGGGGATGGGGTGGAAGTGAGGGCTTAAGTGGGTCGGTGCAGACTTGATGGGCCGAATGGCCTCCTTCGGCACTGTATGTCCTATGTTCTAATTAGGGATGGGCAGTAGATGCTGGGCTAGCAAGCAACACCTAAATCTAATGAAAGAATAAATAATAAAAAAAGAGAATTATTTGCGACCAGTGTTGGGAAATGGAGACTTGACTTGTTGCAGGATATAGAACAGTACAGCACAGAACAGGCCCTTCGGCCCTCGATGTTGTGCCGAGCAATGATCACCCTACTCAAACCCACGCATCCACCCTATACCTGTAACCCAACAACCCCCCCCCTTAACCTTACTTTTTAGGACACTACGGGCAATTTAGCATGGCCAATCCACCTAACCCGCACATCTTTGGACTGTGGGAGGAAACCAGAGCACCCGGAGGAAACCCACGCACACACGGGGAGGACGTGCAGACTCCTCACAGACAGTGACCCAGCCGGGAATCGAACCTGGGACCCTGGAGCTGTGAAGCATTTATGCTAACCACCATGCTACCGTGCTGCCCCCATGCTACCGTGCTGCCCAAATTGCTTTGTGTTTATGGTATCGAAAAGGAGGTTGATGGAGGAAGGGTAAAAAGTGACTCTTGCATGTGGTTGTTAGATAGGGCACCTGGTGGAACCCAGGTGAACATTGTAATAATGAGGAAATCTGGATATTCCAAGCCCAAAGAAAACATGTCATTAGTGGTGTCATGCCCTCATATCATATCCTCTGCCTCCTCAGCTTCCTTCTCCTTTGTATCTATCTCTGCTTTGGAAATCACTACAAGGATGGGGAAGGAAACTGCAGGGGATGGGTACAATCGAAATGTGGAGCTTTTTCAAGGAACAGCTACTGCGTGTCCTTGATAAGTATGTACCTGTCAGGCAGGGAGGAAGTTGTCGAGCAAGGGAACCGTGGTTTACTAAGGAAGTTGAAGCACTTGTCAAGAGGAAGAAGAAGGCTTATGTTAGGATGAGACATGAAGGCTCAGTTAGGGCACTTGAGAGTTACAAGACAGCCAGGAAGGACCTAAAGGGAGAGTTAAGAAGAGCGAGGAGCGGACACGAAAAGACGTTGGCGGATAGGATCAAGGAAAACCTTAAGGCTTTCTATAGGTATATCAGGAACAAAAGAATGACTAGAGTAAGATTAGGGCCAATCAAGGATAGTAGTGGAAAGTTGTGTGTGGAATCAGAGGAGATAGGGGAAGCGTTAAATGGATATTTTTCGTCAGTATTTACACTGGAGAAAGACAATGTTGTCGAGGAGAACACTCAGGTTCAGTCGACCAGGCTAGATGGAATTGAGGTTCAAAAGGAGGCGGTGTTAGCAATTTTGGAAAATGTCAAAATAGATAAGTCCCCTGGGCCAGATAGGATTTATCCTAGGATTCTCTGGGAAGCCAGGGAGGAGATTGCAGAGCCTTTGTCCTTGATCTTTATGTCGTCTTTGTCAACAGGAATAGTGCCGGATGACTGGAGGATAGCAAATGTTGTCCCCTTGTTCAAGAAGGGGAGTAGAGACAACCCTGGTAATTATAGACCTGTGAGCCTTACTCCGGTTGTGGGTAAAATGTTGGAAAAGGTTATAAGAGATAGGGTTTATAATCAACTTGAAAAGAACAAGTTGATTAGCGATAGTCAACACGGTTTTGTGAAGGGTAGGTCATGCCTCACAAACCTTATTGAGTTTTTTGAGAAGGTGACCAAACAGGTGGATCAGGGTAAAGCTGTTGATGTGGTGTATATGGATTTCAGTAAGGCGTTTGCTAAGGTTCCCCATGGTAGGCTATTGCAGAAAATAAGGAAGTATGGAATTGAAGGTGATTTAGCGGTTTGGATCAGTAATTGGCTAGCTGAAAGAAGACAGAGGGTGGTAGTTGATGGCAAATGTTCATCCTGGAGTTCAGTTACTAGTGGTGTACCGCAAGGATCTGTTTTGGGGCCACTGCTGTTTGTCATTTTTATAAATGACCTGGAAGAGGGTGTAGAAGGATGGGTTAGTAAATTTGCAGATGACACGAAGGTCGGTGGAGTTGTGGATAGTGCTGAAGGATGTTTTAGGATACAGAGGGACATAGATAAGCTGCAGAGCTGGGCTGAGAGGTGGCAGATGGAGTTTAATGCGGAAAAGTGTGAGGTGGTTCACTTTGGAAGGAGTAACAGGAATGCAGAGTACTGGGCTAATGGCAAGATTCTTGGTAGTGTAGATGAACAGAGAGATCTCGGCATCCAGGTACATAAATCCCTGAAAGTTGCCACCCAGGTTAATAGGGCTGTTAAGAAGGCATATGGTGTGCTAGCCTTTATAAGCAGGGGGATTGAGTTTCGGAACCACAAGGTCATGCTGCAGCTGTACATAACTCTGGTGCGGCCGCACCTGGAGTACTGCGTGCAGTTCTGGTCACCACATTATAGGAAGGATGTGGAAGCTTTGGAAAGGGTTCAGAGGAGATTTACTAGGATGTTGCCTGGTATGGAGGGAAGGTCTTACGAGGAAAGGCTCAGGGAATTGAGGTTGTTTTTGTTAGAGAGGAGAAGGCTGAGAGGTGACTTAATAGAGACATATAAGATAGTCAGAGGGTTAGATAGGGTGGACAGTGAGAGTCTTTTTCCTCGGATGGTGATGACCAACACGAGGGGACATAGCTTTAAATTGAGGGGTGATAGATATAGGACAGATGTCAGAGGCAGTTTCTTTACTCAGAGAGTAGTAGGGGTGTGGAACGCCCTGCCTGCAACAATAGTAGACTCGCCAACTTTAAGGGCATTTAAGTGGTCACTGGATAGACATATGGATGAAAATGGAATAGTGTAGGTCAGATAGGCTTCAGATGGTTTCACAGGTCGGCGCAACATCGAGGGCCGAAGGGCCCGTACTGCGCTGTAGTGTTCTATGTTCTATGTTCTAAGGCTCTGTGTTCTGTTCCTTGATCCTGCTGCAGGTACAATGCCCGGTGTTGGATAACATTATACAGAGTGCAGCATACCACGGCCATCCTGGAGACATTGGCTGGTCATTGAAGAGCACCTCCAAACCTGTTCAGCCACCTGAAGCGAAACTTCAACGTGCCGTGGCTTGTTCAATGACATGATCAGTGATCATATGGTATTCATTATATCACTTCTGTGCTTCATTGCTTTCTGAGAGGTGTCATCAGCCAGGTTTTAAGCATTTTCCCCAAGCAGCCAGCCAGTAGCACTGCTTCCGGACATCAGTGACGGTGGTTTGTGCAGAATGAAAGCATCATGAGAGCTCTGTGAGAATCTTGTGCGTAATTACATATAGATCTTTTATTTGTGGTTGCACGTTGATGGGGTGGAGGCCCTTGCAGTTGACAAACCCTCAGAACTGCTGAACATGTCCAACGCTTCCTGTATTTAGTACAGATTTCCAGCATCTTTTTGTCGAGCCAAATATGGCCTTTCACCCCCTCAATTGCTGCTTTCTTTCTCTGGTGAGTGCCAGGGAGCTCAGAACCCAAAGTTGAACTGAATGGTCCATTTCAATATCACTCTGATCAAACAATTAATGTATATGAAGTGGCTTGTGGTGAATGTGATTCACACTATATATAGTTGCCAATATCACTCCATGTATATATGTTCGTTATCTACCCATTGTAAGTGCAGTTGCACTATCCGACCACCAGGGGGAGTCGCTCTGGGAGTACGCAAGAGTTTGTACTGGGCTCCTCCCTTGGTTTCACCCAGGTCTCCTCCCCCTGGGACCGATGTATAAAGATCAGTGCCTTAGAGCCAGCCTGCCAGTTCACCTGAAGTTCAACGACGAATAGGCTGGCTCTATTGTAAGTGTATTAAAACCTCTGTTCAGATCCAACTACACGTGTTCGCTGAATTGATGGTTCCTTCAATTTAATACACTTAAGAAGCTGCTGAAGTAAAGCATGGAATCCGCTCTAAAACCAGGACGTCTAGAACTCGATCCGCAGGATGCAGAGGCGAAAGAAACCTTCTGCCACTGGCTGAAATGTTTTAAGGCCTACCTGGCCGAAATCAGCACCGCTGAAACTACGGAGGAACAAAAGCTCAGCCTACTGCACGCAAGGGTAAGCCACAGAATTTCTACACAATTAAATCCAGCCGGTTCCTACACCGCTGCGCTGGCGATTTTGGACAAAATGTATATTAGGCCCATGAATGAGGTCTTTGCCCGCCATGTGTTCACGACTCGCCGACAACGGGCTACTGAAACTTTAGCTGAATTTTCACGCGAGTTGAACAATCTCTCAAATGACTGCAATTACCAGCCCGTAACCGCGGCCGAACATAGGGAGCTTGCTGTGCGGGATGTTTTTGTAGCGGGCCTTCGATCTAGCTATGTACGCCAGAGACTATTAGAAAATGGGGCCCAGGGCTTAGAGACTACCGTAAAGGCTGCTATCACGATGGAAGTTTCCTTCCGCAGCCTCAACTCGTTTCCCGCGGACCCCGCTAACCCCGCATGGGCCCCCGACCTGAGGACCCCCCAAGCCTGTGCCGCAAGGCCCCCCCACTATCGCGCTGCCACAGCCGGTCCTATTGTCCCAGTCAACTACTCAAACTATCTAGCTGCTCCAGCTAATTACTCAGCTCCCCCAGCCAGCTACTCAGCTCGCCAAACCAGTTATTCAACTGCTTCAGCCTGCCACTATTCAGCTCCCCAAACCAGTTATTCAACTGCTCCAGCCTGCCACTTCTGTGGACAAAGCCAGAACCCGCGGCAGCACTACTCAGCCCGATCCGCGACCTGCAGGAGCTGCGGGAAGAAAGGCCACTATGCTAAAATGTGCCTCGGCAGAAGGGCCCCAGCCCTCAACACCCCAACAGTCCAAAAACATCGCCCCCAGCACCAGCAGGCCCACGGGGCCAGAAACGCTGCGGCCTACGCGCGATTCATGGGCCCTAGCTGCATCCCCAGACTCAAACAGCTCATTGGAGGAGTACGACCTCCCCGGGCAGTCACCACATGGCCCGCAACTCAGCGCAGTGTTCCTGCATCAAGCTCGTCAGAACACAGCGGCATCTACGCGACAGGACGCCCGATCAGAAGAATTCGACTCCCCGGGCACCCACCACGCAGCCCGCAACTCAACACGGTCACCCTCGACCAATCTCGCCCAATGCATCTGAGAAATTCGATGACGGAGGTCCAGATCAACGGGTACAACACGTCGTGTCTCTTCGACTCCGGGAGCACAGAGAGCTTCATACACCCAGAGCTGGTAAGACGCTGTTCCCTCCCTATTTATCCCGTCAACCAAACTATCGCCCTCGCTTCGGGCTCCCATTCCATCCAAATTCAAGGCCGCACTACAGCAACGCTAACGATTCGAGGCGCTAGCTATTCCAAATTTAAACTGTACGTCTTGCCCGACCTCTGCGCGCCACTCCTCTTAGGCTTGGATTTCCAATGTAATCTCAAGAGTCTCACCCTCAGCTTCAGCGGGCCCCTGCTCCCACTCACTATCTGCAGCCTCGCCACGCTGCGCATCTCCCTCCCCCCCTCCTCTCTTCGCCAATCTCACCCCGGATTGCAAACCGGTAGCCACCCGCAGCAGGCGGTACAGCCTGCAGGATAGGGTATTTATCAGAACGGAGGTCCGAAGGCTGCTCAGTGAGGGGATCATAGAGGCCAGTAACAGTCCCTGGAGAGCTCAGGTGGTGGTCGTCAAGACTGGGGAAAAATTCCGCATGGTCGTCGATTATAGCCAGATCATCAATCGCTTTACGCTCCTAGACGCGTATCCCCTCCCCATATTCGCAGACATGGTAAACCAGATCGCCCAATATCGGGTATTTTCCACGGTGGATATGAAGTCTGCATACCACCAGCTCCCAATCCGCCTGGAGGACCGCCACTACATGGCGTTCGAGGCCGATGGCCGCCTCTTCCATTTCCTCCGGGTTCCCTTCGGCGTCACTAACGGGGTTTCGGTGTTCCAACGAGCAATGGACCGAATGGTAGACCAGTACGGGCTGCGGGCCACGTTTCCCTATCTGGATAATGTTACCATCTGCGGCCATGACCAGCAGGACCACGACGCCAACCTCCACCGATTTCTCCAGACGGCCCAAAAATTAAACCTTACATATAACAAGGAGAAATGCGTGTTCCGCACAAACAGACTAGCCATCCTCGGCTACGTCGTGGAGAACGGAGTCCTGGGCCCAGACCCGGACCGCATGCGCCTCCTCTTAGAACTCCCCCTCCCCCATGGCCCCAAGGCCCTCAAACGGTGCTTGGGGCTCTTTTCGTACTACGCCCAGTGGGTCCCCCAATATGCGGACAAAGCCCGCCACACTCTTCAAGGTCACACTATTTCCCCTGTCTGCTGAGGCGCGCCAAGCTTCAGCTGCATCAGGGACGACATCGCCAAAGCAGCCATGCGGGCGGTGGATGAATCCACTCCCTTTCAGGTTGAGAGCGACGCCTCAGAGGTAGCGCAAGCAGCCACTTTAAACCAAGCAGGGCGGCCCGTTGCATTTTTCTCCCATACCCTATCCGCTTCAGAACTCCGACACTCCTCAGTCGAGAAGGAAGCACAAGCCATCGTGGAGGCTATCCGACACTGGAGGCACTACCTCGCAGGTAGGAGGTTCACCCTCATTACCGACCAACGGTCGGTCGCCTTCATGTTCGACAACTCGCAAAGGGGCAAAATTTAAAATGACAAAATTCTTCGGTGGAGGATTGAACTCTCCACCTACAATTACGATATCAAATATCGACCGGGGAAGCTCAACGAGCCCTCGGATGCCCTATCCCGCGGGACATGCGCCAGCACGCAAATCAGCCGCCTAAAAGCCATCCACGATGCCCTCTGCCACCCAGGGGTCACCCGGCTCGCCCACTACATCAGAGCCCGAAACCTGCCTTTCTCCAACGAGGAGGTAAAAGCGGTCACCAGGGACTGCCAGATCTGTGCGGAGTGCAAACCGCACTTCTATAGACCAGACAGGGCCCACCTGGTCAAGGCGTCTAGGCCCTTTGAACGCCTTGCGATCGATTTCAAAGGGCCACTCCCCTCCACTAACAAAAACATTTACTTCCTTAACATTATTGACGAGTTCTCACGATTCCCCTTCGCCATCCCATGCCCCGATATGACCTCCCACACAGTCATTAGGGCCTTGCATAGTGTCTTCAGCCTGTTCGGTTTCCCCAGCTACGTGCACAGCGACCGGGGTTCGTCTTTTATGAGCGACGAGATGCGTCAGTACCTGCTCGATAAGGGCATCGCCTCGAGCAGGACTACCAGTCAGGGCCGGCTTAAGGTACCGGCAACTCGGGCAGTCGCCCGGGGCGCCATGTGCTCGGGGGCGCCAATCCCATCACGAGACAAAATCCCATCACGAGACAAAACTAACTAACTTGTTTGAAGGAGAGAAAAGGAACCAGACGAAGGAATGAGAGAGAGAGAGAGAATCAGAGAGAGAGAGACTAAGCACACTGTGAGTTAAACCCTCACAATCTTAGTTTGGGCTACAATAAGCTGAACAGCCACAAGTGGGCTGAAAGCAAACTTTAGGAGAATAATGCCTCAGACTCTGAGACTGGCTCGGAACTTTTCCTCTTCGGAGCGCTGCAGTTTCTGAGCTGCTATGCCTATTTAGCCCTCTTGGTGGAAATTGGAATGCGCACCTTAGGTCAGCGAGAGTCAGGTATTGTAGATTAACTGGGTCTAATTAGCTTCCCGAAATTTCATTATACTTCTGGTGCTCTCTCGAAGTGTTGTTTAAAAAAACACACACACAAGGCAGATTTTGCCGCCGTAAATAGCATTTGGAGGGAGTTTCTTGTTTCTGGGTACTCCTTGCCGAGTTAACCTTATCTGTTAAGTTTATTTGCAAGGCTGAATTTTGAAACCTAAGCGTCGTGCTTATTGCGTGATTCAGAGTTCGCCCAGACACACTAGGTTTTCAAAATTCATCAGTTACAATACACTTAAGCAACTGACTGTAGTGTATTGTAACTGATGAATTTTGAAAACCTAGTGTGTCTGGGCGAACTCTGAATCACGCAATAAGCATCGACGCTTAGGTTTCAAAATTCAGCCTTGCAAATAAACTTAACAGATAAGGTTAACTTGGCAAGGAGTACCCAGAAACTCCCTCCAAATGCTATTTACGGCGGCAAAATCTGCCTCGTGTGTGTGTTTTTTTAAACAACACTTCGAGAGCTCACCAGAAGTATAGTGACATTTCGGGAAGCTAATTAGACCCAGTTAGTTAATCTACAATACCTGACTCTATTATAAAATGTAGAGTTTTATAACTCTTATTAATAAGTTACAGGCTGTCATGCCAAATCTGTGAGTTGCATTAAGAATAATGCTTACAATACCTATTACTGAGGCCACCGGAGAGAGAAGCTTTAGTAAACTGAAGCTTACAAAGACATACTTACGGTCGTCCATGACTCAAGACAGATTAAATTATTTGGCAATTTTGTCAATAGAAAATGATCTTGTAAAGAAGATAGATACAGAAAGTGCCATGAGAAGATTTGCAGATCTAAAGGCTAGAAAAAAAATGTTTTAGGTAGGATAATAAATGTTTTCCAGCGTCACTGTCTGTGCGGAGTCTGCACGTCCTCCCCGTGTGTGCGTGGGTTTCCTCCCGGTTCTCCGGTTTCCTCCCACAGTCCAAAGATGTGCGGGTTAGGTGGATTGGCCATGCTAAATTGCCCGTAGTGTCCTAAAAAGTAAGGTTGGGGGGGGGGTTGTTGGGTTACGGGTATGGGGTGGATGCGTGGGTTTGAGTGGGGTCATCATTGCTCGGCACAACATCGAGGGCCGAAGGGCCTGTTCTGTGCTGTACTGTTCTATGTTCTATGTTCTATCTGTTTATTTGTTCATACTTTTTATTAGGAGCAAATTCGTTACAGCTACAGTTTTTATCATCGTGAACTTACGGAATATAGTATGCTTATCAGTTTGTTCAGATTCTGTGCAGATTTGAATGCCTCGATTTTGTAATATTGTAATAAACTCTTTATTCTACATTTTCAGTTTTTCTCCTTGTGAAAATTTAAAAAAATTATACTTGTAAGGGCGCCGAAGTTCAGCTTGCCCGGGGCGCCAGCAACTCTAGGGCCGGCACTGCTACCAGTTACAACCCCAGGGGGAATGGACAGGTGGAGAGGGAGAACGCGACGGTCTGGAAGACCGTCCTACTGACCCTCAGGTCCAGGAAGCTCCAAGTTTCCCAATGGCAGGAAGTCCTCCCTGATGCGCTCCACGCAATTAGATCCCGCCTGTGTACAGCTACCTCCTGTGTAAACCCCCCACGAGCGGCTCTTCATTTTTTCCAGGGGCACTACCACAGGGGTCTCACTTCCGGCATGGCTGAGGACGCCAGGCCCGGTTCTCCCAAGGAAGCACGTCAGGGCGCACAAGACTGACCCCATTGTTGAAAAGGTGCGCCTGCTTCATTCCAACCCACAGTACGCATTTGTTGAGTTCCGGACGGTCGCCAGGACACAGTATCCCTCCGGGACCTGGCACCCGCTGGATCCAGCCCCCCATCTACCCCCACCGAGGAACTCCTTTCCCCGTTCCCTATGCGGCCTCCCCCTTGCACCCCTGATTCTGCGATCTCACCCCACCATTCCCGAGCGCCAGCACCAGCCCGCCCCCCGCGCCCCCAGTCTCCATTCGACCAGGAGGTGTATGAGGCTCAGACAAGACTCGCCCCGGAGCCGGCAACCATACCCCAGACCTCGACGCCCACCCAGCCACCACAAGAGGCTGCAACCCCGGTGCTCCGCAGATCAAAACGGACAATTCATCCACCGGACAGACTGACTCTTTGAGCCATCACCCCCGCCGGACTTGATTTTTTTTAACAGGGGGTGAATGTGGTGAATGTGATTCACACTATATATAGTTGCCAATATCACTCCATGTATATATGTTCGTTATCTACCCATTGTAAGTGCAGTTTCACTATCCGACCATCAGGGGGAGTTGCTCTGGGGGTACGCGAGAGTTTGTACTGGGCTCCTCCCTCGGTTCCGCCCAGGACTCCTCCCCCTGGGACCGATGTATAAAGATCAGTGCCTTAGAGCCAGCCTGCCAGTTCACCTGAAGTTCAATGACGAATAGGCTGGCTCTATTGTAAGTGTATTAAAGCCTCTGTTCAGATCCAACTACACGTGTTCGCTGAATTGATGGTTCCATCATGGCTGTCCTGAGGTAACTTGCTTTCATGCAGCTTGACATGCTGCAGGGAAATTGGAGGAAGGTTCCTGACACATTACTGATTTTAATCCCCATCCTCTCATAGACTGAACTCTTACTCATCAAAATGCAGCCCGATATAAAGTGGGGCAAGTTGGAAATATGGAATATTTTGATAGACACTTCAACTTTCAGCTGCTCATTTCTCACCTGCGAAGCAGGTTGCTTGCAGAGGAAATGCTGGTGGACACGTTGGACTTTCCATTTGCCGGCCTGGATCCAATTTACAGGAAGGTCTTTAAATGGACACCCAGCATTCATATCAAATGCAGGCAGGAGGCTATTTAAATATGCCAATATATATTTATTTTAGCTCAGTGGCATTATTGTCTTCTCAGACTGCGTTACCCTAAACAAAAGTGATTTTTGTCGCTGAATGGCACTGAAGTTAAAGAGCAAAGGAGAAAGATCTTGAGTGGGATTCTCCGTCCTGCAAGCCCATTTTCTGGCATGGCACACCGCTGCCGGAAGCGGGATTCTCCGTTCCTGCAGCCGACCAATGGGGTTTCCCATTGTGGCCACCCCACGTCGTCAGGAAACCAGTGAGCCTGGGTGCACTGCCGACGAAGCGGAGGATCTCACCGACGGAGAATCCTGCAGCATGTATAAGAAATAGGTCAGAAATACTAGGAAGACTCGATCAGCAGTGAGAGGAGCAACAATGCTGCAAACAGCAAGGTTGAGGCAGCAGAGGGAAGGCCCATGACAGGGATAGAAGAAACGATGAACGTTTGAAGAGAAATGAGAGTAGGGGACAAGATTGGTTGGGAGGATGTTGAAGAATCAACATTTTCATGCCAGGAAACCTAAAAGATCATTGGGGAAAGGAGAAGTAAAGAAAGAGAGTTAGAATGCCTTAAACCATCTAATGACTTTCTCATTCTTTAACAAACATTATCTGACCTTATTGTGAATAATATTTTTTAAGAGATCGTGAAGTGCACTGAACATAAGAGCATCGAATCCTCACAGTGCAGAAGGATGCCACTCAGCCCATCAAGTCTGCACCGATCCTCTCAAAGAGCACCCCAAACCAGACCCAATTCCCCACCCCATCCCCGTAACCCCACCTAGGGACAATTTAGCATATCCAAGCCACTTAACCTGCACATTTTTGGGCTGTGGGAGGAAACCGGAGCACCCGGAGGAAACCCACTGTGCTTAGTTGTGGCTGGTTTCTTTTTAATAAATGCATCTTACACATGCTGTCTATTTCCATGAAAAATTCAAGCATTCACCAGCGAAAAAACTTACAATTGTATCGAGTTTCAAATCACAGTTTAAAAATGATGTCGACATTGTGGCAGATATGGGTGCATGGATTCTCGCCATATGAGACAACATACATGTCTGGTACTGTGTTAGTGATACACTGAGAAAAATTAAGCAAGAGGTGAACCGCAATAAGCACATTTTTTTTGTAGAAGTTAGCTGGAAAAGCCCCTGAGGCTAGAGGCTTGTCAGTTAGAAAGGACGAGTTTGTTTTTAACACTTTACTGAAATGAAATGAAATGAAAATCGCTTATTGTCACGAGTAGGCTTCAATGAAGTTACTGTGAAAAGCCCCTAGTCGCCACATTCCGGCGCCTGTTCGGGGAGGCTGGTACGGGAATTGAACCGTGCTGCTGGCCTGCCTTGGTCTGCTTTAAAAGCCAGCGATTTAGCCCAGTGTGCTAAACCAGCCCCTTTACTGAGCTTGAAGGCAGGTTTTGATCACTGTTTTATTCAGATTTAGTAATGGAAGTTGAGATCATTATAGACAAGTAGAAAACTTTAAAACTACCAACAAATTCCCACTCAAACGCATGAAGCCCACCTAACAGTCAACCAATTCCATGCCCCAATCAAACATCCCCCACAGTTTTCATCATTGGAAGAGCGACTGTTTTGCTTCTTATATTAAGTGTAAGTTAGCAGTCAATCTCTGTGTCTGCTGATAATAGGGAATGTTGTTGAATTGAATGAACCACTCAGCACGAGAGTCTAGTTATGTCTCTGCCTTACCAATGGTACTTTCCCATTGACAGTGCTGATACATGTTAATCCTGCAACTGGCACACTACACTGTTGAGCAGGCAAACTTTGATGTGTCCTTGGAACGAGGATCAGCAATGTAGAAAGCCCTTTCATTGCCTGGTGGGGCACAAGTACAGTGAAAAGGGGCGGTGGCATTTGGCATCAATTCAGCATCAATTTCCCAGAGCCCTTATACAAATATTAAAGTGTGTTACAAGCAAATAGGGGGCTGGTTTCTCCGTTTCAGCAGCTCGGCTGAAACGGAGAAATCCCGGGCGTTTTACGACGCCAAAATTGGCTCTGAACTCTCACTGATTCCAGGACCGGTGAGGGGCTAGCAGCAGTGCCAGTAAAACTCCTAGCTCCCGTGCCAAAAGCAGCCAGAGAATGGTCGGGTCCCTGGCCGCGCAGGCGCATGGTGACGACCTGCAGCAGTCGCGCCGTACAACATAGCGCTGGCCCTGCGTGGATCCGACCTGCCAAATACGGCCCCACAGGCCACCCCCTGCCCATCCCCTGGCTACCCCCACCAGTCCTCCCAGCCCTCGCAGAAGCCCCCCTGGCTAGCGGCACGGCTCTCGGCTGACTTTGGCGGTGCTGGACAGTCCACAGCCGCCACCCTGGGTTCCTGGCCGGTCAGATCACATGGCAACCACATAGTCGGGAACTCGTCCCCACAGGAGCAGAGCATCGGGAAGGGCCTTCCATGATGTGCCAATGCCGTTCCAATGGCGTGCGGTGCGCGACGTGATGACGCTATTTCAGAGGGGTCAGAGACTCGAAAACCGGCGTTAAACCAGCACCGTCCCCTATTTGGGCGTCGGAAGGAATTCTCCACCCAATTGCCGGTTAAGATATCACCGTCAGGCCATGGAGAATCCAGCCCAGGATCTCTGAACTTCTGCTCCCCTTATACCTGCAATTCACTATTATGAGTAGACTGGCTGGACAAGTAGCAGAAAGTTGTTCTTGTGTTGATTCAAGTTGCCAATTCCACTTCAGTCCCCACTTTCTTGCAGTCTGCCTTTCAAACTCTGTTTTTGCTTCTTATCACCGTAAGATTTTAGTTAAGGTAGAGATAGTATGGCAGCTGCAACAGTGGAAAGAATTTCTCTTTTGCGAAGACACATCTTCCTTCAAATATTCTGACCTGATTGTACACATATATTTTTGAGGTAGCAGACAGATTTAAACAAGATTGCCTTTCATCATTCATCATAAAGGGATTGAGCAATTGAGCCTCAAAGGCATGAATGTTAGACTGTTAACCATTGCTCCATGATAAAGCGGTTGTATAAAAGCACATAAGGATGGAAAGCACGTGTACAACCATTTTAACTCCAAATCTTTTATTTGAGCGATTCTTCCACAACTGTCGGTCTGCAATTTCTATTGTCCATTTGGTTTGGTCCAACGCAACATGATTATTAAGTTAGGAAGGAAAAATTTTGGAAATGCTGGAAAGCCATTGCAGTTCAGTCAACTAGTGAGAGGGAACGAGAGGCTAATTTCATATTTCAGGTATGTTGTTGTCAATTCTGATAGTTCAATGTTGATAGCTGCTTTATTATTGCACAAGGTTCATTCTACTGCTGGTGGTTTGCATTTGCAACCACAAAGTAAGTCCAGCTGCCAGGTAAAAGTCCAGGTGGAAAAACACCAATCTGGAAGTTTACTATGGGATTGTCTTAAGCTGCATGAAGCCCACATATTGGTATCCGGAAACACTAGGATAGGCCTCACCCAATCTAAAAGGAGGCAATGCTTTTATATTTTTCTCCTGTTCTAATGAAAGACAAAGGTAACTTATCTATCCCTCACAGACTGATTGATATGACAGTAGGTCTCTTTGAGAGCTGTATTATGACTTTGAACAACAGGTGTCAATTTTAGGTCTGCACTAGGTAATCAGAGTTTCATCCTACCTGCTGGTCTCCCTGAAGCAAATCTCATGCTCCTTGCAATTAGGAGCTTGATTTTACTGTCTAGTATCTGATCATAACAAGGAGAATTCCTTATTATGTGAATTGTATAACATCATTGGGCATGAGGTTCCATATCTGACTCTCCAATCTTCTGAAAAGTGGACTAATGAATATTTTAGTCCCCATCAAAGCAACAGCCAACTGCATCCCTCATAATTACGAAAGAACAAATAGGCATTTGCTGATATGAAATGTATGCAACCTTGGCAAAGGTCTGAAAATTTCTGTGGTTACTGTAGAAGTATCTGGTCCCTTAAGGGATAACATGGCGCTGAGTACACTACTGCTCACACAGTGACGTAAGAAGGCTCATGACCGAGAAATAAGGCAGTCTAGAGATAGATCAAAACATGTAAGGACCTAGGATGAGGTCCTCTCCATATCTTTAGCCCCTACTGTAAATATGGACATAGATCAGTACTGTTAATAAAGATTTCTTTGTAACTTCAAAGAGACTCCTTCATGGTGTCCAAGCCGTACACACACATACTTGGCGACAACAGAAGAGATCAGTTGCAGACTACGGGCGAGATTTAGCGGGCCTGCTTCATAGATGGCGATGAGGATTGGAAGTTGAAACTACCTATGAGGCTCTGAAAGAGGTCCTTCTTTTAGAGGAATTTAGGAATTCACAACCTCCTATAGTTAGAACTGTTGTTGAAGACCAGAGGGTGAAGGCTGCTAGATAAGCAGAAATTATGGCTGACAATTATGAGCTAATCCATAAATTGAAACCTTTGTTCCGTCACCCCCCCATCATTTTGAAAAGGATAGGAAGTGGGAGAGTGAAAGAAAGACATGATGCCAAGGTAAAGAATGGATAGCTGGGAATTCCCCAAAATCTCCTCAGATCAGGGGCAAAATTCTCCGACCCCACGCAGGGTTGGAGAATCGCCCGGGGCCGCCGGAAATCATGCACCCGCCGTGGCAGAAATTCTCCGCCACCCGGGAATTGTCGGGCGCGGGAATCGCGCCACGCCGAGCGGCGAGCCCCCTGCGGCGATTCTCCGGCCTGCAATGGGCTGAAGACCCGCCGCTGGGATGCCTCTCCCTCCGCCAAGGTTTGAACCACCTCTGGTGGCGGTGGGATCGGCGGCGCGAGCGGGCCCGCGGGGTCCTGGGGGGGCGCGGGGCGATCGGACCCCGGGGGGGGTGCCCCAACGGTGGCCAGGCCCGCGATCGGGGCCCACCGATTGGTGGGTGGGCCAGTGCCGTGGGGACACTCTTTCTCTTCAGCCGCCGCCACGGCCTACACCATGGCAGAGGCGGAAGAGAATCCCCCCCCGCGCATGCGCCGGTGGTGACGTCAGCGGTAGCTGACGCACCAGCGCATGCGCGAACCGGTGAAGGCCTTTCGGCCAGCCCCGGCGCCAGGCGGCGGGCGTCAAAGGCTGTTGGTGCCAGTTTTGGCGGCAGTCGGCGTGGTGCCAACCGCTCCGGCGCGGGCCTAGCCCCCAAAGGTGCGGAGAATTCCACACCTTTGGGGAGGCCCGACGCCGGAGTGGTTGGTGCCACTACGCGACGCCGGGACCCCCCACCCCGCCGGGTAGGGGAGAATCCCGCCCCAGGAAAGAAGATACAGAGGGTGGAGGTGAGACTTGGAAATCCATGGAACTGGTTGAAGTTCATAAGGAGGATTTTGAAAAGGGAGGAAAAGTGAATACCACAGTGCAGACTGCAGAGTGAACTGGATTTAGGAGACCTGAAGTAAACACTGCTGTGGGAGCATGTGTGAGGAATGAAGTAGATGAGAGATAAGACAGGTATGTGTCTAAGGGGAGGATCATCTCCTTTTCCTCAATTGATGTCGCCGAACCAATAACTACCTAAAGGGACAAAGGTGCTACTCAAACTCTCTTACTGATTTAGTTTTCCCTCCAGAGAGCTCAATGAAAGCTAATGTATTGGTGAATGGGATAAGTGGAGATTACATCCCAGTTCCATTGTATAACATCGGGGTGGTTAAGAAATTACCAGTGGACATATTAGACTTACTTTGGGGGAATGATTTGGCAGGAGTGAAGGTTGTAGCTTCACCCATGATTGAAAGAGTCTGATGGAAGATAAGGGGACAGAACAGTTGCAGGAGCAATTCCCAGAGATTTTTCCCTCATGTGTGGTGACCAGGGTGATAGCTAAACAAGGTTCCCCACCAGACATTAAAGTCACGCCACAATCAAAGGGCAGAGTAGCTAAAACTATCCTTGAGTTTGAGGATAATACCGATGAAGTGTTTGGTAGGACTGCTTTAATTGAGGTCCAGGAAGCAGATACAGAGATTAACTCACAGAAGTTGAGGCTGAAAGGGCTTCAGAGTGATAGTACATTAAGAATAGAGTTCTGATGAGGAAGTGGAGACATCCTCATAAACCGGTGGATGAGGGATGGACGGTTATTCATCAGATAGTGGTACTGCCCAAGTATCTTGGGAAGGTCAGCAGATAGCGCATGAGATACCCATGGCAGGACATCTGGGTATTCAGAAAACACAGGCCTCAGTCAACAGACATTTGTACTGGCCAGGGCTGCACAAGGATGCAGTACACTCCTGCAGAACCTGTCATACCTGCCAGGTAATATGTAAACCACAGCCTGTGATTAAACCCACACCATTAATACCCATACCAGTGTTTGAAGAACAGTTCAGTTGGGTATTCGTTGATTGCGGACGGCCATTGCCTAAAACAAAGGCAGGGCATCAGTACATTCTTATAGTTATGAATATGACAGCTCCTTTTACACAAGCTGTATCTTTGTAAACCATTACAGCTAAGGTAGTAGTGGAAAAATTGACACAGATTTGCACACACTATGGTCTACCCTTAGAAGCACTATTGGACCAGGGTTCTAACTTCATATCAACCATTTTCCAAGACATAATTTATGGTTTGGGTAAAATCAACCACCTATCATCCACAAACCTACAATTAACAAATACAGACATCTTAGAACAATTAGAAGTCCGGTTTGCCTATTTAGAAGAACAGAGAGAAGATAAAATAAAGATACTGTGGTTAATGTATTCACCTAAGTATGAACAGTCTGTACAGTGCTGTGAATGATAATACGGTCTACTTCCAGGTACTGTACTGGAACCCTGGTGGGCTCTGCCTCGGGCTTCGCCCTCACCGGGGTGATATATAGACTGGCCACCTGTGGGTGGAACTCATTTGTACAGCAGACACTGGCAGGCGGGTTCCTGGATAATAAAGCCTAATGTTCACTAGTTTTCACGGTCTCACAGTGAATTGATGGTATAATAATTTATTATCCGGCGACAGCACCATGGAAGCCGCTCTAAAGCCAGATAAACTTGAACTCGATGCGCGAGCGACAGAGCCCAAGAAGATCTTCGAACATTGGCTTCGCTGTTTCGAGGCCTACCTCGACTCCTCCACAACGCCTCCCTCTGAAACCCTCAAGCTGCAACTCCTCCATGCTCGGGTGAGCCATCGAATCTCCATGAAGATAGAGAAAGCTGCCACACACGTGGCGGCGGTCGCGACCCTCAAAGCGCATTTTGTGAAGCCCTGCAAATGAGGTGTTAGTGCGATACCTCCTCACTACTCGCCGTCAGCGCGCCGGGGAATCGCTGGACGAGTGCCTGGGAAACCTGACTCGCAAGGAACTGTAACTATCGGGATGTCTCGGCGGAGGAGCACATGAAGCTACAGATCTGGGACACCTACGTGGCTGGGGTCCGATTGAAGTACATCAGGCAGCGCCTGCTGGAAAACGGGACCACTGACCTGTGGGACACGGTAAAACTAGATAGAAGTGGCCTATCAGAGCCTCAGTGCGTTTCCCGCGGGCCCGGCGAACCCCTCGTGGACGCCATTGTCGCGGCCCCCATCAGACCCGACTACATCACAGGCCTGTGCTGCGCGTCTGCCCGTCCAGATCGGGGAACCGCAGTGCTACTTCTGCAGCCAGAGCCAACACCTCTGGCAGCGTTGTTCAGCCCGCACAGCGACGTGCAGCGACTGTGGCAAAAAGGGGCACTTCGCCAGAGTCTGACTGGGCCTAAAGTCCAGAAGTCGAAAACTCACCAGGCCCAACCCATGGACTCACAGGCCTGCAGACACCGCAATGTGGCTGCAAGCCAGCCGGGAACATCAGATGCGTCATCAGCCTCGTGCGATACGTGGGGCCGCCATCTTGACCGCCAGCTCCAACACCGACTGAGACGTGCGACCAATGAGGGCGGCCATCTTGGTCGCCATCTTCGACCCAGCCCGACACGTCGACTCATGGGGACCGCCATTTTGTGACCCCGATACCGCCAACCGCACAGGCTACCCGCAGCTTGGCGCAGTCACCCTCGACCAATCGCAGCCAAAGCACCTGGAAAATTCCATGATTGTCGTCCGGGTCAACGGGCACGAGACCCCCTGTCTTTTCGACTCCAGGACCACGGAGAGCTTTGTTCACCCTGACACGGTAAGGCGCTGCTCCCTTCACATCTACCCCGCATCCCAAACAATCTCCCTTGCCTCCTGATCCCATTCGGTTCAGATACGGGGGTACTATACCACTAACCTCACGATGCAGGGCGCCGAGTACGCTCATTTTAAGCTGTACGTCCTCCCTCACCTCTGCGCCCCCCTACAGCCAGACCATTAACCAGTTCACGCAACTGGATGCGTATCCCTTACCCCGCATAGCGGAGATGGTCAACCAGAATGCACAGTACCATGTGTTCTCAATGGTCGATCTGAAGTCGGCCTACCACCAGCTCCCAATCCGCCCGGAAGAGCGCCACTACACTGCCTTCGAAGCAGCCGGCCGACTCTTCCACATCCTCAGGGTCCCTTTTGGCGTCACTAGTGGGGTCTCGGTTTTTCAGAGAACGATGGACCGAACGGTGGACCAGTACGGGTTGCGGGCTACATACAAGTACTTGGACAATGTTACCATCTGCAGCCACTATCAGCAGGACCATGACGCCAACCTTCAGAGGTTCCTCCAAGCCTCCCAATCCCTCAACATCACATATAAGAAAGAGCTAGCCATCCTCGGTTATTTCATGGAGAATGGAGTCCTCGGGCCCGACCTTGACTTCAGGCGCCCTCTCACGGAACTTCCCCCTCCCCACAGCCTCCAGACCCTCAAACGATGTCTGGGGCTGTTCTACTACTGTGCCCAGTGGGTCCTCAACTTTACGGACAAAGCCCGCCTACTTATTAAAACCACCACATTTCCCCTGACAGCTGAGGCCTGCTCGGCCTTCAGCCGCATCAAGGCCGACATCACTAAGGCCACAATGCACGCGGTGGACGAGTCCGTCGCTTTCCAGGTAGAGAGCAATGCCTCAGACGTCGCCCTGCCTGCCACCCTCAACCAGGCGGGCAGGCCAGTAGCCTTCTTCTCTAGAACCCACCACCCTTCTGAAATCCGACCCTCCTTGGTCGAGAAGGAAGCACAAACCATAGTGGAAGCTGTGCGGCACTGGAGGCACTACCTCGCCGGTAGGAGGTTTACCCTCGTCACCGACCAGCGATCAGTTGCCTTTATGTTTGATAACGCACAACGGGGCAAAATTAAGAATGACAAAATCTTGAGGTGGAGGATCAGACTCTCCACCTACAATTATGATATCAAGTATCGTCCTGGGAAGCTCAATGAGCCCCCAGATGCCCTGTCCGGCGGCACATGTGCCAGTGCGCAAGATAGCCGTCTTCGGGCTATCCACGATGACCTCTGTCACCCGGGGCTCACCTGGCTTACCCACTTTATTAAGGCCCGCAATCTGCCCTACTCCACCGAGGAGGTCAAGGCCATGACCAGGGACTGCCAAGTCTGCGCGGAGTGCAAACCGCATTTCTACCGGCGAGACAAATCCCACATGCTAAAGGCCTCCCGGCCCTTTGAGCGCCTCATTATTGACTTCAAGGGCCCCTCCCCTCCATCAACCTTAATGTATACTTACTAACCGTCGTTGATGAGTACTCCCACTTCCCCTTCGCTGTCCCCTGCCCTGACATGACCTCGGCCACGGTGAAAAGGCACTGCACAGCATCTTCACACTGTTCCGTTTCCCTGCGTACGTCCAGAGCAACCAGGGAACATCGTTCATGAATGATGAGCTGCGTCAGTACCTGCTCAGCAAAGGCATCGCCTCGAGCAGGACTACGAGCTATAACCCGCAGCGGAACGGGCAGGTGGAGAGGGAGAATGTGATGGCATGGAAGGCCGCCCTTCTGGCCCTCCGGTATAGAAGTCTCCCCACCCCCTGATGGCAGGAGGTCCTCGCCGACGCCCTCCACTTCATTAGATCACTCCTCTGCACAGCCACGAAAGAAACCCCTCATGACTGTTTGTTTGTCTTCCCTAGGAAGTCCATCTCCGGGGTCTCGCTTCCATCTTGGCTGACAACTCCGGGACTTGTCCTTCGCCGGAAGCATGCGAAGAGCCATAAGACCGACCCCCTGGTCGAAAGGGGCAAGCTGCTGCATGCCAATCCCCAATACGCCTACATCGCGCACCAGGACGGATGGCACGATACGGTCTCCCTCCGGGACCTGGCGCCAGCTGGTTCCACTGCCAATGCGCCCCCCTCCCCGCTGCCTACTGCCACCCCCAGCGCCCCTTACGCCCCTTACGCCCCCCTGGGTCTCCTGTATTGTCCCACGCCTGCACTGCCGCCACCCACCACCCCACTGCCTACCCCCACCCCTCAATCGTCTCCGACACGCCGGACTGAAGCTCAAGCTCCAGACACAACGCCCCCGGAGTCACCACCTGCAACAACTGTGACCGCCGTATCACCAGAGCTGAGGAGAACGATCCGGCCTCCAGACAGACTAAATATTTGATGACGCCACATCACCCCCGCTGGACTTGATTTTTTTAACAGGGGGTGAATGTGGTGAATGTATTCACCTAAGTATGAACTGTCTGTATAGTGCTGTGACCTATGACCTGGAAATGATAATACGGTCTACTTCCACGTACTGTACTAGAACCCTGATGGGCTCCGCCCTCACTTGGGTGATATATAGACCGGCCACCTGTAGGTGGCACTCATTTGTACGGCAGACACTGGCAGGCGAGTTCCTGGATAATAAAGCCAAAAGTTCTGAGGTTGTGTACCCCTTTAGGACCTGAAGCCATGGAAGGTGCGCTCATATGGTGGTCAAACAGGTTGATTATCGGCCTGCGAAATCCTTCCAATAGATCAATGGCAGGTGGTGAGAGTGAGCGAGATGTCTGCTCAGCCAGAACCTGCAGAAGGCAATAGCAAACCACTGCAGTACTTTGCCACGCACAACTATAGACCAAAAGGTGGAAAGGTGGGATTCTCCGACCCCCCCCGCTGGGTTGGAGAATCACCGGGGGGGGGGCGGCGTGAATCCCGCCCCGCCGCTCCAACGCCGGCAGCTGAATTCTCCGGCGCCGGTTTTCAGGCTGGGACGGGGATCGTGCTGCGCCGGTCGGGGGCCATTGGCAGATGCCAATTCTCCGGGCCCCGATGGGCTGAGCAGCCGTGCGTTACTGGCCAGTCCCGCCGGCGTGAAATGGACATAGTCCATCCCGGCGGGACCTGGCTTGTCGGCCGTCTAGTGGGGTCCACGGGGTGGGGGGGGGGAGCGCGCGGGGGGATCTGACCCCATGGGGGGCCCCCACGGTGGCCTGGCCCGCAATCGAGGCCCAATGATCTGCAGGCGGGCCTGTGCCGTGATGCACTCTTTCCCTCCGCGCCAGCCTCTCTAGTGCTCCGCCATGGCCGGCGCGGAGAAGAAACCCCCTGCGCATATGCAGGAAACACGCCGGCGGTTCTGCACATGCGCCAACTCACACCGGCCGTCGGAGGCACTTTGGCGCCAGTTGGCGCAGCGCCAAACCCTCCAGCACCGCCTAGCCCCCGGAAGTGTGGACGTTTCCGCAACTTCCGGGCGGCCCGATGCCAGAGTGGTTCACGCCGCTCTTGCCGCTGGTACGGGACCCCCCGCCGATTGCAGGAGAATCCCGCCCGAAGTTTATGGTAGTCAATGCCCTCTTAGGGTATGGTCCCTGAAGAGAAAGGGAGAGACTTGTTTATTCCAATTTCCTCCTCTTTTGCCTCCCATCTTCCACCGTCCATAAAATTAAGATTATTCAGAACTCTGCTGTCTGTCCTAACTTGCACCTTCATCCATCACTATTGGGTCCTGGCTAAGCAACAATGTGATTTTTAAATTCTTGTCCTTGTTTTCAAATATCTATATAACCTCGCTCCGCTCTATCTTCCTGTAGTGTCTTCCAAATTCACAGCACTCCAATTCTAATAATTGTCACAAGTAGGCTTACATTAACACAGCAATGAAGTTACTGTGAAAAGCCCCTTGTCGCCACATTCCGGCGCCTGTTCAGGTACGCAGAGGGAGAATTCAGAATGTCACCCAAGCGGGAATCAAACCTGGGACCCTGGTGCTGTAAAGCAGCAGTGCTAATCACTGTGCTAATGCCTCTAATGCATTGTAATCCCTGTCAATAAACTTTCAACTTTCAATTTTGAGCATTGGTGAATACTGGACGAGCTATGACAACAATCTAAAGCTGCTCACTAGAAACATTTTTACAATTCCATTGCAGTGGGGGACAAAGAGAAATCTTCCCACTTTAATGACAGATTTACAACCAGGAATGTCCTTTAAACTGCTTCTGTTTTTGCTGCTGTTACTTCGCTGGACTTGTGGTATAAACTGAATTTACACACCCCAGATTAAGGTCCGTGTTGCTGTGGCCTTCATTGACTGACACCCTATCAATCAGGCCGAACACCAGGTGGGGAACTGATCAGTGATGTTAAACTGCATTGTTTTATTATTGTTACAATGTGGTTAGGGACCATTCACATTTAAAAAGAAACTCAAACATCCCATTTTAACCAATCAAACACAATTGGCCGTGATCATACGGCCTTCTCGTGACTAGCTCGGTGATGCGACAAGGCTGGTAAATTTCACGAGATGTACGACGCTTGGGGCACCTCGTGAGATCTCATTAAATCTTGCGAGACGTCGCAATCTAGATCTTGCCCCCAGTGGGCATGATCCAGATTTACATACTTAAATATGCCTGTGTTGGATTATCCCAAGGCCAGCGATCGGACGCTCTTGCCGTGAAGCCCTCGCCATGGCGGTGTCTAACACTGGTCCACTCAACCGTGGACCAAGCGTACCGGCACCTGATGGGGTCTCCCAGGAGATCAGAGGCCCCCAGGTGGCAGGGCCAAGGTGCCTGGGTGCTAGGTTGCCTTTCCAGGGATCGGACCCGGTGGGGTGCCCTGCCGTTATGAGGTGGGGTGAGCGGGGACTCAAGGACGCCCTAATCAGTAGATGGGGTGTTGGGGAAAGGTCTGGAGCCTGCTGTGTGGAATTGAGAGATCAGGACGGCATTTAGAAACGGCACCCCGATCTCTTGTTGTACTGACAAACTCAAAATGAAGAAGTGTGGCCTTGGCAGGACTTTCCTCGCAGAAGCCTAAAAACAGAATTCCATTTAATAATAGGGCTGCTCTCAGCACTGCAGTAGGCAAGAAACACCCTACTAAACATGCCCAAAACAGGACTCTGTTTTTTTCTCATTATATCACACCAATATTTCATTTAAAAAAAAACAAACATATTTTATTGAATATGAAATTATTAATCAAACTAGCACTACCGACACATATAGAATACAGTGCAGAAGGAAGTCACTTGGCCCGTTGAATCTGCACCAACCCTCTGAAAAAGCACCCACCCAGGCCCACTCGCTGCCCTACCCCTGTAATCCCACCTAACCTTTGGCCACTAAGGGGCAATTTAGCATGGCCAAACCACTTAACATGCACATCTTTGGACTGTGGGAAGAAACCAGAGCAACCGGAGGAAACCCACGCACACACAGGAAGAATGTGCAAACTCCATCCAGTGGCCCAATGTCAGAATTGAACCGGGGTCCTGAGCACTGTGAGGCAGCAATGCTAACCACTGTGCCACTATGCCACCCTTTGAAAGAACAATAGTTGAAAGAACAGTAGTTGAAAGAACAATACAAAATACACTTGGCAGACGTTTTTGTTTTCGTTTGGAATGAGAGAAAGAGTCCTTTAGTAATTTTCTCCCTATTATGTTACTATGGATTCGGTAAGCTGTCCATGGAACTGTTGAACAAAATGGTAGCAATGACTGTGGTGCGCCTTTATGTGGAACTTATAGCATAGAAACAAGCTATTCAGGACAGCATTCTACATCCACATGTATCTCCTCCCACCTTACTTCATCTCGACCTAGTAACATATCATTCTATTCCTTTCTCTCTCACGTTCCTATCTAGCTTCACTTCAAATGCATCAATGCCATTTTTCTCAACAATGTCGTAACACATTTCACATTCTAACCACACTCTGAATAAATAAGGTTCTCTTCAGTTCTTTATTAAGTATACCTGTGACTATCATATATTTATGTTCCCGAGTTTTGGACTTGCCCACAGTTGGAAATATGCCCTCTACATCCCCCTACTCGCGACAATAATAAAGATTGTTATTATTTACAATTTGTATCCTTGACCTTTATCCTTGGGGTAAGAGAAAACAATTCCTGCTCCTGCTACGCAGTGACACCTGGTGGAAAGTGTGTGTCATCAAGGACGGAATTTTCTGTCATGCGCTTTATTGCTATTATCCAGCTTTACACTCTTCGATAAGGTGTACCTGAGTGACAAGAATGAATCAGGAGAGGAAGCAAGAGAATTTTTAAAGAGCAAGGAGAGAAATTGCCCATTGTGAAAGATACAGCCAGCCTTGGCTCAGTGGTAGCACCCACAGGTCAGAATCAGAAGATTATGGGTTGTGGTCCCACTCCACAGAGACTTGAGCATAACATTTAGGCTGGTAGTACTGTGGATGTGCTGCACTCTTGGAGATTTTGGTGAATGTATAAGCACTAGTAATTCACCAGTATAATGTGTTGCATTATGTCATGCCATTAACCCTGTGGGCTCAATCTATGGGCCATTGTGTGGCTTCACCCACAGGGGGTGATGTGGAGCCTGTACGGGCTCTGCCCATGGCTCCACCCCTTATAGGAAGTATAAGAGCAGCTGATTTGCGGAACCGCCTTCAGTAATGTACCAGTCACAGGCAGGCAGATTTGTAAGCTGATTAAAACCACTGTTTACTTCGACTCGAGTCTCCGAGTGAATTGATGGTCGCACCAGAGATGCTGGCTTTTGAATGAGCCATTCAACAAGGCCCTCTCAGGTAGATGTAAAGATCCAATGGCACTGATTTGAAGAAGAACAGGGCATTCTCCTGGTGTCCTGAATAATCAATTACACTCAATCAAAATCTCGGAAACAGATTACCTGGTCATTATCGCATTACTGTTTGCTTGCTGTGTACAAATAGCTGCTATATTTCACTTACTTCAGATCTACTGAATTGGTTGTAAAGCGTCGTGATACATTCTGAGGTATTGGATCTACTGCAATGTGAGTTACTGCAGGGGAGCTTTATCTAAATCCCAAGGAGAAAACTTCAACTGAAATTTTAAAAGACACTCCCAATACAAACCGAACTTTGTAAAGTACGGAAACATTTCTTCTATTTCACTTTTGTGCGAGTGATGGTTACAGGGGTCCCACCTACCTAGAGCTCTGGCCAATCAGAGGCTGGCAGCTGGTTTGAACTGCAGCAATGTAGTAGCTGCTACCGGACTGACAACCACCCGACGATCAGGGGGCGGGGTCCTCCGGCTTCCCAGCCACATGTCTCCCAGCAGCAGGAGGCAGCGCGCCATTCACTTGTGATATGATTCTCTGCTTCTGCTGCTGCCAATGGAAATTCCTATTGAAGTCGCTCCACACCACCGGGAAACCCATGTTTGGGGGTGCGCTGCCAGTGGGACCAAAGAATGGCCAGAGAATTCTGACCCAGGACTCAGGACACGGGTGAGTGATGGTGGAAGGGGATTTGCAGGATTGGATTCATGGGGGAAGGCCGAGTTGTAGGTGGTGCAGGGAAGCCGGCAGCGAGGACGGGGTGGTAGCTCTAGTGCTTACTCTTCCTGATGCTGGGTCTCTTAGTCAGGGACTGAGTGCCTTTGAACAAGTGACAACACCCACCACAGGAAGTGGTGGATTTGCTTGTTGTGCTGCCAGCATGCCTTTCGCCACATCAACCGGGCTGAGGTCTTTTGCGTAGCGATTAATTGAACACTTCAGGGTCTCATTTGGTGGTGAAGTCCATCCATGGTCCTTCCCATCATGAACTTTACTTGGCGTGGAGACAGGGATGTGGTTGGAGCCCCAGCCGTTACCATCCCAACTGATCACATGAACATCGCAGCACCAATCTCATCGCGGTGGAAGGCACAGGATTAAACCCAATATTCTTATGGTTGCAACATTTCTAAATAAAAATCTGGATGACTGCAATTCGGCAGTTTAAAATAGAATGGGTGGTTTTGGTGTCATTAAGCTAAATTAGTACCTTAGATCACTAAACGAAAAGAAATTGGTCACAGCATAAAGTCATCAGTATTTGGATCCAAGAATCAGTACATCAAAAACAGGTTCACATAGAGTTCATTTCATGGTTTAATGTGTTGTTTGATGCTAAACCTACTGTAACAAAGTGGAGGAATTAAAATGCTTGATTCCTGGCGGTGGGATCTTCTGGTCCTGCCGAAGGCAAGCCCCTGCAGTAGGTTCCCTGACGGCAGGGTGGCGAGCCACGCAAAACGCTGCAGTCATTGGGGGACCGGAAATTCCTACCCGTGGCCAGCGGCAAACCGCCTAGACCACCGGTAAACAGTCTGCAGGGGATTGAGCACCAGAAAATCTCTCCCCTGGTCTATGCTTGGTTAGCTGTCTCATATTGACAGCAGTAGAATTGCCTTCAGTTCCCTTGGGTTAAGGAATGAATTATCAACCAAACCTTTCATCGCTGATCACTACCTTCCACTCTCTAACATATCCCCTGAGGATAAGGTGTGGTCGTGGTTCCTCTGTTGTTGAGAGGCCAATGAACAGTCTAGACTTGTACATATGAATCGTCATTCGGAGAGGAACCTCGATGGCTATCACTAGCTATTAAACCAGCATAGAACATAGAACAGTACAGCACAGAACAGGCCCTTCGGCCCTCAATGTTGTGCCGAGCCATGATCACCCTACTCAAACCCACGTATCCACCCTATACCCGTAACCCAACAACCCCCCCTTAACCTTACTTTTATTAGGACACTACGGGCAATTTAGCATGGCCAATCCACCTAACCTGCACATCTTTGGACTGTGGGAGGAAACCGGAGCACCCGGAGGAAACCCACGCACACAGGGGGAGGACGTGCAGACTCCACACAGACAGTGACCCAACCGGGAATCGAACCTGGGACCCTGGAGCTGTGAAGCATTTATGCTAACCAGCTAGCATGGGTTACTGAGGGAGGTAAAAAGTGGGTACTGTTGAATATTCAAGTAACACTGCCTGCTGGTGTAACCTCACGTGATCTGTAGTGACCTTAGTAGAGTGTTTGCATTGGATTTCAGTTTACCATCTTGCACTGTAGAGCAACATCCCCAAACAAACCCTGCACTGTGTTTTTGATAAACTTAGAGCGTGACACCTTTACTTCTTTTCTCTTTGTGGCTAGCTTGGGAAATGTAACGAAAGAGAAAACTGGCAATGAGGATTTGGGTGATAAAAACCATCAACAGGGTTTGTGGCAAAGAAAAATTGTCAAGGCACTTGAAAACAGAAGATGAAGCGAGGTGGTCCATCACAAACAGCTGCCGGTGTGAGAAAGGATTTTGAAAAAGATACACAACTTTGAGTAACTGGAACGTATCTAAAATAAAAAGACAAAGTTTTAGGTGTTTACTTACTGTTGAAATGAGTAGAATATGTGGAGACCAAACGGGTAACACTGTAAATAGGAACTGCAACTTAGAAGGACATCCGACTCTGCAACCTCTGCTCGGGAAAAGGATACTCCAGGCAAGGGAAGAAATTTGTTTTGCTTGTGGGCTGGGTGATCGCTTGCTTCTTAAAAAATAAAAAGAAGGGAGGAAGGCTAAAGAAGTGCAGACCAGGGAACCAGGATCCAAAAATGGCTGGAAGAAATGGCGCCAAGGAGGCATTTGATGGGAACTATGAGATTTGAAAGAGAAGTTTCAATTGTATCTTGTAGATAACCGGTCACCAGAGAACCTAATGATTGTGAAATTTCTCAGTTCAGTAGGTCGTAAAACTTTTACACTACTGCAAAATCTAGTTCACCCAGCAAAAGCTGGAGATATAGCCGACAAGAAATTAATGAAAATCTTGGAAGGACTTTTCTTTCCCTATCTGCTCTTAATTGCACAAAGCTTTTGTTTCCACTGCTCTGGTCAGGAAGAAGGTGAAAGCATTGTGCAATTCTTAGCAACTTTATGTAAATTAGCAAACTAATGCAAGTTTGGTTGAACACTAGATGATACCCTTTGTGATAGGTTGGTATTAAGGCTCTGAAATGAAGCCATCCAGAGAAAACTGCTGACTGAAAAAGCTTTAACTCTGAAATCTGCAGTGGAAATCGCTGTATTTAGGAAACTTGCAGCAAAAGAGGCTTCACAGATTGGAGTTGGAACAAAGATACACAGGGTGGAGACCGTTAAACACAAGTCTGTGCAGAGTCTACCGTGTCATATTGTGCACAAGTAGAACATTCAGCAGGAGAATGTTGGATTAAGGAGAAGAAATGCAAGAATTGTGGCAAAAGGGGCCACATTGCCAAAGCATGCTGGTCACGTCAAACTTCCACCCACACGCAAAGAAATGTGCAGTCAGGTCTACTATCGAGTTCACAAGTTGAATGATGGAACTCAAGATTCACTAGGGGACAATGTACTGGAGCAGCTTCAAAAGCTGAAACTAGGTGTCGTGTCAGTAAGAGGTGATCAACAACATTTTTGGGTGTTTCCAAAGCTTGACGGTAACCAGATCATGATGGAAGTCGATATGGGAGCAGCTGTTTCATTAATACCAGAGATAATATACAATCAGAAGCTAATGCATCTAGCTTTACAACCATCAAATGTTATCCTAAGGATAACACAAAAGAGGTTGTACCACTGAAAGGATGTATTATGGTGCAAGTGGAAGATAATGGTCAAACAGCAGAGTTGCCTTTCTACATTGTCCAAGGAAACTTTCCTGCTTTATTTGGTAGAGCAGGGTTTAGCAAGATAAAACTCAACTGGGCCGTCATAAATCAACTGGTTGATTCAAAGAATGACCAACAGCAGCTTCTGGAAAAATATAAAAAGATGTTTGAAGACTCATTGGGCTCAAAATTAGGAGTTAAAATCAAACTCAAGTTTAAGCCACACAGTAAACCCAAATGTCTCAAAGCTAGAACTGTACCACACACCATCAGGCCAAAAGTCAAAGATGAACTAGAAAGACTAGTTCAAACAGGAGTCATTGAATCCGTTACTACCAGTGTTTGGGCTACGCCAATAATTCCTGCTTTGAAGCGTGATGGGTCAATAAGGATTTGTGAAGATTTTAAAACCATAATTAACCTAGTGTGGTGTGCAGATCACTATCCACTGCCATTGATTGACAACTTATTCACTGGACTTTCTGGAGGATAGAAATGCAGCAAAATAGATCTTTTACAGACATATCTACAGATGAATGCGGCTACAGATTCACAACCATTACTGACAATAATGACACATAATGTTTTATTTTGTCACAGGAGACTTACATTTGGGATAACTTTGGCAACTGCTCTTTTTCTGAGATCCATAGTTCCAATGCTGAGTGGGCTAATTGGTGTACAATATTATCTAGAAGATGACATTACAGGTTCAAGTGACCAAGAACACTTAAAGAACTTGGAAGCTACCCCTGGCGAGGCCACATAATAACAATCTTAGAGTCAAAAAAGAAAAGTGTGAATTTTTTAAATCATCCATCAACTATCTAGATCACATCATTGACAAAGATGATTTACATAAAGAATCAAAAAAATGGCTGAAATCCTAGAAGCCCCATGTCCTCAAAATGTGACGCAATTAAGGTCAGATTTGGAATTGCTCAATTATTATGGTGAATTTGTTCCTAACGTGGCATTGAAATTGAAGCCATTGCACACTTTATTATGTGTGAAATAGGCATGGCACTGGACCGAAGAATATGAAAATGCACATAAAAACATAAAAGATGCATTACAGAAATCAGAGTTATTGGTCCAGTACAATCCAGAGCTGAGGTTACAGCTTGCTTGCAATGCATCGCCCTATGGGTTGACACAGTTGTCTCACACATTATGCCCTCAGGAGAGGAAGGACCGATAGGATTTGCTTCACAAACACTAGGTCAGAAACAAATTATGCTCAGCTAGAAAAAGAAGCTTTGAGCATCATATTCGGCGTAAAAAGATTTCACCATTATTTTTATGGTGTCATTTTACACACTTGACAGATCATTGACCCTTGATGACAATGTTTCGGCTGTATAAAGGTATTCCTTCATCTCAAGTCAGAGATATGCAAAAACTGATCCAATGATGGGAAAGCTTACGGACTTGGTCCTAAAATAAGATCCTAAGATTGGTCCTAAGATACAATGTACATTGTAAAAATCCAGACATTAAGCCCTACATCACAAGAAGACATGAGCTGAGAGTCCAGAGTGGAATTCTACTGTGGGAAATCTGAGTGATTATTCCTCTGTGCTTACATAACAAGATGCTTGATCAACTACATAGAGCATAGAACATACAATGGAGAAGGAGGCCATTCGGCCCATCGAGTCTGCACCGACCCACTTAAGTCCTCACTTCCACCCTATCCCCATAACCCAATAACCCCTCCTAACCTTTTTTGGTCACTGAGGGCAATTTAGCATGGCCAACCCACCTAACCTGCACGTCTTTGGACTGTGGGAGGAAACCGGAGCTCCCGGAGGAAACCCACGCAGACACGGGGAGAACATGCAGACTCCGCACAGTCAGTGACCCAGCAGGGAATCAAACCTGGGATCCTGGCGCTGTGAAGCCACAGTGCTAATCATTTGCACTACCATGCTGCCCTTACATGAAGGACATCCTGGTGTGGTGTGGATGAAGGAACGTGCATGCAGTTCTTTTTCGTGGCTGGGATTAGATGCCCAAATGAAGTGAAATTAGGGCGAAGACAATCCCGTGCAAAAGTAAGGAAAACTCCACAATTACACTGCATCCATGGGAGTGGCTGACACAGCCATGGCAGAGAATACACATGGACAACACTGGTCCAATTGAGGGTCACATATTCCTAGTGTTTGTCGACGCACACTCAAAATGATCAGAGGTAACAATTCTGAAATCCACGACGGCCGAACAAACCATTTTGTTTTGCAGGTGATAATGGAACTCAATTTATGTCAAAAGAGTTTGAAGATTACTTAGAAGGAATTGGTATACAACATATCAAATTGGTTCTGTGCCACCCTGGAACAAATAGCTAAACAATTTGATCAGTCACTCAATCATGCAGTTCAGACATTGAGCAATCAAGGCACGTCACGAGAATGCATCAATGCCATGTTAAGAACAAATTCACCATAATAATTGAGCAATTCCAAATCTGACCTTAATCATCTAAATAATATTGTGCACCAATTAGCCCACTCAGCATTGGAACCATGGATCTCAGAAATAGAATAGAACATTGAATAGAAATACTCCGCAACACAGAGCTCACCAGCAATGCTACTCTTCAAGAGGAAACTAAAGACGCAATTCAACCTCTTGCTACCACCTGATACTTCAGAGATTGTCAAATGACAACAACAAACACAGATTGTTAGGAGAGAGCAAAACTCAAAAAGTAGAGTCTTCAACCAAGGAGAACGAGTACTAGCCAGGAACTAAACAATGAGTGAAAAATAGGTCCCAGCCATCATCCAGCAAAGACAGGTAAAATATCACACACCATACAGATGGATGATGAGGGAATTTGGTGACGTCATACCGACCTACTAGCTTCACAAAGTGAAATCACTGAGACTTCACCAGAAGTATTCACATCGGAATATATGGGCAGCGATATGTCAGAACTGAGACCTACTACTGAGGAAATTGCAGAATCTGTCCCTGCAGAGTATTCAGCACCAATGGAGACATTGAGGTATTTTCTCAAGAAATATCACCAACAGGAGAAAAGGAAGTCACTTTTGAGGTCTTAAAAAACAGATTCCGTAACATTGATTACTACCCAGAACAGACAGTTTTAATCCCGAGAGACATTATTGAGTGTACATATGTATCAACAATATAATGTTGTAAAGTAATATAATATATATTTACTTGGATCTGTTGTTGAAGTGTTAAAAGAAAGGTTGTTTGCACTAAAGGAATAAATGGGGAGGGGTGTTATGTATTCAAGTAGTACTGCCTGCTGGTGGTACATCACATGATCTGTAGTGACGTCAACAGAGTGTTTGCGCAGCCTTTGAGCTCACCATATTGCACTGTAAGGGCAACATTTCCAAACAAATCCTGCACTGTGTTCACAAATTTGGAGCGTGGCACCTCTGTCATGTGAGAGTACCTTTAAGAAATGGATGTTTATAAATGGGTGTGTATATAAATATCTGTAATGAGAGTACCTTTAAGAAATGGGTGTTTATTACTGCAGCGATGTCAGAGAGTGGGTGGAGCTGGGCTGTCTGTCAGCTTCTTACTTTCGCTTTAGGCTTTTTGCTGCAGAGTGGGTTTGGTTTCATTTTAGTTTTGGAGAAGCTGCAATCACAACAGGAAGTGTGTGAATCTCTGCAAGCCTATGAATGCCCATTTGCTGATTTAAACGTGGTAGCCATTCTCAGTAGTGAAGTTAAACCTGAGGTGCTTCTGTTAAAGGTTTGGTTTTAAGTCTTATGAATGTTAAAAGGAAAGCTCAAGGATTACTTAGTGTTGTATCCTTTGTAGGGTTGTATTTGAATTAATGGTTGCTAAGATGTTCACTGTATGTTTTAAAAAGGTTAACTTGAGTTCATAGAATAAACATTGTTTTGCTTTAAATAATACTTTTCCATTTCGGCTGTACCACACCTGTAGAGTGGGCCGTGTGCTCCCCATACCACCATCGATCAAAAGTTGTGGGTCAGGTGAACTCCATGATACACTTTGAGGTTCTCTAAACCCTGGCCCATAACACCTCTACATCCTTGTGGCTAACGAGGGAAATATAACAGATAATAATAACCCATTCCATTTTTAGCATTCTGCTCATTCACATTTCCCTAAAATTTACCTCAGTGTGTGAATTGACTTAGTACAGTTTGCACCTGTGATATCAGCAGCCAACCGGAAGACGGTATTCTGAAATTAGCAGCAGTGCCAGCGAAGAGGAGAAATAAGACAACTTATATTATAACGTATTTCGCAGCATCAAGAAGTGGCGTAGTGAGGTGGGAAGCTAAAGTATTTAGAACTTAAATTCCAAAACCAGTGCAGTGAAATCTGTCACAAAGACCACCTGCATAGAATGAGTGCATATCTCGAGTGACACTGAACGATGAGTCTCAACAATGCGTTCATGGTTCAAGCTTCAACCTGCACTGAAGGAAAAGCTGTTTATAAAGACCTCCTGATGTCAGTGCCACAGAGAGGCATTACAGACAGGTTTCACTGCAGATAAATAAGCCTTGTTGATAGAAAGGCAGATGTGTGTTAAACTGGAAGCATGCAGTTGTTTTCATAATCAGGCGTGTCGGCTAATATGAAGTATGAAAGAAAAGGTGCTTCATCGTTAGTGTACTTTGAAGGAAAGAAAGAACATTGCAAGTAAAAGGTAAAATTGGACTATCTAAGATAGCAAAACGAAAGGCAATAGAACGTTTCTGAAAAAAGAAAAGTATGAAACGCTGATTATTTTTACCAAGTTGCACCCAGTTTGATAAAAAGATACATTCTACCATGGCAACGCTTTGGATTCAGAAGTGCAGAGTTTAGAATTGAACCAAAAATGTTCAGTTTCCGATGATTTGCCACTGAATTACACATACCAGGAATGGGTGGAGTCACTTCGTCAAAGCCCAAACCAAACACACAGGTTTGTAAGGACTCGTACTATCACAGTTCAATTCTGTGAACTATTGTAGTTCAGTGTCTTGGAAATAATATTAGACAGAGACTTGGAGCTTCGTTTCAGGAATTTATTAACGTTCCTGAAATGAAGCTCGAAGTCTCCGACTTCCAAGGCGCCTGTGTATGATTACAACACCTGCGTATCATTAACTCTGCAGCCCAGTTCAGGTGCAGGAGAGTGTGGCCCCCCCAAAGTCAAGGCGTCAAGTGCCCCCAAATTCAGTGACAGAGCATCTTCAGGATGCTGTGGAGGAACCCCCCCCCCAACAATGTTTTCTACTCCTGCGATGAGAGAAGAAGATCCATTAATCCCACCATCTGGCTTGGGAGGAGCTGGCCAGTGTGGTTAGAGCTAACTCTACGCACAATCAATAATCCCATGCAGAAAAAGGATAAATGGCCACATCCATTCCTCCAGGGAGTTAGCCTTCTCCTCACTCTCAGCTCACACTCTCAAAAGCCCATCAAGCATTTGCAGGGTTACAGTCCACGTGGGTCTCACACAAAATCATCACAAGGGCCAACATCACTAATTCTCGCACACACACCTTGACACGTTCATCTCCTCTCATATCCTATGTAGCTTGCCTTCTAGACGTCTACTCAACACCCACAAAAGACAGGCATCCATATCATGTGCCTCAGCAGCTATCCTGCTCACAGTCTGTCCACCTGTCTTTTTGCAGGACAAGTTTTCCCACAACAGCAGGGAGATATCCCTAACCAGTGGGGGGATGCCTGGGCTCCGGCCCATCACAGAGATGGAAAGAGAGGACCGGGGCTGTGTGTGCACAGATGGTGAGACCGGCATCTCTCAACCAAGTGAGGACCCAGTAAAGTAAGTAAGAGTAAAGTAGCCATAGTTGTCAATGATCATAGGCTGCTTTCCCCTTTGAGAGGGGAGAGCTGACTGCTGGTGATTTAACCTGAGGCTCCCCACAGGCGAGAGACAAGATTGAGAAGACGGGGACCTCATGGATAACCTCAGCCGGTACAGGAATTGAACTCACACCGTTGGCCTTGTTCTGCATCACAAACCAGCTGTCCAGCGAACTGACCTAAACCAGCCCCCAGACACTCTACCATCTCAACATTCACCCAGTGATATTGGGACTGCTTTGAAACGTTGCTGACAATGCAGCCAATCACCAATAATCGGTTCTCTCTTTGGCAGGCGTAAGTGAGAAATGGAAGAGGGACTGTGGCAGCCAGCCCCTCAGCCCTAAACCCCAGACCACCTCCGTTTAGGATCCTGAGGACAGGCAAGATGAAAGCCAATCACAGCATTCATCCACACCCTCCACCAGCATGAAGACACACCTGTCGGTGGGTTAAAGTTGTGGAGCGGCTCGGGGCCACAATGTGTGAGCACAACACAGATTCTCATAGAATCATAGAATTTACAGTGCAGAAGGAGGCCCATCGAGTCTGCACCGGCTCTTAGAAAGAGTACCCCACCCAAGCCCACACCTCCAACCTATCCCCATAACCCAGTAACCCCACCCAACACTAAGGGCAATTTTGGACACTAAGGACAATTTAGCATGGCCAATCCACCTAACCTGCACATCTTTGGACTGTGGGAGGAAACCGGAGCACCCGGAGGAAACCCACACACACGGGGAGAACGTGCAGACTCCGCACAGACAGTGACCCAAGCCGGGAATCGAATCTGGGACCCTGGAGCTGTGAAACAACATTGCTAACCACTGTGCTACCATTGTGAACAATTGTGCTAACCACTACAGCACGGTCAACAGCAACTGATGGCAGGGACATCTAAGGTCTCTGACACTTGGAGGATCACTAGAGGCAAGGATTCTGCTGAGTCCCTGTCAGATAGTGAGCCTGTGAACTCAGCCGAACACAGATGTTGGAGCTATAAAGACAAATACAGGAATATGAGGCAGTGTTGTCAGATACAGTCAACAGATTGCACGTACGATGGAGGAGTCTGTCCACATTCACTCCCTTGTGGAATGAATAGGTGTTTTGTGAGTAGATGAACAAAGAGAGGCATGTGTAGATGATAGAAAATTTATGATAGGAACAGTAAGGTATAAGGGTTTCCTGTACGGCAGGCATATTAAAGTCTCTTGCAGCTTTCAATGGGTCAGCCATTGATACCTGGTTGCCATGGGGCCCAGCAGCCCTGGTCAAGTCGATTGAAACTTAAATTCTAGATTTAACACTTCAACAGCAAGGGAGAGGCTTGTTGTTTGCAGACTTGCAGATGCAAAGAGTCTGGATAGAGAGAGGCAAGGAAAGGTAGGGGGACATCAACTGCTATGAGCGGAAGCAGAAAAGGCTGTACTTTGTTAGCCAACAGGCAGGATTCAGGTGGGAGACTGGACCGGTCCAAATTTAAAGACAATGGAACATTCATCCTGGTGTGCCCAGCAGGAAAAAACCACAGGGTAGGTCTTGCTGCTGGAAATCGGTTCAGGTATTCTCAGAAGGCTGAGTGAAATGACTTTCGATAGGCACTGGACATTACGACTGCGAAACGGGGAGAAGAGAGCCATGGGCTGATTCTCCGGAAAGATATCTAACCTGACAATGAGCCTGTGGAAGAGGTTTTCCCAGAGCTGATGGAGACTTTAGAGTGTGGCTGGGACACCCAGAAGGGTCACTCAGCGTCACTCCAGCAGATCCTTTGCTGCTTGGAGGTGTCCCAGAGGCTACGGGTGTTGGAGTTGTCGCCAGCCATGCATGGCACCAATCCAACACTGTTTGGGTGGCGACCGCAGTGGAGAGCCTCATGCAGGACGTCAACACCATTAGTGAAGGTGTCCAAGGCATCCCGCAGTCGGTGACGGCCATGGTTGAGGATCTCGACAGAATGTCCAACTCGCTGGGGGATGTGAGCCAGTATAAGGCTGATCTTGCTGAGTTTTTGCAGGATATGCTCACTTAACCGCGATTGCCAATTCCCTATTAGCGATAGTCTTCAGCCGCATGACCAGAGGCCTCACCAGTCGGTGGGGGTTATGGGTGGTCGGTGGGCCAGAGGGCAGGGACAAGGGTTGTCCCTGGAACAGATACAAATTATTCAGGGGTTGGCATGGTGATGCCACAAGCGGTTTCTCCTCAGCTGCCCCCCAGCGCCTCCCGCCCTCCCATGGCACCCCACCCCAGCCAGGGCTGTCTCTCACGCACCCAGCCAAGGGTCCTCCACATCCCGCCGAGGCTCCCCCACTCCCCCGCTGAACACTGGGGCGGCAAGCCCAGCGACCCGGGCTCTTTGCCTGTGAGCACAGATGGCTACTCACCTCTTCAGCTCCCCACAGGAGCATTTCCGCCAGGTTCACATTTTTAAACAGGAGTATTAATCAGCGCCAGTGTGATCACCTGCCGTGGAGACTGATGAATAACGGGAGGCCGTTGGATAAAGGGTGGCTCCCATTAATTGTATGGAAATGGAGCTTAACTGGTGATACTTGGTTTCTCGCCATGCTCGGGCAAGATCCTGATTTCACCCATGGGAATTGGCCAGTTGCATCGCCAACTGTTTGGTGTCTGGCACAGTTCTCATTTTCGGCCTCCCGCTATTCACTGGCGGCCTCGTTTCGCTTAAGTGATGGTGTAACGAGGCTGGAGAATTGCACCCTACAATTCTGGGAGAGTGCAGTGCAACATTCAGGAGGTGACTTGGTGTTTCAGCTGTGTGAAGCAATTAAGGGGAAGGATTTATTTACAGTAGTCTAGTGCATTAGTTGTGTACTAATTGTTTGTCAACGTTCCTTTTAGTGTGTTTATTACAATAAAAATCTTAAAACTTAAATTATTGTAATACAGTCTTTAGAGCCAGTCACTGAGAACGCAATCTCTTTTTAAAAGTTATTAGTCCCAACAGATATCATAACAAGGCCAATTAAAAAGTTGATCGGTTCAGCAGCTGGCCCTGAAGAACTAAACAACTTAACATTGGCATTGCCAGTGGGTAAGTGAGATCAATTCATGGGGGAGTCAGCAATGCCAACAATGCTACAGCAGTCGACCAGTTTCATTTCCAACTTCAGATTTTCCCAACGTGAAATGGTCCGTGTTGTGTTTGGTCCTTTGTACCTTAGGAAGGAATCCACCAAACTTGTCTAAACCAGAATCTTTTATTGAGTCTCGTGTGGTAAGATACCAATCTGATACAGAGCACGTTATCATGGAGTCTGCTAATTACTCCTCTGGAACTTGCACCTAGCACTGACTATTCACATGTATGTCGTATTACCCTCCCAATCTTCCTCTGAAGACGGCCGCATGTATCGCCCCTTCTCGTGGAGTCACAGGTCACATGACCTTAGTCTAGAGATTACATTGTGTGTCTGTACTGTCACCTGTTGGTTGGAGGTCGCACACTATAATATAGCTCACAGGCACATCTCCACCGTCTGGACATGCCAGGTAGACATAAGAAATTAGCAGCAGACATTGGCTGATGCATCAGCTATATTATCATTGCTGGAATAAGAACAACTCTTGGAGACAGTTCCCAGTGAATGAATGATGGTGCTGTCTCTCAGCATGGCAGCACATATCAGTAGACATTCTCACCAGCTCTTCCAATTCTTTCAAATTCAGTTGCACATATCCAGACCAGGCTACCAATGCAAAAGCTCAGGAGGTGCCACCTTCTGTGCCATGAAATGAGTGCCACCTCAGTCCAAGAATACTACAATAACAAAAGGGCAACCAACCACCTCATGTGCCTTGTTGACTCGATGCGTCAGAAAGTTGTGTTCACCGGATAATTAAGTTCACAACAATAACTTAGTTTAGAAACCTTACTGAACAGCACTGTTAGAATGTAAAATGAGTAGTTATCGCAATTTGAAAACATAATTATAGTGGTTTAAAAGCATTATCTTCTTCTGTCTGTTATGTTTGTTTGCTATGGTATCTACATTTATACTGGGCTAACTTTGCCCCAACCAGAACCATAAATTCTCTTGTTGTCACAGAGAGCTACATTCCCTTGTCTTCCTCTCATATATAGACTATGGGGTAAAAGCTTGTCTGGGTCAAAACCGGCAATATCGGATTGGCCGCCTATAAGCAGCACCTGATATTTCATTCTATTAACTTCAGTGAAATTGAATCAGATGCTAAGTCCAATGGGTAGCCATTCTGATAGCACTTACCTTGTGCCATGGCCTGAGATGAATTTGTACCACTATCTGTTTGCACACCAATTTATCACACAATTGAAACAGGCTTGAGTAGGACATTGGGTTATTATCAGATATGTGCACAGATATTGTAGCTTTAATCAAGCTAACATTCCAACCAACTAACAGCAGTAATTTAAATGTTATAAGGAATCTGGTAATTTTCTATCAGAGCGAAAAGGCACATCAATATAATAGCATATTAGGCAGCTAAATAGAGACTCATTGTTCTAAAGCTCTATCGTCACTAAAACAGTACATGGTACAAGACTGGGATTAGAACTCATTCTTCACACTATGTGATTAAAGGGAAGCAGGGTGGCGATATGCATTAGGCACGTAAACATATTATTGAACATGCGTGGGTAAATTTAGAAGTTGCTTTCCATCTGGTCGCATGAATGGGAGTTTTGTGATTGATGTACATGGAGAAGCATCTGTATATGGTAGAAAATTTATGGTAGGAAGAAGCATTTCCTATATGGCAGGCAGATGGAAGTCTCTTGCAGCTTTCAATAGTTTGACCTCTGCAGCCTCCTTGAACTCCTCTTGTTCCTGATATCTTGGCAGTCCTTAGGGGCCTCCCCAAGGATGCCACTTTATTGGAAAAAGTATACAGCATGTTGTCACACAGTCCTTGAGACCCTGGCTGGATTATATTGTAGGATGCTCAAGATCAACCCGAGCACTGAAATATACATTCAACATGGCAATCGTATGCTTAATCATGAGTACTGAATGGGCCACATAGCGATCCTCAGCTGGTACCGTGGGAAAACATACAGGTATCAATAGACATGGTCGCAGAGGATAGTATTCACGGCCGAGAGGTTAGCAAGACACTTCATTCTAGGTGAAAGGTTACAGATCTGATTGATTGTCTCAAAAGTAGGGCACTTGGCAATTCTTTTCTGTATGAAATTTATGGCACGTTGATATTTGGTACTTACAAATTCATATTGCAACCCCATCAGTCTCACTAAACATATGTGTTTCTATGGACCTCATCAGTACCATTTTAGGACTGGATGCAAGGAAATGTATGTATGTGACACAGGGATGTCCCCAGCGGTGGGACAAATCAAAAGGAAAATGACTTCTTTCTTATGGTAATATTAACCCAAGCCTACTAAAAAATGCAATTTTAACCAGAAGATTTTTGTATAAATTAAACAATTTAATTAATTTTATCCTGTCATTCTTACTTTCCACATTATCTTTACTTTCTAGTTCTCCTACTGTTCTATTTTTATTTAAGTTAATTTAGTGTGGTCTAATTTAATCAGGCCTATTATCTCTATCCAATTTTTGTCCTAAAAGTCTTTGTTAAAAAATCTGTTACTGTGTCCACATATTTTGAATTTTAGCCGGGGTTTGCGGACGTCACGTCCACGGTGTTAAAAACAAGGGTGGCGCTGAGTCCAGAGATGGCGATTTTTGGGGTGTCAAGAGAATCGGGAATCCAGGAGGAGAAAGAGGCAGATGTTCTGGCCTTTGCTTCCCTGATAGCCCGGAGATGGATATTATTAGCTTGGAGGGACTCAAAGCCCCCGAAGTCGGAGACCTGGCTATCGGCATGGCTAGCTTTCTCTGTTTGGAGAAAATCAAGTTCGCCTTGAGAGAGTCAATGTTAGGGTTCACCCGGAGGTGGCAACCATTCGTCGACTTCTTTGCAGGAAATTAATCGTCAGCAGACGGGTGTTGTAGTTTAGATTAGAGTAGGGGGTCAATGAGGGTGGGACATGTACAAGAGGTAAATGGCTTTTGCACTATGTTTATGGTTTCATGTATATTGTTTATTTTGTTGTTGTCACTATACCAAAAATACCTCAATAAAATGTTTATTTTAAAAAATCTGTTACTGACAAGTTCCTCACTTTTAGCCACTCAAAAAACATACTTCTATGCATCAAACCAGGAATATGGGCCGGGGTTCTCCCCCACCCGGCGGGGCGGGAGGTCCCGGCAGGACGGAGTGGCGTGAACCACTCCGGCGTCGGGCCTCCGCAAAGGTGCGGAATTCTCCGCACCTTTAGGGGCCAAGCCCTAACCTTGAGGGGCTAGGCCCGTGCCGGAGTGGCTCCCGCTCCGCCGGCCGGCGCGAACAGCCTTTGACGCCCCACCAGCCGGGGCCGAAAGGCCTTCGCCAGCCGGCAGAAGTCCTCGCATGCGCCGGTGCGTCAGCGGTTGCTGATGTCATACCGGCGCATCCGCAGGGGCGGAAGAAAAAGAGTGCCCCCCACGGCACAGGCCCGCCCGCCGATCGGTGGGCCCCCATCGCGGGCCAGGCCACCGTGGGGGCACCTCCCGGGGTCAGATCGCCCCGGAGCTCGCCCGAGCTGCCAATCCCGCCAGTCAGGTAGGTGGTTTAAACCACGCCGGCAGGAAAGGCCTGTCAGCGGCGGGACTTCGGCCCACCGCGGGCCGGAGAATCGCCGCGGGGGTCCCGCCGACCGGCGCCGTGCAATTCCCACCCCCGCCGAATCTCGGGGGGCGGAGAATTCGGGACACGGTGGGGGGTGGGATTGACGCCGACCCCAGGCGATTCTCCGACCTGGCGGGGGGTCGGTGAATTCCGCCCATGGTTAGTGAATCAGTATAAATGTCAGTGTCTGTTTACACAAATAAACACATCCATAGCGCCCAAACGAGTAGAAGTAATATTTTAACAAATCTTTACTCAGGACACAACTAATGGAAAGTCCTTGAGAATAATGGTTCACTAGATCTGATTGAAATGAATGCAAATGGTTGATTTTTTAGTAACTTTTCACTTAATGGAAATTATTCATTTCAGACATTCAGTGAAATGGAACTGTAGCTACCATGTAGCTGCACAATTTATCTGTTTATCCAGTATTCATAATTCCTGCTAAAATGTAAAGAATGCTTTAATCTTCTGTAACCTGAAGGGTCTGGGGTTATAATACTGGTGTCTGTATGTGTAACTTCAAAATGTCACAAAATACCGACAGGAATAAAACTAGAATTTACTGGATTATATAAAGACATTTTAGTGTGGCATTAGGACATTTCTACATGTCTCCTTCCTTTCCAAATGTGGGCTTTCAATAAAGACAAAGCAAAGTACCACCATGGAGATTTGAAGCAGTTGACGTTATTTACGTAAGGTTAACTATAGTTCTGTGGAGCACAGGATGTTTTGGTAACCTTTGCTTTGTGTCAGTGAATCTGCAGGTTAAAGCTATGATGGACACCCAGAAAGCTAGAAGCTTCTGATGCTGGTAACTATTAATAACAAAGCACCATTAACCTGACAGAGCAAATGCAATAAACAGCCTTGCAAACTTTCTACCTGACTCTGCATGTGAGAAGCCCACCCTGAAGAGAAAGATGCCTTTTATGTTGCTCCCTCTGAAGGCAGATGCACAGCTCTACAACTTTGCCCTCACACAGTACTCAACCATGTCTCAGGCAGGTTAAGTGTTCATTGTGCTGTCAAGGTTGCCAATGCAGCTTCCTGATGTCAACCCTCCACAGCCTGCAAAAACAGAAAATACTGGACAATCTCAGCAGGCCTGACAGCATCTGGAAGAGAAAATAAAGGTCACGTTTCGAGTCTGGATGACTCTTTGTCAGGGTGCTCCTATTTCCTCCTACAGTCCAAAAATGTGCTGATTAGGTGGCTTCCAATGCAAAAATTGTCCCTTAGTGTCCAGGGATGTGCAGGTTAGGGCAAGGGAGTGGGTCTAGGTAGGGTGCTCTTTGAGAGGGCGACGTAGACTTGATTGGCCGAATAGCCTCTTGATAATAATCAATAATAATGATCCTTATTAGTGTCATAAGTAGGCTTACATTAGAAATGAAGTTACTGTGAAAAGCCCCTAGTCACCACACTTTGGCACCTGTTCGTGTACACAGAGGGAGAATTCAGAATGTCCAATTCGCCTAACAGCACGTCTTTCGGGACTTGTGGGAGGAAACTGGTGCACCCGGAGGAAACCCACACAGACACGAAGAGAACATGCAGACTCCGCACAGACAGTGACTCAATTGGGAATCGAATCTGGGACCCCGGAGCTAAGAAGCAACAGTGCTAACCACTGTGCTACCGTGCCGCCCACTGTAGGGAATTCTATTCAATGGGTGTGTAGCTATAACACACCTTCCTCTGCTTGGTCTTTCACATCGAGTAGTCAAACCTTGCACTCAAACAAACCTATGATCACAAAACTGACCAAGTCCCTTTCGTCAAATATGAGTATTCCCCAATGGTGAATGTAGTGCTAACTCAGGAGTTGTTGCCTGGATCCAAAGGGATCCAATAGGTGTACAATAATTCAGTTTGCATTAAAAGTGTAGAACACCCATTGCCCAAGGGAGGCTTCTGCAGATTCTGTCTCTTATTTCCAAGGCCTTGGGCAGAAATTCCTGCTGCTACCAGTGGCGGAAATTATGGCAGGCGAGGGCACTAAATGTGTCATGATGGAACTAACCAGTTTCCTGCCAGCGGGAAATTAGTTTGAAATCTTGGGCGGAATTCTCCGACCCCCCGCAGGGTCGGGGAATCGCCCGGGGCCGTCGTAAATCCTGCCCCCGCAGTGGTCGGAATTCTCCGCCACCCGGGAATCACACCCCGCCGATCGGCGTGCCCCCCGCGGCGATTCTCCGGCCCGCGATGGGCCGAAGTCCCGCTGCTGTTAGGCCTCTCCCGCCGGCGTGGTTTACACCACCTCTGTGCCGGCGGGATTGGTGGCGTGAGCAGGCCCCCGGGGTCCTGGGGTGATCTGACCCCGGGGGGGGTGCCCCCACGGTGACCTGGCCCGCGATCGGGGCCCACCGATCGCCAGGCGGGCCAGTGCCGTGGGGGAACTCTTTTTCTTCCGCCGCCGCCACGGCCTCCACCATGGCGGAGGCGGAAGAGACCCCCTCCACCGCACATGCGCCGGTGGTGACATCAGTGGCTGCTGACGCACCGGCGCATGCGCGGACCGGCAAAGGCCTTTTGGCCAGCCCCGACACTGGCCAGCAGGCGCCAAAGGCTGTTGGCGCCGGTTTTAGCGCCAGTCGGCATAGTGGGAGCCACTCCGGCGCGGGCCTAGCCCCTAAAGGTGCGGAGTTGTTGGCGCCACTCCGCTACGCCGGGACCCCCCGCCCCACCGGGTAGGGGAGAATTTCGCCCCTTGTTCTCCCAACTCTGGGGGTTAAAGGCGAGTCAAGTTTCCCACTGATCTATGCTGGATTCTCATTCTCATTCATTTACACCTCACGATTGCTCATTAAAATGAAAATTCACCAGAATTACGTGAACCTCCCAAATTAAATGCCACTCCAGCGAGAATTTAGAATGGTCGGTTTCTCAACTATATATTAGTGGCGTGCACCTGGTGAGCGTTACGTCACCAATGACTTTGAGATGCATGGATGTTGTTTTCTCCTCCTTGGGGACCTCACAGACCTTCACCCGAGTTCCATTAGCTGACTCTGCACCAAAGCTGAGCAAAGGAGGCATGCAAAGGCTGGAACGAGGTTAGGTTGGAAGGGTGGAGCAAAGTCTGGACAAGGGAAGCAGGCTTCTTGGGGAAAGATGAGGCTTGTGTCTGAGGAAGGCTGGGAATGTCCAGGGAAGGATAGGGGTGGGGGAGTGTCTTAGAGAGTGGCTTCTATAATGTCAACAGTTGGTTTCTGGGAGGAGAACATCAGGGTACTGCTGATAGGAGGGAACAGTCACAGTAAAAGGGGTGAGGTGAGGTAAGGTGGTAGGTCAAGGGTGAAAGTCTGATAGGCGAAGGTCTCATTAGGTGGTCAAGCCGGGGACCAGAAAGGTGCCGGATAATGGGAGGGGGCAGGATTAGGGTCGGCATGGGGATGATAATAGGTGCTAGCTCTGTGGAGAAGGAATGGCATATGGAGTTGGATCATCATATGGTCCAGGGTAACAGGGAAAGGTTCAAGGTGACAGAGAGGAGGCGGATGGTGATATTGGATGTGTCAAGTGTAATGGTTGATGACAGGGGAAGTCTGGTGGAAGTTGGTCAACTGAATTTGAAAGTTGATGCGCGACATTTTTTTCCAGAATGACCTTGGCCTTGCAGTTAGCCAGTCAGTGAGATTCCCCCAATGATTGAAAAATGTTTATTTGGCCCCAATTACCTATTAATGTGCCATGTAAATCTAATGCACCTGATTATTCTGAAACAAACAGGTAAATAACACACAGCAGTTAATTATTAATCAAAGTCTTCTTATGAAGTGACTTTGAAATGTCAAATTACACCTAAATTCTGGTAACTAGTTAATGAGTAATTATTTTCCCTGCAAGTTTAACCAATGTAAACACATGTGACACGTTGCCTGGTCCTTGTGTATGTGTTGGGCGGGGTGGGGGGGTAATGCTTTTGTGTGGTCTGTGGGGGATGTGGTTTCCCATATCCAGAGTAGTTGTTTTCCAGCAGATCATGTTGCCCTGATCTCTGTGGAGTTGACGTTGCCGGCTCTATCCAGCCCTGCCCCACCAGCAGTATGATACCAGAGACGCCGGAAGCATTTTGTGGTATTATTGGGAGAAACGTTTTCTGGTCAGCGCAGCTCTTGGAGTAAATATCAGAAAATTTCACCCGAACTGTTCTAGAAATCTGTCCAGGATACATTCCATTGTCTTTACTACATGAGCTGTTCTGCTTCTCCCAGTCTATGTGAAAATTATAATTTCACATTAAAACATTTTTTTTTAATGCAGTGTATATTTTCTGTTCTCTGTATTAGTACCTGCATCCCCCCCCCCCCCCCCCCCCCCACCCCTCTTCCCCTCCACGTTATAACTTCGATCAGAAGATCTATCTACAGGTGGGGTTACTGGGATAGGGTGGAGGTGTGGGCTTATGTAGGGTGCTCTTTCCAAGGGCTGGTGCAGATTTGATAGGCTGAATGGCCTCCTTCTGCACTATAAATTTTATAATTCTATGATTCTATGGTAACTGCTGACAACTTACTATTCTTAGTCTATCCATGCTGTTCTCACTCCTTGACCAGTCTTATTGAAATCCTTCCTTTCTATTGCTACAATTGTGTTATTGAACATTGCAACTCTCCGCTCCTAACATTTCTCTTTTACGGCTCGATGCAGCTTTGTGAACGGTCGTCAGTGGGTTGCTGAGACTAGGATGATGTGTAATATTAGGAGAGGGAGAAGACACAATGGGAAACGTGGAACTTATGAGGAGCAACCTATGAATGAATGTTGACCAGCAGAGAGCATGGAGAAATGAGTCAGTTGTGGTTTGATATTATAACCACTGACATCTATGTGAACCTTTGCTGGGTATTCCAAGAGTGTGCTCTAATCATAATAATAGTCTTTTATTGTCACAAATATGAAGTTGCTTTGAAAAGCCCCAAGTTGCCACTAAGCTGTTACTGAAATTGAACCCGTGCTGCTGGCCTTGTTCTGCATCACAAACCAGCTGTCTAGCTCACTGAGCTAAACCAGCCCAAAATGCTGTACTATGAAGAATGATCTGTGATTGCTGGAAGGATTATTCTGAATTATGACAAGATTTTATCAATGGAGCCTCTATGAGAGTTCCCTTCAGATCTGTCTCCCTGCAATCAGTTTGGTTATGGTAAGAATGGTTGTTATTATATTTTGGCAAATTCCCTGCAATCCCTTTGGACAATTAACACATTTTGCAACTAGTTGTCAGTCAGCAAACTACCTTTATCCCCCAAACAGCATTAACTGATGGAAGTATTGGGTTCAGGAAAACAAAATCAAATCTTGCTACCTTCTGGAATTTCAAACAACTACAAAAGTAAATCAGCAGTTTTACAGCTCAAAATATTTTAATATCTGACTGAAAAGAAGGCTCCAAATTCCAGGCTACATGTCAGTACAACTCACTCATTTCATGCAGAAGCACAATTTTATTATGAACTTTCAAACTTTCATATAATCAAAACATTTAATTGGAAACAAGAGCTGAAATCCTACAAAACAACTGTTTGCATTTTGCACATTTGGTGGTACAGAACTCGGGTTTTGCCAAAAAAATACATTTTATTGAAGCTTTTTATCTTGCACTCATCAGAAAATTTTCAAGAATACCAATGTCGAAGGAAACAAATGGGTAGATTCTCCATTTGGGAGACTATGGGTGGGATTCTCCATCTCGTCAGCTGGGGTTTCCCATTGTGGGCAACCCCATGCTGTCGGGAAATCCCGGGTGGCCGGAGAAACGGAGAATTCCAACGGCGGAGAATCAAGCCGTGTTCTCCCGCTGGAGCTGAATTGCACCAGTTTTACGATCTCCTTGCGGCTGTAAAGCAGGATTCCCAGGGAATACTGAAACTTGAGTGGGCGGCCCGATAGCGAGGTCCCGTGGTCAGCCACCCACCACCCCCCAACTGCAAATTGCCCCCGAATCCCTCCCTACCAGAAATCGGCTCTGACCCCTCCCATACCCAGATTGCCTGGGTGCCCTCCCCCAAGAACAGGGGTGACCCAACCTGCCTTCCACCCCCTTGCCCCTCAGGGGCCCCTCTAATAGCTGGCCACCCCTAGAGACACCTGTAATTGAGGGACCCCTGGGACCCTTGTAATACGGAGACCAATCCCAGGGACCCCTGTAATAGGGGAACTCCCCCACAGACACCCCTTTAATTGGGAACCTCTTCCCAGGGACCCTTGTATTAGGGGGAGCCTTCCCAGGGATCCCACTTCCCAGACTCCACCCCCACACACAGACTCATACCTGCAGAAAAGGGACCCCTATATGGAAGCTAGAGAGTGGTCCAGACAGGGACAGAGTAAAGCATTATAGCTGTAATACTGACCTAGCAGCTCCAGGTGTCCATTTCTTGAAGGAGAGCAGCTGTACCTGCTTATGATTCCCACAGACCTACCACTTGCAGGCCATTCATAGCTTTTGAGTACTTGTCTGTGGTTGACAGCTGGTAAAAACCATCTAAAGCTTTAATCCATGAATATCCATTCACACTTCAATGGCCTAAGTGGTGGAACCCCAAGGTTTATAAACATTCACGACATCGAAGAGAAGGAAGTGCAGTGAAATCACACTCTAGAGGTTGGGCAGCCAAACAAAGAAAGAGTAAAGGCAAGGCATGGCACACCAGAAAAAGCCAGCACCAGCCAGGCAGCCAGCCAGGAACAAACATGGCTGTCGGGGCTCGAGGCCACCCGAGAGATAGGTGAGATGTCGGGAGGGCCGTGAGCCAGGTTGGCACCAGCGTGGTTTCTGGGGACCAGCGGGGTAACTTGACCAGAGGCCAGTGCGGAGGGTGAGGAGGGCTGGGCAACCTGACCAGCGAGGATGAGAGCGGATGCCGAGCCAGATAGCATTGTGTGAACTGGGGGTAGGCGGGGTCAGGGGTGGGGTTTGGTGTCATTTGGAGCAGGGCTTGACACCATTTGGGGTTAGTCACCAGAGGGTGGGGTGTGATGTGGAGGGGCCCGTAAAGAGGGAGAGCATGGAGTCCCCATGTAGTCCGCCTCCAGTGCTAGTTATGACACCAACACTGGAGAGTATTCTCCTAATTGCCATTGACTCCAGTTTTGCTAGGGTCCTTTGATACTATACTCGGCCAAATGCTGCCTTGATGTCAAGGGCAGTCACTCTCACATCACCTCTGGAGTTCAGCTCTTTCATCCATGTTTGGACCAAGGCTGTAATGAGTTCACGAGCTAAGTGAACCTGGTTAACCACAAACTGAGCATCAATGACCAGGTTAAGTGTTGCTTGACAGCAGTGTTGACAACACCTTCCGTCACTTTACTGATGACTAAGATTAGAATGATGGGCAGTAATTGGCCAAGCTGTCCAGCCTTTTGAGTATAAGACATATGTGGGGACTGCTCTTTCATCATTCTTAAATTATCCTTTGTTCAGAATGGGCAGCACGGTTGTGGATAGCACAATTGCTTCACAGCTCCAGGGTCCCAGGTTCGATTCCGGCTTGGGTCACTGTCTGTGCGGAGTCTGTACATCCTCCCCGTGTCTGCGTGGGTTTCCTCCGGGTGCTCCGGTTTCCTCCCACAGTCCAAAGATGTGCAGGTTAGGTGGATTGGCCATGATAAATTGCCCTTAGTGTCCAAAATTGCCCTTAGTGTTGGATGGGGTTACTGGGTTATGAGGATAGGGTGGAGGTGTTGACCTTGGGTAGGGTGCTCTTTCCAAGAGCCGGTGCAGACTTGATGGGCCGAATGGCCTCCTTCTGCACTGTAAATTCTATGATAATACCTTCAATTTCAATTTTTTTAAATGGCACCCCGATCTCTTCCAGAGGAGCTCCGCTCGATTAAGCTATCCAGTGCAGTATATGTGGCTAAGTGCAGGATCATACCCGGCATTTCGATTCCTGCCCAGAACGGACTCAGTTTTTTTCGTTAAATTGCGCCCGATGTCTCTCTGAGCTAACGCAATGATATTTTTGGTGAGTTTTGATTCTTGAATCTTGCCGACGCATTTCAATCAGAAATCAGTTCCAGCTGAGTGAATTCATCCCAGCAATCTTTTTGTTATTGAGAAACGCCAGTTCCAGTTCCAGAGATGAATGTACTTAAATCACAAGATTAGGGCAACTTTAAATTAGCATGAAATGTATTTTTTTTCCAATCTTGTTTCCGTAAAAATTGAATATTTTCAGACTTTTTTTTGTTGTTGGTGATACGTACATGCTTATCAGGCTAGTTTCCACTGCCAGTCACGATGGCTTCACACCAGGAAGGATATCATTTAACTCAGTGTGTTAATTTTTAATCTGCCAGGACAGAGTCTCTGAGCACAGGAGCATATCAGGTTTTGTGTCCTGCTTTTCATTCATGGTGGTAAACAGCAACCTCTAGGGCTCATTACAGGGTACTGCAATGCTTCCAAACCAGAAATTGCCAAGTCAAACTTGGATTGGGTCCCAACTTTTGTGTGATCAAAGCTACTTGATATTAATCGATGATGGAGACAGAGTTGAACAATTACAGCCTAGATAGCATAGAAATAATTCAATGTTATACATCTGTCGTGCACCATCGCATGTTAACTCAAGTGTAAAGTGTCGACTCTACTTCTAACCAATACCAAAGCTGTCAGTTACCAGCTTTCCCGTACCAGTCTCCCCGAACAGGCGCCGGAATGTGGCGACTAGGGACTTTTCACAGTAAATTCATTTGAAGCCTACTCGTGACAATAAGCGATTTTCATTTCATTTTTTTTCATTTTCAGTTACCGATTGCTCGTCCCTTGTTTCAGATTAATCAGCAAAATCAACTGATTGTTGCCGATAAATAATCTTTATTCATAGTTAGTCGTAGAAGAATAACCCATACATTTATCAGAGAATGCTTTTGGCTTTATGCATTTGTTTAGATCTCTGTCATTCAATGCTATTTACTTCATCAATTCATGACATTAAACATGACGAAATAGACCAGGAGATCTGCCAGTCACGAATTAACCATGTCTGAAATAGTTACACGACAAGTTACAACATTGGTCGATTCACAATAAATGTCTTGTTTTGAAGTGTTCCTGTTTTTTTCCATTTGCCAAGTTATTTGTGACGATTCAACATTTGGATAATTTTAATTAATGTCGTATTATTTGGTTGACAGTGTACTGTACTGCTATTTTCAGTTAGTCAGTTTATTTAGAGGCAAGCTTTCCTTCTAGATATCCACAATATCTGTACAGAATCAACTGAAATAGCACAAAATGTTGCAGATTTTATAATGCAAGTGATTTATGCCCATAAGCACTCACAGCTGAGTTCCCATTATCTTTTATACTGGTTCAAAAGTCAAATCATTAAAAGGATTGTCCATGGCCCCAGGCTGACATAGAATCACAGAATCCCTACAGCGCAGAAGGAGGCCATTTGGCCCATCGAGTCTGCACCGACCCTCCGAAAAGAGCACCCTACCTGGGCCCAATCCCCCACCCTATGCCCGCAACCATACCTCGGGGCAATTTATCATGCACATCTTTGGACTGTGGGAGGAAACTGGGGCACCCGGAGGAAACCCACGCAGATACGACGAGAATGTGCAAACTCCACACAGTCAGTAGCCCGAGGTCGGAATCGAGCGTGAGTCCCTGGCACTGTGAGGCAGCAGGGCTAACCGCTGTGCCACCGTGATGCCCCTGACGATTTTCTACCCATTGCTCCCATTCATAGTGTTTAATCATATTGCATCCAGCTCGCTTGTGCTGGGAAAACCCATGTTTGGGCTTATACAAATGTGTTTGAATGGAAACCTGGTCACGGGCGGCACGGTAGCATAGTGGTTAGCACTGTGGCTTCACAGCACCAGGGTCCCAAGTTCGATTCCCAGCTTGGGTCACTGTCTGTGCGAAGTCTGCACATGCTCCCATTATCTGTGTAGGTTTCCTCCCACAAGTCCCGAAAGATGTGCTGTTAGGTAACTTGGACATTCTGAATTCTCCCTCTGTGTAGCCGAACAAGCGCCGGAATGTGGCGACTCTGGGCTTTTCACAGTAACTTCATTGCAGCGTTAATGTAAGCCTACTTGTGCCAATAAAGATTATTATTATTACAACATCTCAGCAGTATCAGCTCAGTGCCTATCACTTTCCAGGCTCATTATTCTGATTGCACCACTGGTAGGTAATCCAAGCCCTGGATGTATAACTTAAAATTGGGTAAGGAGCTGTGAACTCCTTGAGGTTTGCAGTCACTTACGTGATTTTCTTAAAGTGGACATTGAATATGTCTGCCGGAATAATGTTTTAATGCCAATGCATTATCTCATCCAACGCTGTTTGTAATGTGAGGAACAGGTTTAAATTTTAAGTTCACCCCTCAAAAATGTGTACATGATCGCAAGGGTAACAAAGGGACACAGCCATAATCCCATGATTCATCAATGCACACCCTTCAACATATGACAAAGAAGGAAACAAAAAGCTGTTCACAGCCTCTCAAAACTTCCCAGCCCAGAAGGAGCTTCCCAACCATAAGGAGGAGGCAACAGGATATCAGCCACAGTACAGGACCCGGCCTAATCCCACACCTTCATGCATTTAGGAGTCAGTAAACCAAAGATACTCAAAACCTATCAAGACTCGGCCTCTGAGGACGTCCCTACTAAGTGCCTTCGAGAAGGGAATGACCCAAGCATAAGAGGTGGGCAACACGATACCAGCCACAGATCCGGACCTGGCCTAGTCCAGCACATTCTTGCAGTAATCCCAGGACATCCAGAACATGCCAAGACTTACCACCCAGCCAGCCTCACCCCTCACTAACCGCACCTTGGGCAGCACACCAGCCCCACCAACACTAGAAACATCACATGACCCTCAACACCACCGCCGAGGAGGAGAACAGACAAGACACCCAGCAATTTGGCATCTTGGGAGGGGGGTCAAGCCCCTTACCCCTAATATGAAAAGGGAAATGCCACCCCCCTCCTCCCATACCCCAATATACCAAATAGGGTAACGTAATGGCACGTTGCTCACCCAGATAATGAGAAGAAACCCCCCTAAGGGACGAATGCCTGAATTAACTGAAGAATTTTGGTCATAGGCCAGAATTGCACACCATTACAAGGAGGATACTAGGGGACAAAGCAGCGCTGCATCAGCAGAGACAAAAACACTGCCTCCCCATGGAAGATCCAACTAAAATGAGGAGGGCACTCAAAAGAACACTTGGAGGAGGGCGACTATCTCCCTTTCCAAAGCTATTCCCAAAGTGAAGAAGGGGCTCAAATGATGCAGATCCACACCATACAGACTCGCGCCCCAACATATCGAGCAAGATAAGCAGAGATTCTCAAGACTCAAAGTAACAAAAAACAACATAGAAACCCAATACAATTATCTCTTACTGGGGACTTTCCTCAACCGAAGTGAGGACTTGCCTAACCCTACCAGCCACTACTGCATCAACCAGACGCCCGCCATCCCGCCGTGGCTCTCCTCATTTTCTAATGACCGATTACAACGTGCTCCATCGAACCTGAAACACCCAAGCTTCAATTCAAGATTACGAAAGCATGGCACCCAACTCTCAAAATCAACTCCTCACAAGAGAGCGGGCTCAAGAATATTCACTCCTCCCTGATTCAGTCAGGATAAACAACATACCACGCAACAGGATTTCCTGTAAGTCATTATCAGATATACAAAAGGATAAAATAAAGGATTAAAAGACAGGTAGAGCCAGAGCTCACGGAAAAGCAGCCGCTCCCGGGTTTCCACCCACCCACCCCCCTGTCCTGTGAGGGTTTCATCAGTGGATCTTTTAGCTGCTGAGAGGCACTTTCCCCTGGCCGGAGATCAGGCTGGGCAGGTTGGGCGGTGCTGCCAACTAGGACTGAGTTTAGGAAAGATTTCTTCTTTCAAAGGGCTGTGAATCTTGAGAATTCATTAGCACAGAGGCTGTGGGTACTCAGTCAAGATTGAGATCAATAGATTTTCGGGCTTCAATGGACTTAAGGGAAAGGTGGGAAGGTGGACTGGAGGTAGACATTTAGTCATGATCTTACAAATGGGGGAATAGGGCCATACCACTATGGCAGTTGAATGTTCCGCCTGCAGAATGTGGGAGGAAAGGGTCACCTCTAGTGTCCCTGCTGACTACATCTGCGGGAAGTGCACCCAACTCCAGCTCCTCGAGAACCGCGTTAGGGACCTGGAGCTGGAGCTGGATGAACTTCGGATCATTCGGGAGGCGGAGGAGGTTATTGAGAGGAGTTATAGGGAGGTAGTCACACCTCAGGTAAAAGAAGAAGGTAGATGGGTTACCGTCAGGGGAGGGAGAGGGAACCGACAGGCAGTGCAGGGATCCCCTGTGGTTGTTCCCCTCTATAACAAGTATACCGTTTTGGATACTGTTGCGGGGGACGACTTACCAGGGGTAAGCAATAGGGCACAGGTCTCTGGCACAGAGTCTGTCCCTGTTGCTCAGAAGGGAAGGGAGAAGAGGAACAGAGCACTTGTCATTGGGGATTCCATAGTTAGAGGAACAGACAGGAGGTTCTGTGGGAACAAAAGAGACTCACGGTTGGTGTGTTGCCTCCCAGGTGCCAGGGTTCGTGATGTCTCTGATCGTGTTTTTGAGATCCTTAAGGGGGAGGGGGAGCAGCCCCAAGTCGTGGTCCACATAGGTACCAACGACATAGGTAGGAAGAGAGATGGGGATTTGAGACAGAAATTCAGGGAGCTAGGGTGGAAGCTGAGAGCTAGAACAAACAGAGTTGTTATCTCTGGGTTGTTACCCGTGCCACGTGTTAGCGAAGTGAGAAATAAGGAGAGAGAGGAGTTGAACACGTTGCTACAGGGATGGTGCAGGAGGGAGGGTTTTGGTTTCCTGGATAATTGGGGCTCATTCTGGGGTAGGTGGGACCTCTACAAACAGGATGGTCTTCATCTGAACCAGAGGGGTACCAATATCCTGGGGGGGGAGATTTGCTAGTGCTCTTCGGGGGGGTTTAAAGTAATTCAGCAGGGGGATGGGAACCTAAATTGTAGTCCCAGTGTACAGGATGTTGAGAGTAGTGAGGTCAGGGATAGGGTTAAAAGTTCGAAAGAGGGCACCGGCAAGCAAGATGCTAGTTTGAAGTGTGTCTACTTCAATGCCAGGAGCATCTGGAATAAGGTGGGTGAGCTTGTAGCATGGGTTGGTACCTGGGATCTCGATGTTGTGGCGATTTCGGAGACATGGGTAGAGCAGGGACAGGAATGGTTGTTGCAGGTTCCAGGATTTAGATGTTTCTGTAAGAACAGAGAAGATGGTGAAAGAGGGGGGGGGTGTGGCATTGTTAATCAAGGAAAGTATTACGGCGGTCGAAAGGACGTTTGAGGATTCGTCTACTGAGGTAGTATGGGCCGAGGTTAGGAACAGGAGAGGAGAGGTCACCCTGTTGGGAGTTGTCTATAGACCTCCGAATAGTTCCAGAGATGTAGAGGAAAGGATTGCAAAGATGATTCTCGACAGGAGCGAGAGTAACAGGGTAGCTGTTATGGGGGACTTTAACTTTCCAAATATTGACTGGAAATACTATAGTTCGAGTACTATAGATGGGTCAGTTTTTGTACAGTGTGTGCAGGAGGGTTTTCTGACACAGTATGTAGACAGGCCAACAAGGGGCGAGGCCACATTGGATTTGGTACTGGGTAATGAACCCGGCCAGGTGTTAGATTTAGATGTAGGTGAGCACTTTGGTGATAGTGATCACAACTCGGTTATGTTTACTTTAGCAATGGGCAGGGATAGGTATATACCGCAAGGCAAGAGTTATAGCTGGGGGAAAGGCAATTATGATGCTATTCAGCAAGATTTAGGATGTATAGCATGGGGAAGGAAACTGCAGGGGATGGGTACAATCGAAATGTGGAGCTTTTTCAAGGAACAGCTACTGCGTGTCCTTGATAAGTATGTACCTGTCAGGCAGGGAGGAAGTTGTCGAGCAAGGGAACCGTGGTTTACTAAGGAAGTTGAAGCACTTGTCAAGAGGAAGAAGAAGGCTTATGTTAGGATGAGACATGAAGGCTCAGTTAGGGCACTTGAGAATTACAAGTTAGCCAGGAAGGACCTAAAGGGAGAGTTAAGAAGAGCGAGGAGAGGACACGAAAAGTCGTTGGCGGATAGGATCAAGGAAAACCCTAAGGCTTTCTATAGGTATATCAGGAACAAAAGAATGACTAGAGTAAGATTAGGGCCAATCAAGGATAGTAGTAGAAAGTTGTGTGTGGAATCAGAGGAGATAGGGCAAGCGTTAAATGGATATTTTTCGTCAGTGTTTACACTGGAGAAAGACAATGTTGTCGAGGAGAATACTCAGGTTCAGTTGACCAGGTTAGATGGAATTGGGGTTCAAAAGGAGGAGGTGTTAGCAATTTTGGAAAATGTCAAAATAGATAAGTCCCCTGGGCCAGATGGGATTTATCCTAGGATTCTCTGGGAAGCCAGGGAGGAGATTGCAGAGCCTTTGTCCTTGATCTTTATGTCATCTTTGTCGACAGGAATAGTGTCGGAAGACTGGAGGATAGCAAATGCTGTCCCCTTGTTCAAGAAGGGGAGTAGAGACAACCCTTGTAATTATAGACCTGTGAGCCTTACTTCGGTTGTGGGTAAAATGTTGGAAAAGGTTATAAGAGATAGGGTTTATAATCATCTTGAAAAGAACAAGTTGATTAGCGATAGTCAACACGGTTTTGTGAAGGGTAGGTCATGCCTCACAAACCTTATTGAGTTTTTTGAGAAGGTGACCAAACAGGTGGATAAGGGTAAAGCGGTTGATGTGGTGTATATGGATTTCAGTAAGGCGTTTGATAAGGTTCCCCATGGTAGGCTATTGCAGAAAATAAGGAAGTATGGGATTGAAGGTGAATTAGCGGTTTGGATCAGTAATTGGCTAGCTGAAAGAAGACAGAGGGTGGTGGTTGATGGCAAATGTTCATCCTGGAGTTCAGTGACTAGTGGTGTACCGCAAGGATCTGTTTTGGGGCCACTGCTGTTTGTCATTTTTATAAATGACCTGGAAGAGGGTGTAGAAGGATGGGTTAGTAAATTTGCAGATGACACGAAGGTCGGTGGAGTTGTGGATAGTGCTGAAAGATGTTATCGGATACAGAGGGACATAGATAAGCTGCAGAGCTGGGCTGAGAGGTGGCAGATGGAGTTTAATGTGGAAAAGTGTGAGGTGGTTCACTTTGGAAGGAGTAACAGGAATGCAGAGTACTGGACTAATGGCAAGATTCTTGGTAGTGTAGATGAACAGAGAGATCTCGGCATTCAGGTACATAAATCCCTGAAAATTGCCACCCAGGTTAATAGGGCTGTTAAGAAGGCATATGGTGTGCTAGCCTTTATCAGCAGGGGGTTGAGTTTCGGAGCCACAAGGTCATGCTGCAGCTGTATATAACTCTGGTGCAGCCGTACCTGGAGTACTGCGTGCAGTTCTGGTCACCACATTATAGGAAGGATGTGGAAGCTTTGGAAAAGGTTCAGAGGAGATTTACTAGGATGTTGCCTGGTATGGAGGGAAGGTCTTATGAGGAAAGGCTCAGGGACTTGAAGTTGTTTTCGTTAGAGAGGAGAAGGCTGAGAGGTGACTTAATAGAGACATATAAGATAGTCAGAGGGTTAGATAGGGTGGACAGTGAGAGTCTTTTTCCTCGGATGGTGATGACCAACACGAGGGGACATAGCTTTAAATTGAGGGGTGGTAGATATAGGACAGATGTCAGAGGCAGTTTCTTTACTCAGAGAGTAGTAGGGGTGTGGAACGCCCTGCCTGCAACAGTAGTAGACTCGCCAACTTTAAGGGCATTTAAGTGGTCACTGGATAGACATATGGATGAAAATGGAATAGTGTAGGTCAGATAGGCTTCAGATGGTTTCACAGGTCGGCGCAACATCGAGGGCCGAAGGGCCCGTACTGCGCTGTAATTTTCTATCTATGTTCTATACCGCCTATTCCTGCTCCTATTTTTATGCTCTTATAAACTGTGCGACATGCTGATGTTCTCTAGCTGAACTGGAAGCCATGGTCTTAGTCTGTCACCCTCTTCCAAGGTCAGGAATTAACCAGTTAATCTGCCAATTACACTCATCACTGACCACCAAAATCAGGCATCATTATGTTCAGTTCAGTCACCTCCCATAAGATCACTTGTGGAAGTGCCAGAATGTGAGCACAATTCCCCATTTGTCCCAAACCTTTAAGGATAACAATTTATTAATTTAGGAGCACTGGAATAAAGGAGGCGTGTCCATTTTTTCCTCAAACTTTTCTTCCTGTATCAAAATAAATCTGGAACCTAAATCTGATTTAATATCAAAAGCTTGAGTCCAAAATTCCTTTGATTTAATATCATAATTTTAACATAAATTATGATAATCCCCTTCCATAGCGTGAGTCATGACAGCTCAAATGGTGAACAGCTGTATTGTTAAGATCCAGAGTGGGATGATATTCCAGGACATGTGAGGAAAGGTGAATATCTGGGGGTAAAACAAGAGCAATCATAAACTTCTGACTTCTTTATTCCGTGAATTTTACTGACAGCTTCAGATGTTGTTTGAAAACAACTATTTCATGCAGAAATCTGACAGGAAAAAGTAGACAGATCAAACAACGCTTATTGGTCCCTTTGAAGATTTAGTAAGATTACCAAGAATTGTTGGGTCAGTAGTGAAGTTACTTCTACAGTTGTTAGAAGCTTTCAAAGTGTACTGCTGCGATGAAATTTAATGAGCAAGAGTGTTCTGAATAAATCAGATCCATTAAGAACTTGGCACTCTATGAAAAGGTTCGGTGGATTTAACAATTTAGTTCATTCAGTGAGTGCATACTGCTCTGGTTTTCACTGTGGATTCACCATCACTTTCCCGGCACAAACATATGAATTAAAAGCAGGAGTAGGCCACTCGGCCCCTCGAGCCCACTTTGCCATTCAATAAAATTCTAATAACCTGCACGGGACATACGGAGTGAGGTCGATTGTTTTCCACGTGTGACTCAAGGAGTATATGATCCCCCGTTAACTAGGAGTCTGACAAGCATGTTGTATAAAAGGTCTGCCTGACAGGAACCGACCGATAGAGAGAGAGAGGACCCGATGAGGTATAACTGTGCTCTGTGTAAATGGTTCTTCTTATAAATAAATATCTTCTTTTGTTTACTCGTCGGACTCCCCTCGCCTTTATTAAACAGGCAACAAAGATAAACTGGAACTGTTGACGCGCAACTCTGCGGACTGAGCCGCCTCTCCGTCACTTTGCTTCTCTCTTGTACTACGATACAGTGTTCAGTATTGCACTATGCTTTTGTTTGGTCGATTGGATGCTTAGTGAATTAATAATTACTGCACTACTTAATGAATGAATAATTTATTTTTTATGATCCTCAAATAAAAAGTCAAGCAACTAAGTCCTGAACTAATAATTGTTTAATCATCGTTGCCATTGTCATCACCCTTCTCTCTATGTAAGATGATGGACTTGCAGCAAATCCACAAGGGATGAAATAGTTTCATATGGTGCACTGGATGGCTGAAGAGACCAGTCTGTGAGAAACAGGTTCTGCCACAAGTGTCGCATGTGAGGAGGTTATCATGCATCCTTGTGGGTTGTTGGTGTCGCTGTCAGCACCTGTTGTCAAGCTGCTGTAGCCACTGATTGTCAGGTTGGTGCATACGAATTACCCCGATAACTGGATGGTGAAGGAAGGCCAAAGCCGGCCTTTATTTGGGATTGATTTATTCACTGAGACATTACAGGTATATATCTCCTGACTCCATTAAACTCTTTTGTCAATTAGTATCTCTTTATATGTCTGTGGAATTCATTACCACAGGAGGTAGTTGATGCTAAAACATTGAATATATTCAAAAGGCAGCTTAGGGCGAATGGGATCAAAGACTATGGGGAGAAAGCAGGATTAGGCTATTGAGTTGGATGATCAGCCATGATCATGATAAATGGCTGAGCAGGCTCGAAGGCCTCCTCCTGCTCCTACCTTCTATGCATCTCTGTACGTCATCAAGTAACCATCCAATCAATACTGCCCACCCATATGTGCTGATCTTCAATTGATACTGTTAACACAGGCGATATGGCCATTTTCCTTTGTTACTGGCCAGTGTCTCCCTAATAAGAATAAAACAGTTCAGATCAGTATTCTTATATCCTAGTTTTTACTGCTGTACCATTTTATGGTACACAAAACCAGTTTAGACCAATATTCTTATTTCTCTGAATTTACTGTTTTCTCCTTCTGGGAGGTGTGAAAATCAATGTTTAAGGCCTTCATGTCACGCTTGAAAACATCGTTACAGCAGAGCATTAAGCACAGGCTATTGGACCCCTGACTCCAGCTACCTTACCTTACAGAAAATTCTTAGGATTGTATCATTTTTCCATCCTGCAGACATGCTGAGGACTGAAAAGGTCCCTCAGTTTGATGAATACCAGCATGCTTTGGGAAACTTGCCTTTGAGAGAACTGCCGCATTTGGGATTCACTATTTGTAAAAAATATTTTTATTCAAATGTTTTCTGTTTGAAACAAAACACCAAACCAAAACAATACCCCCAACAAAACAATACAACCAACCCCCCACTGAAAAAGAAACAAAAGCATCCAACCCCTAAAGAACGGGAGCAAAGCCGTCACTACTGCCCACAACCCAGGTTCCCCCACATGATTTCAACTCCATCAGTAGCCAGGTAGCCTCCAGATCCCCATCCCATCCCAAAACTTTCTCCACATTCGCCGCCCAGTAATAATATATCAAGCTCTGCAAGGGCGAGCTCCCTAGCTGTCAGTCCCTCTAAACAACTGTCCTTAAAATCCTCGCCATTTTGCCCACCCAAATAAACAAAATCAACTTCTTGACCCCCCCCCCCCTCCCCAAAAAAGGGACTTTGGAAGAAAAACCACTGAACACTGGAACAGGAACAGAAATCTAGGTAAAAATATTAATCTTTACTGACTGAATCCTGCCCACCAAGGACAGAGGGAGACTATCCCTTCTCTACTAATCGGACTTGACCCTTCCCACCAAGCTCATGTAGTTAAACTTATGGAGCCGTGCCCAGTCCCAAACTACCTCAACCCCCAGATATCTGAAATGAGAACCCGCTAAGCGGAACGACAACACCAGTCTGCGGGAGTAACCATGAAACACTCACTTTTCTCCAGGTTCAATTTGTACCCTGAAAGAGCCAAAGTGCCTCAGTAGCACCATTATATTGCCCATGGTGGGGATTGGGTCAGTCACATACAGTAGCAGATCTGGAGTGCTTGCTGGAGTGTGGGCCGAAGGGCTTGTTCCTCTGCTGTACTTTTCTTTGTTCTTTTTACCACCCGATTTCTATATTAAACGTGGATGCTAAGATATTGGCTAAGGTACTGACATAAAGGCAGATCAGTAGCACAGGGACACTCTATGTTCCACTCCACCACCTCCCCCCACCCCACTTATTCTCCCCCTCCACCTATCTGAATCCATTAGGACAATAGCCAAGGTTTATGTCGGCAACGCAAACAAGAGGGGCGACATAGGGCATCTAGTCTTGTTCCCCGGTTCAATTGAAAATATAGCAAGCTCACGTTGTTTGTGCAGACACTTGCCTTTGGTGCTTTGTACAACAGTCATACCCACGACACAAACTTAGGCCCTATCCGAAACTTTTCCAGTACCGCAAACAAATGCCCTCATTCTACCCTATTAAAAATCTTCTCAGCTTCTAGTGCAACAATGACCTCCTGCTTCGTTCCCTCCGACGGGGACATCACCACATTTAACAATCGTCGACCCTTGACGAAACCCGTCTGATCCTCCCAGTAATGTGAGGGAGACATTGCTCCAGCCTTTACGCCAGTACCTTAGCCAATATCTTAGCATCCACGTTTAATAGGGAAATCGGGTGGTACAAAGAACAAAGAACAAAGAACAGTATAGCAGAGGAACAAGCCCTTCAGCCCACACTCCACCAAGTTCGTTAACTTTTTTAAGAGAAGTGAAATGGACACTTGCATTAATGTCTCAGGCAGGGAACCCTGTGCTACCGAGTCATCAAACATCTCCTCAGTAACGGTACCAACCGCCATGGAAACCTTTTATAAAATTCCACTGGGAACCAGTCAGGGTCCAAAGCCTTGCCAGTCTTATCTTCCTCCTCCACCTTAGGACACTCCAAGCTTTTCAAAAACTCCACCATATACGGCCCTTCCTTGTAATATGTCTCCCCCCCCCCCCGCCCTCCCCATTGACTTTATCTGGTGCAGACACCAACTATGCCAATCAAGTTTCGAACCTGAATAATCTCTCCAGAAGCTGCCTGCAGCCTGCCGCCTCAACTGGTAAGCCAAGAGATGACTGGCCTTCTCCCCATACTCGTACACTCTCCCCCTCTAGCGCTGTGCCTGGCGCACTGCCTTATCTATGGACAGTAAATCAAACTGCATCTGCAGTTTCTTCCTGCTAGCCAGAAGCTCAGGGGTGGAATCATTCGAGTGTCTACCACCTACCTCCAGGAGCTCACCTACCGACCTTTGGCATTCCTCCCTTCCCTCCCTATCTATCTGCTCCTTGTGTGAGATAATCTCCCCTCTCAGCACTGTCTTCAGGGCCTTCCACAGAACCTAGTGCGAAACCTCCCCATTCTTATTAAACATACTCAACAGTCACCCTTGATAGCCTTACGCAAAACCCCAAATCTGCCTTCAGCCCCATATAACCAAACATCACGCCGGCCACTGAACCGGCCCCGTCTCCAAAACCACATCTACCAGATGTGAAGCATGATTCAAAATAACTATTGCAAACATTCTGCTTTCTTCACCCCTGGCAGCACGGACCGCTCCGTCACGAAGAAGTCAATTCACGAATATAGTTTATGCACTTCAAAAAAGGAGAATTCCCTACCTGCCCCCCATGTGCAGAATCTGCCATGAATCCACTCCTCCCATCTTCTTCATAAATGCTGTCAATACATTTGCTACCCCCCGAAGGGGCCAATGAACTCGGCTTAGACCAGTCTAACTTTGGATTCAAAACATATATTTCAAACCCCACCCGACCCCCATCCAAGATCAACTGATGCATGTCCATGTCTGGTATGGTGGCCAACATCCTCTTCATAAACGCTACATCACTACTTGCCTTCCAATGTCACAGTAACTATTATGTATCTCCCCCCCCCCCCCCCCCCCCCCCGATCCGTTACTACCTTCCCTATCTGAAGCCAAACTCTTTTATTAATTAACATTGCCACCCCCCACCGGCCCTGCTATCAAAGCCCGTTTGGAATATCTGACTCGCCCAACCTTTCCAAAGCCTAACCTGGTCCCTCACCCGCAGGTGGGTCTCCTGCAAAGTTCTTCAATTGAGAGAAAACTCTCGCTCGCTTCCCCGGGCCAACCCAAACTCTGAACATTGTGTGTTATCCTAGATAAATTTATTTTTGGAGCATGTCATTGTACCAGGACCAGCTGGCTTACATTGTACCCTCCTTGATCTCATGGGAACTTCAATAAGTAGCTGTATACTCTTAACTTCTGGAATCTTGCTCTCTCTGTCAGATCCTCATTTTCGGGTATACAGAGATTCTTCTACATACGTTCTACGTACATTATACAAAGAACACCTACTGGTAGTACATGAACTACTTAAAGAACCAGAGCTAAGTTAAAGACTGAGGAATGAACCAGGACTGAACTGGCACAAATATCATCGTATTTGTCTTTCATTTTCATAGAACTCACTTCTTTTTTAAAAATCAATTTAGAGTACCCAATTCATTTTTTCCAATTAAGGGACAGTTTTAGCGTGGTCAATCCACCTACCCTGTGCATCATTGGGTTGTGGGGGTGAAACCCACGCAAACACGGGGAGAATGTGCAAACTCCACACGGACAGTGACCCAAAGCCGGGATCGAACCTGGGATCTCGGCGCCATGAGGCAGCAATGCTAACCACTGCGCCACCGTGCTGCCATGTTGGAACTCACTTCTATTGATGAATTGGAGTGACTCGGGCTGAAGTGTTTAGCCCTGATTGTGCCAGTCAACCTGTACAAGCATATTTGCCGCGAATAGCACCCAAATCAATGACGCAACTGCACAGTTCAGACAAGGGACATCAGGAGATTTTGGGACACAAAATTGGATTGCTTATTAATATTAAAAAGACTAGCTTCAGATCTTCATTCTTATGAAAGGCAAGGGGAAAAATGTTATTTAAACGTAAACAGCGTAAGTAGAATGGTGTCATGCTCAAAAATCCAAATGTAAGTGACAGCATAGTTTCATTATCAACAGTTAATGCTATGATAATTAAACCCTTTTAAAAAAGGAGCTCAACAAACATCTAATTAAGACCAGAATTAAAGTTCTGAAAGATAGGGTGAGATATGAATAGTCAAATTTAACAGTATGGCGTCTGTTCATTGGGTCATTAATATGTGGTCTTTAATATTCAATTGGTTAAGATTGGATGAAATAGACTTTAATGTTGCATTGATCCTAACGGCTTTGTTCAGTTACTATCAATATTCAGAGCTAAATGTCAATATTTCTTTTTTTGGAAATTTTACCTGTGATTATTCATCTCCCTCCTAAAGTGGTAGCGGTTTATCTGAACAATTTTCCACAAAGATGTTTCCTTTCAGTGAATTAATATACTCTAGTCTTTATGTCAGTAGATGTATATTTAAATTTTTAAGAAAAGGATTATGCTTTGAAGAGTTATATTCTTGGGGATTTGTATGATTGTTTGTATAATTGTGGGGCAGCACAGTAGCATAGTGGTTTACACTATGACTTCACAGCTTCAGGATCCCAGGTTCAATTCCCGGCTTGGTCACTGTCTGTGCGGAGTCTGCACATTCTCCCCGTGACTGCGTGGGTTTCCTCCGGTGCTCCGGTTTCCTCCCACAAGTCCTGAAAGACATGCTTGTTAGGTAATTTGAACATTCTGAATTCTCCCTCTGTGTATCCGAACAGGGTCTTGAATGTGGCGAATCGGGGCTTTTCACAGTAACTTCAGTGCAGTGTTAATGTATAGCTACTTGTGACAATAAGAAAGATTATATATTAAAAAGATTATTGTTAATGGCAGATACCTTTTGCCACACTGGCATACACACTGAATTTAAATCTGTTCACTCTGCTCACATTGTTTAAATAACAGAACAAACATCACCATGGGCTGGATTCTCCCCTACCCGGCGTGACGGGGGGTCCCGGCGTGGGGGAGTGGCGCCAACCACTCCGGGGTCGGGCCTCCCCAAAGGTGGGGAATTCTCCCCAACTTTGGGGGCTAGCCCCGCGCCGGAGCGGTTGGCACCAGAAGACTGGCGCAAAAAACCGGCGCCCCCGGCAGCAGAGCTGGCCGAAAGGCTTTCGCCGGTCGATGTGGGTTTCTCTTCCGCTTCTGCCATGGCGGAGGCCGTGGCGGCCGCGGAGGAGAAATAGTGCACCCAGGGCACTGGCCCAGAGTCTGAACGGGAGGCCCCGATCGCGGGCCAGGCCACCGTGGGGGCACCCCCCGGGGTCCGTTCGCCCCCCCCGCCACTCCCCAGGACCCCGGGGCCCGCTCGCGCCGCTGATCTCGCCGTTCCAGAGGTGGTTCAAACCTCGGCGGCGGGAGAGGCCTCCCAGCGGCGGGACTTCGGCCCATCCGGGCCGGAGAATCACCACAGGGGCCTCTCCGATCGGAGTGGCGAGATTCCCGCCACCGCCACTTCCCGGGTGGCGGAGAATCTCTGCCACGGCGGGGGCGGGATTTTCAGCGGCCCCAGGCGATTCTCCGGCCCTGCTGGGTTTGTTAGCTGAGCAATGCATATGTGGCTTAGCTGAACAATACAATATGAAGAAAACAAGAATGATTATTGAGTAGAGGCGAGGGGAGTTAGAAGAGTAAACAAAGAAGACCTTTATTTATAAGAACCTACTATTTACAAGGCCCGACTGAATCTCACCGCATCCTCGTTCTCTCTGTCAGTCAGTTCGTATCTGGCCAACCTTTTATACGACATGGTTATCAGCTCCGTAGTTAGCGGGGGAGCTCATACCCCTCGAGCCACATGGAGAAAACAATCAAACCCGCCTCATGTGTCCCATTCAGGTTATTACAGGTTACATCCACAGTTACTAGGTCATTAGATATATTAGTGTTGGTTCAGCTGTGGCAATATCTCCAGGCTGGCTTTCATTAAATAAAACAGTTTGAAAGAATTGTCTGACGAAATACTTTTACCAAAAAGTTGACGCTATTTCTGAAATATTGCAAATGTAACCTTGGCTGTTTCAAAGATTGGACTCATTAAAGGGACAGTTATTAATCGGACTTTTGTACTTGCTGCATCTCGAGACATTGAACATGTGCTTTTCATAAAGCATGAGTGCAAAATTTTTACAGAGCATTAATATTTTTCTATTTTGAAATTATGTATTCTGAATTCTATTCCAACATTAACAGGTGGAGGCGTGGGCTTAAGTAGGGTCGGTGAAGACTCAATGGGTCGAATGGCCTCCTTCTGCATTGTAAATTTAATGATTCTATGAGTGACTATATTCATGGCAAAAATCGTAAACTCATGAAATAAATTTTTGAGTCATTAATATTGCATCAAAACCATTCTTACCCCTGAGCCTGTTTCTGAGATTGTCCAGGATTTATAGATCAGAATATATTCTAAATGGCAAGAGGCTAGTAAGAAATCATGGTGTCCAAGTACAGAATTTACTAAAAGCTAGTTGACAGGCTCATGGCTAATGGAATGTTAACCTTTATTTTGAGAGGACTGGAATACAAAAGGCTTGGAAGTGACGTTACCATCATATTAAGCTTTGGTTAGACATAATTTAATGCATTGTTGTTCTGGGCACCTCACCTCAGTAAGGTAAATTGGGCTTGGAAGGATTGCATCTCATCTCAAATTCATCAGAATGTTGGTTGGGTTGTCCCTTGATTTGAGGATGATGTCTTCACAGGACTGTGAATTTCTGCCACTGGTTTTCATGTGACTGAACAGGCCAATTCTTGACCCAAAGATTTTTGGGAAAGACATCCCATAAGGTAGTGGGATCTGGAATGCAGGATTTGGTTCCTTTTCTTTTCTTCTATGCCATCACTCTGCCTCATGTGCTTGGACTCAAAGTGCAATGCAACTCGATGAATAGGCTGTTGTTATTTTGAACAATTGGCAGCAAGCCCTTCCCAGTTATTAATGTCAGTGCTGCCATTCTCCCATGAGAGTTTTGGCCTCTTTGTAGCATTTGTTTGACCTCTCCTGGAACACTGGGCACTTGAGTGTTGAGAAGACAGGACCCGGCAGGGGTGATGCTTTACAGCGATTCAGACAGTCCGTTCTAGTCCACCATAATTCATTTTGTGGGAGTTTTGCCTGAACTCTTGTGGAGCTGGCTTTAAGAGGAACACAAACATTTATTCAATGGTCCTCCCATTGAATCCACAGGATGGGGTGGAGGCATTTCTGATGGAATTTCTTTGGTGTTCTCAGGTTGCTGTTACACAGTCCTGGTCTCACCGTAGTGTAGAACTGTGCTGACATCATCTGCTCCATAAACGAAAACTTTTATTGGCTTGTGGAGGTCTTTGTTGTCAAACATGCACTGCCATAATTTGTAGAAAGCTGAGCTGGCACAGATGTTGGATCACCTTGTCAAGAGTAGCCTTTGGAAAGAGGTAGCTGCCAAGGTTTTGGTAGTCCTCGATACAGTCCAGCATCTTTCCTTCAACATTCAAGTAAATCCCCATTTTAAGTGTCTACTTCTGACGTGTGTTATATTATATTGCTACTCCTGGTAGCAGTTTATATTACTGGGTTTAAGTAATATATGTTGTTACTAATTGTAGATGATATTGAAGAACACTTGAGTCTTCGAAGTAAACTGAAAGAATTTATTTAGTAACAATAAAACTAATAAATGTGTTTGACACTCCACTGAACTAATTCTAACAATAAAGTAAGGATAACTGCAAATATGTAAGGATAAGTAAAAATCTGCTGTGCTGTAAGGAGTACAGACTCTACTGTAAACCTTGCTTTCCAAATACTGCTGTTTGTACAGTATGTAGCTGGGGAACTGCTGCGGACTTCTGTTTTGAAAAGGAAGGATTCTTCGCCATTCCAGAGTATTGCTCTTTACTGTACTGTACAGTATCTGTATTTGAGGAACCTTAGGGCAGCAGGGTAGCATGGTGGTTAGCATAAATGCTTCACAGCTCCAGGGTCCCAGGTTCGATTCCCAGCTGGGTCACTGTCTGTGTGGAGTCTGCACGTCCTCCCCCTGTGTGCGTGGGTTTCCTCCGGGTGCTCCGGTTTCCTCCCACAGTCCAAAGATGTGCGGGTTAGGTGGATTGGCCATGCTAAATTGCCCGTAGTGTCCTAATAAAAGTAAGGTTAAGGGGGGGGTTGTTGGGTTACGGGTATAGGGTGGATACGTGGGTTTGAGTAGGGTGATCATGGCTCGGCACAACATTGAGGGCCGAAGGGCCTGTTCTATGCTGTACTGTTCTATGTTCTATGTTCTAAGCTTGGTGCTTTAAGGCGATCTCTGCAAAGAAGAGATCTGCAGGCAAGGCAGCAGTTTTAAAGTCACTTACTGGACAGAACATTAATCCACACCTGTGATCCCGTCTAACCTTCAGCAAGAAATACCCAGGAACTGGTGGTGGTGAGCCTCCAGCTGCCAAAAAATGAAAAATAAACCATCAACCTCATCAAGAAAAGATGTTTGAAATTGGTTTGATGCAGGAGAAGGAACAGTCGGTGTTGTGAGAGTGCTTAAGCGATTCCCTACGACAATGGGAACAATCTGTGGTAGCGCTGACAACATTAAGTCTTACATCTTTAAGTGCTGGCAGGGCGAGTCAGTATAGAAGCAACTTTATGGAGAGCATGGAAAGACTGGACCAAAGACCAAATCTAGCGCCAGGTGCATCTTGTGGATGGTGATCCAAGAAAAAGCCAAAAGTCAGTACAGTGTAAGGCCTTACAGAATGAGCTGGGTGCGAGTTGATAGACAGAAAGATTCTCTGCCACTTGAAGTTGGGAGGTCAGGCAAGGGACCTCCCAAGGGACCATAGAATCATAGAATTTACAGTGCAGAAGGAGGCCATTCAGCCCTTTGAGTTTGCACCAGACCTTGGAAAGAGCACCCTATTTAAACACATATCTCCATCCTATCCCCGTAACCCTGGAACCCCACTTAACCTTTCTTGCACTAAGGGGCAATTTACCATGGCCAATCCACCTAACCTGCACATCTTTGGACTGTGGGAGGAAACCGGAGCACCCGGAGGAAACCCACCCAGACACGGGGAGAAAATGCAAATTCCACCTGAGGCCAGAATTGAACCTGGCATCCTGGAGCTATGAGGCAGCAGTGCTAACCACTGTGCCACATGCCGTCGAGGTATGGGCGGAGAACGTGTTCCACTCAGGATTGGACATGAAGACGAGGAGGGTGGCGGTGCAGGTCAATGAGAAAATGGCTTTCAAGGTGGGTAGTATTGCAGCCGATCCGGGGTGTAGATATATGATGATCAGTGAGAAGCTGGAGGGGATGTCGGTCGTCCTGGTGAATGTTTATGCCCCAAATTGGGATGACATGGACTTTATGAGGCATGTAATGGGGAAGATCCCGGATCACGACTTGCACTGGTTGATAATTGGGGGCCATGTTAACACGGTATTGGATCTGAGGATGGACCGGTCCTGTCCCAGGTTGTTAGGGGATTCATGGAGCTTATGGGGGTGGGGTGGGGAGGGAAGGGTGGGGTGGGGAGGGAAGGGTGGGGGGCGGGGCAGACCGTGAAGGTTTGGGAGGCCATGAATTATGTTCTTGTACTTCTCACATGTGCACTGGGTGTACTCCCGGATCGATTTTTCTGTGCACTGCTGGCGGGGGTGGCCAACTCTGAGTATTCACCAATCATGGCCTCTGACCACGTGCTGCATTGAGTGGATTTGTGGGTGGTTCAGGGAGAGGCCCAGTAGCTGCAGTGGAGGTTGTTGGCGGATGAGGGGGTGTGCAAGAGGGTGAGGGCAGCCATTCAAGTGAATGTGAAGCGGAATGACATGGGGGAGGTCACAGCCTCAATGCTGTGGGAGGTACTAATGGCGGTAGTTAGGGGAGAATGTATCTCGATCCGGATGCGTAGGGAGAGGGTGGAGTGAGAGGAGAGAGCGAGGCTAGTGGGTGAGATTTTGAGGGTGGATCAGAGGTACTCAGTGGTGCCAGAGGATGGCTATTAAAGGAGAGGCAGAGGCCCCAGATGGGTTGGTGTCATGGGGAAGGCGGTATGGCAATTGCGGCCAGAGGGGCAGTATACAAGTAGGGGAAAAGGCGAGTAGGATGATGGTGCATCAACTGAGGAAAGAAGTGATAAGGGAGACTGGTAGGGTGAGGGATGAGAGAGGCAAGGTGATGTTGGACCCAGAAGGGGTGAATGGGATAATTGAGGCCTTCTACAGCAAGTTGTATGAGTCGGAGCCTCACGGTAGGGTTGGGTTTTCAGTATCTAGGAATTCAGGTCACACAGAGCTGGGCGCAGCTGCATAAATTGAATTTGGCACAACTGGTGGAGGAAATGAAGGCGGATTTTAAGAGATAGGATGTGTTGCCATGGCAATGGTGAGGAAATGGGCTGTGGAGGAGGGATCGGTGTCGGACAGATGGAGGCAGCATCATGTAGGGGGACAAGATTGAGGGCGCTGTTGTTGGCGGTCTTTCCATTTTCACAGGTCCGGTACTCTATGAGCCCGGTGGTGGTTTCAGCGTTGTGAGTTTGGAGCCAATGCAGTCAACACTTCGGGTTGGAAAGCATGTTGTTGTGGGCGCCGATATTTGACAACCACAGGTTTGTGCTGGTGGGGCTGGATGCGAGGTTCCGGAGTTACGATTGGTTGGGATAGAGTACTTCTGGGATTTGTTTATAGGTGACAAGATTGCCAGCCTGGAAGAGTTGGAGGAATTGTATGAGTTGCCTCAGCGGAATGGTTTCAGATACCTGAAGGTGAAGGATCTAGTGGGGAGAGAGGTGCTGTCCTTCCCAGGCTGGCACCTCCAGTCCTGCAAGATGTCGGAGGATGATATTGGGGAGGGGAGGGTGTCAGACATTTATGGAGAGTTGATGGAGAGAGGAAATGGGAGGCGGAGTTGGGTGGGGAGGTGAGGGCCTGGACGTGAAAAGAAGCCTTGCGGAGGGTGAACGCGTCCTTGTCGTGTGCGAGGTTATGCCTTATCCAGTGTAAGGTGATGCATAGAGCCCACATAACAGGTGTGAAGAGGAGCCGTGGAAGGGTAGTTGTGGACAGTGTTCCGGTGTGTGGGGGGGCAATCCTGGGGGTATGGGTTGTCCCTGTCCGGAGGTGGCGATATTTGGCCTGTCGGAAGATCTGGGAGTCTAGGTTGGGAGACAGGCCGATGTATTGGTCTTTGCCTCCCTGATAACCCCACGGTGGACCTTGTAGTGCTGGCCGGACACGGAGCCGCAGAAGGTGGGGATGTGGGTGAGCGACCTGGCAGAATTCATGCATTTGAAGAAGGTCAAATTTGCCTCACGTGGGCAGAGGAGGGATTCACTCGGGGGAGGAAGCCGTTAACCAAATTCTTCAAGTTCTTAGCGGGGGTTGGGGGGGAACATAAGGGGGGGTAAATTAAGAGGGTGGGGTGGGTTGGGGATTGGTATCGGGGAATGTTGGGGGCCTGTGTTCTTTGTTTCGGTTGATGTTTGGTCTTCTGATATTTTCATGTACATATGCAAAATACCTTTAATAAAATATTTAAAACAAAGAAAGTTTCAATGCTATTCGTAGGTGGTTCAATCATTTCAAGAAGCAGACCTGTCGGCACAACTTTAGAATGTCTGGCGAGGCAGCTAGCGCTGACACACGAGCGGCTTCCACACCCATTTGAAGAAAGTGACTACTCAGCAAAACAAGGTTTCACAGAAACATACATAGAACATAGAAGCAGGAGGAGGCCATTCGCCCCTGCGAGCCTGCTCCCCCATTCATTATGATCCTGAATGATCATCAAGTTCAATACCCTGATCCCACCTCCCCCCCACCCCCGTATCCCCTGATCCCAATGTGCATGAGATGCTCTGATTGCCTCCAGATTCACCGACTGGGATGGGAGGGAACTGGTCAGGAGTATGGACACCGCACCCCCTCCCCCAGGACACACTCCACCTGCAACCCCCATTGTGATACATACCTGCCGCACAACCCGTGTGAGCCTTGGGTTGGCAGCAACATTGGGCCTGGTCCATGGGATGAAAGATGATGACAATCCGCTCTGCGATGAGCTCTGGTGCTCTGCATCATATGTCAATGTCTGACCCGGGCCCATAGTACCACTTTCCACCACCAGCCTGGGAGACCCCTGCCTGCGAGCTGCCAGGGGCTGGTTTAGCACACTGGGCTAAATCGCTGGCTTTTAAAGCAGACCAAGGCAGGGCAGCAGCATGGTTCAATTCCCGTACCAGCCTTCCCGAACAGGCGCCGGAATGTGGCGACTAGGAGCTTTTCACAGTAACTTAATTGAAGCCTACTCACGACAATAAGCGATTTTCATTTTCATTTCATTTCATCACATGGTGCCATCGGATCTCTGGGGTGGCAGTGGTTGGGGCGGTCAAGGGGGAGAGTGGTGAGTCCAGTCCACCCACAATGTCAGCCCTTCCTCCCCCTGCCCCCCCTCCTCCTCCTCCCGCAGCCCTTCTCTGGCCTGCCCAAACCAACCCACCCCTCATACTCATCTTACAGAGCACCAAGGCAGGTTGTAACAGTGTTAACAGGTGTTTAACATGGACAAATATATACATTTATGTGCCCCAGCCCCTATAACTAAACGCTGCCCTGCACCCATGCCAATTTAACTGGTGTCTCACTTTCTGGCCTTACGGGCCCTAACGCTAGTCCTTGGTTGATCCCCAGATGGTACAGCAGGAGTGGAGGCAGCCTGCTGTGATTCCCACCCTGTGACCTGGGTCCTCTTTGGTGGCCATCTGCTGGGGCAACAGGGCCTGACTGTCTCAGGTGGCGTGGCGCTGCCCTGTTCTGCCCACTGCCGACCAGATGGGCCAGGGACAGAAGGAGGAGGATTCCGAGGAGCTGCAGTGTTCCGGAACCTCCCTTGTGGGAGTCATGGGCCCCATTACCTCGGGTGCCTCATGGTCCCCGGGGTATTCCATGGGACAAGATGCGAGCGGAGCTACCCCCTGAGGCTCCCCCACCACCTGCCGCCGCCAGTCCTCGAGGCCTGCTCTGGTCTCGCGGCCATTGAGCACAAGGAGTGGACCATCTCCATCTGGGACTGCACCACATCACTATTGACAGGGGCTGGTTTAGCTCACAAGGCTAAATCGCTGGCTTTTAAAGCAGACCAAGCAGGCCAGCAGCACGGTTCGATTCCCGTACCAGCTTCCCTGGACAGGCGCCGGAATGTGGCGACTAGGGGCTTTTCACAGTAACTTCATTGAAGCCTACTCGTGACAATAAGCGATTTTCATTTCATTGACTGTGCCACCACCTTCTGGGTCTGTGTCACATCAGCAAGCATCCACCATTTACTATCACTCCTAAGCTTTTCCCTCTTCATCTGCAGTGATGCACAATATGGAAACCACTCAACAGCTATCCTGGCATTGACAATGCAGTAAAATAACTGGGCAACTTCATTATCAGGAGATGAAATGAACAAGCACCTGAAACTCTGCCTTAATTTCCAATGGACCTCCCGAGAGGAATCTGTCTGTTCTTCACCTGCACGGGAGGGAGAACTCCTCCACCCCCCCCCCCCCCCCCACCCCCCCCCCCCCAACCACCAACCACCACAACCTCCACCACCATTTTGCTGCAACCTGTTGCAGTTTGCATTACATTTGGAGATGTGAACTCCCAGTGGCTGGCTTGATGGAACTGCAATCAATTAAAGTCTTTGGGGTTCGCTGGCAGCATTTAATCGGCTTTAACCTAGTCGTTAAGTTGGGCTTCCAGTAGCTTTGTTAATATACAGTGATTAAAAAATAAAAAAACAAATGACCTTGATCACCACTGGCAGATCATTGCAGGATATTTATGAGTTTATATTTTCAGCTTTATAAAGAAAAAACAGCAGTGGAATTCTCCATTCCTGAGACCACCTGTTGATGCCGGGTTAGGATTCGGGGACGTCTATGACAACAAAACTGCCGTTGCACCTGGACCGATTCAGTGACTATGGAGGGGTTAGCACTGGCACCACGTGGACACACAATCAATTCCAATGAGAAACAGTGCAGGATTCACCAGGTCCGAGGTTGACACTCGGAATGCTGACAAGCTGCAGCTGCATGTACACACTGCACTCCCCACACATTCATCCCAGCCAACAAGATGGCAAAGTTAGCATTAAGGTACTTTACCTGAATGCTCGTAGCATTTGTAACAAAGTAGACGAACTAATGGCACAGATCATCGTGAATGATTATGATGTGGTAGGCATCACAGAGACATGGCTGCAGGGGGTTCAGGACTGGCAGTTAAACATCCAAGGATATACAACCTATCGAAAAGACAGGGAGGTGGGCCGAGGGGTGGGGTTGCCTTGTTAGTTAAGAACAAAATTAAATCTATGGCACTAAACAACATAGGGTCGGATGATGTGGAGTCTGTGTGGGTAGAATTGAGGAACCACAAAGGCAAAAAAACAATAATGGGAGTTATGTACAGACCTCCTAACAGTGGTCAGGACCAGGGGCGCAACATGTACCGGGAAATAGAAAAGGCATGTCAGAAAGGCAAGGTCACGGTGATCATGGGGGACTTCAATATGCAGGTGGATTGGGTAAATAACGTAGCCAGTGGATCCAAAGAAAAGGAATTCATGGAATGCTTACAAGATGGCTTTTTGGAACAGCTTGTCATGGAGCCCACAAGGGAGCAGGCTATTCTGGACCTAGTGCTATGTAATGAACCAGACTTTATAAAAGATCTTAAAGTAAGGGAACACTTAGGAAGCAGCGATCATAATATGGTTGAGTTCAGTCTGCAGTTTGAAAGAGAGAAGGCAAAATCGGATGTAATGGTGTTACAGTTAAATAAAGGTAATTACGAGGGCATGAGAGAGGAACTGGCGAAAATCGACTGGAAGCAGACCCTAGTGGGGAAGACAGTAGAGCAAAAATGGCAGGAGTTTGTATGCATAATTGAGGACACTGTACAGAGGTTCATCCCCAAGAAAAGAAAGATTATCCGGGGAGGGATTAGACAGCCATGGCTGACAAAGGAGGTCAGGAAATGTATCAAAGAAAAAGAGAGATCCTATAAAGTGGCCAAAAGCACTGGGAAATCAGAAGATTGGGAAGGCTACAAAAACAAACAGAGGTTAACAAAGAGACAAATAAGGAAGGAGAGGATCAAATATGAAGGCAGGCTAGCCAGTAATATAAGAAATGATAGTAAAAGTTTCTTTCAATACATAAGAAACAAACGACAGGCCAAAGTAGACATTGGGCCAATTCAAACTGATTCCGGAAGGCTAGTGATGGGAGACGAGGAAATGGCTGGAGAACTTAATAAGTACTTTGCGTCTGTCTTCACAGTGGAAGACATGAGTAATATCCCAAAAATTATAGAGGGTCAGGGGGCTGAGTTGAGTATGGTTGCCATTACAAAAGAGATGGTGCTAAAAAAGCTAAAAGGTCTTAAAATTGACAAATCTCCTGGCCCCGATGGGCTACACCCTAGAGTTCTGAGAGAGGTGGCTGAAGAAATAGCGGAAGCGTTGGTTGAGATCTTTCAAAAATCACTGGAGTCAGGGAAAGTCCCGGACGATTGGAAGATCGCTGTTGTAACCCCCTTATTCAAGAAAGGATCAAGACAAAAGATGGAAAATTATAGGCCAATTAGCCTAACGTCGGTTGTTGGTAAAATTCTAGAATCGATCGTTAAGGATGAGATTTCTAAATTCTTGGAAGAGCAGGGTCGGATTAGAACAAGTCAACATGGATTTAGTAAGGGGAGGTCGTGCCTGACGAACCTGTTAGAATTCTTTGAGGAGGTGACAAGTAGGTTAGACCAGGGAAACCCAGTGGATGTGGTCTATCTGGATTTCCAAAAGGCCTTTGATAAGGTGCCACACAGGAGGCTGCTGAGTAAGGTGAGGGCCCATGGTGTTCGAGGTGAGCTACTGGCATGGGTTGAGGATTGGCTGTCTGACAGAAGGCAGAGAGTTGGGATAAAAGGTTCTTTTTCGGAATGGCAGCCGGTGACCAGCGGTGTCCCACAGGGTTCAGTGTTGGGGCCGCAGCTGTTCACCATATATATTAATGATCTGGATGAAGGGACTGGGGGCATTCTAGCAAAGTTTGCCGATGATACGAAGTTAGGTGGTCAGGCAGGTAGTGCTGAGGAAGTGGGGAGGCTGCAGAAGGATCTAGACAGTTTGGGAGAGTGGTGCAGGAAATGGCTGATGCAATTCAACGTGAGAAAATGTGAGGTCTTGCACTTTGGAAAAAAGAATCCAAGCATAGACTACTTTCTAAACGGTGAGAAAATTCATAATGCCAAAGTACAAAGGGATCTGGGAGTGCTAGTCGAGGATTCCCTAAAGGTAAACATGCAGGTTGAATCTGTGATTAAGAAAGCGAATGCAATGTTGTCATTTATCTCAAGAGGGTTGGAATATAAAAGCAGCGATGTGCTACTGAGCCTTTATAAGGCTCTGGTTAGGCCCCATTTGGAGTACTGTGTCCAGTTTTGGGCCCCACATCTCAGGAAGGACATACTGGCACTGGAGCGTGTCCAGCGGAGATTCACATGGATGATCCCTGGAATGGCGGGTCTAACATATGATGAACGGCTGAGGATCCTGGGATTGTATTCATTGGAGTTTAGAAGGTTAAGGGGAGATCTAATAGAAACTTACAAGATAATACATGGCTTAGAAAGGGTGGACGCAAAGAAACTGTTTCCGTTAGGCGAGGAGACGAGGACCCGTGGGCACAGCCTTAGAATTAGAGGGGGTAAATTCAGAACAGAAATGCGGAGACATTTCTTCAGCCAGAGAGTGGTGGGCCTGTGGAATTCATTGCCGCGGAGTGCAGTGGAGGCCGGGACGCTAAATGGCTTCAAGGCAGAGATAGATAAATTCTTGATGTCGCGAGGAATTAAGGGCTACGGGGAGAATGCTGGTAGGTGGAGTTGAAATGCCCATCAGCCATGATTGAATGGCGGAGTGGACTCGATGGGCCGAATGGCCTTACTTCTGCTCCTATGTCTTATGGTCTTATGGTCTTATGGTAGTGCTGGAGCTCACCTCGCTCATGGGTTGGCTGGGACCAGAGGACCTGGAGGGGTGGACTGGGGGTGATACCCATACGACCTGTGGCCCTACGTTCACAGTGGGCAGTCAGCGGCGTGCGCAGCTGCATGGCTACCTTGCAGGCTGCGGCAATTGTGTTCTGTGCCTGGCCACCCTTCCCGCTCCTCCCACCAGCCCTGGCAGAAGCCCCCCGTCCAGCGGCAGGACTGTCAGCAAACTATGGCGATGTTGGACACTTTCTGTACCCACTCTCTCTCCCTCAGCAGCCACAGCGCCTGTTTCACAATTTTTAAAAGCATACGCGGACCTCGCCATCGAGAATTTGCCCCAGGTAAGGCTGAGATTCCAGAGAAAACCGGGTCGGGCCCACTAAAGGTACGCCAACGGTGTTTACTGTACATTGGTTCTGGACTGCATTGATGTCACTGTCGGGGCACCGGAAAATTGCGATTTGGTGTGAAACTGGCACCGGTCACGATTTTGGCATCAAACCAATTATATGGCCGATCGCGTTTTGCGATTCCTGCGTCGGCCGACGGAGAATCCCACCCCAGATCTTTATTGCCCAGGATTCTCCCATCATTTGCACTGTCCTTTCCCCTATCTTGTGCAAGCATTTTGCACAAGTATTTTTGTAAGGTATTCAAGTTATATTTTGAAAACAGTAATTTTATGAAGAAATTCTCCACACAATTCCACTAACCTTACAGGTTGTGGTGATATAACCACTGCAGTGATGTGTACTTGCAGTAGGGGGATGTATGCCTGTACCTGTAATACAGGTTCCTCCGGTAAGCCCCTGCCGGCTAGCTCCGCCCACAGGGAGCTTGTGTATAAATATGCGTGTGAGTCACTCAGACCCTAGTCTACAGTTGCAGATGGAGGAATAGCATCGCACAGCAATAAAGCCTCTATTGTACATGTCTCTCGTCTTTGAGTTTAATTGTTAGCGCCACACAGGTTCACACAGGTCGCTTTATAATTTAATGCCTTTCCTTAAGTAAAGATCAATCCCAATTTAAATCTCAAACCCACAACTTGACGAAGAATGACAGAGACATTAAAATGTGAAATGTTTCAAACTAAAACAATCATGCCCGGAGGGAATCAAATATTCACAACAACTGCGTAAGCAATCCTATTTTTAGATGTGTTGCTGTTAAGTCCAACAGCATCCATTAAGAATGATGCATCTGGAGGAAGAATAAAATTCACTTAAAAAGTGGAAGTGTTGTCGTTTGCAGGAACAATGGTTAAAAGATCAAGTGACACCCAGTCCGGGAATTGCAATGACTATAATGCAATGAGGTAAATTTGTTTAGTGGGAAAAATAGCCCTCCACATTCTTGAATTTTTCAATACGTGAAAATGTTTCTGGGAACTGTCAAATGTAAAGGATTGATCAGAATTAGGGTGCCTTAATTATTAATGATATATTCGGAGCAAACTGACAGGGTTGTCTTCCAGGATTTAGGTGAAACTGAGGAGAGAGAGTTTTGTTCCATACCCAGTGAAACGCAAACAGCTGAGGTACACCAACATTTCACAAATTTCTCTACATACCGGTAAGGTCTAAGGGCACGATCTACTGGCCGTTTTATGACCTAAAAGCAGCGCAGCACGGCGCTACATGACCGATAGATGCTGGGATATCTAACGCGATCTCGCGAGATGTCGCCATGTGAATCCCGCCAGCTGCGGCCGGGTCACTTTTTGGAAAATCTGCATATTAGAGTGAGACTAATATGCATTCGCACGATCTACACAAGGCGATGGGGTCCAAGCCCCTTGCCTTGGAAATATTGGGCGAGCGCCGTTCAATGCTGGTCTTCACAAATGGGGACCAGATGGAACGGCACTCATGGGGGTTGTTATATTACTGGGTCGAGCAACATGTAACATTATTCATTGCTGTTGATGCAGATGGTCTGATGGTGTGAACCTGAAGAAACCACAAGTCTTCAACTTAAGCAAACTAATTTATTAAAGTGCAGCACGGTACCATTGTGGATAGCACAATGGTTTCACAGCTCCAGGGTCCCAGGTTCGATTCCGGCTTGGGTCACTGTCTGTGCGGAGTCTGCACATCCTGCCCCGTGTGTGCGTGGGTTTCCTCCGGGTGCTCCGGTTTCCTCCCACAGTCCAAAGATGTGCAGGTTAGGTGGATTGGCCATGATAAATTGCCCTTAGTGTCCAAAATTGCCCTTAGTGTTGGGTGGGGTTAATGGGTTATGGGGATAGGGTGGAGGTGTTGAACTTGGGTAGGGTGCTCTTTCCAAGAGCCGGTGCAGACTCGATGGGCCGAATGGCCTCCTTCTGCACTGTAAATTCTATGATCTATATCTGAGATTGACACTCTACAGTGCCCACCGATCGCGGGCAGTGCGTCCGTAACGGACGCACTCTTTCTCCCTCCGCCGCCCCGCAGGATCACTCCACGGGAGATGACGGCCCCGCGCATGCGTGGGTTGGAGCCGTCCAATCTGCACATGCACGGCTGACGTCATCGAGCGCGTCAGCCGGCGCGACGCTTGGCGCGCGGACTTAGCGACGGTCGCTAAGACCGCGATGCCATGCCTCGCGGGGCCCCGCTGTTTGCCCCGCCCGGGGGGGAGAATCGGGTCCCGGGAGGGGGCGCGGAGGCTGCCGTGAAACACGGCCAGTTTCACGGCAGCCTTTATGACTCGCCGCATTTGCGGAGAATCGTGCCCAAATTTTTTGGATGATTTTGCTGAGGGGCAGTATGTAGCTGAGCAATAGGAGGTGGGCAAGGGTAGATCCTTCAGCACCAGCAGTGGTGATGGTGCAGGCACAGGAACAGAAGCCATTATAAGTGATACTTTGGATATGCTTAGGTAGATAATGAAACAGGATTGAAGCCGCCCAACCCAGCTGGACAACTGTGCAGGGACATTGGAGGAAGACGGTATGGTCAACCATATCCATGACCGCAGACATGCTGAGAAGGACAATGAGGAATTGTTTACTTTTATCACAGTCATACAGGATGTCAAATGTGACTTTGATAACAGCAGCTTGGCAGAGGATAACCTGGTTGGAGGGATTCAGGTGTGGAATTCCAGGAAAGATGAGCACCGATTTGGGAGGTAAAAAGACTTTCAACAGTCCAAGAGGGAGGAAGAGGAAGAATCACAGAATCCCAACAGCGCAGAAGAAGGCCATTTGGCCCATCAAGTCTGCACCGACCTGCTGAAAGAGTTCTCCACCTAGGCCCATGCCCCCACCATATCCACATAACCCCCTAACCCTACCTGACCTCTGGACACTAAGGGGCAATTTATCATGGCCAATCCATGTACCTGCACTTCTTTGGACTGTGGGAGGAAACCGGAGCACCCGGAGGAATCCCATGCAGACACTGGGAGAACGTGCAAACTCCACACAGTCAGTTGCCCTGGGATGGCAGGATTGTCGTATGAGGAGCGATTGGGTTGACTGGGCCTGGAATGTAGAAGAATGAGAGAGTATATATTTGAAACGTATACAATTCTAACATGGACGGGATGCAGAGATGTTGTTTCCTCTGGCTGGGAGGTCGAGAACAAGGAGGTTGGGGGGAGGGGGAGGGGGGGGGGGGGGGGTCAGTCTCAGATTATGGGTTGGGCAATTTAGGATTGAAATGAGGGGAAATTTCTTCATTCAGAGGGCGTTGACCACAGGAGACTCTGGAGGCCAAGTCACTGAATATATTTAAGAAGGAAATCAATAGACTTCTGGACTCTAAAGGTGTCAAGGGGTATGGGGAGAGTACTAGAGTATGCCATTGGGATAGAGGATCAGGCATGACAATACTGAATGGAAGAACAGGCTCGAAGGGCCGAATGGCTTACAGCTGCTATTTTTTGTATTTATATGTTTCTAAAGTTTGCATGGTGCCAATGTCTGAGCTGATGCATTTGCAAGACAGATTAAGAGATTTATCCTGGGGCTCTCACATGCTCAGCAGCTCCTGCCCCCTTGTGGGGAAGAGGATGTTTCTCCTCCTGTCTGCTACCTGTGCCAAGCCGCTCCAGGGCAGTACTCGAGAACACGAGGTCCATCTCACTGCTTCCTTCAGCAATGTTACAGTCAGATGTGATATGATTTGATGGAGATGTTCAAAATCATGAGGGGTCTGGACAGAGTAGATAGGAAAAAACTGTTCCCACTTGCAAACGAGGATGAGAGGGCACGACTTCTGGTGGCGGCCATGGAGGAGTAGGTCGCACATTTGATAGCTCCCGCCTGTGACAGACTTTTGGACTTTTTCCCCCAGTTTTTTCCAGATTTTATGGGATAAATCGGTGTAGAGTGTGACAGTGAGGAGAAATCCCCCTCTGGTATGGCGAATTGGACCAGAAGTGGCCGCGTGAGAAGACAAAGTCCTGCAAGGAAGACGCGAGCTGAGTCAGTAACGCAGGAATGCATGGTGGAGAGCAAGGGCCTTGGGGAGATGGCACAGTGGTCGACGGAGTAGCTGGTGAAGTTTTTTGAAGATTGCTTCGCCAAACTGAAGAAGGACACGCTGGACCCGATTAAGGCTTTGATTGATCAAGTTGTGCAGAGTCAAGAGACCCAAGGAGGAGCGATCCAGGAGGTGGAGAAAAAGGTGCCTGAGCACGAGAATACATAACCGTGCTGGAGACCAATGAGGAGATGATGAACGACCGCCAGAAAAGAATGCAGGAGAAGCCGGAGGACCTGGAGAACAGGTCCAGGAGGCAGAATCTTAGAATTGTCGGCCTCTCTGAAGTCAGTGAGGGATTGGATGCGAGAGCTTATGTGACCGACATGCTGGAGAAGTTGATGGGGCCTGAGGCATTCCCTCAGCAAGTGGATAGAGTTCACAGAGCCCTTGCGAAGAAGTCCCGAGCGAACAAGTCGCCAAGGGCGAATGGTGGTACGCTTTCACCAATTCCTGGACAAGGAACAGGTTCTGCAATGGGCCAAGAAAGAACGGAGCAGCAAGTGGGAGAATTGTGAGCTGCGCATTTATCAGGACCTGGGCGCGGATTTGGCCAAGAGGCGAGTTGGGTTTAATCGGGCAAAAATGGTCCTCCTTAAGAAGGGGGTGAAGTTCGGGATGTTGTACCCAGCCCGTCTGTGGGTCACACATGAGGAATGGGATTTCTACTTCGAAATACCAGATGATGTGTGGACTTTTATTAAAGTAAAAAGACTGGAAGCGAACTAAAAGACACAGAAACCTTGAAGAGTACTGTGGCATGATTTGTTGGGCTGGGCTGTAAAAATATAAGTAGTATTATGTGCAATAAGGGCCTGTTTTGATGACTAAAGGTAACTTTGTCTTCCATCAGCTGGGTGGGGGGGGGGGGGGGGGGGGGTGGACTTTGGGGCTGGTTCTGCTTTTGGGTGGGTTTTTTTAAGTGGCTGTTTCTTCACTGTTTTTCTGATGTTTGTTTACTGGAGAATGTGATGCTTTTAATATATTTGTCCAAGTGGGGGGAGAGGAGAGAGAACAATGGGGAGACAGACTGCTTGGTGCCATGAGTGGGAGCTATCAAGTCAGCATGGGTCCGCTGACTTACGGAAGCACAGTGGGGGAGCTGCTTTGCTGACAGGGAAGGAACTGTTACTATGGGACAAATGGGAGATCGGGAATGGCGAATGCCCGAGGGGGTGCTCGAGGAGGCGGAGGGCACAAGCTAGATGGCTAGTCGGCGGGGGTGGCCGGGGAGGGGGGGGGGGGGGGGGGGGGGGGGGGGGGGTCAGGAAGCACTCCGAACAGGCTAATTACATGGAATGTTTGAGGGTTCAATGGGCCGGTCAAGAGGGCTCGCGTGTTTGCACGTTTCAGGGGGCTGAAGGCGGACATGGCAATGCGACAAGAGACACACCGAAAGGTTACAGACCAGACGAGATTGAGAAAGGGGTGGGTTGGCCAAGTATTCCACTCAGGGCTGGACTCAAAGACCAGGGGGGTGGCGATCTTGATCAGCAAACGAGTGGCATTCGAGGCAGGGAGAATCGTGTCAGACAAGGCGGGGTAGGTACATAATGGTGAGTGGGAAGCTGGAGGGGGCTCGGGTGGCACTCGTGAACATATATGCTCTGAATTGGAGCGATGTGGAATTTATGAGGCGGGTTTTAGGTAAGATCCCAGACTTAGCATCACATAACCTGATTATGGGAGGGGATTTCAATACAGTAATTGATCCGGAATTGGAGCGGTCAAAATCCAGGACAGGGAGGAGGCCGGCCGCAGCAAAGGAATTGAAGGGGTTTATGGAACAGATGGGGGGAGTAGACCCATGGAGGTTTGCACGGCCGAGGACAACGGAGTTTTCCTTTTTTTCACATACCATAAGGTATACTCTCGCATCGACTTTTTTGTTCTGAGCAGGGCACTAATAACAGGGGTGGTGGATACTGAGTACTCGGCAATTGCAGTGTTGGATCATGCCCCACATTGGTTGGATCTATGGGCTGGTGTGGAGTGCTGAGAGGGATAGGTTAATGGAGGAGATACTCCAGTTGGACAGGAGATACTCGGAGCTACTGAGGGAGTGGAGCGGCGGAGGTTGCAGGCGGAGTTTGGGCTGTTGACCACAGGGAAAGCGGTGGAACAGTTGAGCAAGGTAAGGAGGGTCGATCTATGAGTACGGGGAAAAGGCAAGCAGAATGTTAGCGCACCAGCTCAGGAAAAGGGAGGCAGCCAGGGAGATAGGTAAAGTAAAGTCACTGTCTGTGCGGAGTCTGCACGTCCTCCCCGTGTGTGCGTGGGTTTTCTCCGGGTGCTCCGGTTTCCTCCCACAGTCCAAAGATGTGCAGGTTAGGTGGATTGGCGATGCTAAATTGCCCGTAGTGTCCTGAAAAGTAAGGTTAAGGGGGGTGATCATTGCTCGGCACAACATCGAGGGCCGAAGGGCCTGCTCTGTGCTGTACTGTTCTATGTTCTATGTTCTAAAGAGTAGAGGAGGGAATACTGACCTGGACCCAGTGGGGGTGAATGAGTTGTTGAAGGACTTTTATAGTAAATTATATGAGTTGGAACCCGCAGCTGAGGTGGAGGGGATGAGGCAGTTTTTGGATCAGTTGAGGTTTCCGAGGGTAGATCAGGACCTGGTGGAAGGGCTGGGAGCCCTGATTGAGATTGAGGACATAATCGAGGGGCTGGAGAGCATGCAGTCGGGCAAGGCCCGGGGCCTGACGGCTACCCAGTGGAATTCTATAAGAAGTTTTCAGAGATATTGAGCCCACTGCTGGTGAGGACATTTAATGAAGCAAGAGAGAGGGGAGTCCTCCCCCCAATAATGTTGCAGGCCTCGATTTCATTGATCCTGAAACAGGAGAAGGATCCGGAGCAATGTGGGTCATACAGGCCAATTTCTCTACCTAATGTGGACGCCAAACTGCTGGCTAAGATACTGGCCACAAGGATACAGGACTGTGTCCCAGGGGTGATAGGGGAAGACCAGATGGGATTTGTAAAGGGCAGGCAACTCAAGGCCAATTTTTGAAGGCTTTTGAATGTTATTATGATGCCCTCAGAAGGTGAGGAGGTGGAGGTGGGGGTAGCGATGGATGCGGAGAAAGCTTTTGATCGGGTGGAGTGGAATTACCTGTGGGAGGTGCTGGGAAGGTTTGGATTTGGTGAGGGCTTTATTGACTGGGTGCGGTTGCTCTATCAGGCACCAGTAGCGAGTCTGCATACAAACCGGCTGAGGTCGGGGTATTTTAAACTACACCGAGGGACGAGGCAAGGGTGCCCCCGCTCCCCGATACTGTTTGCTCTGGCCATAGAGCCATTGGCCATGGCGTTAAGAGCCTCTAGGAACTGGAAAGGGCTGGTTCGGGGGGAAGGGGGGGGGGGGGGGGGGGGGGGGGGGGGGGGTTGGTGAAGCACCGGGTCTCGCTGTACACAGATGACCTGCTCTTGTATATTTTCAGGAGAAATTGGGGGAAGTAATGCAAATCCTGGAGGAATTTGGCAATTTTTCGGGGTACAAATTGAACATGGGGAAAAGCGAGATGTTTGCAATCCAGGCAAGAGGACAGGAGAAGAGACTGGGATAGCTGCTGCTTAGAATGGTAGGGAAGAGCTTTCAATATCTGGGAATCCAGGTGGCCTGGGAATGGGAGGCACTGCACAAGTTAAACTTTTCTCGGTTGGTAGAACAAATGGAAGGGGACTTTAAGAGATGGGACATGCTCCCGCTGTCACTGGCGGGGAGGGTACAGACCGTGAAAATGATGGTCCTCCCCAGATTTCTTCTTGTCTTTCAGTGCCTCCCCATCTTCATCCCAAAGGCCTTTTTCAAGCAGGTGAATAAGGTTATTTTGGGCTTTGTGTGGGTGGGTAAAACCCCGCGAGTGAAGAAAGTGTTGCTGGAGCGCAGTCTGGGGTAGGGTGGGTTGGCGCAGCAACGTCTGCAATTACTACTGGGCGGCTAATATAGCCAAGATTAGGAAGTGGGTAGTGGGGGAGGGGTCGGTATGGGAGCGGATGGAGGCGGCGTCATGTAAAGACACCAGTCTGGGAGCACTGATAACGACACCGCTTCCGTTCTCGCTGACCCGATACTCCACAAGTCCGGTGGTGATGGCGGCTCTGAGAATCTGGGGGCAGTGGAGGAGATATAAGAGAGTGGAGGGAGCATCGGTTTGGACCCCGATTTATAATAATCATCGGTTCGTACCGGGTTGGCTGGATGGTGGGTTCCGGAGATGGCAAAGGGCAGGAATTAGAAGGATGGGGGATCTATTTATAGATGGGAGCTTCCCCAGTTTAAAAGTCTTGAAGGATAAATTTGGATTCCCATTGGGGAATGAGTTTAGGTATGTGCAAGTGCGAGACTTCCTGAGAAAGCAGGTCCCGGCCTTTCCGGTGCTGCCACCACGGGGGATACAGGATAGAGTAGTCTCCGGTACCTATCTGGGAGAGGGGATGGTATCAGATATTTGCCAGGAACTTTCGGAGGCAGAGAAAACCCCAGTGGAGGAGCTTAAGGGCAAGTGGGAGGATGAGGCGGGAGGAAAGATAGATCAGGGGCGGAATTCTCCGCAAGGCCCGATGCCGTCGTGAAACCTGGAGAGGTTCACGATGGCGTCGGAGGCCGCTCCTGGCCCCCTATTCTCCCCCCCCCCGGGGGGCTAGGAGGGCTGTGCCATAAATCTCGGCGCGCCTAATGACGTCAGCCGCGCATGCGCAGGTTGGCCGGCACCAACCCGCACATGCGCGGTTGCCGTCTTCCCCTCCGCTGCCCCGCAAGATGCGGCGGCTTGATCTTGCGGGGCGGCGGAGGTGAAAGAGTGCGTCCCTTTGAGACACCGGCCCGACAATCGGTGGGCACCGATCGCGGGCCAGTCCCCTCCCGAGCACGGTCGTGGTGCTCACTCCCCGATCCGCCCCCCACGAAACACAAACCAGGTATTGGCGCCATGTTCACGCCGGCAGCGACCAGGTGTGGTTGCCGCCGGCATGAACCGGTCGGGAACGGCAGGCCGCTCGGCCCATCCGGGTCGGAGAATCGCGAGCCCCCGTGAAAAACAGCCGCTCTGAGAAACGCGACACGCCATTTTGGGGTGGGGTGGGAGAATGATTGGGGTGTATGAAGATTGGGATGGGGGGTGCCAATGTTTATTATACCATGTTTATGTCATTGTTATTATCATTATCATGTGTCACAATTGCATCACGTGCACCCTATTCATTGAATCATAGCATTTACAGTGCAGAAGTAGGCCATTTGGCCCATTAAGTCTTCACTGACCCTTAGAAAGAGCCCAGGCCTCACTTTATCCCATTAACCAGACCTAACCTTTTGGACACTGAGGGGCAATTTAGCATGGCCAATCCACCTAACCTGCGCATCTTTGGACTGCGTGAGGAAACCGGAGCACCCGGAGGAAACTCACGCAGAAACAGAGAGTGCAAACTCCACACAGTCATCCGAGACTGGAATTGAACCCAGGTTCCTGGCGCAGTGAGGCAGCAGTGCCACCACGCCACCCCGAGTGACCATCAGATTCCAGTGACTATCAGATTCGCCGGTCATGACATTAGTTTTATTTATACCCAAGGACTGCTATTTTGCATAGGGCGCTAGACACAAGGGGCAGGATTCCCTCAGCCCAGGGCTGGTCCGGAGCCGCGAATCGCACCACGCCACATTTTCCTCAGAGTGGAGAATCGGCGCCATTGGCACCACTGTGGTCGGCGTGATGCGGTCAGGGGCTCTACGCGACTCCCTCCTCCCCCCCCACTGATTCTCAGCCCAAGATGGGCCGAGCGGCCATAACAAAAAACCCGGGTCCCACCGGCGCTGTCCACGTGTGGTCTTACCCGGCAGGACCTCGGCGTGGAAGGGTCCGGGGGAGGCCTGTGGTGGGGGAAGGGGGTCCGACTCCGGGGGGGGCGGAGGGGGGAGGGGGGCGGGGTGCCCATTGTGGCCTGGCCCGCAATCGAGGCCCACCAATCGGCGGGCCGGCCTCTCGGACTGGGGGCCTCCTTCCGCGCTGGCCCCTTTAGCCCTACATCATGTTGTGCTGGGGCCGGCGCGGAGAACGGAGCCACTACGCATGCGCGCGTTGGCGCTGGTGCCACTGCGCACGCGCGGAACCCGTGGCGCTCAGTTGATGCCGGGATCGGCAGCTGGAGCAACGTGGGTTGTGCTGACCCCCTGTAGGGGCCAGAATTGCTGATCCTGAGGCGTTTACGTCAGTGTCAACACTCAGCATCAGGATCAGAGAATCCCGCCCAAGGTTAGACTCATGTAATAAATCAGTTTATGCTTATTCTGTAGATGTTTATTGAGAGTAAATATACAATAATCTGTATGATTAATAGCAATGCTTTATTACAAGTAAGTGTGAAGTGCTTAATGTTGAACATATTGAGGTCACACTGAGAATCTGACCCTGAGGAATTCAAATACTAATCGGTCCAAACACACATCTGCTAACTTCACAACCTGGTTTCAATTAGTTAGCACTGACCCAGGTTATGATGAAAGTTGAAATGTATCTTATTACTCAGAATTATCTGACCATATAAACTGATCGTTATGAATCCAAAACTATCTTTGTGCCATATAAATTTATCATTGCACAACAGTGCGCTGAATTAAGGCAGTCTCATTTGAAGGAACTCGGAGCTTGAGCGATGATCTGTATAAAGAGACCCCCCTTGAGTAGAAGAACTTCCCTAACCGTGGCAAAACTCATCTTCTTGAAATGAGAAGAAGCTGAGTTTGCGAAACAGTAATGTTCACTCTCTTCAAAACAATCAGTAATTTAGACCAATTAAGGAATTAACTGTTTAATGGTCAAATTCTGAGAAACAAGTTTAGTGTGTGGCTTGATTCCAAATCAAACTCAACATAAAACAACTGACTGCAGTGGAGAGATTGGGCTGCATTGGGGGCCGATATCCTTACATGGCCAGAATAATGGTAAGGTTGACAAGCAGGGAGCCAGTACATTGTGATCTTTCTGATTCTGGTAAATCATACACGTTGCCTGGAATTCTCCATCGTCGCGATTCTGTGCTCTCACCAGCAGCACTCCCCTGTCTGTGGGTTTCCTGGCGGCGTGGGTAGCTGCAATGAGAAATCCCATTGACAAGCAACAGAACAGGGAATCCCGCTGCTGGCGAATGGTGTTCCTTCGAGAAACACGCAGCTGTGGGAACAGGAGAATCCAGCCCGCTTTTATTCTAAGATGTACATTCGTCAATAAGAAATTGTTACATCACAACAAATTTCCTAAAATCTCATGTAATGTGTCTGTGATAATGCTGCACACAAATATTTGCTCGAGTGAAGGAAAATACTTTGGGCAGGATTTAACTAAATGGGAACAAAGTCTCATAGCGAGCGCATTTAGCTTCATGTTTCCCAGCACTTATAGTGCTGCCTTGGAAACACTCGGCTATTTAACGCTATTTAGATAGGGGGCCTCAGCGGGGAATGAGCGGCTGAGGCTGCATCTAGCCCCGTACGGGGCACTGAGGAGCTCCGCTCACCTGAACTCCTCGGTTCAGCGAGAGAAATGGCATCACGATCTCTGGAGTCCCCGACGCAATCCCGGACCCCCCCCACCCTGCCCAAGCCCCAACTCACTATGAAGGGGTCACCAGGCCTGGAGCCTGGAAGAACGTTGGCTGCCACCATGGTTGACTAAACATGTCAGTCGGCATGGAAACGGAGAGTCAGTAGATCTTGTAATTACCATAAATCTTGCGATTACCTGGATTTCTGCCCACTGCTACCCAGCAGGCAGATGCTTCGACTCTCAGACACCTTCATTGAAAATAACTAAGGGTCAGAATGGTCAAGGATGGTCAAGGAGAACCAGCATCAATGCCAGCGGCTCAAAATTACTCACCTGTAATCTCAACCCTGTCCCATTTGAAAATCCCTGCTCTCTGTGTCCAATTCAAGTCCACACTTACAGCAGAATCCACCATATCCCAACCTCTATTTAGCACCGTGGAAGCCACTGAGGCATGAAAACACAGCCACATTGGACAGTTGCTTCATTATTCTTCCCATAATAATTCACTCAGAGATCCATCGAATCCCTACAGTGCAGAAGGAGGCCATATGGCCCATCAAGTCTGCACCGGCCCTTGGAAAGCGTACCCTACTTGCGTCCACCCCTCCATCTTCCAATCCTCCAACTTGTTCTCATAACCCAGTAACCCCACCTAATTGTTTGTCACTAAGGGGTAATTTAGCATGGCCAATCCACCTAATCTGCACATCTTTGGACTGTGGGAGGAAACCAGAGCACCCGGAGGAAACCCACACAGATACCATGCCACCCATATGCATTCGTATGTATTGAAGAGAAAAGCTTTCACCAGGTAACTGCCACTAAAATACCAATAATGTAGCAATACAAACTTTCGACTCTGTGGTCACTATGAAACACTGCTTGGAGCGGCGGTCAAAGCCAATTAGCTCCATGGTCATTTTGCTCACTCATTAACAAGCAAGAGTCTTTTTCAGAATGTTATGATGTGGCCATTGACTCTAAGTATGCATGGCCAAGGAGGCTACTTATCTCATTCCACCATGGCAGATGTGCCATGACATTGGACGTGTGACACTTTGAAGCATTCTTTGCAAAATGTGGTCCTCCCAAAGTGAACTGAAAAACAATGATGTGCGTGTTTATTCTGTTATTTTCCTTTCTTGGTTTTTCTATTTAAAGAACAAAGAACAAAAAATCACAGGAACAGGCCCTTCGGCCCTCCAAGCCTGTACCGGTTTTGATACCAACCTTTGCCAAAACCCTCAGCACTTCCTTGTGCTCTATACCCATCCTATCCATGTGTTTCTCAAGATGCCTTTTGAACGCCGTTAATGTATCTGCTTCTACAACCTCCCCTGGCAATACGTTCCTGGAACTCATCACCCTCTGCGTAAAAGACCCGCCTCGCATATCTCCTCTAAACTTTGCCCCATGGACCTTAAACCTACGGCCCCTGGTGACTGGCCCCTCCACCCTGGGAAAGAGTACCTGCCCATCCACTCTATCAATGCTCCTCACAATCTTGTAGACCTCTATCAGGTTACCCCTCAATCTCTGTCTTTCAAATGAAAATAGTCCGAGTCTATTCAGCCTCTCCACATAGCTAACACCCTCCTCTGGTAAACCTCCTCTGCACCCTCTCCAAAGCCTCCACATCCTTCTGGCAGTGTGGCGACCTGAATTGGGCGCAATATTCCAACTGCGCCCTTACCAAGGTTCTATACACCTGTAGCATGACTTGCCAGTTTTTATATTCGATGCCCCGTCCAATGAAGGCAAGCATTCCTTATGCTCTCTTGATTACCTTGTCCACTTGTGTTGCCACCTTCAAAGATCTGTGGACCTGCACGCCCAGATCTCTCTGACTTTCTATATTCCTCAGAGTTTTAGCATTTACGGGATATTTCCCCTCTATGTTAGACCTAACAAAATGCATTACCTCAATTTGTCCAGATTAAACTCCATTTGCCATTTCTCTGCCCAAATCTCCAACCTATCTATGTCCTGCTGTATCCTCTGACAATCCTCAACACTATCTGCCACTCCACCAACCTTGGTGTCATCCGCGAACTTACTAATCAGACCAGTTACATTTTCCTCCAATCGTTTATGTATATCACAAACAACAGAGGCCCTAGTACAGATCCCTGTGGGACATCACTAGTCACAACCTTCCATTAAGAAAAACACCCTTCTACTGCTCCCCTTTGCCTTCAGTGACCGAGCCAGTTCTGCATCCATCTTACCACATCACCTCTGATCCCGTGTGACTTCATGTTTTATACCAGTCTGCCATGAGGCACCTTGTCAAAGGCTTTACTGAAGTTCACGTAAACAACATTCACCGCCCTCCCCTCATTAATCATCTTTGTCACCTCCTCAAAAAACTCAATCAAGTTAGTGAGGCACGGCCTCCCCTTCACAAAACCATGCTGTCTATCACTGATCAGTCCATTTGTTTCCAAATGGGTATAAATCCTGTCCCTGAGAATTCTCTCCAATAATTTACCTACTACCAACGTGAAGCTCACCGGCCTATATTTCCTGGATTACCCCTGCTACCTTTCTTAAACAGCGGTCCCACATTAGCTATTCTCTGGTCTTCTGGGATCTCACCAATAGCCAATGAAGAAGCAAAGATGTCAGCCAGTCAAGTAATTTCAGATTTAAAAAATATATACATTTTATTAATCTAATTGATACAATCACAAATCATACTGAAAGTTATAACTATTATTTCTTGTATCCATTTCGAAACACAAACCTGTGATTTATTTTCGAGTCAATTGATAAAATAACATTTCTTTACTACATTTTTAACCTCGTACCTTTTCCTCCTCCATGCTGTTCTGGTTTTATGATTTTGTAATTCAATATTTTTTACAAGTGTTTTTATTGAATTTTCACATCGTATATTTCACAACTCATAAGTTACATATTACAAAACCGTGCAAAAAAGGGAAAATAAAAACGAAAAAGAGAAATCGGCACGTATATTTACTTCCAATTGTCTTCCCTCCTACTGTGGCCCTGGCGCTCCTTCAGTCGACCTCCATCTGTTATCATCCCCAGTGTGTCCCAAGCAGGTTTCTATTTACAGTTTGCTTTCCCTTGGACCAGTCTGCTGCAGCTTTGTTCCTTGTCTCTTGCTCTCTTTGCGTGCCTTCGCCCCCCTCCCTCCCCCATTCCGCCCTCCCTCCTTTTCCTCTTTGCCTGTGGTTCATTTGTGTCTCCCTTCCCCCCTCTCTTCCCTCACCACCCCACACCCTCCCACCCTCCTTATTCTCTGGTTGCTGGCTATGAACAGATCTTGGAACAAGTTGGTGAATGGCTTCCACACATTCTGTGGAAGCCCTTCTCCGACCCCCGAATGGCACATTTCGCCAGCCAGAGAAATTCTGGCAGGTCGGCCAACCAGTCTGCAGCTTTCGGTGGTGCTGCTGATCGTCAGTGGAGCAGGATTCTCCGAAAGACAATCAGGGAGGCAAAGCACCCCCCATAAAGAGTTCTGGCTGATCTGACACTCCGAAGTCCACTACCTTTGGCATGGCTCCACCCTCACTCCCACAACCTTGGACATAGCCTTTAGGAGGATTGTCCAGTACCCGATAAGACTGGGCAGGCCCACAACTGTGGGTGTGGTTAGCCGGGCCTCTCTGGCACTGTTCGCATTTGTCCTCCACCTCCGGAGAAAGACACCTCTCATTTGGGTTCAGGTTAAGGGCGCTCTATGAACCATCTTTAGCTGTGTTATGCTTAGCCCTGCGCATGTGGAGGTGGAGTTGGCCCTGTGTAGTGCTTCGCCCTCCCCCAACATCTATGCCTAGTTCTTCCATTTTACCCTTGACCCGTCCAGGGGGAGGATACCTCCTCCACCAGTCACCCTACAGGTCCCCACAGTTTCCCTTCCCTAGATCACCCACATCCAGCAGTTCCTCGATTAGCGAATGTCCTGGAATCTGGCATTTTGTTGGTGTTTCCTTACGGAGGAAGTTTTTGACCTGTATGTGTCTTAGTTTGTTTAATTTTTGTAATTGGAATCTCTCCGTGAGTTCCTCCAGGGTCACTACTCTGACACCTGTGTACATGTTCCTAGCCATCAGTGTCCCAACCACCTTTTGAAGGTTGTAGCCACCTGGGGTGACCACTGCCTAAACACAAAATGGAAGATTGCAAGGAATGCAGGGAAAATGGTCAGGTTGTAAAAAGCAAGCAGCTTGCAGAGCGCTTGTATATTTGGACTGCTGCAGAAACCAGTTTGGCTGTTGCTGAAACCAGACAACGCTATGAAAAGAAAACAGTTAACATATTAATGAGGCGATGCTGGGCGATCCCCAGGCACAAAAGAAACAAGTTAACACAAATCGATACATTCAATGGAAGGCTAGAATTTTCGGCGCCAAAGAAGCCCAAAACAATAAGTCCCAAGAACCGCCCCAGTGATCGAGATACTGCCCCGTTATTGGGGAATTCAAATCAATCGATTGGGAAGAGACCCAATCGATTGCGAGAGTATAGAGGGTCCGCCCAGGTGGGCGCAAGACCCTGAGAGGAGTATAAGACAGAGACCGCGACCCCAGCTCTCTCTCTCTGTCAGCATCTCCTTGACCAGCCAGCCCTCCCAGCAGAACACCATTGCAGCAGAAGAACCTTGAGGAGTAGAGGTCTGGACAGCAGCCGCCAACAAGTAAGTCACAACGCACACTACGGGACTAGACACTCCTGACCCCCTGTAGTCCATAACTACTGGAATCCTGCGGACCCAGGACAAAGCTAGAAGCCGTTGTTCCCTGATCCGGCAGTCCCCTTATCCAGATAAATATTTGGCCTATTAGCGGTAGGATTAGCCTAGTCTTATAGTTTTATATGCATGATTAGTAGATTATTGTAATATAATAAACGTGTCTTGTTTGAACTTACTAATTGGTGTATGGATTTATTGCTTTGAACTTGACCTTGAAACTTGTGGCGGTATCTTAACGATACCTGGCGACTCCAAAGCTAACGAACGAAACAGAGCCAAATTGAGTGTTAAGCACTCACCCAGAACGGGCAACATGGTGGTGTCCATTATTGCGGGAGTTGTTATGGGAGCGGCGTTTTCAGAACCCCAAAATGTATCATGGAGCTCAACCAACCCCCACTTTAATGTATTGTTGCTTTTGAAGCACACAGCTTGCTCTCCAGGTGTGGTACTACAATTATGGACATGTGGGTTTTTAAACACAAAACAATGTTTATTCCATGAATTCAACTTAACCTTTTAACACCCCTTACTTCAAAGATAACCCCCAAAATAATACAACACTAAATAATCCCTCAAAATGTTCCTTCAAACCTCCAAAAGACTTAACACCTTTAAACAGAAACACATCAGGTTAAAGACATTACTATTATGAGTTTAAATTACCCAAATGATTCAGAGATATTCTTTCCTGGCAAAGATCACAGCAGATCCAGCTCACTGCAAAACACAGACCCCACTCTTTTCTCAAAACTGGTTTTCTCCTTTTAAAACAGCTCACAGCAAACCAGCCAGGCACTTTTCAGCTGCTTTCTCAAACTGAAACTAAACACAGAAAAAGCAGAAGTGATCTCAGCTCAGTTTCCCCCTCTAACATCACTTCAGTAATATGAGCTGCTTAATTTCTTAAAGGTACATTGCTTAAACATCCATTTCTTAAAGGTACTCTCACATGACAGAGTAAACCTGCGGTTGTTGCAGATAGAGGCCATGGTGGACATTTTGGTTTGGCCGAAGTGATGTCTCATCTGATACCACGTTCGGAGCAAGGCTACCACCACTGGGCTGCTTGAGTACTTGTTCAGGGGAGATGGGAGTGTGGTTGTGACAAGGGCTCGGAGTGATGTCCCTCTGCAGGAACGCTCCTCCACCTTCACCCATTCTGCTCCCATGTCCTTGACCCATCCCCTCACTCTTTCTGCTGTGGCTGCCCAGTGGTACTACTGTAGGTTTGGTTAACCAGGCCTCCCATGTTTCTTTTCCTCTGTAGGACCTGTATTTGGATCCTGATGTACCGTCAATTACCACGAGACAAGAATAGTGCAACAGTCAAGGCTTTATTGAACAAGATGTTGTGCCTCCTGTAGCTGGAACCAGAGTGGCTGCAGCGCAGGAGAGCACACACTTTTATATGCCGCCTGCTGGGTGGAGCCAGCAGGCAGGGATTTACCGTCGTAGCTGTAATATACAGGCAACGCCGTGATACATACAATATATCACTAGTGGTGTTTACCGCATTCACCCCCTGTTAAAGAAAGAGTCCGGCGGGGGTGAAGGAAACATTACAAATTAAGTCTGTTGCGGGCTTTGACCCTCCGCTGCGATCGCCTCAGTCCTGGTGGTGATGTGGGCGCCGACCTGGTCACCTGTGACTCCAGGAGCATGTTGTCCTCGTCTTCGTCACCCCTGAGTGGATCCAGTGGGTGGACGGATCCTGCTGGGGTGGGGTCTGCGGTGAGGTTTGCTAGAGGGAGGGTGAGTGGTGCAGGGGTGAATGAGACAAACGGGGGGGGGGGAAGGAGCGGTGTCAGGTCAGAGGTCGTGGTTGGGGACCCAGCGGGTGCGAGGTCCCGGAGGGAGATGTTGTCTTGGCGCCCGTCAGGGTGTGCCACGTAGGCGTACTGCGGGTTTGCATGTAGGAGGTGGACTTTCTCGACCAGGGATCCGATTTATGGCTCCGCTCATGCTTCCGGAGGAGGACGGGTCCAGGAACTGTCAGCCATGTTGGGAGCGAGACCCCAGAGGTGGACTTCCTGGGGAAGGCAAACACACATTCATGTCTCATTACGTAATGGGGTCTCATTAGTGGCGGTGCAAAGGAGCAACCAGATGGAGTGGAGCGCATCAGGGAGGACCTTCTGCCAGCGGGAGACCGGGAGATTTTTAGACCGTAGGGCCAGCAGGACGGCCTTCCAGACCGTCCCATTCTCCCTCTCCACCTGCCCGTTTCCCCGGGTATTGTAGCTGGTCGTGCTGCTCGAGGGGATGCCCTAGCTGAGCAGGAACTGACGCAGCTCATCGCTCATGAAAGAGGATCCTCGATCGCGGTGGATGTAGGTGGGGAAACCGAACAGAGTGGAGATGCTGTGCAGGGCTTTAATGACTGTGGCAAAAGTCATGTCGGGGCATGGGGTGGCGAACGGAAACGGGAGTACTCATCAATAACGTTGAGGAAGTACACGTTGCGACCGGTGGAGGGGAGGGGCCCTTTGAAGTCCATGCTGAGGCATTCAAAGGGGCAAGAGGCCTTCATCAGGTGTGCTCTATCTGGCCGGTAGAAGTGCGGCTTGCACTCTGCGCAGACTTGGCAGACTCTGGTGATGGTCCTGACCTCCTCAATGGGGTAGGGCAGGTTGCGGGCCTTGACAAAATGGAAGAACCAGGTGACCCCCGGGTGGCAGAGGTCATAGTGGAGAGCCCGGAGTCGGTCTGCCTGTGCGCTGGCACATGTACCGCGGGATAGGGCATCTGGGGGCTCATTGAGCTTCCCCGGGCGATACAAGATCTCATAGTTTTTTTTTAATAAATGTTTTTTATTGAGTTTTCATATTTTATATATGACAAATTACAAATTATTAGAGAGAAAAAAAAAGAAAACACAAAAATTTAACATGAATATTTACAGGTAAGCATCTTCATAACAACAATTGTGGCCGCCCCCTTTAGCCAGCATACATATTTTACATTCCCCAATATGGCCGAGGCACATGTTTATAGGCATTTATTTATAGTTTGGTTTTGGGCCTTGGCTTGCCATCAAACCCCCATACCGAGCCCGTAACAGCCCCCCCCCCCCCCCCCCGCCCCGGCTACCTTCCCCCGATTCCCGTCCATTTTCCCCTGGTTCTTGGCCACCCGACTATTCTTCCTCTTGTTCGTTGGCCACAAACAGGTCCCGGAACAGTTGCATGAATGGCTCCCACGTTCTGTGGAAGCCGTCGTCCGACCCTCGGATGGCGAATTTGATTTTCTCAATTTGGAGAGATTCCGAGAGGTCGGACAGCCAGTCTGCAGCTCTGGGTGGTGCTGCTGACCGCCAGCCAAACAGGATTCTACGGCGGGCAATCAGGGAGGCAAAGGCAAGGGCGTCCGCCCTTCTCCCCAGGAATAGCTCTGGCTGGTCTGAAACCCCGAAGACCGCCACTATCGGGCATGGCTCCACCCTCACCCCCACCACTTTGGACATAGCCTCGAAGAAGGCTGTCCAGTACTCCACAAGTCTGGGGCAAGACCAGAACATGTGGGCGAGGTTGGCCGGGCCTCTTTGGCACCGCTCACATCTGTCCTCCACCTCCGGGAAGAACCTACTCATACGGTTTCTCGTTAAGTGGGCTCTATGTACCACTTTTAGTTGCGTCAGGCTGAGCCTTGCGCACGTGGAGGTGGAGTTGACCCTATGCAGTGCTTCGCTCCAGAGTCCCCACCCTATCTCCATCCCCAGGTCGTCCTCCCATTTCCTTCTTGTTGCGTCCAATACGGTGTCGTCCCTATCTACCAGTCGGTCATACATGTCACTACAGTTCCCTTTCTCTAGGATACTTGCGTCCAGTAGGTCTTCCAGTAGTGTCTGTCGTGGCGGTTGTGGGTACGTCCTTGTCTCCTTTCGTAGGAAGTTTTTGAGCTGCAGGTACCGTAGCTCGCTCCCCCCAGCTAGCTGAAATTTCTCTGTCAGTTCGTCAGTGTTGCGATCCTGTCGTCCGTGTATAGGTCCCTGACTGTCAGTGTCCCTCCGTCCTGCGTCCACCTTTTGAAGGTGGCGTCAGTCAGTGCTGGTTTGAACCTATGGTTGTTGCAGATGGGAGCCTTGTCCGACATTTTGTACAGGCCAAATTGCTGCCGCAGTTGGTTCCAGGATTGGAGGGTGGCTGTCACCACTGGGCTGGTGGAGTGTTTTTTGGGTGGGGATGGGAGTGCTGCCGTGGCGAGGGCCCGGAGGGAGGTTCCCATGCAGGAGGCCTCCTCCGCACGCACCCACTCGGCTTCTGGCTCCTGGATCCATCCCCTTACTCGCTCGGCTGTTGCCGCCCAGTGGTAGAATTGTAGATTCGGGAGGGCTAGCCCCCCCCTGGATTTTGTTTTTTGTATGACCTTCTTTGGGATCCTAGCATTTTTACCCCCCCCCATACGAACGCCATGATATGTTTGTCCAGCGCTTTGAAAAAGGCCTTGGGGATGTAGATCGGAATGGATCTAAACAGGAAGAGGAACCTGGGCAGTACGTTCATTTTGATCGTCTGGACTCTCTCCGCGAGGGAGAGCGGGAGTGTGTTCCATCTTTGCAGGTCCTTTTTAACTTCCTCCGTCAGGCTGGTGAGGTTCCATTTGTGGATCCCTTTCCAGTCATGGGCTATTTGGATCCCCAGGTAGCGGAATTTATTTTGGGCTTGTTTGAACGGCAGCCCCTTTAGTGCTGCCCCCCCCCCCCCCCCCCCCCCCCTTGCGGGTGTACTGGGAAGATCTCACTTTTGCTCATGTTGAGTTTGTAGCCCGAGAAGGCTCCAAACTCTTTCAGGAGCGCGATGATTCCGTCCATGCTGCTTTGTGGGTCCGAGATATAGAGGAGCAGATCATCCGCATAGAGTGAGACTCTGTGCTCTCTACCTCCCCTTCGGATCCCCCTCCAATTTTTTGCTGCCCTGAGCGCGATTGCTAGCGGTTCGATTGCTAGTGCGAACAGCAGCGGGGACAGTGGGCATCCTTGTCTGGTGCCCCTGTGCAGCTGGAAGTATTGGGAGTTGGTATTGTTGGTCCGTACACTCGCCATGGGAGCGTTGTATAGGAGCTTTACCCAAGCGGTGAACCCTGTTCCAAGCCCGAACCGCTCCAGTACCTCTATGAGGTATTTTCATTCGACTCTGTCGAAGGCCTTTTCTGCATCCAGGGAGACGATCACCTCTTGTGTTCTCTCCCCAGAGGGGGTCATTATCACGTTCAGCAGGCGCCTGATGTTCGCGGTAAGCTGTCTACCTTTGACGAAGCCCGTCTGGTCCTCTGTGACCACCTCAGGTACACAGTCTTCTAGCCTTTTGGCTAGGATTTTGGCCAGTATTTTGGCGTCTGCGTTCAGCAGAGATATGGGTCTGTATGATCCACATTCCGTTGGGTCTTTGTCTTTCTTAGCTATCAGCGAGATTGAGGCCTGTGCTAACGTGGGTGGCAGTGTGCCCCTAGCTAGCGAGTCTGTGAACATCTCCCGCAGGTGCGGGGCCAGCGCTGTCGCAACTTATTTGTAGAGGTCCGCCAGGAATCCGTCCGGTCCCGGCGCCTTCCCCGTCTGCATGGAGCTAATGCTCTCCATGATCTCTCCCAGTGCTAGTGGTGCTTCCAGATCCCGTTTTCTGCCCTCTCCCACGACTGGTATGTCCAGTCCATCAAGAAACCGGTTCATCCCAGCCTTCCCCGTTGGGGGCTCTGAGGTGTACAGCTCTTGGTAGAAGGCCTTGAAGGTTTCGTTAATCCTCTCTGGTTCTGTTTCCCACGTGCCTCTGTACCTCTGATTTGCGCAATTTCTCTGCTGGCTGCCTGCTTTCTCAGCTGGTATGCCCAACAGGCGGCTGGCTTTGTCTCCGTGTTCGTACAGGGCCCGCGTGCCTGGCAGAGTTGGTGTACTGCTTTCCTGGTGGAGAGCAGGTCAAAGTTCCTTTGTAATTCTTTTCTCTCCGCCAGGAGCTCTACGGTCGGGGCCTCGGAGTATTTATGGTCTACCTCCAGTATGGAGTCGACCAGCTTCTGCCTAGCCACCCTTTCCTCCCTATCTCTTTGCGCTTTGTAGGCAATGATTTCCCCGCTTAGTACGGCCTTAAGCACTTCCCAGAACGTGGAGGATGAGACCTCCCCGTTTTGGTTGTTCTCTGTGTATTCCGCTATGGCCCGCGCTGTCCTTTCGCTGAAGGCCTTGTCAGCTAGTAAGGCACCGTCCAGCCTCCATGTGGGGCGCTGGGCCCTTCCCGTCTCCAGCCGCACGTCCATGTAGTGTGGGGCGTGGTCTGATATCACAATTGCGGAGTATTCCACCTTGTCTATCCCTGGAAGCACCGTTTTCCCCACCACAAAGAAGTCAATTCTTGTGTACACGTTGTGTACTGGGGAGAAGAAAGAGAATTCTTTCTCCCCCGGGTGGGCGAATCTCCAGGGGTCCACTGCTCCCATCTGCTCCATATAGTGACTGAGTTCCCTTGCCATGTTTGAGGTTTTCCCCGTTCTGGGGTTTGATCTGTCCGTCTTTGGATCCTGTACACAGTTGAAGTCCCCCCCCATGATTAGTCGGTGCGTCGCTATGTCTGGGATTTCTGCCATGGTCTTTTGGATGAAGCTTGTGTCGTCCCAGTTGGGCGCGTACACGTTGACTAGAACTACCGGTGCCCCATCCAGGGCCCCGCTGACCATGACATACCGCCCCCCTGGGTCTGTAACCGTCTTTGTCGCCCTAAACATTGTCCTCTTGCCAATCAGGATCGCCACCCCCCGGCCCTTGTCCCGTAACAGGAATGATAGGTTTGTCCCACCCAGCCCTTTCTTACCCGCAGTTGGTCCTGCTCCCTCAGGTGCGTCTCTTGGAGGAAGACTATGTCGGCCCTCATATTTCTGAGGTGGGTGAGGACTCTGGATCTCTTCACTGGGCCGTTAAGTCCCCTTACGTTCCAGGTGACTATCCTGGTGGGGGGCTTCTGCCCCCTCGCTCCTGTGGGATTAACCATATTTGTCTGGTGGACGAGCCCCTGCCCTCCGGGGTTTCCCTTTGTTAGAGGGCCGTCCAGGATGGCCACTATCACTGCTCTCCCCATGTGGTCGGGTCTCTGCGCTCCGGGGTTTCCCCTTGTCCCGGGGGCACCCGCCATGGCCGTCCACTGTGTGTCCGCCACGCGGGTAATCCCCTGCACTCCGGGGGGCCCCTTCGCTCACAGACCGTACTGGGTGGGTGCTTGCAGCGGTTCCCTGTTTCGAGCCCTTGTTTGTGGCACTTTGTGGCCCTGGTCCTTTTCTGGCCTCTTTTGTCCCTTTGTCCCTGCGTTTCCCCTCCCCGGTCTCTCGCACCCCGAGTGCCCCCCCACCCCGCTCTCTCCCTTTTCCCCCCCTCCCCTGTATACCCCTCCTTTGCCCCTCTATCCCCTATTCCAGTCCCCATTTGCTCTTCCGACTTTGATGGGTGATCCCCCCCTCCCCTGCCTGGCGCCTTCCCCCCTGTTGGGGGTGCGCTGCGGCCCTGCTTTGTTGCGTGCCCCCGTCGCTAGCTTTCCTGCTAGCACAGTGGCTCCCCTCTCGGAGGTTGCTGTCCCGCTTCTCCTCCCCCTTCTCCAATACTTCCATTCCCTCGTGCTGGGGCCTGGCCTCCCACCTGGAGCGGTCCCTTGGGCAGTGGGTTGTGTTTTGTTCTGGGTGTTCCTGCCGGGGGGGAGAGGCCTGGCTTTGCCTCGCCCCGCCCCACCCCCCCATCAGCATGTCGTTTCTCCTTGCCATGGGCCCCTCGTCCCTACCTCCCATGGCGTTTTTCCAGCCCGTGCTCCTCGACGAACCTATTCGCCTCAGCAGGGGCTGTAAAGAAATATTCCTTGTTTTGGTATGTGACCCAGAGTTTTGCTGGGTACAGCATACCAAAACGTACTTTGCTCTTGTAGAGGGCTGCTTTCGCTCTGTTGAACTCAGCCCGTCTCTTAGTTATGTCCGCTCCAAGATCCTCGTAGACTCGGATGGCGTGCCCTTTCCATTTGCAGGCTCTATTTTCCTTGGCCCAGCGCAGGATTGTCTCCCTATCCCGGTACCGGTGCAGTTTGGCTATGACTGCTCTCGGTTGTTCCCTTTCCTTGGGCTTCGGGCGCAGTGACCGATGAGCTCTGTCCATTTCCGGTGGGGTGGGAAAGGTGTCCCCGCCACTAAGGAGCCCAGCAACGCAGCCACGAATGTTGTGGGGTTTCTGCCCTCGATCCCCTCTGGCAGGCCCACTATCTTAACATTTTGCCTTCTCGAGCTGTTCTCCTGGTCGTCTACCCTGCCCTTCAGGCTCCCCTGTGTTGCACCCAGTCTCGCCACTTCCCTCTCCAGGGCCGTGACCCGGTCGCTCATGTCGGTCGCTGCTTTCTCCAGCTCTTTAATGGTTGCCTCATGGGCTTCCAGTTTCTCCCCTTGGGCATCCACTTTCTCCTCCAATCTGGTCAGAGCCTGCTGCACCCCTGACATGGCCCTGGCCCCTGCTGTCTGTACTGCGGCCTCTCCGTCCGCTTTCAACTCTGCCTTGATTGCCTGCAGCTGAACCCTCACCACCTCGGCAAAGGCTGCCTTCCAATTCACGCCCCCCTCTAACCCCAGGGGAGAGGGTACCTGTCTGTCCAGCTCTTTTGGATGCGGCGATACATCCTTCCCGCCGCTTCGTGTGCTGATTCGTTCGCCCGAGCTAACTTGCCCTTTGCCCCGTCCACTTCTGGTGCCCCCTTTCTCTTGGCTCCCTTCTGGCATTTTTTTCTCCCCCTTCCCTTTCATCTTTTCTTCTCCCCTTGTTTTTCTTTCCCCCCCTTTTCCGCACCCTATTTTTATTTTATTTATTATTATTTTTTTTTTTTAATTTATTTCCCCCCCCTTCTTTCCTTTACCCCTTTATTTTATTTATTTATTTCTTAATTATTTTCTCTCCTCCTCCCCGCTTTTATGCAACTCCTCTCCGATGGGCTTACTTTTGCTGGGAGCGAGTGTATAAAGAGAGAAAATAGTATATACTCCCCCCTTTCTCTTTACCAGTTTTCTTTTGGGTTTTTTTTTTAAAAAACAGAAATATAAGTCTTTTTTTTTGTTTTATCTCCCCCTTCCTTTCTCCTCACTCACCCAGGAGAGAGAGAGAGAGAGAGAGAGAGAGAGGCTTTTGCCCAGTCCCTTTGTTCTTGCCACGTGGTGGTCGCTGCCGGTTGGGGGGGGTCACCGCTGCCAGTTGGGGGGGGGGGGGTCCCCGCTGCCGGTTGGGGGGGGTCCCCGCTGCCAGTTTGGGGGGGGGGGTCCCCGCTGCCGGTTGGGGGGGGTCCCCGCTGCCGGTTGGGGGGGGGTCCCCGCTGCCGGTTGGGGGGGGTCCCCGCTGCCAGTTGGGGGGGGGGTCCCCGCTGCCGGTTGGGGGGGTCCCCGCTGCCAGTTGGGGGGGGGGTCCCCGCTGCCGGTTGGGGGGGGTCCCCGCTGCCAGTTGGGGGGGGGGGGTCCCCGCTGCCGGTTGGGGGGGTCCCCGCTGCCGGTTGGGGGGGGGGGAAGAGGGCCTGCCGCTGCCGCACCGCTCCAGGCCTGCGTTGGGGGGGAGGGGGGGAGGGCCTGCCGCTGCCGCACCCCTCCAGGCCTGCGTTGGGGGGGAGGGGGGAGGGCCTGCCGCTGCCGCACCGCTCCAGGCCTGCGTTGGGGGGGGGGGGGGGGAGGGCCTGCCGCTGCCGCACCGCTCCAGGCCTGCGTTGGGGGGGGAGGGGGGGAGGGCCTGCCGCTGCCGCACCGCTCCAGGCCTGCGTTGGGGGGGGGGGGGGGGAGGGCCTGCCGCTGCCGCACCGCTCCAGGCCTGCGTTGGGGGGGGAGGGGGGGAGGGCCTGCCGCTGCCGCACCGCTCCAGGCCTGCGTTGGGGGGGAGGGCCTGCCGCTGCCGCACCGCTCCAGGCCTGCGTTGGGGGGGGGGGGGGCCTGCCGCTGCCGCACCGCTCCAGGCCTGCGTTGGGGGGGGGAGGGGGGGAGGGCCTGCCGCTGCCGCACCGCTCCAGGCCTGCGTTGGGGGGGAGGGGGGGAGGGCCTGCCGCTGCCGCACCGCTCCAGGCCTGCGTTGGGGGGGGGGGGGGGAGGGCCTGCCGCTGCCGCACCGCTCCAGGCCTGCGTTGGGGGGGGGGGGGGGGGGGGCCTGCCGCTGCCACACCGCTCCTGGCCTGCGTTGGGGGGGGGGGGGGGGGGGTTTGGACCGGGTTGGACCTGCCGCTGCCGAGCCCCTCTGCTGCCGCCGCTGCCGCCGAGCCCCGCTGCCGCCGCCGCTGCCGCCGAGCCCCTCTGTCGCCGACGCCGAGTCCCGACCCGCCACCAAGCCCCGTCGCCGCCGCCGTCGCCGATGCTCCTCCGCCGACCGGCCTGCCCGGGGGGGTCCCTTCCCTGCTCTCTGCCGCTTGCGGGAGCCCCTCTCCCTGCCACAAGATCTCATAGTTATAGGTGGAGAGCTCGATCCACCACCTCAAGATCTTGTCATTTTTGATCTTGCCCCTCTGTGTATTATTAAACATGAGGGCAACCGACTGTTGGTCAGTGAGGAGAGTGAATCTGCTCCCGGCCAGGTAATGCCTTCAATGCCGCACAGCTTTCACAATGGCTTGGGCCTCCTTCTCGCCAGAGGAGTGCTGAATTTTGGAGGCATGTAGGGTGCGAGAAATGAAAGCCACGGGCCTGCCCGTCTGGTTGAGGGCGGCGGCCAGAGCCACGTCCAACGCATCGATCTCCACTTGGAAGAGGAGGGACTCGTCGACCGCGTGCATCGTGGCCTTGACGATGTCCGCCTTGATGTGGCTGAAGGCTTGGCGGGCCTCAGCCGTCAGGGGAAAAACTGTGGACGTGATGAGTGGGTGTGCCTTGTCCGCATAATTAGGGACCCACTGGGCATTATATGAGAAAAACCCCAGGCAACGTTTCAGGGCTTTGGGGCAGTGGGGGAGAGGGAGTTCCAGGAGGGGGCGCATGCAGTCGGGGTCGGGCCCTAGGACTCCATTTTCCACTACATAGCCAAGGATGGCTAAGCAGTTGGTGCCGAACTCGCATTTCTCCTTATTGTAGGTGAGGTTAAGGAGTTTGACGGTATGGAGGAATTTTTGGAGGTTTGCGTCGTGGTCCTGCTGATCGTGGCCGCAGATGGTGATGTTATCTAGGTAAGGGAAGGTGGCCCGCAGCCCGTACTGGTCAACCATTTGATCTATCTCTCACTGGAAGACCGAGACCCCATTGGTGACGCCGAAGGGAACCCTAAGGAAGTGATAGAGGTGGCCATCTGCTTCGAACGCAGTATATTGGCGGTCCTCCGGGCGGATGGGGAGCTGGTGGTAGGCGGACTTTAAGTCTACTGTGGAAAAGACTCAATACTGCACAATCTGATTGATCATGTCAGATATGCGTGGGAGGGGGTATGCGTCGAGCTGCGTGTAACGATTGATGGTCTGACTGTAGTCAATGACCATCCTGTGCTTCTTCCCAGTTTTCACTACCACTACTTGAGCTCCCCAGGGGCTGTTGCTGGCCTCGATGATCCCCTCCCTCAGCAGCCGTTGGACCTCCGACCTGATGAAGGTCCTGTCCTGGGCACTGTACCGTCT